>NC_137081.1:65822319-66504819 GCF_951640355.1 Cnephaeus nilssonii | reverse complement strand
TGAGATATCTGGTCACCTAAGAAATATTGTAGAGTTTAGGTATAAACACTTGAAAGAATTTAGTTTATCTTGGCTTTTTCTTTTGTTCTTTAACTGTATTTTAAGTCAGGTTTTTATTGAAGATTATACTAGTGAGAAAGTAAATTTTGGTGGGGAAAAAAACATAATATATGTTATACATATATATTAGTATAAATAAAGAACAGCCTACAGCCCTGGGTAGGTAGCACAGTTGGTTAGAGCATCATCCCCATATGACAAGGTTGCTGCTCAATCCCTGGTCAGGGCATATGCAAGAATCCACCAATGAATGCATAAATAAGTGGAACAACAAATTGATGTTTCTCTCTCAAATCAATAAAATAAAATATTTTAAAAAGCCTATGTAATGTGATAATGGGTTTTTATTTTCAGTTTTTCAAAAGCAGAAAAATTAATTTAAAACAAATGATAAATTAAGCAACACATCAGTACCTGGGATCTTTATTTCGGATTACACTTCCCTTGGCAATGTAGTTTGGTATTAATGACAGTCTCTCTGACAATATAGTTTTGTTTTAAAATTAAATTAGTTAGAATAGCTCCCTATAGTTCTATTAGTTTATAGCATTAGCATTCCCAACAATAAAGCCTATATAAATAGAACTCATCCAAATTATTAAGATTTTATTATTTTAGTATTTCATTCTGTAATAAAATAAGAAATCAAATCCTCAAAATTACTATATTGCTATTAATTAAAGTAGCTAGTTGATAGTGACTGAAACTTAGAATTTTTAATATGACCAAATCTGAAGTGACTGTTAGAATATGACAGCTCCTTCAAGTAGGTGCCTCATTGTAATTTTTGAGCTAGAAGTAGAAAACTATGAGCCACAGTTCAGGAATAGATGCAAAATATATAGCAACTAACATCTAGATTGTGATCTTCCTTTATTAATTTGATTGTTTATTTCTGATGCATATGCAAGAGTTCCTGAAGTCTTTCAGACCCCTGTGGTTTAATATAAATCTCAAAATATAAAAGCATCTTGTAGAAAATTAGAAAGCAGATGAGACACTTCAGGACTTCAGATAATTTTAGACATGCACATTTTAAGACGACTCCAACACAATTACCCTCTGCTTGCTCTTTAAAAAAAACCCACCTCTTTAATTTGTTTTACTCTGTGACAATTGCTTTTATAAATGGTTTGTAAAAGAAGCCTTGGCTTGAAAATGATTGGCCCACAGAAAGGTTTGAGACTTAACAGGATGTTGAAAATAACAAAGGCCACATTTACCAGATATATTCAACATACCAACTGATAAATTGCAAAAATTGTATTGATATAAAGCAGTATGTAGAGGGTTGTCAGGTTTATTTCACCACACCTTTCCCCATTTTCAAGACATGTCTTATTCCTGCATTTATAAATTCAAAGCTTGCCGTTAATGACTGCAGGTGGCATGATTGTTCCAAAGGTATTATAAAGAAACAGCCTCATTAGGATCTCTGAAACATCAGACATTTCAGACAAAACAACAGAAAGAGTATCACCTGTTTCATTTTCATTGGGCTTGTATCCCTTACAATGTACAGGGAATGATCTTGCTGAGCTTGTCAAATTACCATGAACATCACTGAAAAAACATGTCTGTGCTATTGAACCGACAGAGTCAGGGAGACCTGGCCGGACATCCCGGGTCTGCCACTTACCTGCTGTAGGAGATCCGGCAATTTCATCCTGGGCCAATAGCTCCCATCACCTGTAGTCATCCAGGCAGGAGTTATCCACTGTTTTACTCAAGGTGTTCTTTTAATTCCAAGGTGACACAGAGCTGAGAGCATAAGCAGAAATCAGGATACTAGAGAATCCCAAGGAATTAACAAGTTTAGAAGGGAAAAACTTTGTGTTAAAATTTGAAGAGTCAAGATCCAAAAGGAAACACAATATTAAACCATGAGTTTAATATTCTGTTTTGTTTTTATCCTCAAAGAATTGACTAATTTGTAAGCTACATGTGGTAAGATTCTAAACATCTAAGCAGAAATGGGCAACTAAAAGATAAAAACTTAAGTGGAGCTTTCGACAGTCTCACAGAGCAGGTGAAACAAAAATTAGAGTTTGAATGCAGAGCTTTCTAAGAGAAAGGGGCCAGGTAGATATTCTCAGCTGTGACTTCAGAATGGCTAAAACGCAGACTAGAAACATCTCAATCCTAAGTAGGTCAAGAAGATCTACCGAGTTGTTGTTTTTGTTTTTGTTTTGTTTTTCAGTAGATCTTCTTGACTTAAAAAAAAAGTCAATCTACTGAACTTTTAACTATTTCTCAAATATATATATAACAATGTCTAATATATAAATATGTATACACACATATGTCTACATATTTATTTGTAGACATATGTGTGTATACATATTTATATATTAGACATTGTTATATATATATATGTCTAGAATTTATTTAAAAATAAAATAAATTCTAGACATTATATACTGTGAACAAAGTAGTGATAATAAGAGAGAATATCGATGACATTAAGATAACAACTTAAAAGTAAATGACATTAATATAAAACAATAGGCAAGATGAAGAGTATCACCAAACCTTGAAATGTCTAATAAAATAATTAATAAAAATTTTAGAACAACTGTTAAGAATTCAGTAAGTTGAATTAACAACAGATTCAACAAAACATAAAAGATGATTAGTTACTAGCAATTTAGACAAATACATCATATCCAAAAAATACGAAGAGAAAATAAAATCTGGGAAATACAGCAAAGACTGTAAGAGATTTATAGGACTTTGAGAAATGTCTAATATATGTATAATTGTAATGTCAAAAGAGGAAATATAGAGTAAAGGAGCAAAAGTAAGTTTTGAAAAGGTAATGGTACTTTCAGTTTTATCTCTTGCATGAAAAGATCTTGGAAGTTGTCATCCTATATAATAAAAAGCTAATAAGCTAATTAGACCAAACAGCAGAACGACCTTCCAGACAAAGCTGGGGTTGTGAGGGCCGAGCCCCTTGCACGAATTTCATGCATCGGGCCTCTAGTTTCTACATAAAAGAAAAAAAAAAAAGGCAAAAAGAAAGAAAGAAAAAAAAAAACATGTTCTTAGATCTCTCAGATAATTGAGATCATAGGGACATACAGTCACCCCAAAATCTGGAGAAATAGGTGAATACAGATAATGAGAGCCAAATTAGATCAGATTTCCTGGAGTGGAAGCCACTGGAGCCATAAACTGGTAGGAACATATAAATGATAACTTTGACAAATTGCTGAAGGTAAAGAATAGTCCCCTGTGAGAGCGATAAAATCTTGGGGCTGTAGTTTTATGGCAATTCCCATAGTGTGGATTTTACCTCCTGGAAATCAACCAGGTTCTCACAAGTGAAGGGCCAATAAAATCATTATTATTTCTGGCAAGTAACAATTTTCAAATACAACTAGAGCATTCTCCAGAGCAAAGACCCACTGAGAAAGAAACAAAGTTTTAATTTTTTCTTTTTTTAGCAGCTTATCCAACACCAGGGAAGGAGAATTACCTGATTCCATTCCCTTAAAACCTTCCTTTTTCACCTAAGGAAGCACGAAAGTTATAAAACTCCTGTGAAAGTGACAGCCCTAGGACACAGGCCTACTAAAGAACTGAGACTTAATCATAGGATTATACAACACTTTCTTTCACTTACACCTTAGCCATATCAACAATGCTTTAGTGTAATAACAGTGGATTACAAAGTTGTAAGACACTCATTCTGTTTAATGAAATTTAAGAGAAACCCTAAAACAAGAGGGGAGGAAAAAAAATAAAAGAAATAAAAAAATAAAAAATAAATAAAAATCCAGAGCATGAGAGATAATGGAAATCTCAGACAAGAACAGGAAGCAAACATTAAACACAGTCCAACTCCTAGCCATAGTAACATAAAACCTCACATTAAAGGCCTATGAACCTCAGTTACTATTATGTAGAACTACATAAAACTCACAAGGCATGTAAAAGACAAGAAAAAATATTTTAAGAGATAATACAAGCATTAGAACTGTCCTATATATGCCACAATAGTAGAATTATCAGATGGAAAATTTCACAAAGTATGATTAATGTTTCAAAGGTTCTAATGAAAAAGTAGACAACATGCAAGAACAGAACAGAATAGGGCAATATAAGCAAAAAATTGGGAATCCCAAGAAAGTACTAAAATGAACTACTAGGCATCCTAAATACTCTAACATAAATGAAGAATGCCTTTGATGGGTTAATTATTAAACTGACAAAGTCAAGGAAAGAATTAGTGAGCTTCAAGATATTTCAATAGAAAATTCCTAAAATAGAATGGACACTGAAAAAAAAAATCAAAACAGAACAGTTTCTACAGGAATAGTGGAACAATTTCAAAAGGCATAATATGTGTACAATTGAAATAACAGAAGATAAAACAGAAGAAATAATGGCCAGGAATGTTTCAAACTTAATGATAGACACCAAACTACATATCCTGAAACTAATTCTAAAATTTATATGAAAAGATCCAAAATAGTCTAAATAATACTCTGAAATAGGAACAAAGTTGGAAGACTGAAACTACCCTATTTTAAAGATTTATATAAAGCCATACTAATCAAAATTGCTATTGGCAAAGAATAGACACATAGTTCAAATAAACAAAATGGAGAAATTCAACATAGACTCACATAAATATAGTCAACTGATCTTTGAAGGATGAAAACAATTCAAGGGAGAAAGATTAGTCTTTTCAACAAATGATATTGGAGAAATAGGATGTGCTAAATAAACTGGGTATAGGCCTTTTTATTTTCACAAAAATTGATTCAAAATGGATTAGATATGAATTGCAAAATTATAAAAGAACTAGAAAATACATAGGGGGATATATAAGGGTTAGCTTTTCCCTCAGAAATCACCCACCAAACAAGGCGGCGCTGGAGGAACTCAGGGTGGCCAATCGTGCTGGCGGGAGGCGCTCTGATCAGCGGGTGGCCAGAGGAAAACTGGTGCTGGCGGAAAACTGGTGCCAGCAGCCAAGGTGAAGGAAGGTCTTTTGCATGAAACTTCATGCAACGGACTTCTAGTATATTATATACATATTAGAGGCCTGGTGAATGAAATTTGTGCACGGGGGGGGGGGGGGGGGGCTGTCCCCTCAGTACAGCCTGCACCCTCTCCAATTTGGGACCTCTTGGGTGATGTCCCACTGCTGATTTACAGGCCTAAACCAGCAGTCAGATATCCCTCACAATCTGGGACCGCTGGCTCCTAACTGCTCACCTGCCTACCTGCCTGATCACCCCTAACTGCCCCCCTTGCCAGCCTTATCACCCTTAACTGCCTCTGCCTGCTGGCCTGGTCGCCCCTAATGCCCCCCCGCCCCACACCAGCCTGGTCGCCCCTTACTGCCCCCCCTGCTGGCCTGGTTGCCCCCAACTGTCCCCCTCTGACAGCCTGGTTGCCCCTTACTGCCACCCCCCTGCCAGCCAGGTCACCCCCAAATACCCCCCTGCTGGCCTTGTCACCCCATACAGCCTGCTTTTCAGTAGTTTGGTCTTCCCTCACTAACCCCTCTGCCGACCTGGTTGCCCCACACAGCCTGCTGTTCAGTCGTCTGTCTGGTCATTTAGGTCATGATGGCCCCTGACGTTTTATATATTAGGATATTAATAATTCAGATCTATCATTATTCTTTGAATGGTAGGGTGTATGTCTTTGTATCCTCAGCTTAACACAAGCCGTGGCTACCATAAGTGTCCAATACATTTACTGAACTAAATGTAAGCAATTATGCATTTGATAGGTTTTTGTTCTTGTGTAATAGCCTAACTACCACATTCAATATTGTTCCTAGAGGAAAAATATGTTCTGAGTTCTAAAAATCTCCTAGCAGATGAAAATTTGAAGCTAAATGTGTTTGTAAATTGGAGGATTGTCTATAATGCAAAAATACATATGATAATTGCTGATCAAGTTTTTTAAATGTTCTGTATTATGACTGAATAATATCAATTTTGTACTGTGAATTGCTTGTCCTATTACTATCTGTGTTAGAGAGAGCATCAAATACATCAGAACATAACCTGAGAGCTGAAGAGAGTATTGAGAATAGATTATTTTAAGAGAAAAATATCTTTATAATAGAATTAGAGGCCCAGTGCACAGATTTATGCACTGGTGGGATCCCTCAGCCTGGCCTGTGGGGATCAGGCTGAAACCGGCTCTCTGACATCCCCCAAGAGGTCCTGGGTTGTGAGAGGGCAGTTCTTGGGTGATGCACCCGGAATTGGGCTCCCTCCTCTCTGGTTCTGGGTACATCACCTGAGAACCATAACTGCCAAGTCACTGCAACTCAGCAGCTCCTGTGTGGAGCATCTGCCCCCTGAGGTTCAGTGTGCATCATAGCTACTGGCCAGTTGGCCAGTCAGCCGGTCACTTAGGCTTTTTCATATATAGGTAGGTTATTTAACATTATATTTTTTTAAAATAAATTTAATTGTTCAGATTATTATAGTTATTGCTCTTTTTTCCCCCCCATATCTCCCCTCTACCTGGTTCTCACCCCTCCCTCTGCCTTTATCCATAGGTGTATGATTTTTTTTCCAGTCTCTTCCCACAACCATGACACCCCTTTCCCCCTGAGAATTGTCAGTCCACTCCCTTTCTATGCCTCTGATTCTATTATATTCACCAGTTTATTCTGTTCATCAGATTTTTTATTCACTTGATTTTTAGATTCACTTGTTGATAGATATGTATTTGTTGTACATAATTTTTATCTTTACCTTTTTCTTCTTCTTCCTCTTCTTAAAGAATACCTTTCAGCATTTCATATAATACTGGTTTGGTGGTGATGAACTCCTTTAGCTTTTTCTTATCTTGAAGCTCTTTATCTGACCTTCAATTCTGAGTGATAGCTTTGCTGGGTAGAGTAATCTTGGTTGTAGGTTCTTGCTATTCATCACTTTGGATATTTCTTGCCACTGCCTTCTGGCCTGCATAGTTTCTGTTGAGAAATCAGCCGACAGTCATATGGGTGTTACCTTGTAGGTAACTAACTGTTTTTCCCTTGTTGCTTTTAATATTCTCTCTTTGTCTTTTGCCCTTGGCATTTTAATTATGATGTGTCTTGGTGTGGACCTCTTTGGGTTCCTTTTGTTTGGGGTTCTCTGCGCTTCCTGGACTTGTAAGTCTATTTCTTTCACCAGGTGGGGGAAGTAGTCTGTCATTATTTCTTCAAATAGGTTTTCAATATCTTGCTCTCTCTCTTCTTCTGGCACCCCCATAATTCGGATGTTGGTACACTTGAAGTTGTCCCAGAGGCTCCTTACACTATCTTCATATTTTTGAATTCTTTTTTTCTTTTTGCTTTTCTGGTTGGATGTTTTTTGCTTCTTCATATTTCAAATCTTTGACTTGATTCTTGGGATCCTCTAGTCTGCTGTTGGATCTCTGCATATTTTTTTTTTTTATTTCAGTCAGTGTATGCTTAATTTCTAGTTGGTCCTTTTTCATATCCTTGAGGGTCTCACTAAATTTATCTGTGGTTTCTAGAAAATTCTTGAAAAACCTTATAACTGTGGTTTTGAACTCTATTTCCAGTAGTTTGCTTTCCTCCATTTCTGTCATTTGTGACCTGTTTCTTTGTCTCCGCATTATAGCTGCTTCCCTGAGTTGTTAGAGTGGCTTTGTGTGTTAGGTGTCCTATAGGGCCCAGTGGCTCAGCCTCCCCAATTACCTGAGGTGGACACTCTTGGTGCACCCCTTTGTAGGCTGTGTATTCAGTCTTATTGTAGTTAAGCCTTGATTGTTATTGGTATCACTGGGAGGAATTGACCTTCAGGCCAGTTAGCTGTGAGGATCAGCTGTGTCTACGATGGGAGAACTTCTGTGCTGGAGACACCCTTAAGGGGCAAGACTTGCTTGAATGGGGCTTTGGTGCTCACTGAGTCTGCCCCTTGAGTGTGTCCCTTATGGATCTGAGGAGTTGTAATCTGGATGGTCCCATTCTGACCACTGGGAGATCCATGGAGGTGCAAATTTAGCCTCTGCCTGAGGCCACCCAGCAGGAACTATGGAGAGATCTGCAGATTCCTCTTCTTTGTTTGGAGTTTGGAGGTGCCCAGATGAGTCCCAGCTGTGAAGCAACGCAAGCTGCTGTGGCGCCTTGGGCCTTCTTTTGGTGGCTCTGGGGCTCTCTGACCCAGCTGCAGTTTGTTAGGTAATTTTAGGTTGCAAAGGGCCAAGGCATTCATATGGAAAAGCCTCTGTGCACAGCTTGGGTGGGGCAGAATCTCAGGGCAGAGCAAACAGCTATGGCTGATTCTCAGACCTGCCCTAAGAGGCCCCCAGGTCTCAGTGTCCCTTGGTAATCGCTGCAAGCACCTCTGAGAAAAAGCCGCCCTCAAGTTCAGCCTGAAGCCAGACAGTCCAGTTTCTCCCCTAATGAGTCTGGGTCCCCAGAGTCTCACCCGGAACTGGAATTCAGTGCAGTCAGGAGCTTGTGTCACCTGATTGAAAAAGAAAACCGCATACTCAGTTACCAGCCCTTTCCACATACTCAGTTACCAGCCCTTTCCATGCGTGCACCTCTGTACCTCAGCACTTTATTTCTGCAGTTCCTCTGAGTCTCAGTGTGCTTTTATCTTTCCTTCTAGTTGTAGAGTTTCCACTCAGCCAGCCTTCCTGTGGTTCTGGATGATGTCTGTTTTGTCTTTTAGTTGTAGTTTTGAAGTGGTTGTGCGAGGCAGCAATTTCAGGTGTACCTATGCTGCCATCTTTGTTTCTCCCTATTTAACAATATCTTGATTTTACATGTAAAAGGTCATGATTTGTAGTCTGCCACACAGATTATTTTTAAAAATCTTTATTTTATAAAACTTAGTTGATCTATTTTCCTGAAGCCATAATCTTTCTAGTGAAGACCTTTTTTTTCTCAATCCTACTCAGTCTGATACAGTACTTTCTCATTCAAATTTGCTTATTATTTTTAGTTATCATCAATCACAGTTTAGTGTGTTTGTTTGTTTTTGTTTGTTTTTTTCAAGTAAATGCACTCTTTCAGAAATCCTCTGTCTTCTTTCTTCTATTGTTCTTTATCCTGTGTAGGAGTTAAACTCCAGAAATTGAAGATAGGGAATTTCTATTTATTGTTCTAGTATCAGAAAAGCAGCACTGTTGAAGAGGATTACTGATTCTCAGATCCTATCTCTGCGAAATGTAGCTTTTCTATCCTGGTCACTGGTCATCCTATGAGGGTTGACAGGCCTCATCTAGCTTCCATGGCTGATAATGTTGGATCTTCCATCTGTTCATGAAAAAACATTTCTTACATCTCATAGCCTCCTCAACCCAAACCTAGTTTTTGTCCTGGGCAGTTGCATTCTCAGGACTGCCACCATCTGATGTAGATGAATGAAGTAGTGATAGATTTTTATTCACCTTCCAGAGTATGCAAAATACCAGCTCTAGCTACCCTACAGATCTCAGGCCAAGAGTATGATACCCTGCTTCATAGTCCTTCTTGGAGGTCAGAATGGCAGGCAGGATTAAAGTTTCACAGCTAACTTTTCCATATCCCTCATAATATCTGAGGTTTATACTATCTTGTCGATTTCCATTCATATATGCAACAGGGCTGCAGTGCCAGAGTTTCTGTGTCTGCACTCACCTTACTCTCATTTCCAGTTTCTCTAAGTCTATATTATAATAAAAAATAAATAAAATAAAAGTATAACTAATAAACCAATATTTAAGATAACATGAAATACTGAAACATCCTAATTTTATCCATAAAATCTTAATATCAAATCTAGACAAAGACAGGACAAGAAAATAAATCTATAGATCAATATCTTTTATGAACAAAGATAGAAAAAAGTAAACACTTTAGTTTGCTAAAATTCTCTAAATTTACTAGTGAGATCCATTTACTAGTATATATGATTCCAGCTATATATGAAACAAATAATATACCATGGATGAATATGGTTTATCTAAGAAAAACAAAGCTAGCATAATATTTGAAAATCAATCAATGTAATTCACCAAATGAACAAAATTAAGGGGAAATGATAAGATCATTTCAATAATGTATAAAAACACATTTGAACTATTGTACCTCCATTCATGATAAAAAAAATTAAAATTTCAAACTAGAAAGGCAGGGAAGTCTCTCAATCTAATAAAGTCTATCTATGAGAGGAAAAACAAAAAAACAAACCTCATTGAATGCATTTTTATAATCTGGAATAAGGCAGGGATATTTGCTCTTGTCAATTCTACAATTTAGTGCATGTTCTGCTGATTTCAAGTTGGCAAGAAAAAGATATAAATGGCATGCAGTTTGGAAAATAAGAAATAAAATATTCCTTAGTTGCAGGCTACATGAACAGGTACATAGAAAATCCTAAGAAATCTATAAAATCTATTAAAGAATGTACATGATCAAAAGTGATAATTTATTGTATTTCTAGATACTATCACCTAATTATTGGAAAATGAATTATTAAAACTATAAAAATAACATAAAAACTGCAACATATAGTGATACATTTGATCTTTGGAATAAACCTATACAGTGGGTACTATTTTTATTACTGAATACAAAGAAGAAAACTGAGTCATAAAATAGAAAGCCTCTTGCAATTTTCAAACATGTTAGGGTTTGAGTAGCCCAGTTTTCCATTGATAGTACATGGAACAACTAGAAGTAAAATTCAAATTTAAAGAAGAATTATTAATTAAATAAAAGGTTTAAAATAAGTTTATTTTTTCTTAATTCTAAACTCTAGTATTCTGTCAATTAGAGTGAAATAAAACTTAAGCAACCTGTAGTATATGCATTCACATTGAGTTTGGGATCAGTACAGGATTTCCTTTGAGTAAATAAATTAGTACCAGTCTATTAAGGCTAATTTAAATTTCTGAGAAATTTATCTTGATTTAATTATTCTTGTTAGAATTTCTGGCAATAGTGTGTATTGTGATTCATAAAACCTTGAAATATACATATATTCAGTTTTAATATATGTACACATAGTGAGTTCACTGCTTTAAACATCTTTTTAATATGTTATAAACTTATCTTAACCTAATCTTTGAAATTATATTATTAGTATTTTATTTTTGCCTTACAAAAGGCAGATTTTGTAATGATTATATTCTAAATTTCATTGATATTAAATTTTACCCCCAAAGTGATATATCAATGTATGAATAATACATTTTGCAAATGCATTACATATTAAACTGCACAGATTTGCTATAAGATTGCTGATAATGTAAAACCACCTCTAATAAGTAATAAAATTAAGTCATTATTAGTAGGTACACTTGATTTGAGATGGAAGATGTGTTAATGGCTGTTAAATGAGGTATAGTGTATAAAGATTTATATTATGGAAGGTGTTTAAATGATTTCAGGAATAAGTATTACAATTAGCATAATCCTGGCCTCTGGTTTGTATTGCTCTTATTTTCTAAGATAACTTTATACAGCAGCAGAACTAATTCTTAAATGAATTTTCCTTTGTGGGTGGAGAAATGACTTATTCATGAATAAACAATAGAAGATATTCGACAACAAATTGGAGCTGTCATCTTCCAAATGAAAATCTATTTTATATTTCAAAATATATCACTATGTGCTGAGAGCGTAGGAATTAATTCCCACCTTGAGCTCATTACATGTTGGATATTTTAAGAAATGCACTTAAAAACTACTTTCCAAATTTGGTAAGTTCTGGCAATGACAGAGGTGTTTGGATAGATTTATAATTGTACTATGACTATGAATTTATATTTCTAATTTTTTAATATTAAAATTTAAAATTACAGCATGCTATTCTTTAACATGAATGGAAACAAACAACTTCAACTGGATATTTACCAGCATCTTCAGCTGGACGTTTCCTACATTACTCCCTTCTTGCACGCTCTGCCCTTCGTGCTGTCGTGTTGTTGCAGGATCAGAGACGGTGCTCCTGGCTGTGTGCTCTTACACTTGGATTGTGTTGTAGAGCAAGAAATGAAAAGGGGGGGATCTAAAGCCAGTTTTACCTCTTGTAACTTAATTTTCTAACCAAGAAATGTATACTTACAGAAGGACAAACATTCAAATGTCTTCTATTAACAATCCTTAGCAATCTTTGTCAAGATATGTAAGCCTCTTCTCTCCTGAAGATTTCTTTCCTCAGTGGGCACTGTATTGTGTTTTAGCCTTTGGGATTTATTTGAGTGCAGACTGACTGTTGACACTAATATAATATAATATAATATAATATAATATAATATAATATAATATAATAATATAATATAATAAAAACATATGTAAGTAAATTTATATATTATTCCCTTGAAGATAAAGATGATTGTTTAAAAAATTGAAAACATTAAATTTTTAAAACACTGATTTCCACCTTTTTTTTTTAGTATTGGGAGCGAGGCACAGGAATTAAATGATAATCTGTTGAAACCTCTTTTATAAAAGTACACATACATACACTAGTTTGCATAAAATATCATGGAACTCCCAGAGATCTTATCATAAATGATGCAGCATGTTAAGATTGTCTTATAACCATACCCATGATGTGGTTCCTGTTATGTTCTGAAGGAGTAACTGAAGTCCTATTGGTCATCTGTTCTCCATATTTAGTTAGAACTTCACTAAATTTCTCCACTCTTTCTGACCTCTTCTCATTCTCTGAGAAATGTGGAAATGTAGTTACTAGGATAATTTGCCTTTTAAACTAAGCATGGTATCTCTGGGGAATTTATTCACATTGATTTTTTTTAATAATGATTTGATAAAATTATGGAGAAAGTATATTTTCTATTGCCTTCCAAGTAATAGTTCTTATATCAATGCTAGTCATCACAACCCTTATTGTGCTGAATATGTTCTTCTTATTATTATTTGGATTGTTATTTTCAGCCAAGATTTTTCTCACTTTATTTTTAAATCTGCCCCTGAGGATGTGTTTCCATTGCTTTTAAATAGAGTGGAAGGGAGCGGAGATAGAGAGAGAGGAAGAAAGAGAGAGCAACATCGATGTGAGAGAGACACATTGATTGGTTGCCTCCTGCACATGCCTCTACTGGGCAGGGGTTTGAGCCTGCAATATAGGGACATGCCCTTGACTGAGAATGGAACCTGCAACCTTTCTATGCATGGGCCAATGCTCTAACTACTGAGCCAAACCAGCCAGGGCCATTTTTTTCTCATTTTATTGCTTATGTCTCTATTTCAAAAATTTACTATTAGCCTTTATTGTGACAGTTAAAATATGCTTTCTTGATATGTATTCTCACTTAAATCCTTATATTTCAAAAGATTCTAGAGCACAAACCCATAGAGCTGGGGAGAGAAAAGACTCAGTATTCACCAATCATGTGGCTCAGTGGTTGAGCTTTGATCTATGAATCAGAAGGTCACAGTTTGATTCCTGGTCAGGGCAGGTGCCGATGTTGCAGGCTGGATCCCCAGTGTGATGTTTCTTTTTTTCTCTCTTTCTTCCACTCTAAAATCAATAAAACATTTTTTTTTTCAAAGAAAAGACTCAGTCTTCTATGCCTATCCAGTGGTTGGCAAACTCTTTAGTCAACAGAGCCAAATATCAACAGTACAACGATTGAAATTTCTATTGAGAGCCAAATTTTTTAAACTTAAACTTCTTCTAACGCCACTTCTTCAAAATAGACTCGCCCAGGCTGTGGTATTTTGTGGAAGAGCCACACTCAAGGGGCCAAAAGCCACATGTGGCTCACGAGCCGCACTTTGCCGACCACGGATCTATACTATTTCTTTAGAAGCAAGTTTCCTTAATTTAAAATGCTTTCGGCTAAATGAGAAAATGCTTTCTATTTTTTTTCTAACCAAAATAAGCCACACTTTCTTCCTTTAAGTACATGTTCCTTTTTTATTCATTTACATCATCATTTATACCCCTTGGAAAACATGTATTGAAACGTCATTTATATTGAGTTTATTCTGAAGGCAAAGATTATCGTCTCAATGAATTACAAGTGTGATTGAGGATGAGGACATAATGCAAATAGATAGGAAATGTACTGGGGATGTTTTTCCCCAGCTAGCCCAGCTTATGTATGACTCAGAAGGCAATAGTTTTTATCACAATTTTCTATAAACAACAACCTATCATTCTAATGCATCTGGATAGTTTTCTCAGTCTATTACAAAATAATTTGAAAATATATGTTGGGCCTTATGGTTTTTAAAGTATCAAAATGCCAAGTACTTTAAACTAGGAAGAAAAACATGATTATTTATTTAGAAGTTATTGTTTGAACTGCAGTAACTGCAGCATCAGGGTTCATTGAAGAATAACTGGTTTTCTACAAATTCAGAGAAAATAATTTGAAGTTTTTGCAATACTCTTTTGTTATACTGCATATTGGCTTCTACAAATAACTAAAAGGGACACGCTAAAAAATGTTCTAGGATCATGGTAAATAAAGCAATTTGTTTCACAGTTCACTTAGATGGTAGAAATTCATACCAGAATGCATTCTAGAAACTCATCAAAAATAAGCACATCCGAGCTTGGTCATTTCAATGACATATTTTAATTTTAATAGATTTTTATTAAATTCATAAAAGTTAATGGACTAGGGATTAAGTCATTATGAACTCTGTCGCAATTGCCTGTTATTAATCGCATCACAATAGTGATGCCATTCTTAAATACTTTCATTCTAAAAGCCTTTATTTAGTCAATCCTGATTCTGCATCTCAGCGTTCCTACTTCAACAATTTTTTCAGATGATTGTGCTTCTTATTTTTATTCCCCAAGTTTTCAGAAATCCCAAAGCTTCGATGCCTGCATAATATATTATTTATTTAAAGCATGCGATGCAAATAATGCAAAAAATAAAAACCTGTAAGCCTTCAGTTATCCTTACAGGTTAGAAAGGAATTACTGACCATACAGTAAGACTCCACTGTTACACAGAATTAGATGATAGAAATTATCTCTTTAAAATGAGAACCTGAATTAATATTCATCTCAAATCTATTTTGTCAATGCTCTCTTTTTTAAATGTCAATACAATTTTAATTTAAGAAAAATTAAAAATGAAGTTAGTATTCAAAGTGTCTTTCTGTTTTAGAACCACATTTTTTTCGTTATTAGCCATTATTATCCCAACTACTATGATCTAGCCATCCCAGAACAAGAGGTACATGGATTGCTGATGGAATTTTTCTTCCAATGAAGTACACCTATTTGTTAGTTCATCTGCTCAGGTACAACATGCTAATGATATAATCTGATAAATTAATTTAAAGTATTTTGTGATACTCAGATTTTTTTTAAAACTGACCTTGTGGAGTTGATATTTTAACTTTAGAAAGCTTTAACTGAAATGGGATGAGTCAAGGAAAATGTTCATTATTTGAAAGTATTTTGTGGTTGGGTTATATATACCAAATTGGTTACTTAAATCTAAACAATTACACTTGAATTTGTAATTGTTTAGATTTAAGTAAATTTTTTTTCTGCAAAATTTTATAGGAATAGCTATGTCAATGGTTTAAAGACATATGTATTTTAAAGTAAAACTTGACGTAAATGGTGCAACATCTAGAGGACACACTTTTGGAAGCTTAATGCAGTTGAGAGACCTGATTTGGATGCCCACATATATTTTCTTCCACTTCAAGAACTCAAAGAACGGGCCCTAAGGCAATGTACTTAGCTCTAGAATTTGAGAGTTCAAGTCCCCTTGGCAAGATTAACTTTGTCCTTCTGGGCAAAGGCATTATAATAGTATATTTTATTATGGAATCACATAACACTTTGTGACATACCATTCATCAAATAGTAAAATAGGAACCACATTTGTAGTATAATCTTAACTGCATATAGAGCTTTTGTATTAGTCTACAGTATGTCCTGAAGCTAAATTTGATTACTGTTCCTCTAGCAAGATGTTTAAACTAAGTTGAATTATGTAGAGTTGTACTTATGGCTTAAATGGCACTCTTCTATGTAATGTAAATAAAGTAGCCCCTGTGGTGTACAACTATATGCATGTAAGAAAGAATAACATCAGGTTATTTGGTACCCAGAGGTTTAATGTATCTTTTTCTGGGAAATCCCTGATGCATTCAAAAACTTTCTCATTGTCATATCAATAATAAGTATTATCTAAACCAAGCTTGCAAATTTTAAACTGAAAATAAGGTCATGCATTTTTAGTTCACCTACAGTTCAGATTTCTTCATCCCTTGACCCTTAAAGAAAGCATTTTAGATGGGAGAACAAATTAAAAGTAGTATCAATGTATGCTATAAATAAAATGCATAAAGAACTCATTATACTGAAAAGGTAGTAGATTAAAACATAAGTATGTTTAAAAATAATGTATACAAATTTATGACTAATAGATACATGATGGGTTCTTAATGGAAAGTCCAGAATGATGGGGTGATCAGATAAAATGTAGAGATTGTGTCTACTATGATCTATCCCTAGGATTTATTTATGTACCATTTACTTCTGTCGTTTCATACAGCTCTGTGTTTTTTTCATAAGAAGAGTTATTAAAATAATTGATTACTATATGATTAACCTATAAAATTAAAATTACAGAAATTTGAAACAAAATCCTGCAACTTTCTGCCTTTTCTTACCTCAATTAAAAAATTAGAAAGCCTCTCTATGAGGTTAAAGCAGACAGATTATGTAGGAATATTGGAAAACATTAACAATCACAGTGAGAAATTTTAATATATGTGCATCAGTAGCTTTGGAGGAAACACACAAAAATTTAAGTAAATCTATTTCTTATATATAGTAAATATATGATATAGAAATTTAGTCAACAATTAATTCATAACTAATATTTGTCTGTTGCAAAACTTTAAAATATTTGATGTAAAACTTCCCCAGTATCAGTAGAAATAGAGGCAATAAATCAGACCCAAATATGTTAAATCTATTTAGAAGTTTAAAACATTTGTCAAAATAATTCACAGGATAAAGAGACAAGCATGGTGGTGGAATGAGAAAGAGATTTATGATTTTAATCACATTTATTTGTAAAAGAATTTTACATACACATGGCTTCTCAAGAATCTGGGGAAGGAGAAATGAGCAAAAGCAAACAAAAAGTAAATAGAATACAAAAAAACAAATATTAGGATTAATGTTAATTTAAAAATAAGCAAAAAACAATTAAATATAAGATTTGGGGGAAAACTAATAAAACAGAATTGAAAATGTCAGGCAAGATATATATATTTTTCAACTTTAAATTAAAATATATATTTAAAATTAATAAAACAAAGACCATATGTTTTAAAAGATGTATAATTGGAGCTAAAACAATTTATTTAACAAAAGAGACAGAGGGAGAGACAGAGAGAGAAATAAAAAATTTGAGGGACCCAGCAGCCATCGTTCATTCTGTACTCTGTTGGTACATTTTAGTTAAAGCTGGGATTGTTTCTGCTAAAATAATTTTTTCAAAAATATAATATCTCTCGTGTATTTTTTTATTTTTTATTTATTGAATTTACTGATGTGACATTAGTTAATAAAATATATAGGGTTTAGTTCTAGAGCACATCATCTATATATTGTATTGTATGTGCATCACCCCAAGTCAAGTCTTCTTCCATCCCCATTTACACCCCCCTTTTATCCTCTTCTTGTGTATGTTATTAAAGTCTACTTCATTAGACCAAAGTCACAGACAAATATTTTTCAGATAATCCATCTTTGACTTCTGCTGAGATGGCTGAGGGACAATGCCCTTAACCACTGTAGAGATCCTAGGGTTTGTTTGAGAGGACCTCTTGGGTACAGTCTTAATCTCTTGTAAGTGCCCTCTGCATGATTGAATAATCTAATTTTTTGAGGTTTGGATAGAAGGTTGTAGAGTCATACTCTCAGCTTTTCTCTAGTTTGCTTTCGTTACAGTGAATCTCTTATTTTTTGTACTTTGCCATATAAACAGGCTGAGAATGTTCAAAAGCATCCAATCTCATTTCTTTTCCTTAACACTTGTCTCATATTCCTATAAGCAGCAAGAAGAAACTATGACCACCTTCAATAGGAAATCTTTTTATTTAATACAACCAAACTTAGCACTTAGAAGAACTGCAGGACGTAAGCACACTTAAGAATTCTGCCACCCTGTAGCAAGGATCCCTCTATCTCCAATTTTCAGTAACACATTCCTCACTTGCTTCTGAGCCCTTACCAACAGCATCTTCAACATCTAGATATCTCCTAACAATCTGCTCAAGGCAATTTAGGCTTTCTCTATGATGCTTGTCAAAATTCTTCAAGTTGTCACCTAATTACCAGTTCTAACACCACTGCTAATGTTGGAAAAGCTATGGAGAAAATGATGCTCCCACACACTGGTGGAACTTCCCTTCATCAACACTTTCTACCAGTTTACTCCCAGGACACTACACTAGTTGCAAATGCCATCCCTATTAATTAGCTAATGTGTATAAAATTGAACCCATTTTTCATACCTACAGGTCTCTGAGTACGTTAGTTTCCCTATATTGGGTACTTTTAGATGAAAGAAATAAAATCCAGCTGAAAGAGGAAAAAGAGGACCACTGCAGAATTACCCAGAGGCCATTTTACTTTTCTTTTACCTTGAATAAAAAAAATATATATGTTATATATTTTACACTAATATAGATTTGTATATTTAATTTTCAAATTTATTCATCTTATTGTGCTACGCTTAAAGCATGTCTTCTTTTACATGATGATAAGATCTCGTGTTATTGAGACAACTTATATTCCAACCTTATGCATTAAGTTTTGGATAATTTGTTCATATTAAGATATCCAACTCAAATTATTTGGGTGATTATCTATCTCAGGAATTATCAGATAGCATTAATTTTTGGTTCCTGAATCCCTGAACAATGATTTACAGGAAAATATAACCCTATAAAAATGGTACTGCTGGGGATTAAAATTGGTTAGATATATGAATCTGGAGAATCTCTGAAGAAAGATTCTGCTGCTTCAATAGTGCATTTGAATGTCACTGACAATAGAAAATGCTCTCCTTAAAAGCACAACACACAGAGTTCAATTACTCTGACTCTTATGAACTTAAAAGACAATGAGCATTTCATAAAATATTCTTCCTGCTACCTTCCACATCCATGACATACTAAATACAAATACCCCGTGTTGTTCATCAATGGCCCATAAGCATCATTTCATTTTTCTTTGCATAATCACATTATTCCCTCAACTCATAAATCTGTATGTGCTGATTACAATTCTTGCCCATCAATTCAAATTCTTTTTCCCACATGCAATATTTCTTGAATGAATCAAGGGAACAATCCTTCAAATAAAAATGGGATTGGCTAGTCACAATTAGGTCATTAATACATCAGTAAAGTTACTGTTCTTCAAAACAATGAGAAAATAAATCTTTAAAGAGATTTACATTAATGTAGACCTGTTAATGAGCAACTGTGGTGTAATTTCTCAACTGTGTGACTTTGTCACTTAAAATTTACATAATATTTTAAGGTCCACATATTTGTAATAATTATCACAGAAATAACTTATTGTAGCAAATATCTTTCTGACTATTGACAACTTCTAAGTTGTTTGTCTCAGTTTTAATAAAAATATTAACATATTTTTCAGTGAATTGAAGTAGTAATCATAATATTTTAACTAGGGTATCAACTATAATTACAATATCACCAAATTTCATTACTGAAACATTAAATTTATCAAAGAAAAAATTTTACGGATTACATAAGGTCATAAAATAACTAAACAAAATGTGATCTAAAATTATAAGTTTCAACAAATTATTAGGGAAAAACACATTTTTAAGAAATGACAATTACATAGAAATTTAATATTATAGATGAGTCTACACAAGCAGAGTTTTTGGAAAAATATATTAAAGGGTATTTTATCCTTTGAATTACAAATATAAGTTGTAATGATTTTTTAAATTTATTTGCCACTATTTGAGAATTGGTCAATTTTAGGAAATAACCAAAATTAAGTTTTTACTCAATAACAAAAGTTAAAGGCACATTACCAGTAAGAGTAACATTCAGATGATCATGTATAACAAAACAGAGGTGAATACCTTTAACAAACTAGACTAGAGTTTGGAGCATCTTTGATCTGCTATGGTTTTGAAAGGAGACACAGTGTCTGGGATCATGTAATACCATACATGATGAATATTAAGTTTATAGTATTTTTTTAATCCTCACCTGAGGATATTTTTTCCATTGATTTTTAGAGAGAGAGTGGAAGGAAGGGAGGAAGGGGTAGAGAGAAGAGGAAGAGATAAAGGAAGGGAGAGAAAAAGAGGGAGAGAGAGAAACAATATGAGAGAAACACATCTATTGGTTGCCTCCTGCATGTACCCTGAAAGGGGGCTGGTGATCTGGGATCGAGCCTGCTAAGGAGGCATGTGCCCTTGACCAGAATCGAATCCTCGGCCCTTCAGTCCATAGGCCAATGATTCAACCACTGGGCCAATCCAGGCAGAGCTTAATATCAAGTTTAATTTGTGATTCTATGCATTAACCTAAGCAGGTCAAATACAAGCCAATAAAAAGTTTATATGGCACATAGATAAAAACCTGAAGAAAATAGATAGAAAAATTTAATCTATAGAATGATTTCACATAAAACAGTTTATTTAGTATTAATCACAAAAGTAGTATAAGTTACTAATTAATAAAATTTATCTAAACAATGTGATTTAAATGACAATGTTTTAAGTAATATTTAATTTTTAATAAAAATTATTAATTATGATTACCTGTCTGAGTCTGAATCAGTTAGTATACTAGTCTGAGTCTGAATCAGTTATATATATTGATTCATATATACATGCGTAATCCATATGTGTACACATACACACATGTATATTTACCACATAATTTAAAAATGCATTGAAATAAATACATAATTGAAATGCCAACAACCTACATTCCATAATTGGATATTGAACTTCAGAAACTTATCATATTGAAGACATTGCTATGTGACTGTTTAGCACATGGTTTTGGCTTTTAGGTGTTATTATGTTTGATCTTAACTGCCACCTTGGCTAGAATGCTCAGTTATTTGGTCATAACTATCTAGATCAGTGGTTCTCAACCTTTCTAATGCCGCGACCCTTTAATACAGTTCCTCATGTTGTGGTGACCACCAACCATAAAATTATTTTCGTTGCTACTTCATAACTGTAATTTTGCTACTGTTATGAATGGTAATGTAAATATCTGTGTTTCCCGATGGTCTTAGGCGATCCTGCTAGCGGTTCTCAACCTGTGGGAATGAATCATAATGTAAATATCTGTGTTTTCCAATGGTCTTAGGCTCTACAGCAGCAGTTCTCAACCTGTGGGTCGAGAACTGCTAGCAGGGTCGCCTAAGACCATCGGAAAACACAGATATTTACATTACCATTCATAACAGTAGCAAAATTACAGTTATGAAGTAGCAACGAAAATAATTTTATGGTTGGGGGTCACCACAACATGAGGAACTGTATTAGAAAGGGTCACGGCATTAGAAAGGTTGAGAACCACTGCCCTATAGGATCTGCCTCTTCAAAATTTCACCTGCAAAAAGAGATTCATAACTTCTGTTCATTTTAGCACTTACATTTTCACTAGATTAGAAGGGTAAGAAACCTACACAGAGAATGTAATTAGTGTTGTACAGCAATAAACATTTAAAACAAACAAGTATCTCTTGGAGTTTAAAGTTAATCATGAGCCAGGATAAACACACTATGAGAAGAAGGTCAGACCAGCACATGTCACTACCTGTGGTAAGGTAGCAGCAACTTGACCTCATCATTGGGCTTGGATCTCAGCAGCTGGCCTTGCAACTTAACTCTGTGGGGTGGATGAGTCCATTCATCTTAGAGACCTTTAGGTTTTTGCCTATTAAAGGGAGAACAAACGCTGCAAATGTTTGTGAACATTGAATGTTAAACTATACGTGAATGCCCTTTGTTCCCAGCATTTTACAATATACAAAATATTACTACATGGAAAGGACCCAGGTGTATTTGCTTTTCTATAAAAGTGTGGTTTGCTTAGGGATTCTAAGGCACTTAAAATGCCCTGGGTGGGGGAGGGAAGTATTTTATTCTTAAAAAAATCAGCATTCAATCTTGCTTATGCATCTTTTCTTACTTAATTTTAGTCCTGTGCTTGTAAAGATCAAAGATATTCTTATGTGTTTACATATCAGAACCCTTCTCAGTAAATAACAGTGCCTCATTATCAGATTTTTTTCAAAATAATCACTGCTTGAGTTATGAGCTGGTCCAGGTTGCATGCTACTAAAAAGAACATCTAAAAAATTAAGTGAAAATGACTTACTATTTAGTTTTCAGGTATTTTAAGTATAAAGTTTGATCAACAATGTAAATATTCAAATTATCTATTTAATAATTTTTTTCATCAAATAGTGTCATATGTCATAATAATATACTCTTGTAATGTTTAAATATGTCCCTGTCTTTCTTTGTAAAAACCAGGCCCAAAACAAGGGCTTACAAAACTGTTTCTGAAAACCTGTCAAAATAATAAAGGACATGAGAACATTAAAAATACATTGGAATAAAAATATCTCTGAAATTAGGATGTCATTTCTTCTCTAATCATCTATTGCCATTAAATTGGAACATCGGTTGGATTTCAAATATAATAGGAAGTCTTTTAAAAATCAACTGTCATATTATGTTACCCTATGTGATTTTATGAGCTGTTGTGTTAGCAAAGACTGAGAAAACACTGAACATACTAGTAACTCAGGGTAGTATAAAGAAGATAACGTGACTTGACAACTGAAATTTAAGAGGGTAAGTGCTTACTGTAGTTTCATATCAGATATGCCCTCAAGTTATAAATCTTGCACAGAAGTTTAGTGTGAAAGTTGGTAAAAATAAATAGCCAGGAAATATGTCGGTCAAATTTCAGAAAAGATTACAATTATGTTGAGTAGTTTTTGTTTGTTTGTTTGTTTGTTTGTTAATCCTCACCCAAGGATATTTTTTCATTGATATTTAGAGAGAGTGGAAGGAAGGGGAGAGACAGAGAGAGAGAAACATCTATGTGAGAGTGATACATTGATTGGTTGCCTCCCCGCTGCGGCCCTGGTCAGGACTGGAGACCAAGCCTGCAATCGAGGTATATACCCTTGACTGGAATGGACCCTCAGCCCTTCAGTCGCAGCCGACACTCTATCTACTGAGACAAACCAGCTAGGGCTTGTGTTGAATAGTTTTAAGATGCTTCTTTGTTTCTGGTAAACACACACACACACACACACACAATAGGGGGTGGTGGCAAGACTAACTTTAACAATAGCACACTAAATAATTTGAAATCAAATCCTTATTCTTGAACATTTATTCCTGGAGAAGAAAGTGAGATAAGATCTCCAGCTTTGAATAATAGATATTTACAAGGAAAAAAAAAATCTCTAAATGAAAACCCTTTTTAAAGCAATGGTATTATTTTATTTAAATCATCAATATTCTGGACATGGCTTACTTTATGAAGAGAAGATTCATTCTCTGCTGAAGCATAATTGCATTATCAGATATTAAAAAGAAGCCATAAATCACAGAATGGAAATTAGCCTTCCAATGGACATTTTATACTCTGAAGATGATTTTATTTTAACATTTTTGTTGTCAACCACAGCAGTAGCATGCTAAGATGGGAAACCCAAATTTCAACATCACTCCAACCTGAATAAAATTTAAATATATGAACAGTAGATTGAATAATCAATAATAGATTTTTAGGCAGATAACCATCTCTTTGGCAGTAAATGGCATAAGGGCAAATGCATCTGAACAAGCTCCATCTTCATTAGTGTCACAGCTTTGCAGGACCTTGTAGAAGCAAGAAGATATTTCCATGTTTTCCATTGCTCCATTCTTTTTGCATTGCTCCATTAAAAATTTGCAACGGCACAACCACTTTTTCTTCATTGCCTATTCAGATTTGTAAATGTAATTTATTGCAAGCAATGTCATTTTACAGATTAAATTAATGTTATTATAAAGAGCTTTAAAACTCACAGATATTTATGAATCATACTGAGAAGGATCTGTACTCACTTATAATGATGAACTCTAGGTTTTCCCAAATGAAATTGCCACCATGCCCATATTTTGAGCACAAAACTGATAACTAGAATTCTGAAAGGGGCAGGAAAGAAGTACTGTGCCAAGAATGTGTCAGTTGGGATTATCATGTTACTGGTGGATTGAATGAAGTTCTGCTTTCAAAGTTGGTTGATCTGTGCATAGGCAAAGTTAAAAGTATTGCAAACTAAGTGTATGAGTATTTTTTTTTTAGTTAATCCTCTTTTTTATTATTTTTAATTTCTTTATTGATTAAGGTATCACATATTTGTCCTCATCCCCCATTCCCATCCCAAATTTAGCATATATGTTGGTGTAGAACATTACAATAACATCTCCCAATCGATTTCATCTCTTTGCAATGCGACATTGCTGGTAGTTGTTCCTGCCATCAATAGGTGGAGTCTACTTGTCTCTTCTGCTTCTATATGGGCTGGCCTAGAAACCTGTGTTGGCGTAGAGTGTGGCTCTTCTAGTCTTCATCTCAATGATTGAGCATGAGCAAGCCCAGGCAAGAAGAAGGGAAGGATTGCCTAGTCAACCTACACAAAAAGGAGAAATCATAAATCACTGTTGTTTAAGTTACTAAGTTTTGGAGGGACTTGTTTCACAGGAATAAATAAATTAAACAATATCAAAATTAAGGTGAAAATTTAAAGATAATCAGATTTTACATCAAATTTCCAAAACTGTTCTCTTTCTGTTATTTATATGAAAAGTATGACACTCAAGATTCAAGAACTCAGCTACTTAGACTTTACCTTTTGCTAGTTGTTGGGCTGGGAAACAAACAAAAAGGCCTAAAATGCAAAATGAAAATCATTATTATTATCATTCGAGTACAAACTTGGTTAACTAGAAGTTTCAGTCAAATAATTACAAGAAAGATGACAATAAAGTAAGCTAATATTAAGGATTTGTTTGTATTGCAGGTGATTTTGAATTATGTTTAAATATGGTGGTCCTCAAATATAGGGAGTTTTTAAAAACACTGATGCCTGATTTCCACTCTAGGATCTCTGATTTAACTGATCTGTGTAGGCCTAGGTATTAGATTATTCCTCAAGCAGAGAACATAGTCTAAATCTCTTCCCCATACGTGTTTACAGATATTTTTTAAAAATATATACATACATGATTTTGAATATCCTATCTAATAAAAGAGAAATATGCAAATTGACTGTACCTCTTCTATGCCCACAAGCCACACCCACCAGTCAATCAGGAGCGAGTATGCAAATTAACCCAACCAAGATGACAGTTAATTTGCATATCCAGGCACAGAGTGAAGACTGAAGACAGCGTAGAAGGAAGTCAAGCACTGCAGAAGGGAGTGAAGCTGCGGAGAAGCAAGCAGGTTGGCGGAGAAGGGAGGGAAGCAGGCGGGGTGGTGGAGACAGCCTCAGGAAGCCCTATTGCAGGAATCTTCCTGCAACGGGCCTCTAGTTTTAGTAATAAGAAATATATCATTCTTTATATACATATTTTAAAAATATATATGCATATATGTTTATACAATACATATAAGAAAATTACTTATTTTTATTAATATATTATATGTATAAAATATGCATCTCTCTATATATATGTGTGTATATATATATATATATATATACACACATATATATATATATAACTAATAGTAATAATGGTAACTTTGTACTCTTACTAAATCTGAAAATCTGACACTATTTTATTTATATTATTTTGCAAAGAAGATGCTATATTAATACTTTCAGAAATATTCGAATAAAAAATATTGACAAATGTTGGGAATGTCTCTGGCCAGAAACTGTGTAATAAAACTATTATTTACATTATTCTATTTAATTCTAATTACATGGCTGCATTTCTGAAACAGTTGATATAAAACAACTGAAGTGTTAATCTGAAACACAGGATTTGTGCTTTTTTTAATCAATTATGATTATGATTCTTGAAATGTATATAGTAATATTATTCAAAATAATCTAATTATCATTCACACAATAACTCAGTAAGTAAAGTACTTATTAAATTTAGTGATATTATAAATACAAGAGTTACCATCCTAGAAATAAATGTCATTGTAATATAAATATTCTACCCCCTGATCTTTTTACCTGTGGTTTACTTACAGACTCTATAAATACTGAGGTTAGGTCCCAGACAGTTCATTCCTTCTCTCTCTCATAATAATGAACTTTTAACACTAGGTGTCATTAAAGGTTGTGCTATAAAGATATAGCTGAGTTTATTTAAATATATACCTATAATTATATATTAATTAATGATAATTAAATATAAAATTATTTTCTCTTTATTTTTAAATTTAAATTTTTACTTAGACTTTGTATAAATTAATTCCAATAATGTAGTCTCCTCATCCTATTTTCTAAATGTTAAAAATTAAATTCCTCTCCAAAGATATTACTTTACATTTTTCTAATTTGAAATCCTCACTATTCGAATTATCCCACAGAAAGGTGGCTCATAAATGAAAATCAACGTAAGTATCCAGATATTTCTTAATGGTCTTCTACTCCTTTTTATTTCATTGCAAAATTTATAAGCATTTCATACATTTTCTTATTGATTTATATCTATTATGATAGAAAACCATTTTTTTCCCTGTTGACACTCAGTATCAATGTTAACATGGTGATTGACTAAACTCTGAAATTTACCAGGATTTTCTCCCAGGAGCCATATACAGCTCCTAGAATTATAGCTCTGTTGCTCAAATGCAGTTAAATAGTTCTAATGTACTATTTCTACAGTAATATATTTTGGAATTCTGATGGTGTTTCTCCATAGAAAGACCTTTTGGTCACTCAGTAGCAGGAATAGTAACTGACAAACCGTATTTAATAGCAAGACAGAAGGGTCTTTATTCCAATTAACTAGTAACCTAGGGCAACTACTTCCGGTGCCCAAATATGATGTCCTCCATCCATAGCAGAGCTGTAAAAGACCTGGTATCAAAGACTGCAAATGGGCTTGGTGAGAATGCACACATTCCCATTTAGGGCAACATGTGTCCTGTGCTCTCCTGGGTCCTAATGAAAGACAAATGTCCTCCCATTTCGTCAGAGAACAAGACGATAAAGTCTGCTATACTTTGCCTAGAGGAGTATGATTCCAGTACAGTACTGTCATGACTCGGAGGAAAGAGAAGTTAGATGCATCCTCTATTTGGCATATAAGGATACCTTACAATATTGTTATAACACATATAGCATATACATACATAATGCTATAAAAGTAGCAATAACAAATTATATTTTATCTTGTCCAATAATAATAGAAAACACAATTTACTTATTATTTATCAGGCATAGTCTAAAAATATTTTTACTTATTAAGTCACTTAATTTTTATAAAACTCTTATTTGGCACATTGGACAGATAAAAAATAAGGTACAAAGAAATTAATATGACTAAAATCATTAATATCTGTAATATGTTTCAGCGCTGGGGTTTAAAGGCAGTAAGTCTAGCTCCAAGACTCTATGCTTTCAAAAGTTATATGAATTGGCCTCCAACATAGTATAATTATCAGAATAATACTGCATTTCAGCATCTTTTCAGACAATGTATCCTGGTAACTTGGGAGAGATTCTCATACCTAGTTATTATTCCATCATGGAAGAACAAAGTGATCATAATATAGTGCTCTTTTACTAATAATCTGTTTGTAGTTCTAAAAATATCATATATAAGCTTTAAAACTGGGACTTTAATACTAGTTTAACTTAACTTTGGAGATGGCAATATATGTGTTAGTTCTGACGGTGTAGTTGCATTAATCACTCTTCTCTCCCATGATGAGAGGATAAAATTACCTTTAATTAATAAGAACAAACAGAGCATGTGGGTAAGAAAAATTATCCAGGTTATCAGGTTGGAGGGGAGGAAGCATACGTAATAGGTATTTAATGGTCAAAATGATGGATGACAGCATGGCAAAGGAAGGGAAGATGAGAGAATAAGGAAGCGCAGGAGAGGAGGGTGGAGTAGTCCTAATCTGTGATGATGAGAACAGCAAGATAAACACAGGTGTTTAACATTGCAGAGGTCCCAATGTTCCTCACTGACTTCTAAATAAATGTGTGATACTCTTTTATTTCTATTTGAAAATACAAACTGGGGAGAATGAACAATAAGAGAAAACAAGAAGAGGAAATGTTACTGGAGGCAAGAAACTAGATAATCTCTGAATCTCCTATGTGGCTGAGATAGGAGGAGGAATGGGATGTGAGTAGCTATCCAAAGGAAGGCAGTGCTGGCTGTGTGGCTCAGTTGTTTGGAGTAACCTCCCATGCGGTTGGGATGTGTAAGGCTGTTTCTCTCTCACATCAATGTTTCTCTTTCTCCTTCTCCTTTCCTCTCTATCTAAAAATCAATAAAGTAAGTGGAAGCTTATAGTTAAGATTCAGAGTTAATTGGTTTCATATTTGGAAACAATAAATAGGAGAAATGCTCAGTCATTATGAAAAGGCAAACTTTAGATGAGTCAACCGTGTATTTAAAAAAAAATAATTACTTGCCCTGGCCATTTTTACTCAGTGGTTAGAGCATTGGCCAGTGCACCTAAGGGTCTCAGGTTCCATTCCTGGTCAAGGGCATGTACCTGGGTTGCACGGTTGCATGTTTGATCCCCAACCCCAGTCCAGGCAAGTGCAGGAGACAACCAAGTGATGTGTCTCTCTCATCTCTCTCTCTCTCTCTCTCTCTCTCTCTCTCTCTCTCTCTCTCTCTCCCTTCCTCTCTCTCTACCCCCTCCAATTAACCCTTTCTCCCTTTCACTCTCTCTAAAAAACAAACAAATAACCCTCACAAGACAATCAGTGGGGGGAAAAATATCCTCAGGTGAGGATTAACAACAATAAAAATAATAAAATACAATAAAAATAAAGAGTTGCTTTGAGGAGGCATCACAATTATAGTATCATTCCTAGTATATTTATCATTAGCATGAAGTTTTGAAGTTTGGATTTGGAAATAGAAAATGAAAACCCAAGGTAATTAACTTTATTAAAATAATGTACATATACATTCGTATATAAAGAACAAGATTGATGATACCCTGTTCTCAGCCCAGCTCCAGTTCTCAAACTAAGGAGGCTAAAGTTTTTAGCTTCTGGGAGGGAGGTAAAGGGGTAGTTGGAGGGCTGGCCAATTCAGACAAGGAGCAGCAGGTAACCCAGCCTCAGAAAAAGATGGGAGGAGAGGGGTGTCCAGTGTTCTCCTACCAAAATCCTCTTGATTTGACATAGAAATATAAGAAATTAACTGGAAGCCTCATGGAATTACTGACATTTTCTTATAAGTTCCAATAAGCCATAGGACCAAGTCTCCTCTATTAATATTTAAATTGACCCTGACAAGTACCACCAGGTGGCACCACATTTCAGTTGAGAGGCCAATGGATTTGAACCTGATCCATATTCAATGGTGCTCTCAACTTGCACAAGACCATCCTAATAATTGCATTAAGCATTCTATAATATAACACCCATTTTAAATAACTGGATTTTCAGATTCCTCTTAGTGCATTTTACTGTATATGCTACAAACAATACGTAAACCCTAGGGTTCCATAAGTTTTATATCTGCCTAGTGTGTATCATTTGGAGGCAAAGGATTTTTACCTAATCTAGGGAATCTGCATTGGCTGCCAATGTGCTCTGAAAATCTCCTGAGGACATACCCATTAGGGAACATAAATTAACCTGCTTGGGTCCACAACTTTCCAACAAATAAAAAAGAATTAAACAAACAAACACACCCCACCCCATTTAAAAAAATACATTTTAAAAAGATAAGATAGTGAAAAATCTAAGAGAATATGAGAACCTGGAAGACATTTGCTAATCTTTAAGAAACAGCAAGGAGGGATTCCAATTCCTACATGAAAACCTGATTTACTAATAAACCATCATCACACAGATTACAACCGCACTACCTAGGTAAAATATTGAGATCTGAAAATAAAGAAAAGCAGGTAGATTTTAAGGGTGCCCATAATGTGAAGGAAGTTACCTGATAAGTTTACTATTTGGCTGAGCTTGATAATGACGGGAGTTACAGTGACAAAACTCCATTAGAGTGATTTTTATGGTTCTGGCTATAAATGCAGGAAAAGAATTGTGACAGCCAGGATTAAGTTTCAGAAAAGAGAGAGCATGATCTAAAAGGAAACAAGGAACTAAAAACTTGTGTCCAAATCCTGTCCATGTGTCTGGTGCATCTTTGAAATATGCATTCATGGGGTAGACTAAGATCAGTATGGATTAGACTTGAAAGACAGCAAGGGAAACGAAGATCTGATGTGCTATCTGCTCCAGAGGCAAAGTGAAGTCTTAGGTTTGAGTGTAACCAGGTTAATATTCTAAAACAAAAACATCAACCCTCTTCATAGGACTTGAACAGTGTCAACAGTCTCTACAATAAAACCTGCACAATGTCCAGGATATTATGGACAACATTTTATGAAATTAAGTTTAGGTAAATGGGCAAATCCTTAGGAAATATTAGTTGTGAGATATTAAGAATAATTTTGAATCTATAGTAATTTTGATAGTGACACAGGGGTAGGAAAATAGAGCAACGGACGAGAGAGCCCAGAATCACATCCTTGTATATATAGATACTTGACAGATAACAAAGGTGTAACCATACAGAGGGAGGCAAGCATATGGAAAAAAAAATTGAAACTGAAGCCATAACTCACACAAAAATCATCTTAAGGTGGTTATAGGCCAAAGTGTGAACTGCAAAAATATTAACATTTTTAGGATAATATAGAAAAATATCCTCTTACTTTAGATAGGAAAAGTTTATTTTAAGGAAAAAAAAAGCACTAAGCAATTAAAAAATTAATAATCCCAACCACATTAAATTTTTTGTTTTCCTCAAAAGTATTATAGGATAATAATAGAGAAATATCAATTAAAGCCATAAGGAAAGTCCATATATACCCGCCTGGCTAGCAAACATTTTAAAATTTGACATTACCAGTGTCTGTTGATAATACGAAGCAATTGCATTTCCTATACACTCTTGCTGGACATGAAAATTAATTCAACTGCTTTTGAAAATATTATGTCATATCTAGTATTGTTGAGGAAACTGTAAACCTACATTGACTTACATTCTGTGTGTTCATTTACATTTATTGTGAACTGATCACTGGAGAACCTTTGAATGGAATTGGTATACAATAAGGAAAATGTACAAACAGGGTATACATACTATAACAAAACCTTAAATTCATATGATTAGCAAAGAAACAAAACACCAATATTTTTCCATGTGCCTAAAGATCTAAACATTCTATTATTTATTTTAACCCTAATTCACATGTGATGAAACAAGCTTCAACTCTGTGAACATGAGGGGTGACAATAGTAATTATTATGAAGAAATGGGGAGCAAATGAGTGCCTAGCAGTTTTACTTAAAAGGTTTACCTCTCATATATTTACCATAAGTGATGGTAAGTTACTAAAACAACATTGTATTATTTGTGACAATGCAATAGCAAATGAGGCAATTAAACTTCCAAAACTTAATGGCATTGACATAAAAAGCATAAATAATTAAGTTCAAAATTAAAGAATTATTTGAAAGACAGAGTATTAAACTTAAAATTCTACAGAAGGAGATGTTCAATATTTTACATTCTGAGCTTTTTGTAGAGTGGCACTTTGGGCTGCTAAGACTGAGAAAAAGTGTTGTGGAATACCGCATCAAATGCTTTTGCTTGTATATGTTCAGAGACTGCTACAAAGAAGGCATGAAAGTACCCCTTCTCAGTGACTTGCCACGTCCTAACCTGAATGGTACTGAGGACTAGTTAGGAAAGCAAATAATGCTAGCAAAGTATTTTTCATTATAACTTTATTGATGCACAGATATTGTTAAAAAGGACATTTCTTTTACTGTAGGAATAATTTAAGTTTGATGATTTTAAGATGGAATTTTTTTTTCTTTTTTTGCTTACGTTTTAACAAATACCTCTGCACTGTATAAATGTATAACTTCTTGCATTGCATACAAATGTAATTTTGGAGGTTAAATTTGGGGTCTATTCTAATGGTGCAGCTGCAATAGCAAGAAAAATTCTGGAATAGCTGCCTTAATTAAGGAAGTTGTATCATAATGTGAAGCAGCACAATAGTTTCTTCATAGAAAATGTTATGTTAGGACGCTGAGGGGCCAGAGGCAGCGTAGAGTCCTGGGTAACCACTTGTGCTGCCATGAACTTGGCTGAGGTGGAGTTTCTGGCGGAGAAGGAGATCCCCAACTTCAGTCTGGAAATACCTACCTCATGGGTCGGAGGTAAGGGGCCCTTTAACCCTGGCTTTCAAGTGCAAGTGCCTCTCAGGTTGGTGATTAACCTGAAACAAAGACAGAAGTGTCCTTTGCTTCCTCCAGAGTGGATGGATGGGCAAAAGTTGGGGAAGATTAGGGATCGTGGAAGAATGAAGAAAATTTTACCCCTATGCATAGCTCTTACTAACCAAACTCCTAATAAATCATGTTTCAGACAACATCCCCAAAGCAGATCAAGGATGTGTGGGACACTCCCATGCCAAACTCCAGGTGTCTGCCGGCAGCTTTGTGAGGCAGCAGGAGGCACGTGCCAAGCTGGATAACTTGACCTTCGTGGAGATCCACACCAGCGGGGTTTTCCTCACACAAGCGCTCAATCACATGTACACACTCTGCACAAACCTGCAACCTTCTGAAAGTGCCTAGTCTCAAGACTTTGATTTGCAGAAGCCTGTGTCTGCTGACAGGAGACTTAAGGTGCTCAGGATAGAGGTACTCATAGGTCTGGTTTTCGAGGACCATTTTTGAAGAGAAGAAAAACGTGTACTGAAGCAAGGAGTGGATTCATAACATTGTTGGAATCAGGTTACGCTTAGTCCTCAAGATATTCTTTAATTTCACATCTGTCACTAGAAGCCAACTGTTCTTTTATGGGGGGAGAAAAAAGCTTCGGCAAATAAGCAATCCTCCCTCGCAGAGTCTCAGGGCTCCCACAGAACTGTTATATGAGGTGACCTTAGGTGCTGCTTTGAAAAGATAGACATACAAGTGGTGATGTGGCCCTAGGGCTTTTTTTTTTTTTTTTGTCTTTATTGATAGGATCTTTTGGGCTAATCTTAGAATCTAGAAATTGCTCACACAGAGACTAAACTGTTGAAAATCCTATCTTGGTTATTTATCTTAGACAATAGATTAAATCATGATTAAATAGGAAAAAAGAAAATGTTATGTTAAAAAAATAAAGTCATTTGTACTAACTGAAGTGCTTAGTGATGTGGCAAAATTATAAATACTATAAATATTAATGGGTTAAATTTGACATTATTTTTCATTAAGTAATAAAGTAGAAAGTGATTATAAGTAACACTGTAGGCTGAGCTACAAGGTGTATTGATATTAAGGAGTCTATCAAGAATGTTTGCACTAAGAAAAGATGTGATGTTTTTGTCAGGTTAGAAACCAGTTTGATTCCAACTGTGAACTACATGTGAACAAAACAGCTGTATTGGCTTATTGGCCTGATATTTGTCCTTTTAGTAATTCTATTGCTTGTGCAAGAATGATGCAACATTTATTCCAATGGTAGAAAAAGTTAAAGAAGAGCAACAAAAGTGAGAAGTTGGAGACTTTCAATAGTTTGTAAAGACAGGTTCCAAAAGTTAACTGTTTTTAAAGAGGTAGATTCTGATTCTGTTATTATACATCTGCCAAATTTGTCATAGAACACCATATAAATTTCGTAGTATACTTTGAGTTTTTCCCATCCAAAGAAAATCTATTCCTATGAAATTCATGGTTTCAGAATCCATTTATTTCACTAAACAATAATATAAACTAACCATAACTCTACAGCATAAATTATTAGAATTGCTACTGGTGTAGGATTGAAGACACTTTTGAGCACATAACATAACTTCCTTCACTTTTAATAAACATGAAAGTGAATATCCTTAGCTTGCTAAAATTGCTTTTAAAATCTCCTCTTCCTGGAGTTTCTGGAAAGGGAAGCTCAGAAAAAGTGGTTTCTCTACTCTGAGTACTACTAAAGACAAAGCAGAAACCATTTAGCTATGAATAATACCCTGTAAGTAGCATTGCCATCAATCCAAGCTATTTTAAAGAAGTTAATACGCAAGAAATGAACTCATTTGTAACATTAAAAACTTTAAATATTGGTGGAATCTGTTCATTCAGTTTACCTGTTAGCATCTAACATGGGGAAATTGCTATTTTATTCCCAAGAGTTGTCCAACAGTTATGGAGTTGTGATTCCCAATATCACCTCTATGTGTGCAGTTAATAAACAATATATATAGTTTTATAATTTTTCTACGTGATATCTGTTCTGATAAAATTAATTAAAATTAACTTATTGCTGTTGAATAATAAAACCTTTTAAAGAAGAATTTAAACACTGTTTTTAAAATGCTATCCTAAATAGCTGGAGTAATTAGTAAAATTTGGAAATTTATAAAATGAAATATTTAAATCAAAACAATTTAATTTAAACAGTGAAAAATGCCAGCATAAACAGTCAATGTCATGCAATAAATTATCAACAAGAATAAAGACACTGTGTAATTTTGACTTCGAGTGCAGGAAAGAAAATCAAAGAAGAAAGGTTCTAACTCACATACTGAAAAGTGACTCTGAAAGAGAGTTGAAGTAATTGTGTTCTACTGGGGAAGCAGAGAGATGTCTGCTTTACCTGCTCGTGGTAACGAACAGGGCACACAGAGCTTGCCCTCTTCCCTATCTTTCTCACTTTGGATCTGAGATGTGTGTTCTTGTTTGTTCCTAGTTTTCCATAAACTGGAGATAAAGACTTTGTCCTTGGGGAGTGAGGTCTCAGTTTTACAACCTAGCCTACAACTGTATGATTCCTAAGGTACATTCTTTTACCTACGTCAGGAGCAAAGCTGACATTTTTGTCTCCATCTGCTTGGCTCCTTTGCCCATCTAATTTTGTACAGAAATCTGGAAATTCCCAATGCCTACCTAGAAAGGCAGTTTTGCAAGTCAGAAGCTGAAAATTTGAGGGGAGATAACTGCTTTCATGAAAATAAGAATTTACTACTTGTCTTGTATAGATATATTATAGTCTCTCTCTCTCTCTCTCTCTCTCTTTCTCTCTCTCTCCCTCTCTCTCTTCTAGCATAGCACTTATATGTCTATATACCATCTAATATTCTAATCTAATATTCTAGTCTTTGAACCAAGCGATGTCATAAATACTTTTTTAATTGATGAGAGAGAGAGAGAGAGAGAGAGAGAGAGAGAGAGAGAGAGAGATCAATTTATTGTCCCACTTATTTAAGCATTCATTGGTTGCTTCTTGTACATTCCATGAATAGAGGTCAAACCTGAAACCTTGGAGTATCAGGATGACACTCTAACCAACTGAGCTACCCCAACAAGGGCCATAAATACTTTTGATAACACTCTCATCCATATTTTATTATCAGAAACAATATCATGTTTTGAAACTCATCCTGTTGTGAAATACACTATTCCTGTTACTCTGATCACCAAAATATTCTTGTTACAGGGAAATTTTTCTATATTACCTATTACTACAGAAATGGTCATACGAGAGAAAAATGATGCTACCTTTGCAACTTTTTTAACACAATCATTTAAATACAGACTTTTCATACTCTGCTCCATTCACAGGAGTTCTTGTCACCTTGCATTATATGCAACACAAAGACTTAAAGATATTCCCTCTGGTTAAATTAAAAAAAAATCCTAACAGTTTTTCAGAGCACACAGGATTAATCACACATAATAATTAGGCAAAGTGATAACACACTTATTATAAAAGAATATATACACCATTAAACAAACAGTGGCAGAAACTCTAGGAAGGAGAAAAATAAACATTAATTGGTGATGATAAAGGGGGGAAGGAAAAAAACAGCCAAAATATAAATTCTCATTTTCACTATTAAAGTATTTTGGGTTTAAGGATGTCAATGTTCTAGTTCTTTGGTGTCTGTGCTGACCCCTCTCGGTAATGAATCACCTGCAGAAAAACACGTGGCCTTGACAGTTGCCTGTTAGCCTAGCACATAGAGCTGATTAATAAGCATCTTGTCTTTCATTTTTAATTTTATGCTTTTAAACACTTCTTGATGCCAAAGGAGTCAAGTGAGAGTACAATCCAGAGGAGGAATTTTTAACCCTTTGCACTTGCTTTCTTTTTTCTCGATTCCTTTATTCTAATGCTAACCGTGTCGAGTCACACTCGACATCCGAGTGCAAAAGGTTAACACCACAGAACAGAACTAGATGAATAGATCATTTTAACTGCGTGCTTCTGTCTCTGAAAACTGCTTCCATTGTACCAAAAAGTATGGCAAGTAAGGGATTTCACTGGTTGACCTACATGTTAAGCTAAAGGAAGCACCCTTCTTACATTTGACTTTGTTAGTGTAAAGCACCAAAACCAAGCCAATGGTGCAAAGAAATTATTGGTTTTCACCAATCCTGTTTTTTTGGTATATTTTGAATAAGTCCCATAGTCACTTTATAGTCTATATCATCATTCGTATTCATAAAAGGGACTGTCTGTGTATTCCTTTGGTTTCCTTAGGTTTTGTTTGAGTGCTGGTAAGTTCACCTCCCAGCTCCTCCCATCAAATGGATACATGTATTTACACATTACTGGTCTGTCTCTTGCATATTTCTCCAGATAACCAGTGGTTGAATGGGACTTGAAGTGTTTACTCTCTTTGTAGGTCACTGGCATTTCTAGTAGTAACAGAGATACAGCTGGAAGGTATAGTCATGTCTTACTAACCCTTATGGCTTGAGAGACAACCTGTGTCCCTGTGTACACTCAGCAACTTCTAGTTCTCTATTCTCCAAGAAATGATTTTCTCCACGTACATTCTCTGAGAGCTTCAATGCCGTATTTTTAGAAAGAAATTCAATGACATGCCATTTTACACAATACTTAGTGCCTCACATTAAAACTTTTAGATACAGTCCGAGTTCTGAGATGGAACCAGAACTTTAGGTTACACTCTCAGGTCTCCTGCTAACTAGCTATATGGTTTGGGGCAGGCTAACTATTGACGTTAAGTCTCAGTCTCCCTCCTCATAGAATGATGAAGACATGCAGATAATGCGTCTAAGTGATTCAAGTGAGATGCATGGTAAATGGGTGTGGAGATTTGGAAATTATTGGGCCCAAATCCAGCTTAAGTGTGTGCAAATTCCAAATTTCTTTCTTTCTTTTTTTAATAGCAGTCTTGTTAGTTGAACAAGATACATTTGTTTTAGGTTTAGCTTGGGAGGTCTTAGTTTGCAACTTGTGCTTTTAAGAAGCTTTCTAAGTTCTTTCCAATGCAAGCTCCTTTGATTCTACAAACGTCCTTTTATCAATATTCAGAACCAAATGCTATACATGTTTGCTATAGAACCCAATGCAGGCATGTCTTACAGAAGAAAAGAAACAGATCAGAAAGATTGTTCCTCTCAGTTTCCTTTGGCTATGTAGCCTAAATAAAAACTTGTGCTTTTCAAAACTTTATGGTAAATAACATCATGAACAGGAACCATCAATATGGAATTTTCCATGCTTGGCCAGTGTGGTCAGTGGTTCAGACGGGAGGTCATGGTTCTTCTATTCCTGGTCAGGATACCTGCCTGGTTTCAGGCTTGATCCCCTTTGGGGGTGTGCAGGAGGCAGCTGAACAATGATTACCTCTCATCATTGATGTTTCTCTCTCTCTCTCTCTCTCTCTCTCTCTCTCTCTCTCTCTCTCTCTCTCTCCCTTTCTCTCTCCTTCTCCCTTCCTCTCTAAAATAAATAATATATATATATATATATATATATATATATATATATATATATATATTTTTTTTTTTAAATATCAAATTTTCTTATTAGTACACTCAGTAGGCCATTAAAAGAGTGCCACCATATTGGTTGGTGAACCTCATTTATCCATTGCCTTTTTTTTTTTTTGCATTGACATTTTACTCTCAGTCTCCTTTCTGGGGATCATTAAATGCATAAGAGGCTCAGATAGCTATATTTTAGCTTCTTGTCAAATATTTACATGTCATGGATAGGGCCCCACAGAGGAGTGTGATTACTTGCCAAAAAATATCAAGACTCAAATGCAATTGTTAGTATTTAAAGGTTTTTCTATTTATATCTGCAAATCCGGAAGATAAACACTGTCAGCTCATAGTAAACTTTATAGAGTATATATGATTTTCAAAGATGATAGTTCTCTAAAGTTTTATATTGTTCAAAACACATGGCATAGTGTAAAATTTTCAGTAAGTTCTTTGGGGTTAATAATGCCATGTGTGAAGAACCAAGCAACTGCCTTGCCCTCTGGCCTTTTTGAAATTAATTAGAAACTTCCATTAAAGAGCTAAAAATCTAATGGAGACTTACAAGTGAAGAAAATAAACCTAAACAAAACAAATGCAATCACAGTTGTGAAGGATACAAATTCTGAGTTTCATATTTGTAACAAACAGGAAAACACAAATAAATTGAGTTTGAGAAAAAATAATAAAAACACAGTATGGGGAACACAAGCTACTGTCCTGCAAGATGCTGTTTGAGTGACGTTCAGATGATTTTGATTGGAAGCGATCATTTGTCTCAGTCACTTGAGAACTATTTACTAACATTGCCCTCCCTGCCAAATATTGTTCCCTTATCCCCACTGATGTGATTAGGAAGCTAATTCCATCCAATGATGATTTCCAATTGGTGACAAATACCACTTGCTCTATAGATTTGCTAGTAATCTTTACCCCCCACCCCCACCCCAACTCCAAGACAAATGTAGGAATAAACCAACAAAAACGTTGAAAAAAAATGTATTCTAGGGAATAAATGAGACACTTTCAAAAATGTCTCTGTCATATTCCCCTTTTGGTAGGTAATGTATCATTTCAATGGAACAAAGTATGAAAGAGCACTTACTGTCATGAATGTGTACCAGCAGATGCCTGGCTTTATAGCTGGAGGGTATGAGGTTGCAGTGTATGAAAAAGTGCAGGTGACTTGGAAGCCCCAGAAAGAAGGTCTCTGTTTTGTTCATTACCAAAAATCACACTAAAGGAAGGGGATATTTATTTAGAGTATGGAAATTTTCTTAGCTCTCACATGGATTTCAAAAAGTACCTTGGGATCAAGATTCGTGGCTCATTGCAAGAGGTGACAAGAAAGGACCAGTTAAGTCAATAAAAGGGTTTGCACCTGAATGATGATTCCTATATCATTTTATTTGTAGAGATCAGTTGGTAGTCAATATATCTCAAACTCTTAATTTCATGTTCAATATCATTTTGAAAACTGAGACTATGTACAACCTTGTTATTATACACAATGGCACAATCATGTACAATCACACATACTTCGTTGGGCAGAAATTATCTTTATTTTTCATCTTGTAAATGCTATTTTGAGGGGGAAGTTGTACATCAGGGATGAGAAAAAAAGTTATTTTGAGTCACTGAAAATAGCAGAAAAAAATACCTGCTATGATTTCAAGGAGAAAACTCAAATAGACATAATGCATACCTTAAATAGCATGAAGTTATTTTTTTGGACATAATATGGGGTTTTAACTTGAGGGTGAGCTATCAGTATTACTTAGGACACTATGATACAAATAATAATCACTATTTTTTCATTTTTAGCATCTTTAACGATGTTCTTCACCCACTAAGAAAAATTGATGTATTATTGAAAATGAGACCACAGAGTAGGAAGAAATGCCATCCAGTACTAAATGGAACTAAATACTATAATAAATTCATTTTTTGCAGTCTTATTCTAGTCTTCACTGCTCTCACAGGTTATCATATGCTAAAAGTATTGTACTGTTCAGTTCAACTTGACAAAAATTCAGCTGAGAAAATACAAGGTCTCTCAATATAGGTATTTTCATGTCAAGTGCTTGTTAATCATGATTTTTATAATTGTATTGTGTTCCATCACCAAATCTTGAAAATTAGAAAAGTCTCTTGACTTCCTATTTACTTTTACTGCATTGCAAGAAGTCTTTTTTAAAACTAGAGGCCTGATGCACGAAATTCACGCAAGAGTAGGCCTTCCTTCTCCCAGCTACCGGCACCAGCTTCCGTCCAGCACCTGGGACTCAGGCTTTCCTTGCAGTCCTGGCTTCATCTGGAAGGTCGTCCGGAAGGACATCTAGTCTAATTAGCATATTTTGTTTTTATTATTTTAAAATAATAATTTCTATACATTTTATTGTAAACTAGAAACCCAATGCACGAAGATTTGTGCAAGAATGGGCTTTCCTTTCCCTGGCTGCTGGCACTGCCTTTCCACTCCAGTCCAGCCCCTTTCTGCTCAGGCCCCAGAGCTGCCTTTTTCCGCTCTGGGAGCCGCCTCTTTCTGCTCCAGCCCCGCCTTCCCATGCTGCCCAGAGGCCCTGAGAGACTGGTGGTGGGGCAGAACACCTGTGTCTTCACCACGATGCAAGCATCCCATCCACCCCCTTCACTCGGCAACTGTGTATGCAAATTAACCGCCATCTTTGTTGGGTTCATTTGCATATCACTCCTGATTGGCTGGTGGCGTAGCGGAGGTACGGACAATTTACATGTTTGTCTATTATTAGGTAAGATGGTTGTCTTACAGTTGATTTTTTATTTATTTTAATTTAACTATAAATATATATATTCATATATATTTTTATTAAATTTATTGGGGTGACATTGGTTAATAAGATTATATAAGTTTCAAGTGTACATTTCTTTGATAGATGATCTTCATATTGCACTGTGTACTCACCACCCAAAGTCAAATCATCTCCCTTCACTATATATTTTACCCCCTTTACCCTTTAGTGCCCATTACCACCCACCCCCCGCATCCCTCTGGTAATAACTATGAGGTGTTTTGTTTTTTTCTTGTTTGCTCATTTGTTGCTTTCAGATTTATACCCCACATGTGAGCGAAATCATATGGTTCTCAACATTTTCTGTCTGACTTATTTTGAAGAAGATGTGGTGCATGTATGCAATGGAATTCTACTCAACCATAAGAAAAGATGAAACACTGCCATTTGTGATAACATAGATTGACCTTGAAAGCAGTCTTTTGTAAGTATTCATGCTTGATCCAAATGTCATTCTCTTATTATTTTCCCACTCTCACTTTGATGTAGCCTCACTGGCCTCAATAATGTTATTTGGACTTGCCAAGCCATAAACCTTTATTCCAGCTGTTCCCTATGTCTGAAAACTCTTACTCCAGATATCCACTTGCCTAAATCTCACCTTCTTCAAGGCTTTGCTTATATCTCAACTTCTCAATGAGGACTGCCTTAAAACCTCCATCTCTTCACAAAGCATTTGTTATCCCTCTTACTCTGTTCTACCATTTTATAGATACTTAATCTTTGCATATCATTTATTGTCTCTCTTCCCCCTTTAACATATAAGTTCCTCAAGGGCCTCAAGGGTTATGAATCTTGTCTGTTTTATCATATGGTCCTAATATATCCAAGAATCTAAAATGCTTCTAAGCAAATAGGAGATGTTTAGCAAATATTTATGTTGACTTCATTGGTAAGTTATCAGAGTGATGTGTTAATGTTGGCTTGTTGAATAAAAATACTGAGTGATTAAAATAAAACAACAATAAAACTGAATGTGGACACTGACAAATGGTCCAAGCTGACAACAGGCCAAATATAGATACCTTTGTGAAAGACTAAAACCAAAATAATCCCACTCCTAATGTTTAATAAGTAATATTATTTATAATAAGACTATAATGTAACATTATGCTTTATTTTTATAAGTTTACATAATGATAAATTATTTTAATTTGGATAAAATTAATTGTGTGTTTTTGGCAACTATCCATTAAATGGTTTAAATATGCTAAATTTCTGAAAAACCTTAGCATACTGTATATAAGAAAAAGTCCTAAGAAATTATGTTAGAGACCACAGTTTAGAATAGATTGTGAAAGAAGTGATTTCAAATAACCAGTGAGAACTAATGAGAACCAGCAGCAGAGATAACACCACAGAGATTACTGAGATGAGGAAAAAGTCACAAATAGATCCCAAACACCTAGTCTAACTTGGTGACTGAAATGTCCTCCTTTATAATTTTGAACAAATAGGTGATACTTTACACTTCTTTTTATTTAATCATGTTTACATTCCAGGGTTCTCCAAAGATAATGTGGATGGGCTTGACAGGTAAAATGGAAAGTATTAGCAATAACAGAATATATTTATAATAAAAAGATACCAATACCTATATGGATGCTGATATAGATAAAATCATTCCATTTTTATTTAACTCAAAATGTGGAAATAGTTTATTAGAAAAAATAAGCAGGAGAATATATTTGCAAATGATATATCTGATAAGAAGCAAATATCCAAAATATATGAAGAACTCAAAAACAACAAAAAAATCTGATAAAAAATGGGCAGAGGACCTGAATACTCAGTTTTCCAATGAATACATATAACTGATGAACAGATACAGTGGAACCTTGGTTCTCTAACTTAATATATTCCTGAAGGCTGTTCCAGAAGCCATTTGTTCAGAAACCAAATCATTTTTCCCCAATAGGAATAATGTAAATTGAAATAATCCATTCCAGACCCACAAATGATTCTTTGTTTTAGCCCTTCTTATAGACAGTACATGTCCAATGTACTGTTTAATCTATAAAAAACATTTTTTTTTGGTTAAATTTATTGAACCACCTCCTCCTAGCCATAAATGAATCACTTCCTGGACTTGTTACAGGGGTATCTTTTGGAAAGTCTTATGTAGCATCTTGGCTTCTCCAGCTAGCTGCTTTTCACTTATCCAAATCAACAATAGTTTTTCTACCTCTTCAGTTGCCTATGATCACTTTTATATTCACAGCACAATTCCCTGAAATGTTATCATGTGAGGTTTAGTTGTAATGATTTGCATTCTCTCCTATGTTTGTGGCCTGAGAGACGCTTTTGGTCATGCTGATGTGTCAGCGTAAAAGAGTGATGAGATCAAGAAACAAAATTTGGTTCAACTACCAAGACATTATTTCTGTGAACAACTTGGTCCAGAACCAAATTATTCTAGATGGGAGAAGTTTGAGAACCCAGGTTTGACTATATACAAAAGGAGGTTCTCTGGTAATAATTTCCAAAATTTAGCTGGGCCACTGCCTATATCTTGTCTCTTAAACCTGTTCTCCAATCACAAGGAAGACTTCTATGGCCAAGCTTGTTCTTCGTGATTTAATTAATGTGGATTTTCCAGAGAAACATCATACATACAGATGAAAGAGAGAGAGAGAGAGAGAGAGAGAGAGAGAGAGAGAGAGAGAGAGAGAGAGAGAGAGAGAGAATGTGCATATATGTGATGTGGGATCACAAGAAATGGAAGAAAGAACTAGGAAATAACAAAAGAGTGTGTCTTGATGGATAAAAGATGTGAGAAAGGCATAGAAAAATATATGGCAACTTGAATCTCTGTTCCAACAGGACCAGGTCAAACTGAATGACATGCCAGATTTTAAAGCCCCAAAATGAAAGCCAAAATTAGCAAAGGAGAGCTATGACATGACTTATGCCTCTCCTGAGATTCATGGTACTGCAAAAAATGCAAAAATGCAAAAAATGCAAAAAGAAAAAAAAAATAGAGTTGGTTTGCCTTCCTGACTTCCAGATATTTTTTATCTCAATTAGGAAAGACCATTCTTTCCTAAGCTTGGTCTCTCTTCTTTCTGTCCATTAAAAAGGAGTGAACATATTAACTCTGTTAGCACAAAGCAAACAGATTGATTATAAAAAACAGGTTCAGGCCCTAGCTGGTTTGGCTCAGTGGATAGAGTGTTGGCTTGGGGACCGAAGGGTCTCAGGTTTGATTCTGGTCAAGGGCACATGCCTGGGTTGCGGGCTCAATCCCCAGTGGGGGCATGCAGGAGGCAACCAATCAATGATTCTCTCATCATTGATGTTTCTATCTCTCTCTCCTTCTTCCTTCCTCTCTGAAATTAATAAAAATATTAAATAAAAAAAACAAGTTCAAGGTTGTCAGCATTGGCAAGGATTACAGGCTGCTGTTCTGGGAGTTTGGGTACAGATAATAATTTACTTGCATGACTGTTGACTGAGATGACAAACCTTATGTTAGCTAAAAGAATGATTGATTTTTTTAAATGGAGCAGGAAATAAACAATTGTACATTCCTGATATGTGCTTGGCACTGTCCTGTTTTCTTTGAAAGGTTATCTTATTTCATCCTCTCAACAAACATGTAGCAAACAATGAGACAAACATGTTTGATTAAAGTCAATTGCAGATGAGATAACTGAGTCTCAGAAAGGTTAAGTCACTTTCCTAAAGTGTATGAAAGCTTTCATAAATTATGCTATAATCCTGATTCATTCAACTTATTTTTTTCCCTGAAGCTTTGTGTTAAGGATATAAATCTGCTTTTACAAGTTTTACTTGACTTATGTTGCATGGATCCAGGAATTTTTCACAAATCCACAACAGGAGAGTTTTCTTCTTATAATTTCTTTTTTTATGTATGTGTCACTTTCTTAGGTACACCTTCTCTAGTCATCAAGACTGGCTCAGCTAATGTGCTTTACACTCTCATAGTACCAATACTTTTCTTTTAAGGGCATATCACCTTAGTTACTATACAATCAAGTATGTACCGCTTAGTTATCTGCCTTCTATTGCCACACAGCTTCACGAGATCAGAGACTCATGAAGACTTATTCATTTATTCCCAGCATTTGCTTCATGGAAAGAAGGAAGGAAGGAAGGAAGGAAGGAAGGAAGGAAGGAAGGAAGGAAGGAAGGAAGGAAGGAAGGAAGGAAGGAAGAAATGAAGGAAGAAAGGAAGGAAGGAAAAGCTTCTACTTAAAAAACATCAGGGCCATATTCTAATCTAATAAACCAAGGCAGCTAGATTATCTGGAGAACTGGCAGGTTGTCCTCTCGTCCTCGTCCTCGTCCTCTGCAAATGTAACTGCTGAACAGGAGCTTCGCCTCTCCAGCAATTCAGTGTTCATTAGAGTCCAAGGTCGTCATCATTGATTCTTACATTCTAAAGAGACAAGATTAGCAAGTATGTTATATTAACGTAATTTACTCAAATATTGTGTTTAATTTTTTCCCAAGTTTTCTACAAATTCTAATTTTGGTATCTAAGCAGGATGTCAAAAAGGAAAGAAGGTAAAACATGCTGAAAATTGACTTTGATGTGTGTGGTTAGCTTACTTCCCATTTCCATTATAGCACATAGAATAGTAGTTTAAAGATGCAGAGTCTAAGGTCCAGCTGTCTGGATTGAAACTACAGTACCATTATTTATAAACTGTATTGCCTTGGGCATGTTACTTAAGCTCTATTTGTTTAATTTTATCAACTAAGCTGGGGTAATATTTCTCACCTCTAAATAACATAAAAACAATAGACTAAATATCTATTAATGCTACAGACCAATGCCTGAAATATTATAAATGGTCAGTAAACCCTGAATATGTATTATAGTGATTATTCTAAGAAAAACTAGAAATAGAATATGTGATGATTTGGAGAAATACAGAGACACTTAGCTCTAAAAAGTGTAAACATATCCTGAAATCATCTTCCACTATATAGGTAAAAATATTTAGCTCTAAATTGAATTATAATGTTGAATGCAGAGACATAGTAGGATCAGAAATAAAAATACAGCCCTAGTCAGCTTGGCTCAGTGGATAGAGCATTAGCCTGCGGACTGAAGAATCCCAGGTTCAATTCTGGCCATAGGGCACATGCCTGGGTTGCAGGCTTGATCCCCAGTAGGGGGCGTGCAGGAGGCAGCCAATCAATGATCCTCTCTCATCATTGATGTTTCTATTGCTCTCTCTTCCTTCCTCTCTGAAATCAATAAAGAAATATTTAAAAAAAAAAAAGAAAGAAAAATACATTTCAATATCTTAAAGATGCCTTTTTCTTCTTCTTTCTTCTGTCAAAACTCATTCCTAAACTACATGGAGAACAATCAATCAATCAATCAATCAATAAGTAAGTAAATAAATAAATAAATAAATAAAAACTTAAATTTGTTTAAACTAGGAAATATTTTTAACTATTTAACCCATAATGCCTCATGACAGAAACAGTGGAAACTGGTATATAACTTAGCAGAGTTGGACAATGTCAAATCTAAGAAAACAAAACATGAAAATGTTTTCTCAGATTGCAGACTTAAAAGTCTATGGAAATAACAGGGGGAATTATTCTGGGCCTAAAACATGAAACAGATTGAACTAAGAATGAGCATCAATTAGACTAAATTCCAAAATATTAAATGGAAAATTCCAGAAATAAACAATTTATAACTTTTAAATTGCATGTAATTCTGAGCAGCTTGATGGAATTTTGCACCACCTACTCTGTCCGATCTGGGATGTGAATCTTCCCTTTGTCCAGACTATCCAAGCTGAATATGCCCCCAGCCTGTTAGTCATTTAGCCCTCTTCATTATCAGACACACACACATGCACACACACACACACACACACAGGCCAAAGTCTCAAAACTTTTACTACACTATATTGTTATAATTTTTGCATTTTTTATTAGTTACTAGAGGCCCGTTGCACGAAGATTCATGCAAGAATAGGCCTTCCTTCCCCTGGCTTCACTCCCAGCCACCCGGGAGCCTGCAAGTCTTCACTCGGAGCCAGAGCACCGCTCCTGTATCTCCCTCCACCATGCCCCTCATAGCAGGCACCCACCCCGCCTACTCTGTGCCTGCATATGCAAATTAACCCACCATCTTTGGTGGGTTAATTTGCATACCCACTCCTGATTGGCTGGTGGGTGTTGTGAAGGTACGGTCAATTTGCATAATTTCCTTCCATTAGTGTAGATTATTGTTAATTTTTTACTGAACCTAATTTATAAGTTAAGTTTTATCATAGGTATGTAAATATAGAGAAAACAGTATATATGGGGTTTGGTATTACCTGAAGTTTCAGGCCTCCACTGGGGGTCTAGGAATGTAGTCCCACAGATGAGGGGAGACTATTGTATAGATGAATTAAATCTATAAACCAGTCACCTTAACAATGGTGTTTCTTCTGATCTAAAAACATGCTACCTTTCTCTATTTAGGTTTCATTTAGTACCTCCTAGAAACATTATTTTATATTATTGGTTACTGGGTTTAACTGTATTTTTTAAAAATAGTGTTCCCTTCTGCTTTGTCACTCAGTTACATACTTGGAGTAGTTGAATCCTTCTGAGGTTTCATTTTAAGTTTTTAGAGCAAGCTCATAGAAGCATTTGGTCCAGGCTAATTTTGCCTTACATATAAGGTGGTATTCTGAGGATTCTACCTGTAGTATTTATCACAGATACCTGTCATGCTGATTTGTTGAATCATGACCTATTGTTCAACAAGTGTCTGTCTGCTCCATTCTAGTGGTTCTTTTCCTGTAGATACTTTCCATGCAGGTATAGATCAGCCAAAGACAAGGCCCTTCTGCAGAACAGGATGATTTGAGAAATTCAGTTGCTTTAATCAAGACAAAGTAGCATGAGGACTCAAACAAAAAGTGTCTTATATTTGGAAAATTTATAGATAAAATTCCCTTTGATGCTAACTTAAAAATATATTTTAAACTCAAATATTCTGACCTGCTTATTAGTCAAAGACTCTGATATCATTTGAAGACTGAAAAATTAACATTTGAAGTCATTATCAATAATGTATTTTTTCTCCATCAGAAACCTAAGCAAATAATGACTTCCTACCTAATGATTATTTACATTTGATTTTTAAGTGAATTAACTATAACCCTAGAATATCTTGATGTGATTGTGCTTTTTGTATATAATTATAGAATTTTGCTCACTATATTTAAGAAAAAAATATACTCTTTCCAGTAGAATACATAAAATAATTCAGCCAGCTACAGAAATTTTTTTAATGTATGCTAAACAATTCTAATAATGCCAGCTGAAATTTATTGAGACTTTACTGTGTGCCAAAAACTTTACAAACATTATTGTGGTTTTGGAAAGAATCTTGGTTTTATTTCCTAGCTCTCAATTTCTATGTGTCAATGGGAAACTTACACAAATTTTCCAAACCTTTGTTTACTTATCTATAAAGTAAGATGAATGACCACCAAAGAATCTGACCAGAAATAAGACATGAAAACCCTTCCAAAACCCTATAATACAATATTATCTTTGAAGACATGCCATTGTGAAATTTGCATATTCCCTTTGATACTCACATTCTACATAGAGGTATTTTTTTTATTTTGTAACATGTACTTCATTATGTATGTATTTGTATATATTAGTGTATATATATATATGTATATATAAGCATATGCACACTTATGTACATACTTATGTGCATGCACATCCACATATAATTTATTAATATATACTTTAACTAGTGGTTAAGAATACAAAACAATGGAAATCTTTTTTCTAAGACAGAAATATGTAAACTCCTCTTTTCATATATAGACATTCCAGCATATTATGTTATCCATTATTATACCAGAATTTATTAAGTTTATATGTATCACTGTAATGTGCCACAGTCACAATTTTTCTTTTTCACACCTCAGTTTGCTCTCATTTCAGTCTTCAAAACTCATACTAAAAAACATTGCTTATCTGACTGAAAAAGAATGAACCATTTTTCAAACACTTCTTGAGTGCCAGCAGTAGAGTGACAAAGTCTCCTGTGTTGCTCAAAAAATTACCTTAGATTCCAAGATCAACCCCCATGAGTTTAATTTTTATCAAAGAATACATGTCTTATCAAATGCAGTCCCAACCAACATAATCAGTGGCTTTCAAAGTATGTTTGACATTGAGAAGAACTGAAAAACAACCGAGGAGCCAGGGAAACAGACATCGATGGCCTGTCAACATTTTGTAGACATCATGCTATTATCAAGGCACATCAGGATAAAATAAAATGACCTAGCTGACCACAGGCTTACAAATGTCTTGGGAAGGAAAGGAAAACGGTGAATCAAAAGGTAGCTTTGTTGCATGTCCCCCCAGGCCTTCTTATTGACAGGAATGACAATGGTCCCAAGATGCACCATTATCTATGACCAGCAAGCAGACATCAAATGCTCCTGAGCTGTATCTGTCAGAATAGAAAACTCTGCTCAAAACAGACAGGGCTTGTTACATTTTGTTCAGCTAAGGTTTGTCAAAAGCCAGGGTCACTTGTACGTGCCCTGCCCTGAAGGGGAATTGTAAAGCCAGAGAAGTACAGGATTCCTCAATGTTTCTTCTGCAAGGAGACTTGGAGTCTGGTTGACCAGATTGTTTTGAAAGTCAAGTCATGACTCAAAGGAAGTGAAAAACAAAGTTAATAGTCTGCCATTTAAACTACTTAGGAATGAGACTCACATGCTAAAGAGGCAGAGTTTTAAAAGATTCTTACATTTAGGGAATTTTGTGTTAAGTGTGATTTGTTATTTCAAGCTCAAAAAAAGAAAATACTACTGTTACCGAAATTAGAGAGAACAAGCTAATGTGTTCTGGCCAAGCATTTTATGCCAGGGCATTATGGAGCTTATTACAGCCTGAAATATTTACACTGGTAAGAGATCCCACTAATTTGCTTCTTTTTGACTAAAGAGAGATTTTATATACAAATGTCCAGCCTCTGACACTTAAGTAAACTCAATAACTTGGGGAAACATCTGTTAACCACTCATAAGAAAAATGCAAGTTGAGAGTATTTCGTTAATTGACTCTTTAAAAAAGTTACACAAAGTTTTTTCCCCTCTTTTAATACACTTTAAGGTGAAAATGTAGCCATCACAACAACTGAACAAAGAGATTTTTTTCCTTCCCTCCCCCTTTAATATTTTTTTCACATTTTTATTGAATTTATTGGGGTGACATTAGTAAATAAAATTATATAGATTTCAGGTGTACAATTCTATAATACATCATCTATATATTGTCTTGTGTGTTCACCACCCCAAGTCAAGTCTCCTTCCATCACATTTATCCCCCTTTACCCTCTTCATCTTTTTCTTCCCCTTCCTCCTCAATTGTATCTTTTCCTCCCCTCCATCCTTCTCTTTTTTTATTTATTGTTTTACTTCCTAATTTATAGCTTACCAATTTTCCTAGGACCCAAAACAAGTTCAATTTTGATCAGACTTGTTATAACTGTTCTTGTTAAAAAATATTATGATGTTATACTTCCTATGCTTATGTAAATTTTTAAAAAGGGTTTGCAAACCGATAGTCATGATTATTTTGTTTTGCTCCATCGTTTCCAAAAGCCTAATTTATTTGCCATCTTTAAAATTGAGAAATTTCACACAATAACTTTAATTTCCAGATTCATAGGGAAAAAAAGGCAGGTGATAATCTGGCAGTGCTGCACTTGAATTTCTGCACAGCAATATTCTTGTAAAATGCACGGGGTGAGGAACATGGCTAGACAGGACCTGTGATCCCCAGGGTGTCACAGTTGCACCAGGTTTATTTCTCTCACTTATCCATAGAGGATTGATTTGCTAGCTCTGCTGCTCAAATTCAATTAACAAAGTAGACGAATCAGCTGACTTCCATATTGTACATGACCACAATTCTAGTTAGAAATTCACAGGTGAGATTGTAGTTTTTTAATTACTTAATAAGTAAAAATTCAGTCTCTATGACTAGACTATGAATTTTGATCTCCATATTTTAATGTCTAAAATATGGAGATCAACCATATTTTAGACATTATTTCCTATTCATATTTGTGCAACATGCCAAACATATAGTGGGCCTTCAGTGAATGCTTGTGGCACAAAGAAAGGCAGCAAGGAAGGAAAGGAAGGAAGAAAACATCTGAATAAAGAAAATTCATCTTTCATTTTTTTCTATCTACAATAGTAGCAGTTGTGTTGTATGTTATTTAGTAAATATTCTTGTTCAAATGATTAAATATGAAAAAAACAGGTCTTATAATTTTATATCACCCAGCAGTTATTATGGTGGAACGCACATGAGATCCTATAGATATTTGTCCATTAATTTTAGAGAATCTTTATGATAATAATAGATGCCATATTTTTATACCTTACTTCCAATAATGTTGGTCAAGGCCATATATCTGCCTTTACTATTTCTCAACCATAAAGTTGATATTCTATCTCCACTCTAATAATTGAAGCAAGGAATTATTTCTGTGGTTAAATAACACTTGCTCATGACTTGGAATATCTTTTAATATTTGATGGCTCTAAAATTTTCTCCAAACAACATCCCATTTCTTAACATTAATTAGAAAAAAAGGATAGAAGATTTTGAGTCAGCAGCCCTTGGTTTCAATTCCTAAATTTGTCATTTATTAGTAGTAGTATAGTCAACAGTCACTTAACCCTGATATATGCCTTACTCTTTTTTATCAGTACAGTGGAGTCAAAGATAATTCCCTCAATAACATTACAGTATTATAAAATGCCATGTAAAAATGTAAACATTTTATGTTTTTTAAGAAATCTATAAGCATACTGTTAATAAGAAACTTGATAACAAATTTCTACATTTATAATAAAACATACAATTTGATATTTTCTGTTTATCACTAAACCTGATAAAGACAATTGATTTGAATAGTCAATTAATCTGATGGTCAGTTTGACTGAATTAAACAACTAACCAATGAATTCTGTAAGAGAGCGAAATAATTGATCAATTCATGTTAGCAGAATTGTTTTTAAAAGCAATTTAATTTTAAAAATGTGTGTTAGGATTACCTAGATTAATTTACTCATTGATTTATTTCTTATTCTGAGATTTCTAATGCTGAAGTTGCTGTGTCCCTGATAAAATGCAAAAATTCCTAGGAGTACACAGAAATTATAACCATATAAAAGTGAGCATATCCTATAATCTCTAATTATTTCTCTCAATTCTGATACACCTTTGAAAGTTCTATTCATCTCTCTTAAGCAAGATCAAATGACCAACTCTATAAGGTCTTTTGAAATTCTTTGAAGTTAAACACTCTATTCACAGTATTATATTCATCTTTGTAGTCTTCTGTATATTACATTTTACTTATCTGTTTATGTGGTTGCCTCTAATAAAATTGTGAGGACCTTGAATGCAGATACTGTGTAGTCTTTACGTTGAAACAAAAAATAATCTAGCATAACACTGGGACTTTGCAATTGTTTAGTAAACATTTTAAAAGAGAAATGTAAGGGTTATTGGCATAATAGTACAAGTAATAAATTTTTAAACAATAAGAGAAAGAATAGATGAAGAAGGATAGTAAGATCGAACTTTAATTGAAGTATCTAACCTCCCATTTGCTTTTCTTTTATAGCATCTTTTGGTGGGCCCTTCTCATAGAGGTAGCCATTATTTTGTATGTGTTATCCTTCAGGTGGGTAGATATATTCCTGAGTGAAGAATTATCTTGAGCCTGGCCAGTGTGGCTCAGTGGCTGAGCATTGACCCATGAACCAGGAGGTCATGGTTTGATTTCCAGTCAGGACACATGCCTGAATTTCAGGCTTCATCCCAAGTGGGAGTGCAGGGGGTGCAGAAGGCAGCCAGTCAATTTTTCTCTCTCATTGTTGATGTTTCTATCTCTCCCTTCCTCTCTGAAATAAATAAAAATACATTTTAAAAAAGAATTACCTTGAAAGTCATTGCTTTTTATTGTACTTAATAAAAAAATCTTTTTTTAACTTACAATAAAAACTGAAGGTATATGACTAAAGGCATCCTATATAATAAAACCCCAATATGCAAATTGACCAAACGGCAGAATGACCAGTCACTATGATGCACACTGACCACCAGGGGGCAGATGCTCAAAGTAAGAGCTGCCCCCTGGTGGTCAGTGTACTCCCACAGGGGGAGTGCTGCTTGGCCAGAAGGCGGGCTCACAGCTGGTGAGCGCAGCAGTGGTGGCAGGGAACAGGCAGGCGGACATCCCCCAAGGGGTCCTAGACTGCGAGAGGGCACAGGCCAGGCTGAGGGGCCCCCCACCCCCTAGTGCACGAATGTCGTGCACTGGGTCTCTAGTCTATAATAATAAAGGCATAATATGCTAATTAGACTGGACATCCTTCCAGACAACCTTCCAGACAAAGCCAGGGCTGCAAGGGAAGCCTGGATCCCGGGTGCCAGAGGGAAGCCGGTGCCAGCAGCTGGGGAAAGGAAGGCCTACTCTTGCACAAATTTCGTGCATCGGGCCTCTAGTGGATTATAAAGTATAAGCTAAGTAATAGTGCAAAGTATGTGACAACTGAAAAAAGGTTTTGACCAGCCTGAAAGAAGCAAAGTATTATAGGGAATCTATATATATGAAAGGCTATGCGACCATCTCATCCAAAACAACCAAACAGATGACTGAACAGGCTATGTGGGGCAACCAGGCCAGCAGGGAGGATGACCAAACGACTGAGCAGCAGGCTGTGTGGGGCAACCAGGCCAGCAGGGTTGTTATGGAGGGGCGACCAAATGAATGAAAAGCAGGCTGCATGGGGCTACCAGGCCCACAGGGGAGGGGCATTTTGGGGCAACCAGACCAGCAGAAGGGGGCAGTGAGGGCGACCAGGCTGACAGAGGGGGGCAGTGAGGGGTGACCAGGTTGGCAGGTGGAGCAGTTGGGGGTGGCCATGCCAGCAGGGGGTGCAGTAAAGGGAGACGAGGCCGGTGGGGGGGGGCAGTTGGGAGCAACCAGGCTGGCGGGGGGGGGGGCAGTTGGGGGTGACTATGCCTGCAGGGGGGGAAGTTGGGGGTGACCAGGCCAGCAGGAGGGCAGTTAGGTGCGATCAGGCAGGCAGGCAGGTGAGCAGTTAGGAGCCAGTGGTCCCGGATTGTGAGAGGGTGCAGGCTGGACTGAGGGAACGCCCCCCCCACCCCATGCACAAATTTTGTGCACCAGGCCTCTAGTATAACTATAATTTAGGCACTTGTGAGTACTTGAAAAGGAGTCATCACATCAACAGAGGAGAGATTGAAAAAACAATAAAGTTTAGAGGTATATTATAACCTAAATCTAAAATATCTTTGTTTACATTTTCAAGGGGGACTAAGGAGTGCTGGCAAACTAGAAGCGGCCAAGGTGGTATTTGGATACTGTTGTAAATGTAGACTTATAGAGCAGGGGCTGCAGAAGAACTGAGGATGTATTGATAATTGTCGCATATAATGAAAGCCAAGATTGGGAGAAACCAGCCACTATGAAGCCAAAGTCAGAGTGGCCAGAAAAAGTCATTCAAAGCCATGGCCTTTGGTTCAATGCAGGTGATATGTAAACTCCTAGAGGTTTAAACTGTTCATAGGGAGAAGAGGGAAAGAAGGCAAGGAAGAAAAAATATTGGAATGAGTTTAAAATATGAACACACTAAATCCAATGCTAGCAGTGATTTTGTCATCTTTAATTAAATATTGAAAATTTTTGACTTCTAATTGAAGTGAAAATATCAAAAAATGTTTATTATATTAAAAATTTAAAGTTCTATTAGATTCAGTTGGCGTACTGTTACAACCACACCATTTTAAGTGGCTACATTTATTTATGTGCATAGTCATGGGTTTAAAGGGTTTTAGTGGGTCTTTTAGAATGATATTAATAGATATTTGGTAAACAAAAAATAGATTTTATTAACTTGAATAATCCTACATTATTCTCGCAATATTTGATGAATAGTTTGTGTTCTGTTTTGTTATTATTCATGATTATAAAGTTACAACATTATAATGACTATGTCATGTTTTTATCTTAAATGTTTTATGGGAAATAAAGCCTAGCTTTGTTTGTTTTTTAAGAAAAAAAATCCTTTCATCCCTTTTGTATTTATTTTACTTAAAAAAATTAAAAGTAACCTAAGTCTAAGTTTATACTCAATCACTTACAAATTGAGCTAATTGATGAACAGGTCTGAACTGCCTTCCCTCTGTAGGTCATGTGACGGGGATGCATTCATTTGTTCTAGCTTCCAAAAAGGAACATTGGATGATTCCAAAGCATTAAGATATATGGGAAAGTGTGTTGACAGCAAAAGAGCTCTGCAATGCAATTTATTGTTTTATCAATGTATCATAAAATAGCCCTAAACATGATCAAAGGTACTATCCCATTTTTCATTACAGCAGAGTACTTCTTAATTATTCATAAAATAAAATCACCTGACTATATAAATTGGTCTGTTCCCTTGGAACACCTAATTTATAGTCATGATGAACAAGTTACTTTAATATACAGTGTATAGCATTGGAATAATAGATTATTGAAAATATGTGCTAGTTTATTATTTTACAGTTTAAAATGGCATCATCAATATACATGACTAAGAACTACTTTAGTTAAAAATAAACACAATTTTAATATTCACTGCTCTCTTGACCTGAATGGGTAGGTCAGATGGCTAGAGAGTCCTATTGACAGCCAAGGTTGTGGGTTCCATCCCTGGTCAGGGCACATATTAAGAATCAACCAATGCCCTAACCAGTTTGGCTCAATGGATAGAGTGTCTGCCTGCGGACTGAAGGGTCCCAGGTTCGATTCCTGTCAAGGGCATGTACCTTGGTTGTGGGCACATCCCCAGTAGGAGTTGTGCAGGAGGTGGCTGATTGATGTTTCTAACTCTCTATCCCTCTCCCTTCCTCTCTGTAAAAAATCAATAAAAAATATATTTTCAAAGAAATCAACCAATGAATGTGTAAATAGGTGGAACAAAAATTAGTCTCTCACACAAAACAAACAAATAATATTCACTGCTCATTTAATCCTTAAAAATTGAATTTAAAATAAAACAAATTTTACTTGATATTCGGTTTAGGAAAATACCAGAATGCAAAATTGACTTCCTAAATCTAAGTCAGTTTAAATAGGCTAAAGTTAAGCTTTTAAGAAGCCACAGAGGAATTCTTCAAAAATACTCATGCACTGAGAATCATTAGTAATTACCTTCCATTTAAGCCCAGTTTTAGTAACCACCTCTTCTGCCTGTTTAAACTCAGTCAATGAGATGGTAAGAGCAAAACCTTTCATAGATTCTGAGAGAGTTTATAACAGAACTGTCAATAAAATAAAATTTAAAACGTTCAACAAAATTTCTGTAACATTTTCACGGGGAAGTTTGAATTGAGACTTCAGTCATTATTGTAAATCTAGAAAAGTAACTTTTTTTCTCTTTCATTCCCAAACACTTTCAATAAGCCACAAAAAGACACTTTCTGTTGGGGGAGGGGAAAAAAGCATTTGAAGACCAGAACAGTGAATTCAAGTGGATCAATTATCCTTCTTAGGCATAGATTGCACAAACTTATAGTAGGATGTTTATGACAAACTGAAGAAGTTGCAAGCATAGCAAGATGAGTTAAGGGGAGAAGTTGAGTTGTATGAAGAAGGATCATTTACTGACTTCTCTGAGCACTTAACCATTGTGCCTATATTTCTATGTATATAGTATAAGCCTAGTTTAACCACACTAGAACCAGGAAATGATGATCCTAACATTAGCTGCCACCAGCATGAAGTACTTGAGGGAATAAAGATTTTACTTTTTACTGATGAGAAAAGAAAACAAATATGAAATGAGGATCACTATAGAACACTTTAACTGTGGTCCCATACCTTACTTTTTGCCAAGATATATGAAGTCATTTATTTTCCATTTCTACTATTTGGTTTGAATTTTACCCATTGAGTGGCTTGCAGAAATTCAATGACTATAAACATTCTTCTGAAGGGAGAGAACTTAAAGTGCAAATTTAAAAAGTTTCTGAGTTTTAAAGTTAAACTACAGAATGTCATTAATCTTCCAATGGAGTAGATTTTAGTAGAGGACACTAGTGAAATTTTTCATACTGTAATTCATCTTTTTTTTTTCTTCATTAAAAAAGTTTTCTAAAGCTTTGGCTGTAAACATTCCATGGCTTGTTAGTTGGTTTGAGAAAAAAGGTTAAAAAGATTTTAGACTCCTGGGCCATTGTGTTTCTGGTATTTAATGGGCCATTATGTTTCTGGTATTATAAATGAAGAATAGGTGATGATATATGTAAAACAAATTTGATCTCATAAGACATGTTTTTTTGATAACATTTGATAAAAGACATTATTTTTGATAAAATGTGTAATAAATGTCCTCGCCTTCATATATGATTCTTCAAGTCATTTATTCTGCAAACTACTAACTATTATATACCAAAGAATTTTGGGGAACTCTGTTTTATGAGAAAATTGCATTAGGCTGGGTTTCATCCAGAAAGCAGAAGCTGAGACAAGGGCCTGAGTGCTCCCAGTTTATTTTAGAAATAGATCCCAAAGGAAGGAGGTAAAATGAATAAAGCATGGCACTGCCAGTAAGTTATCGTCATGGGCAACTGTGATTTGATCATGCTCCAGACACTTTGAGATGCTGTGTCAAATATTCTTTAGAGGGTTCACAAAATGGAAGTACCAGCAAGCAGCCATCCTCCACTGGTAACTGTTGACCTCTCAGATGCTCAGAATTCTATGTTTTCCCAGGGATCAGAACACCCACGTAAGGTTCCCCATCACTCTGTCATGAAGCCCAGGGCAGGAAGGAAGATTTAACCAGTGTAGTGGAGGAAGTGCTATCCGTAAAAGGGGAGAGGTTGGGCAAGAAGCTATGGGTTACAGAAGCACATTACAAAAAAATACAAGGGAGTGTATCCTATTCATATCAATAGATGCACTTATTTATTTATTATGTTTACTGTGATGCACTTATTTATTTATTATGTGCCTGCCACTGTTTTAGGGATAGAGATACAGACATAAAACGGCCACAATCCTTACTTTTATAGAGTTATCTATAATGGGGTTAGGGGTGGAGGGCAGTGTGGCTTATCAGATGGTAATAAAGCAGAGTGGGATAGGCAGCTATGCACATACCTAGAGAAGCATCATTCCTAACATAACTAATAAGCTCAAGAGTCCTAATAGGAAAGGTGTTTGGAGTGTTCCAGGAACAGATGAAGGAGAGTGATCACTACTGTAAGAAGGAGAGAGTGTGGTATTCTTGGAAGACATGAGCTTTAAAACATTTTTTTTAAGCAAAAAGCAAGAAACACTGGTCAAAAGTGGCAATAAGCATTAAGAAAAAGACCTAACTCACCACTAGCCTCAAAAGTATGATGAAATTGGGAGATAAATCGGAAGACATGGAGTCTCTCTGTACCTCCTCCTGGAATTGTGAAGGCTGGGGAAGGGGTAATGTTTCTCTAGTTACAGGGGATAAACATGGGTAGTTATGAAAGTGATCTATCAAAGCATGAGCAATACATTTAGAATACATCCACCTTTATAATCCTATAGCTCATTGGCATTTCTCAGAAATATTGTCAATGAATGACTTATTCATTTGTATTTTTATTTACTCATTTAATAAAAACTTGTAGAGGAAGTACTTTGTCAAGATACCATTCAAAGCACTTTGAAATGTTAACCAGTTAATTTTCATAACAACCTTAGAAGGTAGAAACTATTATTATCTCCACTTTAAATATGAAAAAAAAAACCTGAGACATGGAGAGATTAAATTGTTCAAGGTTGTATCTGAATGCTAATAAAAAAATGTCTTAATCTCATATTTAAGTAAAGCAATTGGATATACAAAGTAGGCAATTCAGTCATTGTAATAATTAATTCATGATGAAAAAAATCAAACTAACTTTAAAATTAAAGTTTATAATTAATTAATTTGAATCCACAATTCAGACAAAGCCATTCATTACAAATGATCAGAATGAGTTCTAAAAGACTGGCATGATTCCTCAGTTAAAAAACAGGTAAAAAACATTTTCGAGTACAGGGTTTTTCAGATACTTATCATCATTGTACATAAAAAGTGAGAATAGAGCCTTGATTCGAATCAGCTCACAGACTCCTGAAATGTCATGTAAATGGGAGAGGTGTGGACAGGGAGCAAAGGAAGTGGTATAAGCAGAGGGAGAAGATTTCCCAGGGAATGCACCCAGGGCTCAACACTAGAGTGACATTTGACCTCTACTGAGCAGAGGACTTGATTGTCAAGATAGTAGTGTGGCAATCCAGGCAAAGGAAATTTGAGGGTTAAGAAATGAAGACAGATTCAAGGTCAAAGACAAGATATGTTCTGGCAATGGTGAGATCCACACTGCGCTTGAATGTAAGTTGTCTCTATAGTGGGTATTGGAAGGGGTTTACTACAGAAGTGATATGTAGTAAACCCTCCCAATACAGATGGCAAGTCTGGATTGGAGAGAGACTAGTACTATGCTGAACTAGAACATGTCCAGCAATAACCCAAGAGAGAAATAACCAACCAAACCTGGCACCAAACTTCTTGTTGCACTCCTGAATCCAAAAGGTTGGAATCCTTACAGTCTTCTTTCTTGTCAAATGTTGTTTTACTGCAGACCTTTGCATATGATTTTCCTTCCATTTGTAATACTTTTCCCTTTCATGCTAATTTCTACCAATCTATCAGATTGAAACCCAGCTCTTAGTTCCTCAAAGAAGCCCTGACAGATCAACTCCCCTTTTCATAAGCTCTGACAACACCACGCACCTCTTATTCCAGCACTAAACTCAAGTATAAATATACATTAATTTATAGAACAATTTGATTAATTTCTGTCTTCATTACTAAACTATAAACTTTTTGAAATCAGGGATTCATATCATGTGGGTTTTTTTTTAATATAGTTTTATTGATTTCAGAGAGGAAAAGAGAGGGATAGAGAGATAGAAACATCAATGAGAGAGAATCATTGATTGGCTGCCTCCTGCATGCCCCGTACTCAGAGGGATCAATCCCGCAACCCAGGCATGTGCCCTTGGCTGGAATGGAACCTAGGACCCTTCAGTCCACAGGCTAATGCTCTATCCACTGAGCCAAACCAGCAAGGGCTCATGTCATGTTTTTATTATCCTTATGTTCCTAGCACAGTGCCAGGCCCATAATGGGTACACAGAAATATTGTTTGAATCAATGAAAGCTTCGATCAAGGGAATGAAAGTGGAAAGTCAGAAGCTGGTAGAAATTTTGAAATAAATGAATGCATGACTAAGTAAATATTGCTTGATGATATTTTAAGATTAACTCACATTTCAAGTAACTTCAAAAATTATGTACTAACATGTCTCATATTCACAGTATTTGATAGAATGAGAAAACAAGGTAAGTGTATTCAGTTCCTTGATTTTGAAAAAAAAATGAATAGACATACAATTTTCTACAGCTAATAAGGAAATTGTGAAATGGTATATTTCTTTCAGCTGAAACTTTTTCTATTTTATTCTTTTCTCACCCTATTGCCTTCTTGCCTTCCCCACCTTGTTCATATTTCAAGATGTAGCTAAAACCCATCTCCTTCATAATGCTTATTATAATATTCAATCAATATTGATTATACTCAAACTCCTAGGTCTGGTTAATGTGCATCTAATGATCTTTTCTTCCTAACTTCACAGGTAAAATATTCACAACAGTAATGGATGTTACTACCAACTACCAGCAGGAAGCTAATTGGACGATTGATTAACAACACATGGAGTCATTTTCCCACTCCCAACAAATATTTTTCCTAGTGGCAGAATATTTGTATGCCAAATCCTACCTAATAAAAGGGTAATATGCAAATAACCATCACTCCGCTACGCCCATGATTGGGCCAGCAGGAGGCTGGGGGGCGGGACTCGGGGTGGCCTATCCAGCCGTTGAGAGGCGTGGTGGGCGGGCCTATCCGGCCATTGAGAGGCGCCGGAGGCTTTTGGCCGGGTGCACGAGCAGAAAGTGGGGAGCTGGGTGTCTCTCTATGCATACGGAGAGACTATAAGATGCCAAGAAAGAAACCACTACTAAGGAAAGGACTCAAAAACTAAAACTATAGAACTTACAGGTAAAGAAATAGGAGAAAATCTTTGCTACTTTGGAGGTAGCTAGATAGCTTAGAAGGACATAGAAAACATTAACCATAAAAAAGTAATTATTAGATTTGTTAAAATTAACATCTTCTCTTGAAAAAAGACACCATTATGAAAATAAAAAGGCTAGTCATAGGGAGAAATTATTCACAATACGTATGTCTGAAACAGACTTTTATGGAGAATATCTATGAAGCAGTCTTACAATTCAATGGTAAGAATACAGACAACCCAATGTTCAAAATGTGCAAAAGATTTGAACAGACACATCACAAAAATAAGATCTATACCATCATGTGATGATTAATATCATTAGTCATAAGGGAAATGTGGATTAAGCCTCAGTGATTTTCTACAAAACACACTAGAAAGGCTAAAATTAAAAAGACTGACAATAACAAGTATTGGCAAGTATGAGGAGCCATACAACTCTCATGTAGGTGGGAGTATAAACTGTTACACCCACTTTGGAAAATGTATTGACAGTTTCTTAGAAAAGTAAACATTCCCTTACCATAGACCCAGCAATGTTACCTCTTGGTATTTAAAGTAAATCAATAAATCATAACATTTGTTCACACAAGGATTTGTACACAGATGTCCATTGTAATCCTATATAATAAAGAGCTAATATGCTAATTAGACCAGATGGCAGAACAACCTTCCAGAATGATCAGTGGGCGAGGCTGTGAGGTAGCCAGGGCCACAAGGCAGCCGGGGCTTCGAGGGCTGAGTTCCTTGCACAAATTTTGTGCATCGGGCCTCTAGTATCTTAATAATTGTGCATCTTACCTACAGTTTTAATGACAACATTTATTGTCAAAATGACCAATTATTTTACTATTTTTCTTTTACTTAATTTTACTCTATGTTACCTTGACTATCTTTTTTCTTTATTACCAAATTTCTCTGGGAGAATCAAAATTTGTTAAAGTTATTAAAGTTAGTTTAACTCTAAGAGGTAGCTGATCATGAAAAGAAAACAATGACTAAATTAGGTAAATTGACTAAATCAATGTAGTGTTATGAACAAAATATCTCTTCAAATCTGAGTCTTACAGATTTTAATAAAAATATATGAGCTTAATCTCATGTCATAGTTCACCTACTCTCCCTACGGCTACTTTTTCACATGTGCATTTTTTCTACCACGTACCTAAATAGTAGCATTTCAAAGGTATTTATCTCCCTTTTCTCATTAGTCAAGAAGCATGGATATTTTATTAAAGGAATAAACAAAAGAATCTTTTTAGAAGGTAAGACATGAAAAATCATTAACAGAATGTTTTTGTTGTTATTAAATATTTCTTTTATCTTTATAACCTTAGTAATGGAATTGAGTATTAAGCCTCAAGTTTATAGCTAAAAGTTATGTTGCTATTTTTATTCTTGTTATTTCTGACAGCAATACTTTTAATATATTGAAACATACCCAATTAAAAATATAGAGAACTGGAAAAATGGACTTCACCAGAATAAAAGGAGTTCAAATTAATCAAATACTATACAGTATTATAGAACCACAAGCTATGTATTAGATTGAAAATTAACAGAAGTCTTAAGGGTATGCAATGTGTGTGTGTGTGTGCATACATATTTTAGGCAACATTGTACAGTGAATCAAGAAAACATTTATGGCTCTGGATGGTGTAGCTAAGTTGATTCAGTGTCATTAGATGCACCAGAAGGTCACCTGTTTGATTCCCAGTCAAGCACACACCTGGGTTGTGGGCTCCATCCCCAGTAGAGGGCATACAGAAAGCAGCTGATTCGATGTTTCTCTCTCACATAGATGTTTCTCTCTCTCCCCCTCTTCCTTTCTCTCTCTCTAAAATTAATAAAAATGTTAAAAGAAAAGAAAACATTTATGAATACATCATAGTAAAAATTAAGAAAACCTTTTCAGTCTGACATAATGAAATGAATGCAGGCTTTCTCAAGATAAATCTATATCTAAATACAGACCAAGACATTCACGTTCTTGCTGTGTTCTTTATCTGTAAATTGAGGACAATAAAATCTTCCATTCTAACTTGGATAATTACTGAGGGTGTGGTAAAAAGAAATCAGATGTAAAAAAGATTTGTAAATGGTAGGGATATTTGGCACTGTAATGTCACATTGTGTTAAATACTATAATAATCCTATATAATAAAGAGCTAATATGCAAATGGTCATCATGCCCTCACACTGTCACACCGTGATGGCTCAGATACTCACCACTGGGGAGAGAAGAATAGAGACCAGCCAGGCACAAATGAGCTCATGAGAGAGGAATGGGGACCATCCAGGCTGCAGCCCGGGAGAGGCACAAGCCGCCCGCCCTGCGGTCCCAGGCACCAGTGGCTGTACCTGCACCTGTGGCCCAGGAGAGGGACAAGCCACCAGCCACATGGTTCCGGGAGCCTGCAGCTGTGGCACAGGCAAAGCTTCCTGCCCACGGTCCCTTGAGGCTGCGGCCGGCCTGGGCAAAGCTGGCCCAGTTCCTGGGTGCCTGTGGCCGGCCAGAGGGAGGGAAGCCCGGGTCCCGGGTACGGAGAGAAGCAGAGGCAGTTAGGGGCGATCAGGCAGGCAGACAGAGGGGTTAGGGGTGATCAGGCAGGCAGACAGGAGAGCAGTTAGGAGCCAGCGGTCCTGGATTGTGAGAGGCAGTCGGACATCTCCCGAGGGGTCCCAGATTAGAGAGGGTGCAGGCCAGGCTGAGGGACCTCCCTTGCGCCCCCCCCCCCCATGCATGAATTTCATACACCAGGCCTCTAATAGTATGAATAATAGCATTTATTAAAAACTAGATTTATATACTTATTAAGCACTTATGTATAATTTCATTTAATCATCACTGCAAGCCTAAGGTATACTTACTGTTATGACCCATGTTTCAAGGTAAAAAAGGAAACTGTAGCTTAAGGAATTAAATTCTTTAGAGTCAGTCAAGAAGGAAGTCAGAGTTGACCCATTTCCCAGTGAACTTCAAGCCTAAATCCTAAACTTAAGTCTTACTGCTCATTTTCTCTTCTGTTTTAATCTTAGGACCTCCTACAACACCTTTTCACTGTGTACATCTTATCCTCCAGAACTTTGCTTATTGTATTATAATTATTTGTGTACTTACCTTTCTTCCCCACTAGACTGTGAACACATTGAAAGCAGAGCTGTAACCTCACCCATCCTTGTATTCACAGAACATAGCTTTATTCTAAGTTCCTAGGAAAGAATAGTGAATATTGGCTAATGACTGGTGGAACATATTTTCATTTATTGTTTTAATCAAAACCACATCATCTGTAAGTAACAATGATTATCAAAATGCTTTGGATACCTTAAATATGCATCACAATCTTTATAAACATTTGGTTGTCAAAAGAAAAAAAATTAAACATGTTTCCAACTACTCCAAAAATAAACCATTATTTTTAAAAGTCCCAATATTTTGGGCTGGCTTTGATTTGTACTACTTACTTTATTCAATAAATTAAGAGATATATTTGTGACTTAATGGTTCATTACAGTATATTAGAGGTTCGGTGCATGGAATTCGTGCACTTTGGAGGGGGGAGGGCCCTCAGCCTGGCCTGTGCCCTCTCACAGTCCAAGAACCTTCGGGGGATGGCTGACAGCTGGCTTAGGGAGCGGGCCTAAGCTGGCAGTCGGACATCCTTAGCACTGCTGAGGAGGCCAAAGAGACTCCCCCCACTGCTGCTGCACTCGCCAGCCGTGACCCCGGCTTCTGGCTGAGCGGTGCTCCCCCTGTGGGAGCACATTGACCAACAGGGGACAGCTCCTGCATTGAGTGTCTGCTCCCTGGTGGTCAGTATGCATCATAGCGACTGGTCGTTCTGCCGTTCAGTGGATTTGCATATTAGCCTTTTATTATATAGGATATTTTTAAACCACTTAAGTAGTGTTTCCTATATGTCATATGCTGCTCTAAGTAGTTTATTAGTTTAATCGCCATAATAATCTTATGAAAAAGACATTATTATCCTTGTTCCATAGAAGAACAATTCAGCAACCTACCCAAAGTCACACCTCTGGGAGTGGAGGTACCAGCATCCAAATGCTTGCAATCTGGACAGATCTGTCTTCTTAAGCAACACACTATCATCTCTCTGTCTCATGGTATCTGCTTGTAATTTACAGAACTTCAGCTTTCCTCCAAATATTTTTTTGAAAATCTTTTCTTCTTAATAGCTCCTGCTTCCCTCCCTTTTTGGGCCATTTTCAATATAAGGCTCACTGAGGTATAATTTACAGTTAGTGAAATTGACTGACTTGGTATTTATTTTAATGAGTTTTGACAAATGTATACAGTTGCATAACCACAGCCACAAACATGATACGGAACATTTCCTTCAGCCCTGAAAGTTCCCTCAAGCCTCTTTGCATTTAATCCCCAACCCCAACCTCAGTTCTTGAAAACAACTGACCTGATATTTGTCCCTATACTTAGCCTTTCCCAGAATATCATAGTAATGGAATCATGCAATACTAGCCCTTTGTACCTGGATTCTTTCTTTTTTTTTTAATATATTTTATTGATTTTTTACAGAGAGGAAGAGAGAGGGATAGAGAGCTAGAAACATCGATGAGAGAGAAACACCGACCAGCTGCCTCCTGCACACCCCCCACTGGGGATGTGCCCGCAACCAAGGCACATGCCCTTGACCGGAATCGAACCTGGGACCCTTCAGTCTGCAGACCGACGCTCTATCCACTGAGCCAAACCGGTTTCGGCTGGATTCTTTCTTAAAACTGTAACACTTTTGAGATTTATCCATGTTGTCACAATAGTTTGTTCTGAAACTTGGTGCAGGGAGCGGATCATCCCCTTGTGGGTTCTTGCCTCACGAAGTTTGAAGAATAAAATTCGAGGACTAAAAGGACTTGAGAGTAAAGGGTGGAAAATTTTTGGAAGCAAATACAGACTCCCACATAGGCAGGAGTTCCCAAGGGAATAACCCACTAAGCCCCTTCTTTTCTAAGGTTTATAAAGGCTGTAGTTCTTTGTCTCTTCATGCTCTTTTCTAATTGGACCACTTCCCCATTTTATGACCCCGTGCTTTTTTAATTGGTCAGTCTTTTGCAGAATATCAGCTTCAAAGTCCAAAACCCATGTGGTGCCCCCTTCTTCATGTTCCCCTTATCTTGTAACATTCCTTTTATCTTCTGTAAACATATGTTTCCCCCTCTCCCCTTTCTAGGATCTGTCAACATTTCTTTATCCTCTATGAAAGTGTGTTTCTTCTTTTTCCCCATACCCTATTGCTTTTCCCTATCTTCTGTAAATGTGTACCTTCCTCTCCCCTTACCCTGTGGTACTTTTCTATTCTCTGTGAATGATGCCTTTGGGCGGCTCCAAGCCCTCACCTATGCATTCCTCCCCTGTGGACCCTCTTTATTCCCAAGACTCCCTAAACCTGCCTATTTTATCCCTAAAATTCTTTTCAGTTCCTTTTTATTGCTGATTGGTATTGCATTGCATAAATGTTCCACAATCTTTTAAGCCATTTATTAGCTAAAGGACAGTTGTGTTGTTTCCAGAATGGGACAATTATCAATCAAGCTGAAAACATTTACAAACATAGCCATATATGTGGACTTATATTTTTATATCTCTAGGTATAAGATAGTGAGGTCATATGATAAATATATTTTCAACTGTATGAGAAACTGCCAAACTGCTTTCCAGAGTGGCTGTACCATTTTAATGCTCACCAAGAATATGTATGATTTCCAATTACTTTGCATCAATACTTAGGGTTGCCAGGTTAGGTATTTTTATTTCCTTTTTTTAGGCATTTTGTAAATACATAGAAATATTTCATTGTGATTTCAATTTGTATCTTCCAAACAAGTAATACTTTAACATTTTTTTTTGTTTAATTACCATCCGTACATCTTCTTTGGTGAAATATCTATTCAAACCTTTTGTACATTTTTTTTAAGAAAATGAATTGTTTTCATAAAAATTGGCTTGTGGAAATTCTTGTAATCTAATTGCAAATCCATTGTTAGATATTTTCTTCTAATGAGTCTTTGTTTTCTTAGAGATATCATTTTAATCATTATTATTTTAATAGTGGTGAATAATAATCATTATTATTTTATTATTTTAATTGTACATTTACAACCATTTTAAATGTACAATTCAGTGCCATTAAATACATTTACATTGTTTTGTAACCACTATACATCTCAAGAATCTTTACATCTTTGAAAACTGAAACTCTATATTCTTTAAACATAACATCCATTCCCCTTTTCACCCAACTACTGACAACTATCATTTTACTTTCTTTCACTCTGAAATTGGCTACTTCCGATACCTCATAGAAGAGGAATCATACAGTATTTTAGTTCTTAGCTTTATTCACTTAGCATAATGTTCTCATGGTTCGTCCATGTTGTAGCATGTGTCAGACTTTCCTTTCCATATTCCATTGTATGTAAATGACATATTTTGTTTACCCATTCATCCATTGATGAACATTTGGGTTGCTTCCACCTTTTCACTATTGTGAATAATCCTATCTAATAAAGACTGAATATGCAAATTGACTGTAACTCCACAAAAAAGATGGCGGTGCCCACAGCCAATAAGGAGGGAATATGCAAATTGACATGATAAGGCAAGAGGTGGAAAGGTGGCTCCAGGCTGGAGTGAAGGCGGTGCCAGCGGCCAGGGGAAGAAAGGCCTATTTGTGCATCCGGCCTCGAGTGCTGCTATAAGTATAGTTGTATAAATATGTCTCCATGTTCACTTCTTTCAGATATGTACTTTGAGTGGAATTGCTGAATCGTATGGTAATGCTGTTTTTAATATTTTGAGGAACTGCCATACTATTTTTCATGGTAGTTGAACCATTTTATAACCCAAAGATCAATACTCAAGGGTTCCAGTTTTTATATACTCTTGCCAGCACTTGTTAATTTCTGCTATTTTGATAGTAGCCATCCCAATATGTGTGAAAAACTACCTCACTGTTGTTATTTTCCTAATTATAGTGATTTTCAGCATATTTTCATATGTTTATTCATCATTTTTCTTTGGAGAAATGTCTTTGAAATCTCTGCACATTTATTTGATTGGGTTTTGGTTTTTTTTTTAATTGTTGAGTTGTAGGAATGCTATTCATTCTACATGTTAGTTCCTTATTAGAAATATTATTTGCAAATATTTGTCCTATTCTACCAGTTTCCTTTTCACTTTGTTGATTATGTCATTTGATGCACAGAAGGTTTAATTTGATATAATCCAATTTATTTATTTTTTATTTTGTTCAATGTGCTTTTGGTGTCATATGAAAGAAATCCTTGAGAGATCCAATGGCATCAACATTTTCCCCTATCTTTTCCTAAAAGTTTTATAGTTCTAGTTTTTACATTAAGATCCTTGATGCATTTTGAGTTGATTTTATATATGGTGTAAAATAAGAGTCCAACTCTATTGCATGTTGATATCCAGTATTCCCAAACACCATTTGTTTAAAAGACTTTTGTTTTCACATTACATGGTCTTAGACTATTATCAAAAATTATTTGACTATGCCGAGACCGGTTTGGCTCGGTGGATAGAGCGTCGGCCTGCGGACTCAAGGGTCCCAGGTTCGATTCCGGTCAGGGGCATGTACCTTGGTTGCGGGCACATCCCCAGTGGGGGGTGTGCAAGAGGCAGCTGATCGATGTTTCTCTCTCATCGATGTTTCTAGCTCTCTATCCCTCTCTCTTCCTCTCTGTAAAAAATCAATAAAATATATTAAATAAATTATTTGACTATATATGTGAAGATTATTTTTTGGCTCTCTATTCTATTTCATTGGTCTATATAGCTGTCTTTATGCCAGTACCACCTTGTGTTGATTATTGTAGTTTTGTAGTAAGTTTTGAAATAAGGACCTTTGAGACCTCAACTTTGTTGTTTTTCAAGATTGCTTTGGCTATTTGGGATTCCTTGAGATTCCATACAAAAATCAGGACAGACTTCTATTTCTGCAAAAATAAAAGAAAGGGGATTTGGATGAGGATTGATGTGTAGAAAGCTCTGGCTAATATTAACATCTTAACAATATTGTCTTCTAATCCCAAAACATAGAATGTCTGTCCTTTAATTAGTGTTTCCTTTAATTTCTTTCAGCAACTTTTTGTAGTTTCAATTGTGCAAGTCTTTTGATTCCTTGGTTAAGTTTATCCTAAATTTTTACCTTTTTTGATGCAATTGTGAATTGAATTGTTTATCAGGGAATTCCTGCCCCTTACCCAGTGGGAGCAGCCCTCTGCCTTGTATTAGTGCAGATTTTGGGTGCAAACAGGTTTTCTGCCCTTCCCTCGGGGCAGAGACCTTTTGCTTCTACTCCCACCACCCAGAAGTCAAGGATCTATATTTAGGCCTTGAGGACTGACTGATTTCCTGACTCTCCTATAGCAACTTAATGCTTTTCTTGCATGATAGAAGGATATAGGAGGTGTGTGCAATTTCATGCCTATGACCCACCTAGGAGAGTCTCTCCCCAGTCTTTTACTCTGCCCTAATCTTTTTTGTATGCTACCTGTGGAGGCCAATATGAAAAAGCATGAAAGTGCATGCTCATGATGGGAGCTCCCAGGGACTCTAATCTGTTACACTAGACCACACTTGGTATTTAAGAATCTTACATAATAATAGACAAACATGTAAATTGACCATACCTCTGCTATGCCCACAGCCAATCAGAGTGAGTATGTAAATTAGAAGTCCAAAGATGGCGGCCGCCCAGCTGCTCCAGGCACAGAGTGGCCAGGCAGGGCAGGACGCCTGCTATGAGAGGGAGGGCGGGGGCGAAGGGATCTACGGGAGCGGAGTGCCGCAGCGAAGACAAGACTGCAGACTCTGTAGTCTGCAACAAAGAAGAAGACGGCAGACTCCAGCCGGAGTCTCCAGCGAAGCAGTGAAGATGAAGATGGCAGACTCCGGCCTGAGTCTGCAGCAAAGACGAAGAAGGCAGACTCTGACCAGAGCAAAGGCCTGGGTCCCGGGTGCTGAAGGAAAACTGGTGCTGGAAGCCAAGGGAAGGAAGGCCTATTGCATGAATCTCTTTGTGCAACAGGCCTCTAGTTCATTAATAATTTTAGATGTTTTGTTCTAAACCACTTGTAATGGAAGCCACCTTCTTCTCTCAATTGAAACCATGCAGAAACTTTATTCCTTCAATATGAACTTTTTTTCATTTTGATTCAAACTGGCCTCATCCAGCACCCTGACTTACCCACCTACCTCTCCCTTGCATATCCATTTCCTTACTTATTGAGCCCTAAAGACAATGAGGTTCTGGTCAACATCCTACCTAATAAAAGAGTAATATGCAAATTAACCATCACTCTGCTACACCCATAAGCCATGCCCACCAGCCACACCCACCAGCCAATCAGGAGCAAATATGCAAATAAACCCAACCAAGATGGCTACAGCCACAGAGTTCAGGAGGGAGGCTTGGGTTTCCCAGGCAATGGAGGAAGCCAAGCTTTCCGCCTGCCCTTGCCAGCCTAGGCTTCAACTCAAGGCTACAAAGTTTCAATTATAGATGGTAAACAAATCCAAACAGAAATGGCGGCAGCCATGGAGCTGGAAAGAGCAGGAGGCTAGGGTTGTCCCTGGCAATGGAGGAAGCCAAGCTTTCCACACAACCTGGCTGGCCCAGGCCTCTGCTTAAGGCTACAAGGTTTCAATTATAGAAGATACATAAGTCCCAAGAGAAATGGCTGCCGCCACGGAGCAAGCAGAAGGCTTGGCTCTGGTCCAGGCTACAAAGTTTCAATTGTAGAAGATAAATAAATTCCAGATATCAGGGCCTTCAATTGGATCGCCAGGGGGCATGGCCGGCCTGCAAACTACTACAGGCCCCTCGCTTAGGCCACCCCATGCCCCTAGGGAACCCCCACCCTGATCCGGGACACCCTTCAGGGCAAACCAGCTGGCCCCCACCCGTGCACCAGGCCTCTATCCTATCTAATAAAAGAGTAATATGCTGATTGACCATCACTCCCAAACACAAGATGGCTGCCCCCATGTGGTCAAAGATCCTGCCCCCATGTGGACACAAGATGGCCACCACAAGATGGCCAGCAGGGGAGGACAGTTGGGAGGGGCCAGGCCGGCAGAGGGGGGAAGTTGGGGGTGACTGGGCATGCAAGGAAGGGCAGATGGGGGGGACCCAGGCCTGTAGAGAGGGGAGTTAGGGGTCACCAGGCCGGCAGAGGAGTGAAGTTGGGGGTGACCGGGCTTGCAGGGAAGGGCAGTTGGGGTGGATCCAGGCCTGCATTGGAGAGCAGTTGGGGGGGACCAGGCCTGCAGGGGATGGCAGTTAGGGGAAATCAGGCTGGCAGGGGAGCAGTTAGGCATCAATCAGGCTGTCAGGGGAGTGGTTAGGGGGTGATCAGGCTGGCAGGCAGAAGAGGTTAGGGGCAATCAGGAAGGCAGGCAGGCGAGCAGTTGGGAGCCAGCAGTCCTGGATTGTGAGAGGGATGTCCGACTAAACAGGCAGTCGGACATCCCTCGAGGGGTCCCAAATTGGAGAGGGTGCAGGCTTGGCTGAGGACACCCCCCCCCCATGCACGAATTTCATGCACCGGGCCTCTAGTCAAATAATATTAGGACCAACCCTGGTGTCTGTTGACTACAAGAGACAGAATTTCAGTCAAACTAGAGATAACATCTAGGACTCAGTTGTGTTTCAGCTCCAGACTCAGAAAAGTGGACCAACTCCGCCAATCATACCCTTTTGAATCCAGACAGAGCACTGACATCAGGACCAGATGCAGTAATCAGATACCCTCTACCCTAGTTGGATGAAGCAATAGAGACCATGACCCTAACTCCCTTAGTCCCCTATATAACCCATTTCTTAGAAGTCATCAGGGAGCAAGGTCTTTGGTGAGCACAAACACACCTGTGAGTCCAGGTGTGGCACCATTTATTTAAAAATAAGCCTTTATTTTTTTGGCTGAAAACTCCTATTCGAGTTAGATTGGGCTCTGATGCCCACAGGTGAACAGACCCCTTTAGTTTGGCAACACATTCTCTGCCAATGATTAGAGTTCATTTGTTCTCTCTCTCTTCAGAAGGGCTTTGGAGTTTGCTTCTCATGATTACCTTACAAGCCACAAAAATATAATAATTTTATAGATTATTTGGCCCTTTGCTCCTTGGTAGAAGATAAGCAACATTCTCCTCTAGCTTTCTATACTTTACTTGGAAATAGAACTGTTTTATACTTTAAACTGTTTTGTACTAAAAATTATACAAATCCTGGTTGATTTATACCTGGGATTTAAAGATATCCTTGGGGTCAGCAGATATCAAAGGTGGACAGAAACATAATTTCTTGATTTGTCATTCTGATTTATTCATAACTCAACCACTTATTTCCTTTCCTCTTCTGAGCCTTATTCTTTTCAAAAGTAATCTCATTTGAGACACCACGGATGTCTCTTGAGATTAATATGCTAAGTGAAATAAGTCAGAAGGAAAAAGTCAAGAACTATACAATTTCACTCATATGTGGACTATAAAACTGAAAACAACAAACAAGACAAACGCAAAAACTTCCCCCGAATCTCACAGAGGCAGATAGCAGCATGGTGGCTGAAGGGGTGGGAGGAGGTAATAAAATGGGTCAAATATATAGTGACAGAAGGAGATTTTACTTTGGGTGGTGATCATACAATGCACTATACAGATGATGTGTCATAGATTTGTACACTTGAGACCTATATAATTTTACTTACCAAAGTCTCTGCAATAAATTAAAAAATAAATAAATAAGCAAGAGGTAATGTAGAAATTGTATTTTTCTTTTGCCCAATCTGTCTAATTGTAATTATTTCCCTGATAGATGATACAGTGTTGTTTGTAATAGTAGGTTATCAATGGAATATAGACTACAGTAAAATGTAAAATATAGCAAAAGGTTGAAAAATACACTGTAAGTTAAAATATATCTTAACTTAGAACAGGAAAACAGTTGAGTTGAAAATAATTTAAACAATTTTTGTACTCTATTTTCTTATTAAGAAAAACATCAGAAATAGCAATAAAAGTTTAATATGAGATTAAATGTAACTAATTTGCTACATTTTAGAAATGTGAGTGCCTGTTTCAATATAAAATTAAAATTACTGTATACATAGTTCTATTTGACTTCTTGTGCTCCTTAGGGTTTCCAATTGCTTAGACATTACTATGATTCACTCACTTGCCCTAAGCACATATAGTGTAAACATCCTCTGGATAGCTAATTTAATAAAGGGGTTGAACTTATTTTACGACAGAGCACAACTATGAGGACAAGACTTGGCTTAATATGAACATTTATGAACATTAGGGGACATTATGTTCATATTAAGCCAATATGGACATCATCATGGAAAATAATAAAATAAATCATATTTTCATGAAAATAATCAAATAAATCACACAGGCATTAAGGCAAGGAATTAATTAGACCTAAAAATTAAAATAAAATATCTTAAGTTTTCATTATATTATAAATTAATTAATTTTCATTTTACTTCCTAAATGTATTTCTCCTTAAATAGCAAAGTGGAACAGAAGTCAAAATTGATTCAATTTTACTCTTTGAGTCCACTTTTTATTTAACAAAGAATTCTTGAAGATCTATCTATGTGAATCAGTACTCTATTAGACATTGGATACTGAATTGTGAATAAGGCAGTATCATGCCTCACTCCTGGCCTTCACTTATAGGTGTAGAAATAAATAATAACTTTAGATGGTTATTAAGTCAGAAGAAGTGGCAGAGATTTTGTAGGTGATTACATAGTAATTCAGTTGTTGTTGTTTTCAGGGATTCTGGAAAAATCATGTTAGTGTTTGACAAGTTCAGAATTGCTGTTCAGATGTTTATAACAGTGCACATTACATGAGAAATATACAAAAATATTTATATAATGAAAATGTAATATTATTGATTTGATGGAGGTCAAGTAATCTAAAACCTTTGTTCATTGTTACTAAATGAGATGGCTTGGCTGCAGTATTTACCTGCAATTAGTAAATATGATATAAAGTTCTAGAAAGCAGAACAAGTCCATTGAAGATTCGCTTTAGGCATCTTCCCCAGAATTGTATTTGAGGTAAAGGGACCACTGGGATTCTTACAAGACATGCATAGAGAATGAAATGCTCCACAGTAAGTACTTCTGAACTCTGCTCTCTCTGTCAATAAATGAAAGTCTTAAAAAAAGGCAGAATCACTCAAAATCTGAAGTACTGATTTTTTACATCTACTAGAAAAATCCATGATGTCTGTAACTGTGGGTGGCATATAAAGAAGAAGGGCATGAAAAGGGATCCACTGTATGGGAGAACATATTTGTCAATGATACATCTGATAAGGGGTTAATTTCCAAAATATATAAAGAACTCATACAACTCAACACAGGGAAGACAAGCAATCCAATTTACAAATGGGCAAAGGACCTAAATAGACACTAATAAGGACATGCAAATGGTCAAGAGAGATATGAAAAAAAAGAAAAGTTCAACATCACTAATCATCAAAGAAATGCAAATTAAAACCACAATTAGGTATCACCTCACACCTGCCAGAATGGCTACCATTAATAAATCAACTAACAACAAGTGCTAGGGAGGATGTGGAGAAAAGGAAACCCTAGTACACTGGTGCAGCCTCTGTGGAAAACAATGCGGAGTTTCCTCAAACATTTAAAAATGGGACTTCTATTTGACCCAGAGATCCCGCTTTTGGTAATATATCCTAAGAATCCCAAAACACCAATCAGAAACAACATGTGCACCCCTATGTTCATAGCAGCACAATTTACAATAGCCTAGATCTGGAAACAGCCCAAGTTCCCATTGGTAGATTAGTGGATAAAAATGCTGGGGTACATTTACACAATGGAATATTACAAGACCGTACCAAAAAAAGCAAAAAGAAAATCTTACCTTTGCCACAGAATGGATGGACCTGGAGAATATTATACTAAGTGAAATACGCTGTCAGAGAAAGGCAAGTACCACATGATTTCACTTACATGTGGAATCTAATGAACAATATAAACAAACAAAATAGAACCAGAGGCATGTATCCTTGAGACTGATAGCTGTCAGAGGGGAGGGAGAGGAGGGACTGAATGAAAGAAGGTGAAGGGATTAGCCAAGGAACACATAAAAATAAATAAACACAAATGCACAGACAACAGTATGGCTATGGCCAGAGGAAAGTGGGGTGGGGCCTGTGTGGAGGTGGGCAAATGATGGGGGGAAGAATTGAATGGGGACATCTGTAATATTGTCAACAATAAAAATAAAGTTAAAAAACAAACAACAACAACAAAAAACCTTTGGGGGGACCTGACCAGAGCGGAGCAGAGCAGAGCTGTCTACTTGTAGAGAGATCTCGCCTGCTGGGAATGCCTCCCTGTTTATGCCTCTGCCCTCGCCTTGTCTGTCTCCTTCCCAGTGGGTGCTTCTGCCACACCCACCCACCCAAGGGCCAGAGCTGCCTCACAGCTGTGACCTCATTCTTTGCAGCCACGCTGTATCACCATGATCACAATTGAACTGTTAGTTTGCACTGAATTGTTTCCTTTTACACACACACACACACACACACACACACACACACACACACACAGAACTAGAGGAACCCAAAATATGTTAGCAATAGTAAAACCTGCCTAGACTTTCTATAAAATATAAAGGTCATTTTAGGGAATTAATTTTCAAATTTTGGCCCATAAATCATTGGTGGTCTTAGGAGTCATATCATGAGGTTCTGGATTATCGTGTTTAGAAAACTTATCAATAATTGTTTTTGTTTACATACATTTCATAAATTTGAAAAGCAATATTGATCTCATGTTCACAAAAACTTTTATATTTTTAATAATTATTTTATTCTTAAATAAACCACTGTATTTCAACAATCTCTTAAGTAATAGGGAAAAAAAATCTCCTTTTGCTTACTATTTCAATTGAATGTTATAGTTTTAGATTTGCACTTTTGATTTTTCATATTGATCTTCACTGTATTTGCAATTCATTAAGATGAACCAACAATTCAAAAGAGGCTCATTAAAACAAATAGTAATTAAATTGATAAATATCTAAAAACTAAATTTTATTAGAAGACCGATCAATTTGTTCCTCATTGCCTTTAAGGCTAATATATCACCAATTACAAATTTTCATAGTAGTGACAGAAAGTAATAGAAGGTTTGGCAATGTTTTGAGTAAAGTATAGGGACTTCTCTGATAAGTCAAACTCATTTTAGAAAATAAACACCAAGTAAAATATTTCATGGAATTTATTAACTTTACCTCCTGACACAAGAAAAATCACATAACTAGAAAGATATCATATAATGATATACACTACTTATTAACAAGATGAAAATTCACTTAATTGAGAAAGTAAACCAAGTCATTATATTTTTAATCAGATTATTATATTTGACACTGTGATATCAATGTCTTTTTAAGAAATTACCAATTAAATTCAACTGTTTCTTTTAGCAATTTGCTTTGTAGTTGAATACATTTTTTGATTTTCAGTACACGTAAGAGGAGAAGAACTCAATTCCTTTTCTATTGTATGTCATAGACAATCATGCTACAAGAGAAATAATAATTTAGCTTACCATTACATTATAAGCTATTGCATAGATTGACAAAGGTTGTGTTGGCTTCATTATTGAAAGAATAGCAGCCATGCACATACCTGAACATCAATCCACATTTTGTTTTTGTTTATTTTTAATAATTTATTAAGGTAAATTCAATTTACATAAATTATCCATTTAATAGTGAATAAGTCAGTGGCGTTTAGTACATTCAGAATGTTGTACATACAGTCCTATCTAATTTCAAAATATTTTCATCATTCTAAAGTAATATCCTTTATTCATTAAGCAATTTTCACCCTTCCTCAAGTCCCCATAACAAATAAATCTGCTTTATGTTTCTATGGATTTATCAATTACCGATATGATATAAATAAAATCATATAATATGTGGCATTTTGCATATGGCTTCTTTCAGTTAGCAAAATATTTTGGAGATTCATCTACATTGTAGCATGGATCAACACTTCATTCTTTTTATGGCTGAGTAATGTTCCATTGTATGGCTATACCACATTTGTTTATCCATTTACAATCTATAGACATTTGGATTATTGTGAATAATGCATGCGTATCTGTTTTCAACACTTTTGTGTAGATACAAAATTGCCTGTGAGGTGGTATGTCATTGTGGTTTTAATTCATTTTTTCTAATGGTTATGTTAAGCATCTTTCTATGTGTTGTTGGAGATTTGTTTATCTTCTTTGGGAAATGTATATTCAAGTCTTTTGCCCATTTTTAAAATTGTATTATATATATTTTTGTTGTTGAGATGTAAGAGGTTTTTAGAGATAGACTGTTATCAGATATATAATTTGCAAATATTTTCGCCCATTCTGTAGGTTAAATGAGTACTGATTTAGGCAAAACAGAGACAAGTGTTTTTCATTAATCCTTCAGGTAGCCTCCAAAATGATTAGAACAGATCTACACAATAATTTGCAAATGAGTTCTGTTCCAGTCCTTCTAGAACCAGGGACCAGAGCCACCTTGCTTTAAGTGGACCTTCCTTCAATAAATGTTGCATAACACCTGAAATATAAAATGTGGTAAATAGAAACTTTTGATGACTTCACTTAATGTATCACTGCTAATTACTGTTCCTGTCAAATCCTATTTATAATGCCCACAACTTTATAATGCCCACAACTTGTACTTTGCTCCATCTCTACTTCCCTAATCAAGGGCACCATTATTTGGGCTTAAACTACTATAAATTTTTATAGGTAGAATCCTGACCCATCAAATCCATTCACCCCAAAATCATCTAAGTTAATCTTTTGATAACACAGTTTTGATCTTTTCCCCAAAAAACCATTAATTTCCCTCTCTTTTAGGATTAAATACAATATTCTCAACAGTCGCAAAATGATCTTATACGAAACCTAAATTATCTCACCTGGACTTCCTCTTCATTTCCAGCTCTTTGCCACGCTAGCTCACTAAATAAAGCCAAGCTACACTGGGCTTATTTCACTTCTTGAAATTACTGAGCTCTCTGGTTTCACCTGAGCCACTGTATGGTTAGTGTGCTGCATAACTCTGGGGGAAATATCATGCAGGTTAGTGTGCTGCATAACTCTGGGGGAAATATCATGTAAATGGAACTTCCATGGCAAATACCTGCCTCCTTGCTCTGGAGTTGTATGTGTGGAGGTCATGACTGATGATATGTTATGCTTTTTGCTTGATATTTCCACACAACTATATCCCTTCATTTAAGTATCTCCAGTCATTCAACTGGAGATTAAGTCTGTGACTTAATAATATTTTTTAAATGAACCAACAATTATGTATTTCGAATTTTCCATTTAATAAAACCCTTGCCATAGACACAATCTAATTACTTCTTCACAGAAATCCTATGTGATTGCCTAAAATTTTAATTTTATCTTCATATATATGTACATATATATATATATGTACATATATATGTGTGTGTGTGTGCATACATATGTGTGTGTGTGTGTGTGTGTGTGTATATATATATATATATATATATATATATATATATATATGAAATTGAAGTTCAATAAATTTGTCAAGACCCACATCACTGACAGTAGGTAACAGCACAGAACATATAATCACTAAGTGTTCTGATTTAAAATTCTTCTTTTTTCCCATCAAATGAAAATGCAGGGATGGTGGCTGGGGAGGAGCCCGAGCCCAGGCCGGGCACTGAGCAGCTCCCACTCATCCTGGCCCTGCTGCGCCTGCCACTGCCACTCAGTAGGTTAGCCAACCATGAGCCTGGCATCTGGTGCCTGTGGGTCAGCTGAGTGGTGCTCCCACTGGGGGAGCTCACTGACCACCAGGGGGAAGCTCCTTGCATTGAGCGTCTGACAACTGGTGGTCAGTGCACATCATAGCTACCGGTCGAACGGTTGCTTCAGCTTTTATATATATATAGATTATTCTACATTGACATTCTTTTTTTAAAATATTTTTAATTGATTTCAGAGAGGAAGGGAGAGGGACAGAGTGATAGAAACATCAATGATGAGAGAGAATCATTGATTGGCTGCCTCCTGCACGCCCCCTACTGGGGATTGAGCCCGCAACCTGGGCATGTGACCTTAACTGGGAATGGGAACATGATCTCCTAGTTCATAGTTGAGCCAAACCTTTTGGCTGGGCATACATTGACATTCTTTTTAAAATTATTTTCTAAACAAAATTGTTGTTTTTTTGAGAATATGCATAATGCCATATTTATTTAATGATAATTTTACTTAATGGTTTAATCTTAGCAATACCAGTATATAATACATTAAAATAAAATTTAAAAAAGAAACCTGTCATATTAATATTTTCATTGTTTTAGTTGAAAACATCTATAATAATAAAAGCATAATATTCAAATCAACCAAATGATGGAACAGCAGAACAACCATCCAGACAGCCATGCTATGAATGTACTGGTGCCAGGCCAGCCAAGGCAGGTGCAATGCGATTGGTCAGGGGGCCCCGCCATCGCCCCATGATCTCCCTGCAAAGGGAGGCCCAGGCCACCAGCCAGTGATGCTGTGGCGGGTATGTGGGGTCAGCCAGTGATCACCCACAGAGAGAGGCCCAGGCCAGCTAAGTGATCACACCCCACACCTGTCGCTGGCAGAGAGAGGCAACTGGTCGCAGGGGGTGGGGGGGGGGGGGCGTGGGGCAGCACTGCACAGATGGCAAGCAGTGGCAGCAGAGGGGGTGGGGCCAGCTGCCAGCAGCCAGGGGAAGGAAAACCCCGATAGGCCCTGATCACCGGCCAGACCTAGGGACCTTTCCTGAGGGGTCCCGGATTGCGAGAGGGTGCAGGCTGGGCTGAGGGACAACCCCCTGCCCCAGGCATGAATTTCATGCACTGGGCTTCTAGTTGACTATAATAGCACAAGTTAGTGTAATGAACTTTGTATTGTTAAGGTAATATGGGCTATACAAAATTGATTTTTTAAAAATATTATATAGAAATGTCCTACATAATTTTAGTAGTCAGACAACTTTTAAACCCACAACCAATGCAAATAAGTTAAAGTTTTATTAAGCTTGCTGAAGTTTTCTGGTGTGTGTTCACTTCATGTGTTGCGAGAGTTGTCTTCTGGCAGGACCATGCAATATTATTGAGAACACCTGGTAATTTCTAGTGTGTGACCTCAATTTATGTGGCATTAATACCAAATTAATACCATTTTTAAGAGTGCAATTTATTTTGTTTGTTAGTAGTAGTTAATGGATTATGTAAATATAAATTACTGATGTAAAACGTAATTTGAAAATATATGACCATCAAATAAAATTAAGTCTCTTTTCATGAAGGTCCTAAATTTGTTACTTTAGTAATTGAACCACTAGATCTTCTGTTTTCAGCAAAACTGGATTTGCCAACTTATATTTACATTATTGTTTTTGCGGAACTCCCACTGTGATATATACAGAGAATTCAAGAACTTCCAGGCTCTGCTTGTCACCCAACTTTTATGTTTAAAATCATTTAGAGAGATTAGTCTTTCTATAAGGTCTCTAAATCAACATAACAATATTGTCAGATCATTAATGGGTCTTAGTACAGGTGTCCTGAAGTCGACCCTAGGTTCTTCTGTGTCTACGCTTTCCACTGTTTTCTCTTCTTCTGAAAACAGTCATGTTCTAATTGATTCCACTTTTCATATTACTGCTGACTTCTCATCCACCTCTTACGAACATTAAAAATAAAAATAAAAATGTTCACCAGATTGCTTGTCACCTATTTTAGTTTTATCAACAACAAATGCTTTATTTTGATGTAATAGCATAAATTATCTGTGGTGTATCACTTACAACCAAAATGCAGCGCTGTGGCATAAAGTTCTTAGATGTTTAATCAAACATCTCTATAAAAAAAAATATACTCTCACTGACTAACAGAGACAGGATTGTGATTACCTATCTTTGAGGAAGTGAAATGTTTGAGAAAATTATTTGGTGTGCTCCACGATTGTACCTGTCACACACTTTTAATTAAAAATGTGTTGATGCATGACTAAATTGTTCTTGGTGAAAAACAGAGTCATTTTAGTTCAATTGCAGTAATGTACACATAGCCCGGTGAAGTAAGCCAGTGCAATTACAGCACAAAGACAGCTCCACACAGTGAGCCGCTCACACCTCCATCTCAAAGCACATGCAGATGTCGGGCGCCAAATACCACAAAACTGTGTGGATTCAATCAACACAAATGTATGTACTAATCTAGTCTAAATACCTGTAATGAAGCCATTTCACTAATCTATGGAAAATTAAATACGTGGAGAAATGAATGTGGAATAATGATTAACTTTCCTTTCTTCCCCCTGGGATTGCATGTCAGAATTCACTAAGCTCACTCACTTTGACTATCCACAATGTCAGTGGCTGAAATAAAATGCAGTATTTGCATATGTCAAGTAGTGGTGGATATAGTATGCTATTATGAGTTTAAAAATTAAATCTAAAAGATCTAATGTTAACTGATTTTTAAAAAATAATTTCACTCACACAAAATAAATATTTCGAAATATGATCAAGCTCTCCAAATGGAAATTATAGACTAATGATTGAGGCACTGATTTTTAGTGCATATTTTTTAAATAGTCACAAACTGTAAGTTGCTTTAGAAGTCTCCAAAAGCATAATCCAGAAAACAAGACCATAAAATAATAAGTTATTCAAGTTTGATAGTTCTTTACATTCCTAAAACAGACCAATAAATAGATCAAAAAGTTGTATTTGATCAGTAATCACTAAATCATAATTCTCTATTAAAACTATGTGTTGCCCTAATCCCTGGGAAAAATAAGAAAACACATTATTTAGTTCTGCATAGGAGAGGATTCACATTAGATAATTAGATGCTTATGATACTGTTGTAATTAGCTAGTCTATAATAATAAAAGTGTAATATGCTAATTAGACTGGACATCCTTATGGACAAAGCCAGTGCTGCGAGGGAAGCCCAGGTCCTGAGTGCCAGAGGGAAGCCAGTGCTGGCAGCTGGGGGAAGGAAGGGCTACTCTTGCATGAATTTCGTGCATCAGGCCTCTAGTGATTAATAATAGGAATAGAGCAAAGGGAAGGCCAGACATTATAGACATACTCCCTATAAAACATAGGAAAGTAGATGCATGCCAGTACAGTTGAGGTGATAGGGAAATGCTTGGCTGTCAATCACACGTTGGGGCAGATATGGTAGGCCAGAATGTGTGTGGCCACTGCAAGCCTGTGAAGATTTGGAATAATTAATTCCCTGAACAACAACAACAACAAAAAACTCACTCTCTTATTAAAACTGAAAATTGTGAACACAAACAACAGTGTGGTGACTGCCATAGGGAAAGGGAGTAGGGGGTCCTAATATATGGTAACAGGAAAAGATTTGACTTTGGGTGGTATGTAATTGGTGCAATATACATATCTTATAACACAGAAATCTATATGTTCATGTTGACCAATGTGAGAAAAAAAAGGGAGTTGATTTAAAAGGGGGAATATTGATATAGGGTAATGCGGTAAACACTTCTGATGACCTGAGAAATTGTAGTGTGGAGAAGTAAAAGCTGGATAAAAGCTGACATGGAGGGAAGATTATCAGGGAAGGAGAATTGATTGGATCATTCTAGTACCTATTTAATGACTGAGTCAATGCGGTTTCAACCCTTGGTGAAAAGAGAAAAATATGGCACCAAGGAGGAAAAGCAGAAATGGTAGAGCTTTTGAGCATAAAAAAAAATTAAGATTCTTTATTTTATTTGGCAATGTACTATTTGATTAATGAAAGAAAGTTCAGAGCTAGATATAAAGATCAAGGAGCTATTTATACAAATGTAAGAGCTCAAGCCATTCTTTGATAAGAAATGGGAAGTTGGATATAAACTTAGCTTGGGAAAGATCTCTTTTTTGGGGAAAAAGAGGAATGACATGAATGGTCAAAAATTTAATCAAGAATCAAGAAATATAACATCAAGAATGTCAAGAGAAGAGAAAGTTTCAAAAAACAAGAAGTGATAAAGCACTTAATTTATGTTAGGTTGTATTCTCCTCTCTGAAAACCAGGAATTACAAGGGAATTCTATATTCTCTACCATAAAAACACATAGGTTGATGACACTAAAATAAATATATGTTATGGGATATAATAACACATACTTCTAGAAATGCTGTATTTTTTAAGGGAGCAATTGGAAATCCGTCTGTTTTCATGCCCTCAGACTTCACCATTATTCCTCATCTCACAGATACCAAATGTTCTCTCTACATACATTGTCTTTGTTAAAATTATTCATTTATTCGCTCATTTGCTCATATATTTATTAATTAGGCATATACTTTCTGGTAAAGAATAGTATGCTAGAGACTGTGTAGATTTATTTTTTTTTAAATGGAGAGAAAACCCTTGTCCTCATAGAGGATAGACTAACCCTTTCTCAGGAATGTGCATCATAAGAAAGCAGATGGCAGATTCCAAACTTATAATCTAACAATATAAAAATGCTGCCGGAGCCCAAACTAAAGCAGCAATGATTTTGAAGAGGTTGCTTTATATCTAATTCTTTTTCAATTGAGCAATCAAGTTCAATTGTGTCTTAATTTTCCCTGATTCTACCAAGCCTATTACTTTAGCTGTGGTTTCACTGTATGGGGACACTAGAAATTGTCCGTTGATTCACATGTAACATGCTACAATTTGCCCTTAAACTACGTGCCCTCAACCTAACCTCTCTGATCATTTGTATGGAAGTCGAGCTTACTCCTCTGGTAACAGGAGTCACTGAGCAGTTCAAGCAGTCATTTTCTTACTCATTTCCTAACTCAGGGCTCCTGCTGGTTGAGGGAGAGCAGGGGGAGTTAAAAAAAAAAAGAGTAAAGCACTTGGCTTGCTACTAAAAGTGTGCCCATGAATCTTTAGATAACTCTATATATTAAATGCCCAGTGACTGAATGGTGGAACAACCAGAACGAACAGTCAACCAGTCGCAATGACATGCACTGACCACCAGGGGGCAGATGCTCAATGCAGAAGCTGCCTCCTAGTGGTCAGTGCTCTCCCACAGTGGGAGCCCTCCTCGGCTGACCAGGATGAGCGGGGCTCCCACAGTGGGCCGATCCCCGCAGGCCACGCTCCCCACCAGTGCATGAATCCCAGGCACTGGGCCTCTAGTATGTAATATAGAAGAGATGTGAGTAAAGCTTCCCAACCTGTTACTATTGTGGTCTTACTCACTGGTTTGTGTCCTTGCCTTAAAAACAATTATTTTGTAAGGGGTTTTATAAACAAATTACAACTTGTTCTGACACCGTCATAGTAAACAGGTCCCTCATCTGGAGAATTAGGATCAGCAGGGGTTGCGTAGAGTGCCAGTGTAGTTAGAGGGTGACATTGCCCCCTTGCAGAAGGAAATTGACTCTGGAAACACACATGGAACCACTTTTGTTTGTAATTCCAGTGACCAGTATTTTTCATTTTCACTTATACAAATTATTTAGAAAAAGGGAAACAGCATGTTTAAATAGTGAACTTTCAGCATAGTGTGCCAGAGAGATTTATTGCTCCTAGGAGTTGAAGTCCAGGAATGCTGAGAGCCAGAGGGCAATGCAGCTGCGTGCAGAAGGATCCAATCACCGGCTCAGGTGCCTTCCTGCACTGCGCTGCTGATGACTGGGGCATCCCCATAGAAGCCGTCTGTTCAACATCTTGAGAGAACATGTGGCATTTAGAGAGGCATGCTTAGGATAAGAAGTGTTATTGAACAACCCCTTTCCTCCTCACTGCTCATTCATTTCATTCATTTCCCATTGCTATGGCTTCAGCAACTGCAGGTTGGCTTGGCCTCCACAGTCAATTATCAGCAGGCCAACATTTTAGAAGCATTCATCGATACATACAGGTAGTTTTGTGCTAATGTTGATCTGAACAAATTCTTAAGGAGTTTCTATAATGTCTCATAAAAAAATAACCCAAAAAGTTGCTTAGCACATCTGTAATCTAATGTTCAGGTTTCATTGGAAAAAAAAATATGAAAACCTTCCATCGATCAGCATAAAAGTTCATTATGCACATCTGTTACAAAAAGCTGTTAGGAAGAATGCCCCTTGAAGTCTACTTCCCAAATAATGCTTCTTCCCACAAGGGAACTCTTCCACCCCAAGAGATTATATCCCAATGTTGCTCCAATAGAAAGCAGAAAGTGAACTTCACTGAATTCTTCCTTTAGGAATTACGTATCAAAAGAATGGACGACTTAGAGCAAATTCTAATTATGAACCCAAACCAGTGACCCACTGTAGTGTAGTTATATACTTACTAGAGGCCTGATGCATGAAATTCGTGCAAGAGTAGGCCTTCCTTCCCCCGGCTGCTGGCACTAGCTTCCCTCTGGCACCCGGGACCCAGGTTTCCCTTGCAGCCCCAGCTTCGTCTGGAAGGATGTCCAGAAGGATGTGCAGTCTAATTAGCATATTATGCTTTTATTATTATAGTTACACAATTATAATAAACAAATATGAATATTGAAGGGGTTCAGGACAAGTCTCAGAATATGCCACTTTCTCGTGCAAATTATTTTGAGCTGAAGATAGTCAAGGCTCAAAAGACTCAACAAGGGCTTTTCTTAACTGCTAGAGAGAATTCATATAGGGGCCCATACCAGGAAGAGAACTATCACCAAGATAACAGATATGGGTCAGGTGTGGTTAGCTGGGAGGTCCTGTTTGTTCAAATTTCTCTTTGTGTCTGTTGTATCTGGATGGCATGGCAAACAATTGTTTAGCAAACATTAGCTCTTCTTAGCTTCCTGTGAATTGTCTGCCTTCTGTTTTAGACACAGACCCCTATTCTGTTCTCCTTAGCTCAGGATGGCATGTAGGACTGTCTGAGAGCCTCTCGTGTCTTTGTAAGATCCCTGGATAAATGAAATTACATTTGTTTTTCTTCGGTTAATCTGCCTCATGCCAATTTAATTATTAGATCAGCCAAAATAACCTTAAAAGGTACAGGGAAAATTTTGTTCCTTACCATACTAATTATATATATACATATATAAATATATAGTACATAATTGTTATAGCTTTATTTGTCCTATTTAAGTTCAGCTTATTTAATAGTATTAGGTGGTCATAAAATGTGTACTCTAATTTTAAATCCCTGCTTATTTGTATTCCTTAGTACTAACTTTATTTCTATTGCTTACAAAGCTAAGTTTCTCATGAATTATAAAATGTATTCATAGAATATTTATCCTGATACTTTTCACTTATCTTAAACAGATCAAAGGACTTTATTGCAATCCCTTTAGAAAATAATATATAGTTTCACGTTTTCTTCACTAAACAGAGTAAATAGTTTCATTCATTTTTTAAAAAAAAAGCTGTCAACTTTATCAATGAACCTTAAATGTAAAGATGTTTCCCCTCATTTAGTTGAGTGTGAGTCAGAAACAAACCATTTGAGACAGTTCTCCACTTGCTCATTTAGAACAAACTTAAGAAATATGGTGTAGGCAATTTGTTATTGAATTTCTTAGTTGAAAGCAATCTCTGAGTATGCATTGAATACTTTTCTTGTTATCTTTACCTATTACTTACTCAAGCAGTGGTGAATTGTAAGCATGGCCTTTTGATATGCTAATATAATCACTCTTTCTTAGAGAACAAAAATTACAAAGAGACTAACTATACACATTCAGAATTTATCACCTACAACCAACTACCAAATGGAGCTGAGCCTTGAATTTTTAACTTTCAAGTGCCAAGTCTTCAAACTCACGTATTAATTGTCAGGGCCCCACAGATGCTGCCCTGTTAATGAGATCAAGTTCTTCCTGGTTCAAATCTTGCTCAAAATCAAAACCCTTTACAGTAGTAAGAGGTTTGGGCATATGTAAATGTGTTCTCCAGGTGTCGGCCTCCTTTTAATCTTACTTCAGGAATAAGTCACTCTGTTCACAAGCTTCTGTGACTTTCTTGTGTCTGTCACTTCTCACTTGGTACCCAGTGTTGCAATGGGTGAAACATTCTTTATCTGTCTCGAAACAGCTTTCACTGTTATTTGCATTTCCAAACATTCCTCTACACACATCCATGCATCTACTCAGTCCTTTCCAAAAAGGGCTGTGCACTGGGGGACACTTTCATTGAACCAGCAATGGTAGCAGTGAACGTCTTGCTCCTCAGAGAACTTGCCCGTTCAAAAACCCATGGTATACATGGAGAGTTCAGATTATAATTTTTCAATATCCCTTCCTGTACATTTATCAAAAATGAATTTCATCTGCCACTGGGCTGCCCAATTCTCCAGTATGATTAGAGCCATCTGGAGCATCTCCCAAACCTCATTAGTTTTTAACTAACCAAAATAGTTGAGTGTTGTCAGAATACTTCACCATCTCCCTGTTTATGTTGTCCTCTTCCACATTAGCAAATACACTGAAATACATAGGTCCCAACACCAAAAGCCACCATCCCATCTGTCAGCGTATTACACAGAGGAGTACACATGTATTATCAATCATTGTTCTAATCCTTAGTCACTTTCCACAAAACCTACATGTTGAGATTCATTACCATGACACTTCACCCACTGGACAATTCATGTAATGATAAAGAGCAATCTCTCATTTCCTACTTATCTTTTGGTAATTGGTAATAGAAACTGAGAACACAGTGGAAAGACAAAGAGAAAATTTGGGAAATGTTTACCAAATAATATTTGGTAGTGTTTCACAAGGTCAAGTCTTTTGTAATGCCAAATACCACAAGGCAATGCCTAATGCCCCTCTCACCTCTAAGAACAGCAAGGTCTTCTGTAAGGCCTTTAAGTTTTTGCTAAATTATGAGTTTCACTTTGGTGTGGGTATAGATTAAGTCATCTGACCTGTATATATTTCTTTTAACATATTATGATGTTAGCCCTGGACATTAACATATTAGCTACTGAACTGTTATAAAACTATTAGATAGAATGTAATTATTAAACTGTATCAAATTCTACAATTGATTATTATTTGCCAGAAATTCTAATATATATGTACTATTTAATATTTGTAAATAACTGACAAAATAGTGTAAAGGAAGAAGAGCCCAGCCAGTGCTGCTCAGTGGTTGAACATTGACCCAGGAACCAAGAGGTCCCTAGTGCACATGCCCGCAATGTAGGCTCAATTCCTAGTGGGGGGCGTGCAGAAGGCAACTGATTAATAATGTTTCTCTCTCTTGATGTTTCTATCTCTCTATCTCTATTCCTTTCTCTTTCTCTAAAAACCAATGAAAACATCTTTTAAAAAGAAGGAGAAGGAGATAATTGGGTAATTATTTAAGTCACCCCTTAATTTCATTGTGAACTCACTTTGAAGAGGTAAAATTTCTGACTTAAATTACACAAATGTCTCCATCCTTTTACTTTCAATAATTAATTTTAAAAAATAAATTCTTATATTTTTAATTACGTTTAAAATACATATATTATTTTCTTAGATTATATTTTACTGTTTTTTCCAGAAATATAATTGACTAATACAGACAAAATTCTCAAAGACTATATCAGTCATATATATATATATATATATATATATATATGTATTTATATATATGCACATATATATGTATATCCTATATAATAAAGAGGTAATATGCAAATTAACCCTTACACCCTCACAAGATGGCTGTCTATGACCAGGCCAGCAGGCGGGGACAGTTGGGGGTGACCAGGACAGCAGGGGGGGAAGTTAGGAATGACCTGGCCAGCAGAGGGGTCAGTTGGGGGCAACCAGGCTGGCAGGGGTGTAGTTAGAGGCAACCAGGCCAGCAGGAGGTGGCAGTTGGGGGGCAACCAGGCTGGTGGAGGGGTACAGTGGGGGGTGCAGTTGGGGGCAATCAGGGCAGCAGGGGGGGGGCAGTGAGGGGTGACTAGGCCGGTGGGGGGGCAGTTAGGGGTGACCAGGCCAGCTGAGGGGGGCAGTTGGGGGTGACCAGGTTGGCAGGGAGGGGGCAGTTGGGGGCAACCTGGCTGACAGCAGGGGGCAGTTAGGGGAACCAGGCCAGCAGGGGGGGCAGTTGGGGCATTCAGGCAGGCAGGCAGGTGAGTGATTAGGAACCAGCGGACCAGGATTGTGAGAGGGTGCAGCCTGGGCTGGACCACCCCCCGTGCATGAATTTCATGCACCAAGCCATATATATATATATATATATATATATATATATATATATATATGTATACACACACACACACACACACACACACACACACATATCTATCCCTGTGTAATGGGGTGTTCTAAAAATGAAAATGCTAAGATGTCTATTCCATTTTTATATTTCAGTTAATAAACTATTTGAACTAGGAGTCAAAATATTAATTTCATATTACTTATTCCTTTGAACATATTATTTCCTGTTATTTATTTATATACTACATTATATATTTTAGAAATGATATCCAACCATCATGTAAAAACATGTATAGGTATAAGGTTTAAGTATTTTGTGAAATGTTAAACAAAAAAATTTTAAAATTGGTTAACATGATTTTACTCTTTAAACAAGAATTAGTTAAAAAAAAATAAGTAAAAGCAAAAACAGGAGTGTCCTAGGAAGTTACTTCCTTGTTTAGAAGGCTCAATATAGATTAGTGGGATTTACAAAAGGAGAGCTCTAAAAGTGATAATAATATGCCACTTATTGGCATGCACAGTTTAGTCGGATTTTTTCATTTTCATATGCATTCTGATTTCCAGCACATCCAATATGCACTGCTAACCTGTTGTCTCTACCTCTTTAATTATAAATCTTTGTAATTAAAAAAGTCAAACTTTACAATGAGTAATTTAAATAAATTTAATTTAATCAATGCTCTGAAATAGAAGACTTAGAATCACAAAAAAGCCCACAAGTTTTTCAGACTACTTCTAATAGTGGTATTATAATCATGAGTGCTTATAAATTTCTTTTTCCTACTTCACGTATTTTAAACAATTTAATGTACCTTGAAGTGCTTGCTCTTCCTGATACATAACAAGCTGTTACTCACTCTTGACTAGATGGAAGCATCTTAGTCATCTAGATAAACTGTCTGCCCTGCACATTATAAAAAAATGTAACTCTTTCCTTCTAGTAAAATAGCATGGATGACTTGAAATCTGCATGAATTTACCTTTTAAAAATAGCATATTTGGGATTAAGTTCCTTATGTTCAAGTCTTTTCATTTGGAAAGTAGTAATAATAATCCATGCTTTGTCATAATGTCAGAGTTTGGTGAGGATTAGATAAGAAAACATACATATACCTTACCTATTTTTAACTGATGGCTAGATATTTTATCTGTTTCTTGTCTGGAAGCTTCATTCAGACAGACAATTCAGTCATGAGATAGGAAAATTATTTCAGTTTCTACTTTCCTCTTCTCAAAGGGTAAAACATTAATACTTTGCCAAACTACCATAAAACTCTTTTTCCTCCTATAGGAGTCCTTGAGAATATGGGTGAAAGTATTCCTTATTTGAATGGAACCCAGCTAACCCAAATCTATATCAAAGGAACTTTCATGCCTTTCATTTCTAATGTTATAAGAAAGATATGCATCCTAGTCTCTTTCATGTTACATACAATCAGATGTATCGTCTATATCTTCTTCATACTTCACCTTGAGCATTATAGAAGTACAATTATATTTACCATATGTAGCTATTATGTTAAGAAAATATACATATAATACAATGACAGGGATTTTTTTAACAAATATAAGAAGACCATCTATACTAATAAAAGGGTAATATGCTAATTAGACCGGACATCTTGCAGACGTCCTTCTGGAGAAAGCTGCAGCTGTGATGGCCGAGGCAAGCCGCCATGGGCAGGGTCTCCCTGTAGGCAGGGATCAATGGTGGAGCCCAGGCCTGGTGGGCAGGGCCTCCCTTTGCTCTGCAATTGATCACAGAGCCTCAGCAGGGTGGGTAGGGCCTCCCTGTGGGCAGGGATGATAGCAGAGCCCAGGCCGGGTGGGAAGAGCCTCCCTCTGCTCTGCAATTGATCGCAGGCCAGGCCTAGGGACCATACTCATGAAGAATTTGTGTGCCGGGCCTTTAGTTCTTTAGATAAGCAGATTTTCTACCGGAAAATTCAATTAACCACACTTTTTTTTTTTTCCCCATCTGGTTAGTAGCTTATTTTTTAGTCTTAGTCATGTGCTTTTTAGCTGTGTTAGAATTGCATCTTTATCAACTAAAGCAAACAACTAGATTTCCTATAACTTGAAAATGGTCTCATTCTTGTAAAAACATTTAAAGCCATCCACCAGTTTCCAGTTGCTTGGTAAATTTATGCTTTTATTACAATTGATAATTATGTAAATATAATTTTTATATTTTCACTCCAACTGTAATTTAGAAATATTTCTAACTCCATAATAAGTACTCTTTGCCTAGGTTTACCAACTATTAACATTTTATAACATTTGTTGAAACATTTGAGAGTTACTTAAGGACATGGTGGTATTTTACCTCTCAATATGTAAGTACATATCTCTTTAAAAATATTATTATCTTAGAGACACACAGTAAAATTTTCACAGTAAGGGGAGTTAACAATATATAATAATTTCTAATACATAGTCATTCAAATTTTTTCATTTGTCCAATAATACTGATAGTAGCTGTATTTTTGATTTTTGTTTTTTGTTTTAAATATATTTTTATTGATTTCAGAAAGGAAGGAAGAGGGAGAGAGAGATAGAAACATCAATGACGAAAGAGAATCATTGATCGGCTGCCCCCTGCACACTGGGGATCCAGCCTGCAATCCGACCAGGAATCAAACCATGACCTCATGGTTCATAGGTGGATGCCCAACCACTGAGCAACACCAGCCAGGCTGTTTTTTGTTTTATATTTGTTTGTTTTTTTTCTTCTTCTTAATTTAAGGATCCAATTGAGTTTTATTTTTTCTAAGATAGTTATTATTTCTTTTATGTTAGAAACTAAAAAACTGAAAAACCAATTAGTCATGCTAAAGGATATAGAAGCCACCCAGAAAAGGCTTTCTTCATTGGGCATGTTAGAGACAGCTTGCTATAAAATAAGTATTACCAAAATGAATTACAAAATATTAGTTTAGCAAAGGATGCATGAGCCTTTGCTAATGATAAAAAAATAAAACATTAAAATGGATGATTGAGGGGAGGGCCTTTTCCTAACAGATTACTGCCTATTCATATAGAAAGAGGGAATAACAGAGATAGAGAATCATTACCTTACGACAAATATAGAAATTACTACTGTAAGTGAAAATTGCTACCCTGGCCCATTTTTCTCAGTAGTTAGAGCATCGGCCTTTGCACTGAGGGGTCACGGGTTCAATTTACAGTCAGGGTCGTACCTGAGTTGCAAGTTCAATCCTCGGCCCCCATTGGGGCCCATGTGGAAGGCGACCATCTCTCTCTCTCTCTCTCTCTCTCTCTCTCTCTCTCTCTCTCTCTCTCTCTCTCTCTCCTCTCTGTCTTTCTCTCTCTCTCCCTCCCTCCCTTCCAATCTCTCTGAAAATCAATGGCTTCAGGTGAGGATTAACAACAACAACAAAAGAAAATTACCAATGGATGCTAACATCATTGGTGAAAGACTGTTGGAGAACAGGACACTCAGTCTCAGCATATCTCCCCACAAATTACTTGTTAATACAACAAGTGAAAAGAATTAATAAATGAAGAAATCTTGTGGATTACCTGAGCCACAGGATTAAATTTAGCATCACCAGTAATGGGAAAAACTGGCATCATATGCCCTTTGATATGAAAGGACAAAACATCAATGTAATAGCAGGTTCAAGAAAGAATTGCCATCTATTTTGCATGAGAGTCCAAGAAGTTTATCAGAAGTGGAACAACTAGCTGGTTTAACGTTTATGCTTATTTTCTTTTGATGGCATGTATACATTGTCTGATTCACAATTAAAAAAAGAAATAAAACTCCTCTCTAGTTAAATATGTGGATGGAAAAAAGGGGAGGCAATCTATGGAAAATAACCTCACAGGGTGATCTGACCATACATTTCTCTCTGTGTGGGTCATGGTGGGTAGCCAACGCCCCAGTAATACCACGTTTTTAGTGAAAGGCTTTAAACCAGCCCTGCTCATTGTTCTAGTGCTTCTAGGTTAAAACACCTTTGAAATTCCAGAAGTAATACCCTTTAAGGGGGTATTAACCTTTAAGAGAGCACATAATCTCATTTACTATTTGTAACCCAATCCCCTCCTTGCTTTGCCCCATCTCCTTGTAACGTCCTCACTTTCCTCCTTAATTTCAAATGCATAAGAGAAGCTGCTAAACAGTGATGAATAATTTGAGGTCTTGCTCCCCATTTTGGCTCAAATAAATTCAAAAAAATTCTCTACAGGTTTGGTTGTTTTTTATGTGGACAAATATTTGACTCTGATTGAAAGTTTTAGTAAAACATTTAGATATCTTTTAATTTGGAGATGTTTTGTTGGAAAATCAGTATAATTGTGATTCAAATTTTCAATTTCACTGAAATTTTATTGCTTTTTAAATAAGCCTCAAGATATATAATAAGGTGAGCAGCTTACTTTAATTTTAAAATCAGTTTTCCTTCTCACATAAAAGTATAGAACATGGTTTGAATCAAAAGCAATGGATGAGTGACAGGATGCTTAACAATTTCTTTTATCATATGCAGGCCATTAAATATACAGTTTCATAAAGATACTTGAAAAATAAATCGCTATTACAGACAGATATGTCTTCTTGCTTTTAAAATACACTAACTAGAGGCAACAATATGACATAATAGATATTTACTATTATATATAATAGAATAGTCATCAAGACATCTAAATCTCAGCTTCATCTACTTTTTAAAAACTTATTTTGTATATACTCTTTTTTAATTGGAAAAATAATATTCCTTTTCTAGGCTTTCTGAATACTTTGGCAACTTAAATACAGAAGGAATTTTTTCATGGTGAAAAGACCATATAACGCCATGAAAACCAGGGTTTATGATGGCCTTCAGCAACAGTTCAGTGCATGGCGCCTCTATAATTTTATTTGATCCAGAAAAAAACAGCTTAAGTTATATAACAAACATTCCCTTCAAATTTTCTTTCTTTGCAGGCTTGCACATGTATTGTTTTATATAAGCCAATGTCAGCTTTTGTGATACAATGCTGCCAAAAATACTCTTTGATGAATGCTAATAAATTCAAATGCTTCATATTAGCCTATAGTTTTTAAGGTTGGGGGTGGTAAAGAACAAAAGCTGAGTCTGAATAAATTATAGCCTACACTTGACATTGAAAATTGGGCCAAATACTCAAGGCTTCAAAAGATGGAATCTATCCAGTCAGAATACCTCTTTCTCTCACAGTCCGTGTTAATCAATGGAGCCGCTTAATATAAAAGTCTTTATAGTGCATACCAGCAAATATGGGATCATATGTTACAATGCAATAATCTATAGTTAATGGACGTGGAGAATTTAGTACAATTCCATGACATATTGGAATGCATATTACAGCCATGTTTCTTACAAATGAAACTTGTAGCACATGATCTTGATTCTAAAATATTCATCTATTCCAGTAATAGAACTCTAACAAGGCTTTGTTCTTGATGAAGAGGGTAGAATTTTCCACGATTTGCTATCAATTAATTATAAAAGTTGTTGCAAATCATTATCCAAGTGAAAAAGTCACAGACTGCATCACCAGTAACATAGTATTATTGAGACCATCCTTGGAGCATTTCATTTCAAAATTGTCTCACTTTTTATTATTATTTTTAAGTATTTCATCTAATTATCTGAGGATCCTATGTATCCATTTTCAGGATCTATAAACCCTTATGAAGATATGCCATGGAAAGACTGAAAGCGTTTTGACGTATATAGGGTGACAATATAAATTTCATTCAAAAAGGACCCTTTAAAGCAAAAGGAGATGTTATCCAGATAGTATTCAAGCAACTGTTACTGTCCTGTGAGAAAATGAGGCCTATGGCAACAGAGTTAAAACAACTCTGAGTACAATTAAATAAATCAGAATTAGATTTGAGTCTTCAAGGACTTTGGCTTTATATTTATATTATGACAAATGTTGAACATGATAATTATCTATGTATTTGATTTCCTCCCGACTTCCTTGCTTTGTCAATGTTTACATCATCATCCCAACCATTGATTTTAAATATTAATAATTTTCAGTTATATTGTTACAAATATGATAACCCTCTTTACTACTTGTATTTTCACTTTATTCATGATGACTATGGTCGATCAGAAATTTTTAAACTTAAAGATGTCAAATTTATTAATCTTTCTGTCTGTGGTTTACATTTAGATGTTGTATTTTAAAATGTCTTCCCTATCTTGAAGTAATAGAAAAATTCATCTATATTTTCTACTTACATTTAGAACATGTATCTTTAACACTTACAGTGAGTTCTCAATCTATATGTAAATATATGTCAGTGGGAGAAACATTGAAATCTTCACTATACTGAAATCTTCTTTCCATTAACTTGATTTATCACTCTATTAATTTGTCTTTTAGTGCCTTCTAAAATATTTTTTTAAATTTTCCATGAAAAGAAAAGTATAGTTTTTAGAATTATTCCTAGGAATTCATTGGTTTTTGTTACAATTATAAATTTCACTTATGTTAAATTATATTTTTGTTAGTTATTATTGAACAGAAATTCCTTAGATTTTTGTTTGTTTATCCTAAGGATATCTAGAATTTCTTATTACTAATAATTTGACTAAATATTTTTAGATGTTATATGTAAACAATAAAAGCATTTATTGTATTTCTTCTTTTCTAATCACTTGCCTGAATTGATTTTATTTATTTTTTTAGTTAACAAATTTTATATTGTTTTTTTGTTTAATTTGCAGGGTTTTTTTACAGTAATTTATAAATTTGTTTCAGTTTCATAGTTGCATAAGCCCTATAAATATAATGACACTATAGTGGTTTTATAGTTGTTTATATATAGAGTTACAATGAAATCACTTAAGTCAACACTGGAAGATTTTTGAGAATTTTTTACCAAAAGATAAAGTTGGAAGCTTTCATAAAACATTCAAATGGAAAATGCAGATCTAAACTCCTTCACGTGCCTCTGTGGATCCTCATGGTCTGGTCCCAGGTTAGCAATCCAATCACCTTCTCCTCATATGACTTCCAGCATACAGAGGGTTAAGAAAATTGTTATGTAATATCTAAACTTGCTTTCCAGTGGAAAAGGAATTTCCATTATTTGTAAAATAAGTCACTAGGCATTTGTTTTCTCCATCTCACAGATATTAAAGCTAGAAAAAAAAAGAAAACATTGCCATTTTAAAGCCTCTATTACATCTTTCTGTATTTCCACAAGGTGAAGCCCAGAGCATACAGCCTATTTGATTGAGCTCAGTCGGTTAAGGTGGGTTACTGTAAAAGATCTCTTCCCCAAGGGGAGGGTTGATACTGCAGAAACAGTAGGAATAGGGAGAATTAGACCCTATAAAAGTCTGGAAGTTGAGTTTTTAAACTGTTCAAGGTGGCAGACAAGGCCTGTGTAAGACATGGAGTTGGAACAGAGAGACCCTTAAGATCCAAGGTCCTCTAAATGTTGCAGGCATAATGAGAAGCAAAAGCAGACAATAGGATATAGGACAACAATGAAGATTGCTTCTGCCATTTATTTAATTATTTATTTATTTTCTTATCTTAGTGCTGGCTAGAACATCAGTACATAATTGAATAAAAGTGGTGATATTGGATATTTTTAGTTTTTATATTTTATTGTAGAGGAAATCCTTTAAATATTTTCATTTGAGAATAATGTTTGCTGTATTTTTTTGGAGTAGATATGTTTATTGAGTTGTTTTGCTAAGAGATTTAATGATAAATAGTTGTTGAATATTATCAAATACATTTTCCTGCTTCATTTGAATTTGTCATATGTAGATTTTCATATCTTTATCATCCTTTAATCTGTTTATGTGTTATATTAACATTATAAGTTTTCTAATATTAACCCAATCTTTAAATGCTGTGATGAAACTTGCTCCTGATTTAAAACAATTTTGTTCTTTTTACACTGTAGGATTTGACTTTTGAATATAAAGACCTTTGATCTATATTCACAACAAGATAGGCCTGTACATTGGTTTTCTCATGCTATCATTGTCTGGATTTGAAATTAAGATTACACTGGCTTAATGGAAATTATTGTGAAGTGTTCTACCTTGTTTGTTGCGTATAATTAAAACTATTGGTTAATTGAAATTGTGTAGAAGTTGCCTATAAAATCATTGCTACCAGGGGTTTTCCCACAAGTTTTTTAAATTGCTCCTTCTATTTCTTAACTAATTCTAAGAACATTGATTTAATTTATTTTACTTTAAATTTCTAAGTTTAATTTTCTGGGTCCTACTTTTCCTCACTGCTCAAGTAGGATGTTAGCTCATTTAATTTTCTTTACTTATCTTCTAATCCATATATTTAATGCCATAAATTTCCATTTCATATCTCTTTGCTCAATTTCCCAAGTTGTAATACATAGCAATTACAAAATAATTTGTTGCTAAGCATTAAATTTAAATGTAGTCCTATGTATTTCTTAGAAAATACTTGTGATGTTATTGTAAATAGGTTTGCTTCCTATTTCATTTTCCAATTGTTCATTGTCCTATCTAATAAAAGAGTAATATGCAAATTAACCATCACTCCGCCACACCCATAAGCCACACCCACCCATCACGCCCACCAGACGATCAGGAGCGAATATGCAAATAAACCCAACCAAGATGGCTACAGCCACAGAGAGCAGGAGGTAGGCTTGGGTTTCCCAGGCAATGGAAGAAGCGAAGCTTTCCGCCTGCCCTTGCCGGCCTAGGCCTCCACTCAAGGCTACAAATTTTCAATTATAGAAGGTAAACAAATCCAAACAGAAATGGCGGCAGCCACGGAGCTGGAAAGAGTGGGAGGCTAGGGTTGCCCCTGGCAATGGAGGAAGCCAAGCTTTCTGCACACCCAGGCCGGCCCAGGCCTCCGCTTAAGGCTACAAAGTTTCAATTCTAGAAGATACATAAGTCCCAAGAGAAATGGCTGCTGCCATGGAGCAAGCAGAAGGCTTGGCTCTGGTCCAGGCTACAAAGTTTCAATTGTAGAAGATAAATAAACCCCAGATACCAGAGCCTCCACTTGGGTCACCAGGGGGCATGGTCGGCCTGCAAACCACCACAGGCCCCTCGTCCAGGCTGCCCCATGCCCCAAGGGAACCCCCACCCTGATCCGGGACATCCTTCAGGGCAAACCAGCTGGCCCCCACCTGTGCACCAGGCCTCTATCCCATCTAATAAAAGAGTAATATGCAGATTGACCATCACTCCAACATACAAGATGGCTGCCCCCATGTGGTCAAAGATCTTGCCCCCATGTGGACACAAGATGGCCACCACAAGATGGCCAGCAGGGGAGGGCAGTTGGGAGGGACCAGGCCGGCAGAGGAGGGAAGTTGGGGGTGACCAGGCATGCAGGGAAGGGCAGTTGGGGGGGACCCAGGCCTGCAGGGGAGAGCAGTTGAGGGGGACCAGGCCTGCAGGGGAGGACAGTTAGGGGTGACCAGGCCTGCAGGGGAGGGCTGTTAGGGGTGACCAGGCCTGCAGGGGACAGCAGTTAGGGGCAAACAGGCCTGCAGGGGAGCAGTTAAGCATCAATCAGGCTGGCAGGGGAGTGGTTAGAGGGTGATCAAGCTGGCAGGCAGAAGCGGTTAGGGGCAATCACGAAGGCAGGCAGGCGAGCAGTTGGGAGCCAGCAGTCCTGAATTGTGAGAGGGAGGTCCGACTGCCCTTTTCAGACCTCTGAGATCGGGCCAAAACGGGCAGTCAGACATTCCTCGAGGGGTCCCAGATTGGAGCGGTGCAGGCTGGGCTGAGGGACAACCAACCCCCGCCCCGGGCATGAATTTTGTGCACCGGGCCTCTAGTTAATATATAAAAACAGTTAATTTTTTAAAATATGTTTTCATTCCTTTAGAGAGGAAGGCAGAGAGAGAGGGAGATAGAAACATCAATGATGAGAGAAAATCATTGATTGGCTGCTTCCTGCATGTCCCCTACTGGGGATCAATCCTGCAACTCTGGCATGTGCCCTGACCAGGAATCGAACCCTGATTTCCTGGTTCATAGGTCCATGCTCAATCACTGAGCCATGCTGGCTAGGCCAGTTAATTTTTGTTTTTTACTTTATATACCGGTATCACAATCTTTTAGGTTTCTTTTAAAATTTCCTTATTTTTGCATATGAGTTATTTGTAAGTATTTATTTACATTAACACATGCATGGAGATTTTTAACTTTAATTTTTTGTGACTTCCAACTTAATTGTATTTTGTGTTCTTTATGTTTATATGACCTTTTTTCATTATTGAGGACTACTACATAGTTTATATAAATGTGCTACACATATTTGAGAAGAATGTGTGATATTTAACACATTCTTTAATGCACACAGCATTATTATCTTTCCATTTTTTCATTGCTAATATAGACAGGTAAGTAGATAGGTAGGTATATAGATAGGATAGACATATCCTAATGCTTGAATATTATATATATTTGAAAAACATATTTAATGAACTAGATTATATAAAAATACAGACTATTTATATATTTATTCGTGTATATATATATGTATATATATACACACACACACACATATATATATATATGTATATATATATATATATATATATATATATATATATACTCATATACATATTTGTATACAGTGGTTTTGTGTTCATTAAATTTAGCTTATTAAATATGTGGTTCAAATATTACTCCATAGCTTTGTTCATTATTTTATGTCTAACCTATCAAAGATTGAAAGTGGTCTCTTGAACCCTCTAGCTATGATGGAAAATTTAATAATTTATCCTTATAATTAAAGTGATTTATATTTTGGATTCTGTAAGCATAATAATATTTAAATTTAAAAATTGTTTGTGTTTTCTCTGAATTTTTATTATTATTATGTAGTGACTCTCTATCCATTATAATGTTTTGTTTTGTTTTAGTCCATTGTGACTGATAATATGGCTACCTCAGCATTTTTAAGTAATATTTGTGTTATATATTTTAAGTAATTTCAAATCTTTGAGATATATATTCTAAATAGCATACATCTGGATTTCTAGTAAATTATAATGCAGAAAACACTGTCTTATGAATGGCATATTCAGTATATTTAAGTTTATTTGAACTTGCTTCTAATATTACTCTTTCAATTCAACACTTCTGCATTCTTTTATAATGCATTATTTATCCTTAACTTTCCATTTATTAATATTTTCTTGTGTTACTTTTTTTTCCTTTCTACTTTCTTTTACCTACTGATTTGGGAGCAACAAACTATTATTTTAGTCTTGTAATGGTTATTCTTAAAATTTGGCCATGTATTTTCAATCTACCCAAGTCTAATAATAATCAATTTACTTATATTTCTTTTTTATTAATATATTTTCCCTTTATTGATTAAGGTATTACAAATGTGTCTTTATCTCCCCATTGCACCCTAGTCCCCCACTTATATTTCTTAATAACAAAATGACATTATAACTCAGAGCACCCCCATTCCAAGTTGCATGCTCTTTCATAAATAGTATTTTAGTGCTACCTCTTAAAATATGTTAACACCATATTTTTTTAAATTACATATTTGCTTACTAACTTATTCTCTCTTCCTGCATCTAATATCCTTCATTTTGGATTATTTTAATTTCCCTTTAATAAATTCTGTAGAAGTTCCTTTAGTGCAAGTTTCTTCATAATAACCTCTCTATTTTTACTTCATCTATAAATTTCTTTATATCACCAGATTTTTTAAAATGCAGTTGCTAGGTACATAATTATTATTATTGTTGTTTGTGGTACTTGATGATAGTGTTACCTCTCCCTTATTTCTGTTGAGAAATCTACTTTAATGTAAGTATTTCTTCTTATATATAATCTTATTTTTCTATTCTAATCTAATTAGTTATTCTATAATTATGTGTTTATTAACTTCACTCTATGATTACATCCTACTATGGAGGAGTACTCATCTTTCTGGTAAAGCATTCCAATTTAAATCAACTAATTGGTTACAAAGAATAAAAGATAATTTTTAAGTCTTATATGAAAGTCCTTAAAGGCAGAGATTTTATTCATTTCTGTATTCTCTAAATCTAACACAATGGCTGTTCTATAGGAATCACCTAATGAATTTGTATTGAATTAATATAAATGGATACAGCAGGAAAGGAAGGAAGGAAGGAAGGAAGGAAGGAAGGAAGGAAGGAAGGAAGGAAGGAAGGAAGGAAGGGGCATAGTTCTCAAATAAATAAAAGTTCTTATTTCATGCAATATATGATTATGAAGTAAAATTTTTAGCATTGATTTATAAGTTAATTGCTCAAATACAAAAGTTATAGCTACCAGAGAGCATCATGACCTTTCTATTGTTCATTTATTAATTATATCACACAATGATATATTTCCCCTACTTAATGGATTATGCTGGTTGCAAGTAGGTTAAAGGTTTAGTAAAGGCAAGTATGAAGAAGGACTCAAAAGTGTCTCATTGAAATGTTCTATGTCCTTTGGCTATTACATTAGATCCACATGGAATGATGCTATCACAGTAGGAAAAGTAGTAGATAGGCCTTTATTTTTGTGTGTGTGCATCTACTGCACATCATTCATCATTATAGTCTCTATTTCTCCTTAGTTGTTCATCATATTAACAGTTCATAAGTAATAGTTGATGATTTGGCTGATTAAACAGAATCCACAGATTAGGATGCAGCCCCTTTAGAGTCACTTCTGTTTAGTTTAATAATAAATAGATTCTCAATCTAACATTTGATCTTAAAATTCCAGAGATATTCTGGAGATCCTTAAATGGTTGATGTGTCTGTGTTTTACTAGATTGCCTGTGATATTTTTTAGGAATTGATTCCTATACATCAAATACAAGTAAATGGGGTGATATTTCATTTCTTTGGTGCCTGTGGTAGCTTGATTTTAAGTTCTTATTCTAAGTTATATACTTTTTGAGGACAGATATAATTCCTAGTTCAATAATAAGCAATAATGATCATTAAAATTTTAATTCAATTCAAGAATAATTTACTACCCTCTGTTTCTCTGAGTCAGTTAACAAACACTAGTAAATTAAGTAAAAAACAAACAAATAAAAATAAATAAATAATAATTTTTAATCCTCACCTGAGGTCATGCTTAGAGAGAGGAAGGGAGAGATGGAGAGAGACAGGGGGGAGAGAGAGAGAGAGAGAGAGAGAGAGAGAGAGAGAGAGAGAGAGAGAACTTTAATTCAGGACTTATAATTGTAAAGCCATTGCGCCTTTCACTAGAACATGCTTATTTTATTCTCTAATAAACTTCAAAAGTTTTGCATCATACTGTTCATTATATTGTTTGACTGGGAGCATGCAATCAAAATAGGTATGGCCCATGTTTAGAATAATTATTCTTAAATACTTTTCAAAAAATACATTTGGTGTTTTTTTACAATTTCTAAAACCCATAGATTTATAGATAAATTTGTATTCATTACATCATATATTTATGACTACAAGAGGTGATTTTATTTTTTATGGTTCTGTTATCCATTATAAGAGTTCAAATGTTTATAAAAGACATTTATGAAATTTAAAATATTCTTTAGTTTTCTTTCTTCTTATAAAAAAACAAAAAAACAAAAACCTGAGTGTTTTCTTAACTAAGTTACAAAGCTGGGGGAAAAAAATGTTTTCCATTTTGTCTCTTTATACCCAAGCATTTGGCATGAGAGGCTTTTCTGGAGTTTTGTTTCTATAGAAGCAGTTTGAATCATAATTTATGAGGTAGGCTGAATCAGATAATAATGTATGCCATTTATACTTTATCATACTCACATAGCTTTATGGGTGTGTACCTTAGAGGCACACAGGCAAATTTTTATTAACACATGTTTATACATAATTGACCAATTGGGAAGTGGTAAGAAGTAATGGCTGTGATTTACATAGACTAAGAAATGTCTTAGAGCACCTCACCCTGTCTGGAGCCCCTGCTGTGACAGATGAGCCAATGCCTGTGGGGGATGACAGCATGCTATTTATGGCATTTCCTTCTGAGACAATTAAGTAACATATGCCAAGACCATAGGGATTATCTTTGAGCTACACAGTATGCAACTCTATCTAAAGAGAAATATAATATTTTATAAATTTGACAAACCATAAGAAAGCTTAAATTGACTTGTCCATTTTAATAAATGCAATAACTTTTTTATGCCTTAATAAGATTTATTTTCTGATAAGGGTATGTTATAAAAGATTAACATGTTATATGCATGTATTATTTAGAAAATATGGCATATTCATTTTGTTGGGGTACAATGCTTATAATGAATTCTTACACAGGCTACTTATTTTTAACAGCTGCTTTTCCTTCCTATATTCAAACCAAACCAAATGGAAAGGTTGGTTCACTGTAGAAACAAAAACTAATTTTTCATGGTAGAACTGCACTATTACTCAGCATGCTACAGTTTGGAAAAGACAATGGGCTAACTGGGACTAATGAAGGGTAAGAAAGAGAGGATTTAGATACCAGGATGGATACCACTGTTGTAATTGTCTTTGGTTACAACAGTGCTGACAATTAAAGTTGAACAGTGCTGATTTTATTGGGACTATTGAAATGGCCCAAACTTTGGCCTCTGAGCACTCTAGTTTTATCATTCCCATTTTATTATTGAAGCCAGTGAGGCCTAGACATTTATCTAAACACTAGAGGCCCGGTGCACTAAATTCGTGCATGGGGGTGTGTGTCTCTCAGCCCAGCCTGCACCCTCTCCAATCTGGGACATCCCTCTCACAATCCAGGACTGCTGGCTCCCAACTGCTCACCTGCCTGCCTTCCTGATTGCCCCTAACCGCTTCTGCCTGCCAACCTGCCAGGTGATCACCCCCTAACCACTCCCCTGCCAGCCTGATTGCACCTAACTGCCCTCCCCTGCAGGCCTGGTTACCCTTAACTGCCCTCCCTTGCAGGCCTGGTCACCCCTAACTGCTCTCCCCTGCAGGTCTGGTCTCCCCCAACTGCTCTCCCCTGCAGGCCTGGGTCCCCCTCCAACTGCCCTCCCTTGCAGGCCTGGTCCCTCCCAACTGCTCTCCCCTGCTGACCTGGTCCCTCCCAACTGCCCTCCCCTGCTGGCCATCTTGTGGTGGCCATCTTGTGTCCACATGGAGGTAGCCATCTTTGACCACATGGGGGCAGCCATCTTGTATGTTGGAGTGATGGTCAATTTGCATATTACTCTTTTATTAGATAGGATTCAAGTTCCAGTAGGAAATCAATTATAAATTAGAAAGAGTACATGAGAAAATGATAGGAATAGAAGGTCCATTCAGAATAAGTAATTGGTGTTTAGTGTAATTCTCTTTTGGGGCCTACACATCTCTACAGCCAGGTCATATCTTTGGCATAATATAGTAACTCAAGAAATATTTGTTAGATGAATGAATGAAGAGAATAAATAGTTTTTCTGTATCTATTCTCCTTACTTCTTTTCCCACTCTCTTGATTTATGATCTGATATCTCTTGTGTTCATGAGTATTAGATTGCATGACTCTGGGTTTCTACAAGTATGATTACTTTCCATCCTAGGGTAAGTGTGTATGTGGTCTTCACTGGTAACAAATTTAAATCATGACCTAGTTTTTAAAGATCTCTATTAAATCAGTTTCTGGAAATTGTAAAAGAAGAAAGAAGAAAAAGAGAGTGAGAAAGAGAGAATTAGAGAGAGACAGAGAATGAGAGAGAGAGAGAGAGAGAGAAGGGAGGGAAAAAAGGAAAGAAGGAAGAAAGAGGCAAAGAGAGAGAGAGAGAAGAGAGGGCAAAAAGGAAAGAAGGAAGAAAGAGGCAAAGAAAGTGGTGGTGAGGAAATAGCAATATCATGCCACTTTGTCACAAGATGGCCACCACAAGATGGCTGCCTTCATGTCATCACAAGATGGCCACCACAAGATGGCTGCCACAAGATGGCCAGCAGGGGAGGGCAGTTGTGAGAGATCAGGCCAGCATGGGAGGTGAGTTGCAGGTGAACAGGCCAGCAGGGGAGGGCAGCTGGGGACAATTGGGCCAGCAGGGGAGGGCAGTTGGGGCAATCAGGCCAGCAGGGGAGCAGTTAGGCGTCAATCAGATCAGCAGGGGAGCGGTTGGGGGAGATCAGACTGGCAGGCAGAAGCAGTTAGGGGCAATCAGGCAGGCAGGCAGGCAAGCAGTTAGGAGTCAGCAGTCCCGGATTATGAGAGGGATGCTCCAGGTTGGAGAGGGTACAGGCTGGGCTGAGGACCACTCCGCTCCTCCCCGTGCATGAATTTTGTGCACTGGGACTCTAGTATATATATATTGAGCCTATAGACCTTACAACAGGCTCTCCTCGATTTCTGAAAATTTGTCATGTTAGTCTATCATATATTTATATAGTGCTTTCATTTTGAGAAATGATTTAATACATATCTTACTTAGTCTCTGTTCCAACTCCTTTGGTAGCAATGTAAGCTAGCATTTATGCAGGCCCTAAAACTCATCAAAGGATTAAGAAGAAGCAAATTTTATTTTGTGGTGTTCAAAAGTCCATATTCTTCTTTTCTTTCTCCTCTCCTTTCCTGTACTCTATCATTCTCTGTCTCTGTCTCTTTCTCTCAGTCTATCCACCCTTCTACACATGCTTATTGAGTTCTTCTATGAGCCAAACATTGCAATAAACACCACTGGCCTTAATGTTGAGCTGCTCTAGGTAGTTCATGGTTTCTGGAAATCTGCACTCTCAAAAGCAAAGCACTCTTTTGGCTCCACTAGCTCAAACATTTTTTTTTATTTTTTTATTTTTTGTAAAGAAATAAGACAAAGTAGCATGAAAAATACATACCAGCTAAGCATTATTCCTATTTACTTTCATTTTTATATCTTATCCCATCTTCTAGGTAGGTTGGGAAGGAGAGAAAAATCTTAAGCAGTCTAGCTATATTACTCCCTCTAATAATTGTCTAATATTAATATATAATACCTGTAGTGAAAGAAAAATAGAGATTTGATTATGCTAAATGCAATATTTTTTTGGAAATGAATATGTCAAGCAGAGCAGTTAGAGAGCATTGTAGTACCTGTTAGAGTGGTGTGAACACAGTATCTTTCACAAATATTACTTCATGAATGTTGCCCCCCATATATTAACCACTTACGTAAGTGGATTTCCATTAATTATTTTTAATTATATGCACTTTCTTCCAATTAACAAAAGCTGACAAGGATGTAGCCTTGTAACATAGGGTTTTATTGTCCCAGCATTTTTCACTCTTGATTTTCACTCTTTTTTTTAATGGAAGTTTTTCTCTTACTAATAGTTATTCCTTTGTTAACTAGAATAGACTGCCTGATGAATAATGACCTAGTGGAGAGGGTAAATATAATACTTAAGAATACTTTCGATTTTAAGGAACAGAAGGTAGTTTTGGAAGGGTGTTGGGGGTTTTCAAGGTTGTTCAAAGACTGGAACATAGTGATGGAAAATGGTCAGGAGAAAGACAGCTCCAAAGCCTGCATAGTGGGGGCTCAACCATCAACACTGAGTCGGAATGGCCATATCAGGACAAAGGAGCCTCTTTTCATTAGTCACCCCTTGCCCTAGCCCAGTGGTTGGCAAACTCATTAGTCAACAGAGCCAACTATCAACAGTACAACGACTGAAATTTCTTTTGAGAGCCAAATTTTTTAAACTTAAACTTCTTCTAAAGCCACTTCTTCAAAATAGACTCGCCCAGGCCATGGTATTTTGTGGAAGAGCCGCATGTGGCTCGCGAGCCGCAGTTTGCCGACCACGGCCCTAGCCAGTTTGGCTCAGTGGATAGAGGGTCGGCCTGCGAACTGAAAGGTCCCAGGTTCGATTCCGGTCAAGGGCACATGCCCGGGTTGTGGGCTTGATCCCCAGTGGGGGACTTGCAGGAGGCAGCCGATCCATGATTCTCTCTCATTGTGGATGTTTCTATCTCTCTCTCCCTCTTCCTTCCTCTCTGAAATCAATAACAATATATTAAAATAATAATAATAATAATAATAATAATAATTAGTCATCCCTTTGCCTTTGAGTTACTTAGTGAAGATACAAAACCTAACTAGGGGCATTCATTGAGCTGACCTAAGATCAGGGGTCAGCTCAATGAATGACTAATAATTATTAGTCATCCCTTTGCCTTTGAGTTACTTAGTGAAGATACAAAACCTAACTAGGGGCATTCATTGAGCTGACCTTGATTCAGCAATAGTGGGCAGTTGGAATACTTCAGCTTTTAAAGTGGGAGGAAAAGCATTGCCTCCAACCTGCTGTGGTGGAGGAGTGGGTCTTAGTGAAATCCCTAAAAGAGAAAGCGAAGTTGGATGCTAACAAAAAGGGCTATTCAAGTAGGAGCTATTAAAATATGAACAATTTGAAAATGATAGTAAGCTTAACATAATTAATAGAGCAACTAAAAGAGACAGGTAGGGTGACTGCGGAAGGCAGCAGAGACTTCATGAAATGCCAATTCATAGAGTCTCAGAGCTGGAGGGATCTGGAGAAGCATGCCATTCACAGTAGTAATTTTGTTGATGATTAATATGATATTTGAGATGAAATCATTAAAAAAAATGCCACTAGTGTTTTAAAGCAGGACTTGTATCCAGTTTTATGGTATCCCTTTAATGCTTATTCCCATTTTCCTATGATATCAGGCTCATCATGATAGAAAGAACTTCTTCCAGGACCTGTCCTCATTCAGAGTGGCTAATGCACCTGTGGTCTTACTTGTTGAGCTTTCAAAATTCCTTTAAAGCAGCAAGCACAGGAGATCTTGCTGATTGTAATCAGTAATGAACTGGGACAGGGTGGAGGGGGGTTGCATATAATGGTTAGGTTAACTCACAAATCCAAAGTTTAATCATTTTGATTAATTGTCCATTTAATAACAATATTAAACTATATTAGTTAAAATTAAATTCCTAACTTTCAACTGCTATATTGTAATTCTGCTTTATTTCATGGCACTGTTAAAAATGTTGCCTTTTTTTTACAAGCCTTTCTTTATACATCTGATTTAGCATATCTTCTCTTTTTGGAAACTTCTCATTTTGTTTTAACCTGTGTATGCTTGAGTCCAGGAAGTATGTCATACTTATGTTTGCATATTTACATCTCTCTTTCTATATGGCATATGTGCAATTTTCCAGTAGCCCTCCCTAATACTCTGTAAACTAGGGAATGATACATATGTATCAAGAAGAAATGGATTCAGACTGCCAAAAGTGTTCAAAAATCAACCTCCTCCTAAAATGGCAAACAAATATTGGACACATATGGAAAATTAGCAAAGATCCATTAATATAAATAAATGGAAATTTAAACTACTGATAAAATTATTTATTTTTGGCCTCTTAGATGGCCAAAATTTAAGTTAAACATTCAAAATATGCAATGAATAGAAAACATGTCCTCTCCTACATTTGGAAGGAGATTAATTAAAAGCTGATAAAATAATAAATATGCTTCTTTCTTGATTCAGCAATTCCATTTATAGGAATTTATCCTTTTGAAATTTATCATATACAAATATAAAAATATACAAAGATTCACAAAGATATTATTGGTAATATATAAAACTGGAAACAACTCAAATAGCCAGAAATAAGGTAATGGCTTATTGAATGTGGTATATTATCATAATAAAATAATATGCAGCTTTTAAGAGAAATTGAATAGATATTAATGTACTGATTTAGAAAGATGGTCAAAATGTATTGTAAAGTAAAAACATCATATCAACTGTATATAAAACTGTGTCAAATCTATACATATATTATTTTATGTGCAACAGAAATATTTTATGGACATATACAGAAAAGTGAAACAAATTCTTGTTGGGAAAAAATTGACTACGTTTATTTATTTTCATTTCTGTATTTTGCTAACTTTTTCAAATATGTGGTATTACTCTTACAAGTAAAGTTAAAATAAATCATAGATTCTCTCTTCTGCATGTGTAAAGTCACAGATGCATAAGCTTTAAAAGGCTTATATTTAAAGTTGAAAAATCAGATTAAAAGACAAGGGGTCCTGGTTGGTGTGGCTCAGTGGTTGAGCGCTGACCCATGAACCAGGAGGTCACAGTTGGATTCCTCATCAGGGCACATGGTTGTGGGCTCTATCCCCAGTATTAGGTGATGTGCAGGAGGCAGCCAATCAATGATTCTCTCTCATCATTGATGTTTCTATTTCTCTCTCACTCTCCCTTCCTCTCTTTGAAATCAATAAAAACATATCTTTAAGAACAACAAAAGACAAGGGGCACAATGTATTTCCAATTTTGTTTTTAAAATGGTTTATTTAGAAAAAAAGATCAGCATGGTATAATCAAAATTTAGTAATGTTGGTTGCTGATGGGAATTTTTTATTTTTGTGATTCTCTGCATTTAATTATTTTTACAAAAAAACTATGTTGTTTCTATAATTGGAAAAACACAAAATAGTATATTAATTTACAAATGCCTTAGTTATTATTATGTATGTTATAAAAAGATGTTGATTTCCATCAATTGTAATGATTACATTGACATTTTTGAAAAAAATTTGAAGAACTCATGACTTTAAAATATTTTTTCAGCTCCAACCGGGTGGCTCAGTTGGTTGGAGCATGGTCCCCTATACCAGAAAGGGTGTGCGTTTGATTCTCGGCCAGGGCACATATCTAGGTTGCAGGTGCGATCCCCTGTGGGGGCATGTACTGGAGGCAACAGATGTTTCTCTTTCCCTCACTCTTTTTCTCTCTCTAAAAAATCAATAAAAACATATCCTCTGGTGAAGATTAAAAAAAATAATTGTCCATCAAATACCTATTTTAATTTATGCACAATATACGCAAAACATTTACATAAAACAAATCTCAATATAAATATCATGTAATGAAAGCTAACATACATTAACTTATTACAAAAGAACCTATTAGATGCATTTTAAATGGTTAATGTAGCACTTTACTTGACAAGTAATACACATGGCTGTAAAAATAATTATATGTTAAAACTCAGTAGTAACTAGGATATGCAAACAAAAACAATGTAATTTCATACTATTCATGACATTGAGGAAAACAGTTACATGTATGTGATAACATCCAATGTGAAGGAAATGATACTCAGTATGGTAGGAGAAAAATTAGTTAAGCTTCTTTAAAATCTATACCAATATTCAAAATACACATATTTTTCAACCGAGGAACTATACTTCTAAGTATCTACCTTCATAAAAATACATGTGTTATAGGCAGTGGAAGGCACCAGGTGTCTGTTTGGTGGGGTGGGGGTCAGACCAAACCTGGGTTCAGCAACCTTGGTATTTATGTTCTGGCTAGGAGATAGTTGAAAGCCAAGACCCAAACTATCAGAGAAGATTTATTTGGTAAATTACAGAGGTAGAAGAAGTGATTCCTAGAAGAAACGGTCTTAGGAAACAAGTTATGGAGGTAAAGGAAGGGCCCTTGGAGCTTGGGAATGAGAAACCTAATGGAAACATGCCTGGGACAGGGAGAGGGAGGGGGAAGGGAGGAGAAGGGACGGGAAGGGAGGGGAAGAGTGGGGAAGGGAAGGGAAGGGAAGGGAAGGGAAGGGAAGGGAAGGGAAGGGAAGGGAAGGGAAGGGAAGGGAAGGGAAGGGAAGGGAAGGGAAGGGAAGGGTGTGGAAGGTAAGGGTGTAGAAGGGAAGGGTGCGAAAGGGAAGGGAAGGGAAGGGAAGGGAAGGGAAGGGAAGGGAAGGGAAGGGAAGGGAAGGGAAGGGAAGGGAAGGGAAGGGAAGGGTGTGCTTCCCGGAGGGAGAGCACATTAGGTTTTAAGGGTGGAAATTTTAGGGGAGGTCCCATGGAAATATCTTAATAGAATATCCAGCAGCTCTCCAGGTGTGTCCTTTCGTGGTTGTGACCTCCACTGATTGATTGGCCGGCACCAGAGCAGGGAGTCATTATTCAATGCAGCTGGTCCCCAAGTCTGGTTTTCGTCACTGGCTGGTTTTGAGGCTGTGGCTGGTTTCCTTGCTTATCTGGACCAGGAGCTGAAACACAACTGATGTTAACTCTGGGGAGGAAAGGTCAGGGGTCCAACCCTCATGACCAGCAATAAACTAGGGGAGGAAAAGTCACCCTTGGGGCTTGGACCCACCCTATAATTGATTGTCCATTGTTAGGCACTGGGGCTGTCCACCCTGGTGATCTGTACCCAGCCCACCCTGCTTGCTCTGCTCATGTCTAACTGCCTGCAACACACGAATGTACAATGATATTAATTTTTGCATTTATTTCAATAAGCAAGAATTGGATGCCACCTCAACCTCTAACAAGTTAAATTAATGTTGTTTCATTAATACAATAGTGTGAGAAATGGCTCACCTGTCTGAATTTCAAATGACAGACTGGGAAACAGAAGTATGGTGAAAATGAGACATTGAATAACACTCTCCAGAGCTGGCATCATTGTACAGGAGCACATGTGGGGCAGGGAACATAGCCTATTTATTTGTCCCTCCTCCAGTTGCTCATTGGCTGAGAACTATTTGGTCACCTGTTTCCTAATACATTGCTTAGGTCTTGTTGGCTCTCATTGGGCCATTTAAAATATTGGGCTGAGACCTTTCTAGCTGTCTCCACCTCCCCTGTCTAGCTGGGGCAGACACCTTGGGGGTTTCCACCATGGTGGCCCATATGCACAGTTCTTTGTTCCTACATCCTCTCACCTCCTTCCCCACATTCTGCTTGTGCTGGGGAAATTCAGCAAATTTCATCAGCCAACCAAGCTGGAGATGGACCACAGAGGTCCATTTCTTACAATAGGATAAATCCACATAACTTAAAGTTAGATCTGTATATACTAAAATGAAAACATCTTTCAAAGGACATCAACTGAATAAAAGCAATTTGAAACTGACTATCTACTTTATGATATCATGTAAAATAAGAAACATAGCTATTGTTTTACATGTACTTAGATATATCAACTAGGAATTCAGATCAGCTTCTTACAACAGGAAACATAAATAACATTTGCTTAAGAAAGATAAGGGTTTATTATTCTGTCACAAAGAAAGAAATGCAGAGAGAAACCCTTCAGTGTTAGAACATTATCAGCCTTTTTTGGTTCCTTGGTACTTGATTTTGTTGTTGTTTGTTTCTGTTTTTCAGGTTGGGTGTGGCCATAATCATTGAATTCTCAAGACAGGCTGTGGTCAGCCCCAGCCCCAGCCTCAAGCACCTGGACAGAGCTCTAGGCAGAAAAAAAAAAAAAAAAGGAAGGAAGGCAAGGGATAAAGGAATTATGCCTTTAGGTCTGTTCCACTTGAAGAAGTAACCCAAAGGCTAATGCAATGACTTCTGCTTATATTTCACTAGAGGCCCATTGCACTAAGATTCATGCAATAAGCCTTCCCCTGGCTGCGGGCACTGGTTTTCCTCCGGCACCTGGGACCCAGGCCTTCGCTGTGGCCGCAGTGGAGAAGCCAAGTCTCTTCAGTCTTCAGTCTTCAGTCTTCAGTCTTCGCTTGGGCCAGAGCCTTCAGTCTTCGCTCCATGCCTGCATATGCAAATTAACCTGCCATCTTTGTTGGGTCAATTTGCATATTCACTCCTGATTGGCTGGTGGGCATCACAGAGGTATGGTAAATTTGAATATTTCTCTTTTATTAGTGTAGATTGACCAGAGAACATCACACCCTTTTTGCAAGGAAGCTGGGGACATTTTTTGTATTGCTTGTATAAAACAAAAATAAATCATTATTTATATTGTAGAAATTTTGAAGGCTTTAGAAAAATCCAAAAAGGTAATTAAAACCATACAAAATTCCATTGCTTTTCAATAGACTGTATTATGTATAATTTTAACAGTACACACACACACAAGCACACATAAGCATACATAAGCCTACACATACCTACATACATATAAAGTACATGTTGGATTTTATTCATATTAAATACAGAAATGGCCAAGGCTTTTGAAGAAAAAAAAATTGCTATATTGAGGTACTTCATGGCAGATAGTATTTACCATTAGGTACTCTTTCCTAATTAAAAAAACAACCACCTTATTTTTGATAAGTTTTAAAGATATAGACATGTATTATTCAAGTTCTTTGAAATAAAAATAGACATTATGTTGCTCTAATCAGTTTTGCAGTGGAGGGAGGGATAATATTATTTGGTACTCCATATATAATGAAAATCCATATATAATGCCTCAACTAATTAATTAGGTAAACAATTTTAGTTAATAATTTAATAATTTGTGACAATAAATATTTTAAATGCTAAATCTCATGCTTTTATAACAAAGGCCACTCATTTTTAAAAAGTGCATTAAAGTTTAATTTCATAATATCAGCTGTAATGGATATATGGAAGACATTTTCGATTGTCATAAAAAGTCGTGGTTACCTCAAGGTACATTGTTAATTTTTTTGTTAATCCTGACACTGGAATATTTTTTGCCACCTTGGCCTTTACTCTCTGAGGCCAGCATAAAGAGAAAAAGGGTGTGATGATTAAATCATAGCAAGTGTAACGAAGTCTCTGTACCTGTTCTCTTTCTTTCCTCCTGTCCTTGTTCTCTTAAAACACACTCTAAATGTTTCTCTATCTCTTAAGTTTGTCCTCTAGACTTCTAAAGAATTTGCTTAAATGAGAGATATAAAATAAGAAAACAGAACTGGAAAGATGCCCTAACACTCTGTCACATTTCCTTCTCTCATCCTAGCCACCTTCACCTTCACCCCAGGCCTTAATAAGTAACAAATGGAGCAGGAGCTTAGCACAAGAATTGTCTTTCTACCATTACCCTAAGAGGTGAGGATAAACTTAAAGCCAAGAGAATTTGGAAGGACCACATAAATGGACCATGTGTAACTATTGTTTCCATTCTGTGTTTTAATCATGGGATTATTAGCATTTCATGGGAAAAAATGTTCTTGCAAGGGCATTTGCAAATGTTTTTATTAGGGAAATGTTAAATGCTTTAAGAATTGAAAGAATAAAATCCTTGATAAAAAATAAGAATATATATTTTAACAAATTATTGATTCATTATGTCTTTATCAGTGTTCAATATTTTCAAAAGGAATCAGAGGAATTAAAAAAGCATGGCCTTTATATTTCTTTGATTATTTCTCATTCATGATTTTTAAAATACACTCAATAATTTAATGATTCAGTAAAACATTACCAAAAGTGGATTTATTTTTTGTCTTTTAAACTTGGACAGTATCTTCAATATCTACTATAAATATTCAGTTAATGCTTTTAATCTCGTAGGTGAGAAAATGACATACTTGGCCAATACTATATTTTTAACATGAGTTCAGTTACATCAATATTATTATAATTAATAATTACATCATGCTTTAGAAAGAAAGTACAGAGAAGGTTGGTATTAACATGCACGGCACACCATTGTGATATCAATACTCATTTTACTGTTCAGATTTTTTTAAAGCTAATAGCTGTCAAAAATACCCATTATAGGCTAGTCTATAATTTGTAGAAGTCAAGTAATACATTTTTTCTGAAGGTATAATGGATGCTCCATGGAGCAATTATTTTAGAAAGACAACTTCATCTCAGCTGTCTTGTGCCAGCAGAACTATTTAAGAGCCTGAGATGCATAATTCAACATGGAAGGGCTGTCAGAGTTGAGAATACCTTTAAATTATAAAAACTTAGCACCACGAGTCAGTTATAATTATAATGGAAATGTAGTTTTCTGTCATTTTATATGGCAAACATCTCTCAAGAAGCAATTTCGCATGTTAAAATATTTTGGCAAAGTGACTTTTGATTCCAAAGGGATACAGATTATCTGGTTTTATACCTGAATATTTTCCTAACAAATTGAGTTTAACAGCCTGTATTGCTTAAGATGGCAAACATAAGAGCATTATTAAAATCCCATTGGAAAATCTCAGGGAGACCGTAGGCTACAGTAATTCACCAAGACAGGCCTGGTTATGCACAAAAATATATTATTTTAATAGCAAAATATGACAGGCAGTTCTTCATCTGACATCCAATTATTTTACGTGGCAAATATCTGAATATAAAAACAGTTGCCATTTTAGACAGAGTCTCTTTTCCTAGCAAGTATGTTCATGATTAAAAATTAGAGTGAGGGAGTAATTGCTCAAGATCTTCCAGGATTCTGAGGTTTACTTCCTTTGACCATTTACCCAAAACATTCCACTCTCCAGGTGGTAAATGTGTCTTCCTCTTGCTCTGTAAGCTTTCACTATCAGGGAGATTAAAAACATAATAATAATTTTGTTCTTTTAGAACATAGGTTACAGAATAAGAGCATAGTAACATATTTCACGTATTTTAAGTCTTCCTATAAACTCTAATAAATAAATGGAATGTTTATATGAGCCCAGATTTTACAGTTGTATTCCATCAATTTTCAAAAATAGGAGTTATACCAAATACTCAATTTTGCAAATTGCCATAAAAAATATTTCTCAAGTACAATGAGTTGATTTGTTAACTTTATATTGGCATTCTTCTCATATTGAGCATAACAATAAATTGTTATTCCTTCTTCCAAATAGTTTGAATAAATTTTAGAAACTTGATTTATTCCAAAAATTATATATACTGTATATGTCTGCACATTATATTTTAATATATTATACTTTAAAATGAAGATAATTATCTATTATTATTCAAAATATTCAATTGTCCAAAACTTAAAGTCAGAACTACATTCAATCAAGGTAGATTGAAGAAAATAGGTAACAACTTGAACTTGAATGTATTTTCAATTCAACAAATGTTTGTTGAGTGTATACTATGTATGAGATGTTTTATGAGCCACTAGAAAATATAACAATAAAAAAGAGTGACACAAATTCTTTCTTTCATGTGGTTTATATTACTCTATCTAAAATAAAAATAGAAAACCCAGTTGGCTAAAAAACCCTTCAGAAATAATATATTTAAATTAGATTATTTTATCATAAAGCTTCAGTACTTTGCAGAAATGAAGGTATAATTTAATAAAACCAAAGAGAGACTTATTAATATTCTTATTTTAAAAGTTAAAAGAGCCCTGGCCAGTGTTTCTCTGTGGTTAGGTTTGATTGCTGGCCAAGGACATGGTTGCAGTTTTGATCCCCAGCTCTGGTTGGGGCTCATGAAGGAGGCAACCTGGGGATGTATCTCTCTCACATGCCTCTCTCTCTCTCTCTCTCTCTCTCTCTCTCTCTCTCTCTCTCTCTCTCTCCCTTTCTCTTTCTCTCTCTCTCTCCCTCTCTCTTTCTTCCACTCTCTCTAAAAAGCAATGTAAAAGAAATATCCTTGGGTGAGGATTTAAAAAAAAAGGTGAAAAAAATTACCCTAACATATATGAAAAAGCTGAAAATAAAAACAAAAGCATATTTGAAAGAAATGGGGCAAGAAAGAAAGAAAGGAATATTGTAAACTTATTTTATGCTAGCTGCTTTAACTTTTATTATAGGCTTTAATCTACACAATCACAGTGAGGAGGGTAATTTTCACTCTTTAGTTAAAACTGAGTCATAGATTTAAATTAAGTAATGTTCCAACAATTTGGAAGGTTTAAAAAAGTAATTAATCTAGGTATTTCTAAATCTCCAACTTCTACTAAATTATCTTTTTTTTTAATTTTCACAGATCAAACAACCTGAACTCATATTTAGACATGCATTAATTCATTTTCTTGCCTCTGAAGAGAATCTATCATTCCTAAGGAAGAGTTCTCCAAGAGAACATTTTGATATTACGTTTAGTCATACCTGGAGATAAAAGTATATAATCCTGCATTCTTTTTGTCCATTATAATACAGTCTTAAAGGTATTGCAATGTACTGATTTCTTTATCACTACCAGAATTAAATGTATTTTGCTGAAAAAGTGAATGTAGTTATGGTATTGTATTATTGTATCACAGAGGTAATCATTATCTAGAAAATAAGGAATAATGCATTACAGTAATGCACTACTCATATGATTACTTCTAGTATAATGCAGTATAATGCTTAAATTAATTCCAAGCAACTTCCTAATTTTATTTCAGTACAACCAAATCACAAGTCACAGAGGAATTGAATATAAAACTTAACAATATTTTATTTGGTTCATTTTTTGTCTGAATCATGAACTGCTATAATGAATGAAGTTTCTGAAAACATTAATTGCTTTAGAAGGAAATATAATCATTTGTCTTTGGTGATCACTGTGAATAAACAAATGAAATTCAGAACTGACATGGTGACATGCAAAGTTCTGTTTGTATGGTAGTGGAGTGGAAGAAAATTTAAAAGACTAGGGAGATAGAGAGGATGGAGAAAGAAGAAAAGGGAGAGAGAGCAATAGAGAAGAACTAGATTAAAAAAATAGGGACTTAAGGCAGTTTAGAGGCGGGTAGATATGAAGCAAAAGGAGGATAGAATATATGTGTGTTCAGCAAATTGGAAAACTAAATAGGCAAAGCTCTCAGTTTAACTTTTAGATTAACCTTTTTTGTATTCTCTAATATAACAGTTCAAATGGGGACTTAAAATTAATGCTATAAATACAGCCTTTTAATATAATGTTACATTGTGCAGAATATCACATTAGGTCTTTCTAATGAGTCAACAAAATTTCTACATTGCCCTGTAATACTCTAAAATTAAGAAATTTAATAATAATTAATAATAAATATATGCATTTTAATAGAGGAAGAGTTAGTTGTACAACTTTTATGAAGCTAGGCATTGTATTCAGCTCAAACTGTGAGGTGAAGTGTTTGTGTATGGGGTCCTATCAACAGTATTCTTCCTTTAGCAGACACAGAGACATTTTGAAGTTGACTCACATTCTCATCAACCAAAGGGACAGTGTCAAGGTTTTCATCTAGGCATAGGGTATTTTAATAGTGCCAATATAACTCCCTCTCTCTTCCTCTTTTCTCCCTCTTTCACTATGCCTTTCCATCTCTTTCTCTCTCTTGATCTCTCTATCTTCTTTTTTCTCTGACTTAAAAATCATTAAAATAAAATCCAACTATTAATTCGGTAGAATTAGGTACAGTATCCATATTTACTATTCTATGTCTAAAGCTATTAAGTGTAAAAATAATTTTTTTTAAATTTTATTTTACTTATGCAATTTATTTTAATGTTATAACTAGATGGTTTAAAACATGTTTTACCATAGTATATTTAGTATTGTGGATACTATCTATGACAAGTTTTAAAAAAGCAAATGATAGAAATAACAAAGACATATTATTGATGAGGGAATGATATTTGAATCACAGAAAATTCAAAAATCCTAAAATGGTAGAAACTACCTGAGTAGTATCTTATTTTGGATGACCTATTATCATAAAGCAATATCCCACTATTGCTTCATGATACTTACTTTACTCTACCATACTTTTCTGTATAAGTAATCTAGGCAGTTTCAAAGCTTATTTCTTTACAAGAATACTTTTGAATAATACATATTCAAGGAGAGAATTTTGAAAACATACGGAAGTACAAAGGCTTTTACCTCCAAGTTACATAATATCCCACTAACGCCCCCAATGTAAAATACAGTTTTCTGAATTTCAATGTATATATGATGTATGGTTATGGGTCTATCTATCATCTATCTATCTATCATCTATCTATCTATCTATCTATCTATCATCTATTTATCTATCTATCATCTATCTATCTATTTCTTACCTATTTAAAGGTGTTTTTTTACCTTGAAACCTGCAGTGCATTAAAAAAATATAATGAAAATAAAACAATACTTGTTTAAATTCAGTATTTGAATAAATGCTAAGAGACAGAAACAACTTTATATTGTTGAGTGGCAAGCATTGAAAGGAATTAATTCCCAAACCAAGTTCAAAGTACAGGCAACAAATAAACCTATCTAATAAAGAAGGAATATGCTAATTGACCCTCGAACCATCACAAAGATGATGGCGCCCACAGCCAATAAAGAGGGAATATGCTAATTGACTGTCCCGCCCTCTAAGATGGTGGCGTCCACAGCCAATAAGGAGGGAATATGCTAATTGACTATCACACCCTCAAAGATGGCAGCCCCCACAGCCACAAGATGGTGGTGGCCAGTCCCCTCAGCCCTCCTGGGGCGGCAGATGCCTGGCAAGGCCAGGCCCACGGCCTGGCCACTCCATGCGCCTGCCTCTGGAGTCCCCCAGTACCCTTAGCCCCCCAGATGCCCATGGCCGGCCCGAGGCACAGGCAAGCCTCAGATGGCGGTTGCTCAGCCGTGCATGAATTTTTATGCACCAGGCCTCTAGTTAGGATATAATGGGGGCTGGGAACACAGTGTAGGATGAATAGAAGAAAAAAGAGGACAACAGATATAAGCCTTGGATTTTTAGTTTACTACTTTTTATTGGTGTTTGATTTAAAGATACTATTTTGTAAATGAAGTGGCTATGGTACTTTGCTGTACTTGACTGTTTTTATGTCTCAGAATTTTTCCAGGCTAAGCATGATGTTTAGAGCTTTCTCTCCTTTCAGATTCCACTTCCTTTGCTTCTCCCTATATACATCCACTTCATAGGTCCACATAGCTTTTTTAATATGAACTGTAACAAAAACTACAAATATCTAACTCTTTTGCTATAGCATGAGGTCTGGTAAAATGGTTATATGGCCTGAATCGAAGGAGCAGACACTTCTAAAGAGAATTCTATGCCAGTCTAATGTTCTAAAATCAGTAGATTTAACCTGAGTTGCACTTTATTAGGCTGTGTTAAAGCCAGATTCCATCATGGCCAGGTCCACCCTCTCCCTTTCTCCCCCTTTGCAGGGAGCCTTTATGATCTAAGAAATGTCTTGGTCCAATATTCGTGAATTCTATTAATGGAGGCATTCTTGCACTTACGTCAAGTTATACTGCATATAAATGGAGGATAAAAGGATTACCAGATTATAAATCAAATGAGAGTTTCTGGCAATATAAATCTCAGCTATGTCAGGCCCTTGTGTTAATGGAATTGCAGAATTCCAATGGCCAGTAAGAATTTAAATTCTATGTTAGAGACCTCACTAATTTTTCACAGGACTCCCCTCGGTAAAACACTAAAAAATAAAGTGGGAAGTTTTTAAGCAAATTTGCTTCATGTCTTGGAATTGTTTTTTAAGATAGTGCCAAAAATATTATTGGCATTTGAAAATGCATTATAACACCCATGTTATACAATTCTAAGTTTGTGTTGAAACTTATTTAGCACTTAATCAATTAAATAAATGTAGCCAACTGTGTTAAATGCAAACTAGATCATATATAACATTGAGATAAATGATGCTTTTTATGATCAATGGAATGAAATCCAATAAGATAGTTTCTGAATCGGTCAAATGATAGAACTATGTATGTTTAAGGCAATCAATTCAGTCAAATAAATGGTAAAATTTGTGTTTTTGACTATGCCTGTTTTATATACACATTAGAGTGGAATTAACTAGTTGTTGGAATCAACATGTTTTAAGCAGTTTTGTTTGGTTAAGTAGTAATTAGCTTTATTTCTAAATATATATCTAATTTGATATCCATGGTAATATTAACTTGGCTCATTAAAAGTCATATTCAATATGTGATGGTTATATATAAGAATGGATTTTTAGGTGATGAAAACATTAATTTAGTATGGTAACTTTCAAAGATTTTTTTTCTCTAATATAGTCTGGGTATATTCTAATATGTTGAATATTCCTTCATGAGACTAATATTTGTTGAGCATCAAGAATAGACTCGGAATACGGTAGGTGTGGAGTTATGAAACGTAATAAGGTCACAGGTCTGCCTGAGCAAATGAAGGGCAGATTAGTTAGGCTGCCTTCAATAGACAATGAGAAATTATTCTTTCCATGTAAACAATGATGATCAGAAATGATGTCTCTTCTACTCAATACTTTTATCCAAGCTTCCTCTAGGATTAGGCATATGACAAATCCCTGTCAATCTGCCCAAGGTTACTCCATGATATCATTCAATGTTACTGTCAATACATTTCTGCCCTTATTTTTCCTCTGGTCCTTGATGTTAGACAGAATGGAGCAGAGAGGTCCCATTTCCTATGACTGATTGGGATATACTTCACAACCCAGATCTTCAGTGTTTAGGAACAGTGTCACAGAGGTCTAAAATTCACTAGAAAATAAAATAGATCTCATAATAAAAACTTGACTGACTTCTTGCCTCACAATATTCCTAAAATGTTTTTTTAAACCTGTTTAAAATTACACTTTAAACCTGGACAAAAAGCATCCATTACTTTAGGCCCCACGATAAGCCTTGGATATAAAACACTCTAACAGGCCTGACTGGTGTTGCTCAGTGGTTGAGCATCAATCCATAATCTAAGAGGTCACTGGATTGATTCCAGGTCAGGGCACATGCCAGGTTGTGGGATCAATCCCCAATAGGAGGTCTAATCAGGAGGCAGCTGATTGATATTTCTATCTCTTTATCCTTCTCCCTTTATCTATAAAATCAATTTTAAAAAATACTTAAAACACTCTTTAAAAAGAGACTACCCCTAACTTTATGCTCTTCTATATTATTTTTTCTCCCAAAGTGGCTATTTCAATACAGTTTATTTGGTTTCAACATTTACAACAAATTTAGAAGTACGGACCATATTTTAGCAGAATTTATTGGGGCTTTAATATGGACCTTCAAGTGTACACCTGACATTGAAAATGGCTAAGGGCATTATAAGCCAAGAGTAAAAAATAGGTAATGGAATGCAGGTAGATGCCAGATTATGGAGAATTTTAATATTCGAAGAAGCCATCATGAGGATGGAAAACAAAGAGACATGTTGCAATTTACATTTTACAGAGCTGTCTCTAAAAACCATATAAAATGAAGAATTGGGAAATTCAACTTAGAAAGAGCAATTGGGCAGTTATTTCAAAAATTTATATAAAAGATTATAGAACTGACAGTTAAAGTGAGAATAAAAAAGAGTTAGATTCAAGAGTTAATTCAAAATAGGAACTGATAGTGATGTTTTCACCACTGTCTATACTGTTAGGTTTGTTGATGTGGGAATGCACCTGGCATAGAATTTAACTGGGGTCAATATATTGATGGTATTGCTTATGAGATGTGTAGCTTTGAACAAGCTATTTAATGTTTCTAAAGCTTCAGCTTCATTATGAAAAATGGGAAGACAATAATAAATTCCTCATTCATATAATTTTAGAACTTACAAACACTCCATAAAGAGTAGCTTTTAGATATTAGATATTTTTCTACTATAAGCATCTAGAGGTCTAGATAGTGGCAGCAAGAAAAAGTATAACTGTTTTTTAACTTAGTATGAATATTTTTACTTTATCATCTTTTCAGAGATAGATAATATTAACTGCAACTAAATATAAAATACACAATATATCATTACTCTGTAAAACATGGGAGAACAACATACATCATACATTATGGTATCATTTGGGCTCCATGTTGGTGTTTCTCAGCCTTGGGTACATGCTAAATTCACCAGAGACTTTTGAGAATAGAATTTCTAAAATAAAAGCCAAACCAATTTAATCAGAATGTCCGTGAATGAAGTGCAGGAGTCATTATTTTTGGATCCCATGTGATTTTATTGCACAGTTTAAATTGATCACCACTGCTCTAGTGTTCCAGGTCAGCACTTCTCAAAATTTAATGTGAGTAAAAATCACCTGGGGAATTTGTTGAAATGCAGATTCTATGCCTGGGTGCAGGCTGAGATTCTGTATTTTCAAAGAGATCCCAGTGGATGTCTTATAAGTGATAGGTGAAGCATAGTGTGAGAAGTAAGGATTTAGTTCAGAGAGGCTGCTGGAGACTGGGAAATGTTCCTGAAGTTTAGACAGGAATGAGCTGTATTTCTTCTTTTTTGGTGTTATGTGTATGAGTTTTTTATATACTTTGGATATTAACTCCTTATCAAGTGAATCATTGGTGAGTATCTTCTCCCATCCAGTAGGTTGTATTTTTGTGTTGCTGATAGTTCCTCTTCTGTAAAAAATCATTTTAGTTTGATTTAGTCCTATTTGTTAATTTTTTCTCTTGTGTGTCCCTGGCCTGAGAAACACATCCACACACACACACACACACACACACACACAAAAAAAAAAAAAAAAGATTGCTAAGAGCAATATTAAATATTTAAAAATGGGCAGAGGACCTGAATAGACATTTCTCCAAAGAGGATATACAGATGGCCAATAGATTTAAAAAAAGATGCTCAATATCACCTGTTTGTGCTGGAATTACGATAAGCACTTGCTCCTTAAATGAATTTCAGCACACCAAGGTTGTTTGACATATGAAACTGAGGTATGATAGGCCTTTGGGATATGATGGTGAAATATGATAGGCTTTTTTATTTTCCCATTTTTTTTATTTCTTATTTTTTCTTTTCAAGGCAAAGGTATATTCATAGAAGCAAATTTAACATTTCCATATATCTTTGGAAAACATATTAATTGGAAGTTGTAGATAACTTTAATATCAAATTTATTCCTAAATACTTTTTATTCTTTATTGATTAAGGTATTACATATGTGTCCTTATCCCCCTAATGCTCCCCATGCCCCCACTCATGCCCTTACCCCCCTGGTGTCTGTGTCCATTGGTTAGGCTTATATGCATGCATACAGGTCCTTTGGTTGATCTCTGCCCCTTACCCCCACCCTCCCCTACCTTCCCTCTGAGGTTTGACAGTCTGATTGATTCTTCTCTGTTTCTGGATCTGTTTTTGTTCATCAGTTTATGTTGTTCATTATATTCCATAAATGAGTGAGATCATGTGATATTTATCTTTCTCTGACTGGCTTATTGCACCTAGCATAATGCTCGCCAATTCCATCCATGCTGTTGCAAATGGTAAGAATTCCTTCTTTTTTACCACAGCATAGTATTCCATTGTGTAGATGTACCACAGTTTTTTAATCCACTCATTTGCTGATGGGCACTTAGGCTGTTTCCAAATCTTAGCTATGGTGAATTGTGCTGCTATGAACATGTTTCCAAATCTTAGCTATGGTGAATTGTGCTGCATATGAACAAGGGGTGCATATATCCTTTCTGATTAGTGTTTCTAGTTTCTTGGGATATATTCCTAGAAGTGGGATCACTGGGTGAAATGGAAGTTCCATTTTTAGTTTTTTGAAGAAACGCTATACTGTTCTCCACAATGGCTGCACCAGCCTGCATTCCCACCAGCAGTGCAAGAGTGTTCCTTTTTCTCCGCATCCTCACCAGCACTTGTCATTTGTTGATTTGTTGATGATAGCCCTTCTGACAGGTGTGAGATGGTACTGCATTGTCGTTTTGATTTGCATCTCTGGGATGATTAGTGACTTTGAACATGTTTTCATATGTCTCTTGGCCTTCCTTATGTCCTCTTTTTAAAAGTATCTATTTAGGTCTGTTGCCCATTTTTTAATTGGGTTGTTTATCTTCCTTTTGTTAAGTTGTAAGAGTTCCCTATAAATGTTGGAGATAAAACCCTTATAGGTGATAACATTGGCAAATATGTTCTCCCATCCAGTGGGCTTTCTTGTTGTTTTGTTGATGGGTTTTTTTTTTGTTGTATAGAAGCTTCTTATTTTGATGTAGTCCCATTTGTTTATTTTCTCTTTAGTTTTCATTGCCCTAGAAGCTGTATCAGTGAAGATATTGCTTCGGCATATGTCTGAGACTTTGTTGCCTTTGGATTCCTCTAATATTTTTATGGTTTCCCATTTTATGTTTAACTCCTTTATCCATTTTGAGTTTATTTTTGTGTATGGTGTAATACTTTTTTATTTTATATTTTGAGCACCAATTATATAATACAGAGATTCTAATGAAGTTTTAAAAATCTAAGCCTCATTATGTATGCTTTTACAATCCCTAAAATTTTCATTAGTTTATACCATATATATTTTTCCATTACTTATATGTGCCATAATTTGAAAAATGTTGGGAAGTACTTCTCTGAGTATATATTTAGGAATATAAATTCTATGTTATACAGCATGAGCATAATTTTTATAAGATAACTAGAGGCCTGGTGCATGAAAATTCATGCACTGGAATTGGAGGGGGGTCCCTCAGCCCAGCCTGCCCCCTCTCACAGTCCAGGAGCCCTCAGGGGATGTCCTTCTGATGGCTTAGGCCCGCTTCCTGCAGTCTGGCCTCCCTCTGTGGGAAGCGACTGGCTGATTAGGGGAAGGCACTGCCCCCATCACCCTCTCGTTGCTGCTGCCTCTGGCCTCTCTCTGCAGGAGGTGACCAGGCCAATCAGGGGAAGGTGACGCCCCCACCATGCCGCTGCTGCTGCCACTGCCGACCACCACGGCTGCCTGAACCTTGGCCCTTGAAGCCACAGTGGTAGCTTGAGCCTTGGCCCAGCCCTCGCACAGCAGCCGCCATCTGCAGCTTGCCTGAGCCTCGGCTGCAAGGGATGAGGCTCAGGCAGTCACTGCGGCTTTGTCTGGAAGGACATACCTAAGACATCTGGTCTAATTAGCATATTACCCTTTTATTAGTATAGATTCTTAATTATTTTCTAATTTACACTCCAAGAAACAAAATACAAGAAAACAATTAACCCTTTGCACTCGCTTGCTTTTTTCTCGATTCCTGATACCGATGCTAACCGTGTCGAGTCACACTCGACATCCGAGTGCAAAAGGTTAAAAATTCTCTTATGATAAGCCCTTTTAAACAGCATTTTTGAAATATAATTTACATATCATAAATTTCACCATTTAAAGTGTGCAATTTCATGTTTTTAGCCTATTTGGAGTTGTTCAAATAGTATCATAATCTACTTTAGAACATTTTATCACTTCAAAAAAAAAGCAGTGCTAACTCCAGCCCTAAACAACCACTAATCTATTAGTTATCTCACATACTTGTTGTTTTCTACTTATATAGATTTGCACATCCTATATAATAAAGCTGTAATATGCAAATGGTTGTTACACTGTGAAGCGTAATGACCGGCCATGTAAGACCAGATCACAGATCAGCAGGAGGGTGGGGACGCAAGCTACAAGCGGGCAGCGGAGAGCTACAGGAGGGGGCAGGGCAGCAAGCTATGAGGGGGTAGGGCGGGGGGCCAGAGGGAGCTACAGGAGGGCGGGGCAGCTGGTGGAGTGCTACTGGAGGGCAGCAGCGAGCTACTGGCGAGCTACTGGTGCATGGATTTGTGCGCAGGGCTACTAGTTTCATATAAATGGTGCACTATAATATGGTCTCTTGACTAGCTCAATGCAATGTTTTTAGGTTTATTCATGTTGCAAATATATGAATACTTCATTCATTTATATTGTTGAATAATATTATATTGTATGAATGTACTACATTAAGTGTATGGATTCATCAGTCAATGAAATTCTGTGTTCTTCACACATTTTGGCTACAGTAAATAATACTACTAGGAATATTCATGTACAACTTTTGGTATGAATATTTTTTTTTTTCATTTCTCCTGGTACCTAGGAGTGGAAATGCTAGGTTATGTGATAACTTCATGTTCAAAATTTTGAGGAACTGCCAAATTGTTTTCCAAATTGCTTGTGCTGTTTTACATTCTAATCAGAAATATATGAGGATTCAATTTTTTTATTTCTTTGCCAACACTTGTTATTATCTGTCTTTTTTTATACTATGCATACCAGTGGATATGAAGTGATAACTCATTGTGGTTTTAATTTGCTTTTTTCTAATGACTGCTGATATTAAGCATTTTCTGATGTAATTATTGGTTTCCTTTTTTAAATTTAAGTTCTTTATTGTTGAAAGTATTACATAGGTCTCCTCTTTCCCCCATTGACCTCTCCCCTGCCGCTTTCCCCTCCTGGCCCCCCCTGCCCAGCACATGTCCTCGCCACCTTACTATGTCCTTTAGTTGTGCTTATGCGCATGCATACAAGTCTTGTGGTTGATCTCTTACCCCCACTCCTCCACCCCCATCCGCCCTTTGACAGATGTCTATTCAAACACTTTGCCATTTTGAATTGGGTTATTCTCTTTTTACATTAAAGTTGCAAGTGTTCTGGATACAAGTCTTTTTATCAAATATATAATTTATAAATATATCCTTCCTATGGATGTCCTTCAATTCCTTGGTGGTATCTTTTGAAGCACAAAGGATTTTTTAAAAATTAATACATTCTAACTTGTCAACCTTCTCCTTAATCTCTGTGTTTTTGGTTTCACACCCAATAAGTCATTGCCTAATGCAAGGCCACAAAGATTTATTCCTGCTTTTCTATTAAGACTTTTCTGGCTTTACCTCTTACATTTAGACCTATGATTCAATTTGAATTAATTTTTGTGGATGGTATCAAATAGGAAGAAATATTATTTTATTATGTTTGGATTTACAACACGCCAAAATGCCAGTGACATTATAATAAAACATAAGTTTATTCAGGAGCAAGACTTGAAACAACTTAGTACCTTAGACAATCTGTCCCTAAATTTCCAACAAGGGTATATTCACCTGGAAATAACCCAGGAAAAGATAAGGCCACCCTAGAAAAGTTGATTTGGCAGATCTGTCACAAGACCTAGAAATTTAAAAATTTTTAAGAGCCTTATATAAATAATAAGGTACTCCCAAAACCCATTTTGAGAAACACCAATTAAAGTAAATGAATTTCAGCAAATAGTGAGAATTTTAAGACATTTTGTAAAATATTTTTTTGAAAACCATGATAAACCCAAAGGGACTGTAGCCACCCTGAACCTGAGGATTGAGAATTCTTTTACTGTATGCCAGATATATGCATTAATTTACCATAACCATAAAAGTATACCTGTGTCCTTAAATATTGTTTTCAGTGCTTATTCAGCAGGAGTGTAACCACCATCATTTCCCTGTACCATAAAAGTCTATAGAAGATTCTGGCTCAAGATGGCAAGAAAAACAATTCTAGGTAGCAATTGTCCCAGAGAACTGCAGGACATGTCATCACAATGCATATACACTGAATGGCCAGATTATTATGATCTCTGAACACAAAATAATCTGGCCACTCAGTATATATATTAGAGGCCTGGTGCATGAATTCATGCATGGGTGGGGAGTCTGGCCAGCCTGGCCAGCGGGAGGGGACATGGGCGGTTGGTCAGCCTGCCTGCTGGTCAAACTCTTAGTCAAGGGGACAATTTGCATATTAGTCTTTTATTATATAGGATACACACTGAGTCGCCAGATTATTATGTGTTCAGAGATCATCATCATCTGGCCACTTAGTGTATTTTCATGAACATTTTCTTTCAGTCAATCCAACTCTGTCATTAAAATACAATTTTATTATCTAAATACCATGTATTTTAAATGTTTTCTTGCCATTTTCCACTATCCACCAATACCTCTGTTAGTAACATGTCTTACTCAAGACAACATGCTGGAAAGCATTGTCTTGATAATTGTCATTAAACACAAATCTGCTTGCTACAGTTTTCATGCAAAGAAAACTTACCATTCCTAATTGCTTTGAGAGATGGATATGAAATGTAAAAGAGTCCCCGGAAAGCCCTCTCTCAAACCAAAATGGGAACATCATAAATATGAAATTGAGGAAGAAGCTTTCATTTATTCAAAATTGTGCAACATATGTAAAGACAGAAGCTGGGCTAAGGGCTGAGCAGGTGTGATGCTGTAGTGTGTTTTGCTAATTGTAAGACAACACTATTGTTAAAATCTTCCATCACGGTGAACAGTTTTATACAGAAATTGAAGTAGAATTTTGTTTCTGAAATTTCTTCATTATTCTTAACAAAAATGTGAAAAGAGACGAAGCTGACAACTTTTTGCCTACATGACAGCAACTGTTTTAAAAATATATAATTATTTGTACCTTGAAAAAGGCAGAATAGAGAAAATTGTCATCAAACCATGAGCTATAGACTTCCTTGAAACTCACAGGGAAGGCCAAATAATGTCAAATATTAGAACCAAAAAATATAGGTAAAAGATAAATCCATATCTTTGGGTACTTCTCAGAATGATAAATTTAAGATAACATTTCTGAGAATCACATTGTAAGGGTTTTAGAAAAATATGTGGTAGCCCAGATGGTACTTGGAAGAGAAAATAAATAAAAAGTATTCTCAGAAACAGAGAAAAATATAAAATAGTGACTCAAGGGCAACATGAACGTATTGCTTTCTGATTTTATACACAAAAATACTTTTTTTGCTGATTATTATAAGAAATACATGTCAATGAGACAATATGGCAGAAGTTGATTCTGCTAGGTTGGTGAAAATGTGAAGGATATTTTGTCTCTGAAAGGTTGGCTGAGAGTTTATAAATATATTTTCTGGACAGAATAAAAATAAATGAGCTTTCAAGTAAGATGTGTCAGGGTATGTTTTATGCTTTTTTGATCTATGAACAATCAGGTACTTAATGTTTAGCTAGTCATAAACTATTTATTGGGGAAGAAGGAGGGGGAAAAAAGCAAGTCTTTAATTTTACTTTATTAAAAAAAATAGGAAAGTCCTTTGAGTGCTGTAGTATGTACAAAATATTTCCAACAAAGGGGTTTGGGTAGTAACTTATAAATGTGTGCCATACATCAGAATATCCTATTTGAAATAATGGGAATGCCTTGAGAAGACATGACCCTAAGCAATTTGGGAAGGAGGGGAGAGGAAGGTGGCATGGAAGATATTAAATCATGCTTCCTTCTGTCATTGCCAATTATATATTCAATTTTCAAGTCAATGTTTAATATATCATCAGAGCAATGCATTATAATGCTAGGATGGCTGGCATGGTCATAGTAACATCACTCTGATATCATCTTAGAGTCTGGCAAGGAGCCACAATGAGCATGAAAGTTTAGCCATCCTAAGAAACACTTTTTGTATTTTTTAAAATAAATGATTAATATTAAGCCAAACTAAAGAAACGACTCATTTGAAGAAGTGGAGGTCATTTTCCAACTGTTACTTCATAGTGTACACTGGCATCCTGCCAGGGAGACAGAAGGGAAAGCCCTGTAATAAAATGTTTTAATAAATTATTAATTTTTCATAGCCAGGCTAAAGACTTAGAAGGAGGATGGCATTTTCTAACTAGGCCACGGGATTATTGAGGTTAAAGCTCTTTCTTTTGCCCAACATTGCAATATGGATAGCTTTTGCTCTAGTTTATCGTAACTGCTGTGGACAATCAATATTGAAATCCTGAAAGATCAGCAATAATGGATGCAAACTGAACAGATCAATATTTAGCCTTTTGTGGACTATAACTTTTATCTTAGCCCCAATTACTCCATGGCACAGGGGTTGATTTTTAATGTCTTGGGTATTTGGATCTCACTGATTTTAATTATAATTTTAAAATGCAAAGACTACATTGTGAGACACATGTAGGGAGAGGTGTTGCTAAAATTATTCTAAAAATATGCTTAAATAGGTTTGATGTCTTTTCAAGATCATTAAGTAATAATAAATTTTATTTTGTGGCATATATATTGGATTTTTTTAATTTGTAGGCAACCAGATAATTTTAAAATCAATGTAAACATTTTTTTGTAATATCCTTCAGCAATATTGCATGTCTACTTGAGAGACATTTGGCCAGTTTATCTTCCTAGGATAAAAACTAATTGAAAATCACATAAAATATTAACATTAAAATATTGTTTAATTTATCCAGGTATCACAGTATAACTAGTCAATTATGATAATTTGTCTCTGAAGTTCCATAAAGAGTTTTAAGAACATCAAGATTCTAGAAAAAAGCATATTTTCTTTAGAAAAACCAATTTCAACTTATCACTCTTGAGACAATAAGCACTCATAAATGTGAGCTCTCTTCCCAAAAGCCCAACCCTATCTAATGCTAACCAAAAAAAAAAAAGAAAGAAAAAAGAAAACCCTGTACCTTTAGCAACTAAGTAAATTAGAACATTTACAATGAAAATGTATAAAATTGTAATTTTTTGCATGACTTCTATTTTTAAAATGTGTGTGTGTATCTATGCAGCCTCATAATTAAAAAAGGGAGGAGGTAAGCCTTCTAGTTGGAATAAAAACACTACAGTTGACAAAATGTAAAAAGCAACTGAGGAATCTGAAAAGTAAACATGAACAGGAAAATGGGGAAGGACATTAAAACCTGAAGAACAACCAAAATGGTGGTGTTGTGTTTGAAGTTTCTATTTCTTTTTTATCTCTGTACTTGGAGACAAATTAAACTGTATGATGGAGACTATTATAAAAACAAATCTCTGAAAATCCCTCTTTCTGGCCAGAATGCCAAGAGAGAAACAAACTGTGAGCTCAAGAGAGTAGAGATACTTCTTCACTTTCTCATTTTTTAAATCCTGACTCCTGTTCCAGTCAACCCCATTGCAGAATTACAACACTGCAGTGCAGAAGTGGCACAAGTACCTAAGGACTGGAGAAAAAACACCCATCACTGCACAGAGAAGAGGGGTCTTGTTATGCAAAGTGTGTAGAATACCCAATATTTCCTCCATCTCTTCTCTCTATACATTTCCCCAAGGACAAGTACAGATATATGGAAATGCACAACAGCTTGGGAAGCTAAAACACTGAGAGAATGGCATCTTTTTGTCTGGGGAATCCAAAACAAAAAAGCACGTGTTGGAGAAATCCTATAGAGGACTGAGCTGGGAAACCTCTTTTTGTATGAATCAAAACATGTCCTGAACTTCCCCCAAGTGTTCATGTGCAGAACAGACCCACAAAGCAAAGCCAAGTTTGAAAAGCGAGCAGCTATATAAATGACCGCCCTAGTCCCCTGCTCATCCTCTGTTGCTTAGGGACAGTTGGACTCGAAGATAGAGTAAACACTTTGAAAACTGAGCTTTCATTAGACACACCAACTGGAATGCAAGGCAGTCTGACTTGCATTCTTTACATGAGTTGAATGTCTGATAAAAGAAACAAACAGAACTCAGCATTATACACTGGCTTTTAAGAAAAACAAAACAAAACAGCTTTTCAAAACATAGTTTTCAAATGTTCAGGATACAATTCAAAATTACCCACAATATCAAGACCCAGAATAGTCACCAAGAATCAAGAAAATCTGATCAATTATTAAGGAAAATGAAAATCAACACATGACAATTTTGAGATGATACAGATATTAGAATTGCCACACAAAGACTTTAAAGAAGTTATTACAATTATGTTTTATGAGGTAAGCATGAAAACTCTTGAACTGGATAGGAAGTGAGATAGTCTAAGCAGATAAATAGAAACTACAGTACAGAAGCAAATAAAACTTTTAGAAAAAAAATCTAAAATTAAAAATCACTGGATGACTCAATAGGAGAATGGAGATGGTAGAGGAAAGAGATAGTAAAATTTAAGATAGAACAATACAAATTATCCAGTCTAAACTAAACAAAAAAATACAGTATGGAAAACAAAATGAATAGAGCCTTAGGAACCTGTAAAATAATATTTAAAAGTTTAATTTTCTTTTTCTTGAAGTTCCTGGAATAGGAAAAAGAAATTGTGGGATAAAGCATATTTGAAGAAACTGTAGTTACAAGCATGCCAGATATAGTGACAGGCATACATTTACATATTCAAGAAGCTCAGTAAATTCCAAATGCCTATTAATCTTCAAAATATAAGAACTATTTAAAACTGATGTAATAAAAAAGAAATAGAAAGTTCACAATTATAAGCAAAGATTTCAACACTGTGTTCTCTGTAATTGAAAGAGCAGGTAGAAAATTAGCAAAGATGAAAAACCCCCACAAAAACTTAATAATACCATCAACTAACTAGAAAAGGGGTTAGCAAACTATGGCTTACCAATCAAATCTGAGCTACCATGTTTTGGGGTATGGCCCATGAGCTAAGGATGGTTTTTATACTTTAAAATTATTGCATTTTAAAGAGTTATGTAAGTATCTACATAATATTCTCAATTTAGCTTCTTGGTCTGAAAAGGCTAAAATATTTATTACTTTTATTTTTAATAAAAATTTTGCTAATCTCTGAACTAGAAATTAATGGACATTTATAGAACACCCAACTCAACAATTATAGAACAAATATTCCTACAAGTGTTCATGAAAAATTCACTAAGATAGACCATATTCTGGGCCATAAATCAAACTGTAAAAATTTTTAAAAATGAGAACCATACAAAGTTAGCTCTATTTTAATTTCAGGAATAACATAGAAATTAATAACAGAAAGATATTTGGACAATCTCCAAATAGGTTGAAACTAAACAGCACATTTCTATGTAACTAATGGTTATTAAAATGTGTCACAAAGAAAAATGAAAACATTTCAATTGAATTATTGTATGTTAAGATTTGTGTAATGCAGATAAAGCAGTGTTAAGAGGAAAACTGATAGCAGTATATGTTTTATTGAAAACAATAAAGGTCTTAAAAAAATAATCAGAGTGTCTGCCTTGAGAAAGTGGAAAAAGAATAGCAAATAAAATAAAAAACAAGCAAAATGAATGAAAAATTAAAGGTAAGCACAAAAATAATGATGTAAAAACAAAAGATGCTTCTTAGAAAATATCAAGAAAAGTATAAACCACTACTTTGACTGATGAAAAAAAAACAGAAAGAAGACAAATTAATAATAACATCAATAAAGGAGAGGATATCACTACAAATGCTAAAGATATAAAATGTGAATACAGAAATACAATAAATAAAACTACAAGTAATTATTGAACACAATTAAAGATCTAAATATTTATTAAAATGTCCATGTTCATGGATCAGAAGACAATAATTTTAAGGTGACAATACTACCCAAATTGATCTACAAATTAAATGCAATCTCTATCAAAATCCCAGATTTCCTCTTCAGAGAAATTTTAAAATTCTAATGGAAAATCAAGGACCTAGAATATCCAAAATCTGAGGGGTAAGAAAGAACAAAGTTGTGGACTCCCATTTCCCATTTTTAAAACATGATATGAAGCTATAATAATCAAACAACATAGTACTAGCATAAGAGCAGACATATTTATACTAATAAAAGGGTAATATGCTAATTAGACCAGACGTCTTCCGGACATTCTTCTGGATAAAGCCACAGCGGCTGCTGCTGTGAGAGCCAGGCCAAGGCTCAAGCAGCTGTGGCGGCTGGCAGTGGCAGCAGCAGCAGCGACGTAATGGATGCATTGTCTTCCCCTGATCAGCTGGTCACCTCCCGCAGAGGAAGGCCAGACTGCAGTTTAAGCCATCAGTAGGACATCTCCTTAGGGCCCCTGGATTGTGAGAGCGGTCAGGCCGGGCTGAGGGACCACCCCCCAGTGCACGAATTTTCGTGCATCGGGCCTCTAGCAGATCAATAAAATATCATTGAGAGCCAGCAATAAGCCTTTGCCAAGACATTTTAAAGGGAAAGAACAATCTTTTCAAAAATTGTGTTGGGAAAACAGGCATCTGCATGCAAAGGATAAAGTTGAATTCTTTACACCATTCACAAAAATTAATTGAAATGAAACATAGATTTAAATTTAAGACCTAAAACTATAAAAGTCTTGGGGGAAATATAGTAAATATATAAAAATAGAATAAACCATTATGTCCTTGGGTTAAGCACAATCACCTTGAAGGTTCAGCTTTCAATGTATGGATTTGGGAGGCACAAACTAGAAAAAACTCTTAAGCTTTATGCATAACCCCTTTCCATACATTGTCTTTTCTCATATGTTCCAGGGGGTGGGGGGAATTGCCCATAAAATAAGTGGATTAAAATAATTACTGCTTCGCAGATGGAACAAAATCAACAAAATTTTTAGTTTTTATAAACATTTAAAAAGCCATGAAAAAAAAAATGCAAGTGACCTGACTATCTGAGTGCTTCCCTGTCAAACAAGCTGACTCAAATGTTCAATGAAGAATAAATATTTGTCACCCTAGACAGTTTTGTTCAGTGATGGGAGCATCTGCCCAGCAGACAAAGGGTCCCATGTTCAATTCCTGATCAAGGACACATGCCTCCATTGCAGGCTCCATCCTCAGGGAGCCTGCAGGAGGTAACCAATCTATGTCCCCCCCCCCCCCCCCCTCTCTTTCTTTCTCCCCCTCCCTCACTCCCTTCAACTCTCTAAAAATCCATGGAAAAATATCCTTGGATGAGGATTAAAAAAAAAAGAAGAAGAAGAAGAAGAAGCATCTGTTGACCTGGTGCTAAGGTCCCAGGTAAGTTCTACCCCTTTTTGATCTTACCTCATGATATGAATTTTGTGAAAGTGTACAAATTCTAAATCATGTGTTGAGATACACTTAGCATTTTTGTGAATAATTTTAAGGTTACCTCCCTAAACCCTCCAGAAAATATTATTTTTTCTTAAATCAGAACTATTTTATCTCATAATCTACACAGTCAGTCAAAAGTTCTCCAAAATAATTAAATAGGAACAAATATTAGCTTTTTATTCCAGGTATTTTGACAAACACACATCACTACAGTCGCATTGATTACATAACTATTCTTAATTTATTAAACAACACTAATCGCTATAACAAACTATATTGTCATGTTGGCTAACCAGAAGTGAGAACAGAGATTAAAAGTTTCTAACAACCAAAGAAAATGTCTTCAATCATTCAAAATAAAATATACCTGAGTCCTTCTGTTAGGTCAAATTGAATATGATTTATTTTAATTGTTCATTTATCTGAATCCCTTCATTCGAATATAATTGGCCTTTAAGCTCATTAGACTTTTGTTTTATTTTTATCTGACAGAAGAGTTCAGAACATGTTATCATCTTAACCAAAGTTGGGGAGGGAACAAATTATAAAGAAAACTTCAGAACTGATTTTCATAAGAGAAGGTCTGATCTGTTACCTACTATCCCAAATTTTTAGTTTAATCTAATCTTGATAAAAAGCTGTATCAATTTCACATTTTTAGGAATGAGCTATACTAAAATCAAACAAATGTTCCTGGGAAAGTCGAATGTTTGTTTTCTTCCACCAAATAAAGTCATTAAGATTTTGTCAGTAACCACTTTTCATCTTTGGGTTTACATTCCATCTTTAATTGATTTCAACAATCTCCTTTATGTGCCAATTAATAGGACATTGACATGTGGAAGAGAATTCAGTAACTACAGTCTTTTTAAATAAGAGTGATAAGCTTTTTAAAGGGATAAATAAAAAAATAATCAATAAATATTTTTGAATTTTCATTACTCTGTGGCATACTATACTAAAGGATTATGTTTGAGTGATTTACCACCAACAAAAATGCTGTAAAATATATCCTTGAATAATTATTTATTTAATGCTAATTAGATGAGCAGTCAGGGCTTCCTATGCAATTATTTGGTAACTACACATCTTTTAAAATTAATTATAATTTTCTAGTGTTCCAGTAATTTAACCATTGACCAAACATTCTATTATTTGCCAAAACAATATATCTCTTTCTATCCAATGAGAGAAGTATATGTTTTATTTAGATATCTTATTATTGGATTTCATTTATCATAGTATATTGTTACTCCACAATTCAACATTATTTTCAACTTTTTTCCCATTATTTTTTAGCCATTTGTAATTTCTCAAAAAATGTATCATTTATCTACAATAAATCAATCTTCAATTTTTCTTAAACTATAAACTTAGTTCATTAAAATAAGAGAAATATGGACTATGAACTTGAGCTTTATGACTAAACTAGTGGCCCAGTGCATGAAATTTGTGCACAGGGGGTGTGTCCCTCAGCCCAGCCTGCACCTCTCCAATCTGGGACCCCTTGGGGAATGTCTGACTGCCAGTTTAGGCCCTGTGGGATTGGGCATAAACCGACAATAGGACATCTCTCTCACATTCTGGGACTGCTGGGTCCTAACCACTCACCTGCCTGCTTGCTTGATTGCCCCTAACTACTCTGCTTGCCAGCCTGCTCACCCCCAACTGCTCCCCCACTGGCCTTCGCCCAACTGCCCCTCCACCAACCTGATAGCCCCCAACTGCCCCCCCTGCTGGCCTTATTGCCCCCAACTGCCTCCCACTGCTGGCCTGCTCGCCTCCAACTGCCCTCCCCTCCTGGCCTGATCTCCCCTAACTGCCTTTGCCTCGGCCCTGTCACCATGGCTTTGTCTGGAAGGACATCCAGAAGGTCTCCTGGTCTAATTAGCATATTACCCTTTTATTAGTATAGATAATCTAATTGTTTTCTTTCTGTGGTTTCTAAAACCAGGTGATGTCCACCCATAGGACTTAATATGTTTTCTTTTCTCCTTCCTCAACATATTTAAACCTTATATCACCACCTTATATCTTGGGTTTACTTCATAAGCTACCAAAACAGTGAAGACAATAGGTATGCACAAGGAAGAGGAAAACAAAAGAAATCTCCAGTCACCTTTGTCTGAGGCAAAAGGAAGTTGTAGTTAAGTATATTTCTCTCATAATGATCAACTTCTGCAGAATGTCCCTGTTGCCTGAGCTTACTGATGGGCATCACTTATATTCTATTACTCGTTAAGATTTTTCTTTTCTTTTCTTTTCAATTTATCTTTATTGTTGAAAGTATTACACATTGACTCCCTTCCCCTCACACCCACCCCTCCCAGGCCTTCACCACACTATTGTCTGTGTCCATGGGCTATGCATATCCATACTAATAAAAGGGTAATATGCTAATTAGACCGGATAGAAGGGAAGTCTTCCAAACATCATTTCGGACGTCCTTCCTGACAAAGCCGAGTGCATGGTTGGCCTGCAAACTGCCTGAGGCCCCTCGCCCAGGCTGGCCCTGCCCCCCAGTGGGAACCCCCACCCCGATCAGGGGCATGGCTGGCCTGCAAACCCTTGGCTGCCCCAAGCCCAGGCTGGCCCCATTCCCCGGTGGGGACTACCACCCCAATTGGGGGTGTGGCCGGCCTGCAAACTGTCACGGCCCCTTCCCAGGCTAGCCCTGCACCCCAGCGGGGAACCCCACCCCGATCCAGGGCTCCCTTCAGGGTTGGCCAGCCAGCCCCCACCCGTGCACCAGGCCTCTATCCTATCTAATAAAAGGGTAATATGTAAATTGACCCTTATGGCAGAACGACCAGAACGACCGGACTAGTCACTATGAGGTGTACTGACCACCTCTCGGTCCCTTCCTCTGGCCGTCAGGCACCGATCACCCGATGGCAAACAGGGAACCAAGAGTGGGTGGTGGCGGGGGGCAGGGCTGGTTGTGGGCAGCTGGGGAAGATGGCTCTGATCACAGGCCAGGCCTAGGGACCATACCCATGCATAAATTTTGTGCACCGGGCCTCTAGTATGCATATAAATTCCCTGGTTAATCTCTCCCCACCCCACCATCACCCTCATCTTCCCTTTGAGATTCATCAGTCTGTTCTAAGTTTCCATGTCTTTGTATCTATTTTGTACATCAGTTGATTTTGTTCATTAGATTCCACAAATGAGTGAGATTATGTGATACTTGTCAGAGAAAGATAAGTATCACATGACCTCACTCATTAGGAGTTTTCATTGGAGTAATTCACATGAGGTTTACTGAAAGACCGCCCTGTCCATATTCTCCTAGAGCTCTGTGGTTAGAGCACATCACGAATCTCTCCCTCTTTCTGTATTATTTACTTCTCCTTTAGACTATAAATTAGAATTATTTTTGAGACTTGAGAATGTTTTATTCCAAACATCACAATTGTCATTAAATAGAAAAAAAATAGGAACCAGAAAAAACAAGTGTTGAGATTTTCTTGAATATGTCTAAGACTCTGGTTTTTAATATGCTTATCAGTTTATTTTAATTTAATGAACCTTACTAACTTGAATTTCATATACCAGTGAGAATATTAGCAGCATGAAGAAATGCTAAATGTGGCAAGGTAATTGAATAGCTGGTGCCCCTTTGTGTAAGAGTATTGTTATCTCTAATGATCACCTGATTATCAATATAATTGGCTTATACAGTCAGAATTCTGTTCTATACTCCCCTCTTCTTTAATTGTTGGAGAGAAATGTACTATAAGCTAAAGTTTCAACTCCTCAAGTTTGGAAACTGTAACATGTTATTTTTAGTTTGAGCTACAGTTCATATTACCTTACACAATATTCTTTAAGGATAAAAGAGGTTTGAGGGATTGCTGGAATGTGTTCCTTAAAACTCTGAAACTTTCTCTTTCTCTCTCTCTGAAACAAAATCCTTTATCATATTTCCTCAAATTAATTATAAAAGTTAAAAATTAAATCTTACTTTTGTCTCCCGCATTAATCCTAAGTAGATCAGTTATTTTGTCCATATTAATAGTAGCATAGCACTAGTGAGATTTAATTTCAAACTTTTGTAATTATAGCTAAAATTAAATTTTATCATGAATGAATTGTCCATGTCCTAGATGAAAGCCGAGTAGGAGGACTAGCAACTGGACCTCTAGGATGACTTATGTTATCTTTGATAATTAATTAAAACCAATGTGTAGAGGCCTATATTTGGAACTTCAAGGAGTTTCCAAGCAGAGATTTTTTTTTTCAAATTCCCTTACAAGTTTGATGGAAGGGGTATGGAGGTGGCAGTACTTTGAGGAAACTCCAGAAGATCCTAAAGTCATGTGGTGAGCCCACAGTACTTCTCTCTGCTTACTGAATTAAGCTGGAGTAGCTCTTCTTCTTGAACGACTGAAGAAATCTCATGAGGTTGAAAAATATGATTTCTATTTCCCTAAAGGCTAAATAGTTGAGAAGCCACTACCAGAAGTGAGGAGACTGGATAATGTATCCTTAAAATTGAGCCTGAATAGAGAATTATAGGAAAATGGGAGAGGAAACCTACTAATCCTAAATAATCTAAGTGGAAACAAATACAATAACAACATTTCTGATTAAATCTTAGAACTTAAGTGTCTTACTTAGTTCTAATGCCAGACTAAAGAATGGTACAAGGTAGTTAGTGCAGACACATACTAGCAAAATAGAATATTATTTAAAAAGCATTGCCCAGAGAAAGTTTTTGACACATAGGAAGAGAAATGCCTTATAAATTCCCCAAATGGTCATCAGAACAAAGAGATATTAAGAAGTCCAGTGTCTAAGCCACTAAGGGGCTTTCCTGGATTTTCAGCTTTTTTAGGAAAGGCATACCAGAGCACCATGCATTATGTGAAAGTATCACCCCATGAATAAGCCACGAGGACATGTTCAACCCTATGGCTCTGGCAGCCCTATGTTGACAAGTGCAGGATTGTACTTGAAAAGGCAGCATCCATTCTCACAGCCAGTGTTGATGTGTTTGTACCAGTGTTATCCTGATAGTGACAATAACTGTAATTTGGACGTATGTATTCTAATGCTTTTCATTATGACATCTGTCCAGTCTTGTGATCCACCCTCAACCTGATTGTATCTTAAGGAAAACATTTTTGACATTGCTAATGAGAAATTGATTTTTTAAAATAAATTAATACACTGTGAATGGAAAAAAGGGTAAGACTTTACCTTTGCCTATAACCTCACAGCTGTTGTGTTTGTGTGGGAAGACCTTTATTTTGTTCATTTTATTCTAATGCATATTTACTGTCGATTTGATGGATTTCTTTCCTTCCACTCCTCCCTTAATATTTTCTTATAATCTTTAATTCTGGTCATTTGATTTTTCAGGGTGGGCTGATCCACCCTCCACTACCACCTAGACAAGCTTAAATTTAACTTGAAGAATAGATAAAATGCTATACATCCTACTTCTCAACCTAGTTATTTATGAACTAGAGGCCCAGTGCACAAAATTTCTGTATTCTGGGAGCCCTTGGGGGATGTCTGACTGACAGCTTAGGCCTGCTCCTCACAGGGGAGCTGTCAGTTGGACATCCTTAGCGCTGCCACGGAGGCGGGAGAGGCTCCCACCACTGCCACTGTGATTGCCAGCTTCTGGCTGAGTGGCGCTCCCTCTGTGGGAGTCCACTGACCACCAGGGGGCAGCTCCTGCATTGAGCATCTATGCCCTGGTGGTCAGTGAGTGTCCCACTGTTTGGTCGATTTGTACATTAGCCTTTTTATTATATAGGATATGTCCACATTAGGAAGTACATTCTGCATTTTTTGGCCTGACTCTGTGGTCATGTTGACCATGCTCTTCTTTTCCTCTTGGTTCTACCTGTCATTAATGACAGTGGTAGCCTCAGTCTTCAAAAGAGTCTTCTCAGCCCACCCACCCCAGAACACTGCAGCCTCCACTCTGCATTCGTAGCATTCTATACCCTGGTTCTTCAAATGGAAACTTATCTTGAATTGCTCTGTGGTCTCTTTTGTGCTGTTGAAATAGTATCTAATGTTGGTATTTTACTAAGTTTTCTATGTACATTTAGTTCATCTAATGTTAGTTCATTTACTAAGTTTTCTATGTATGTTTAGTATGTTTAGACTGTGGTGAGCACAGAATGCATTTCTGTATCCTGTCCATCTTTCCCAGTCCTACCCCAGATGAACTAAGACAGTACCTTGAATGAATAGTTGCTCTGTTGGTTGTCAATTCTATGTAGAAAAAATCAAATTGATTTCCTATCTTAATAGTTACACATTTTTAATAATTGGATCAGAACTAACAGATATGAAACCAAAGAGATTTGAGGAAATAAAAATCAAAAAAATATCCTGTTGGGGAGCACTAACTATCTGAGTGGTTGTCTGCTGCTATTTTGTCTGAGTGGATGATGACTCGGTGATCTGTCATTCTGTGAAGCAAGGTTTATTCATTTTGTCCTAGAATGTAGTAATAACATAATAGCTTCAATCGCATTTATTTTTTCAATGAGAAGCAACATGTTAAAAGTCAAATTCACAATGGAAAGACCATGCCTTCCATAATTATTATCATCTAAAATATGCTCTAAATCATTAAAGTTATCACTATTAGGCCACTAATAATTGGCATTTCATAGTCACAAATTTCCCTTGACAGAACAGCATGTCAGACATCTGTTACCTCTGCACTCCATCACTCTGCTTAGTTATATTAACCTCTTTATTGGCCTAATATCTGTCTTCTGCTTCCAGATGCAACACAGGGAGGTACTCTGAACTCCATTCTGGTACTTAGAGCGCCCAGCACCATATTACACAGCAGTCTATATCCTGAGAATGTACGCCATCAGCTAGTTGAATCTTGTGTTAGATTTTATGCTGCATAGCTAGAATTTCACTCAAAAGCCATTGAACACATTAGAAAGATTACTTTGCCCCTTTTGACTCCAGCAAAAGCAATAAACTTGAATGCTATAAAAAGGCTATGAATTGCTGGCCCTTGAACTTAACAGTTGGAACTAACAAATGACCAGGCTGGCTGCTGTGACAGTGTCCGTCACTGAAAGTCCATAGGATCTCTTGTTGTCTATCTGCACAGCTTTACTTGGAGCACACATCTCCCTTTTCAATCATAAGACAACATTCATTTTCTGTATGCTTGACTGTGACTCTACAAGTCCCTCAGTTATACTAACCAGTAAGATGCGCGTCCCCAAATGCTTCTTCTTTCAAGTCTTTCTTTTCCCTTTCTAGAGATTTCTAAATGATTTTATCTTGGGATTGATTCCACTGTGAAGCTCTTATTTTTCAAACATTAACTCTTTTGCTTTTGTCACAGAAAGGAAATGTTATAACTATATTTTAAAAAGTGACCTATGGAATTTCCTTTATTTTAGGTATCTGAATAAAATTCTTGAGTGGATTTTCATTTTTAATATTTTCTTAATCATGTAGCCACGTATTTCTTACTAAAGGCCCGGTGCACAAATTTGTGCACTGGTGGGGTCCCTAGGCATGGCCTCTGGGGATCTTGGGAAGAGCCACTTCACTCATCCCAGCCCCGCTTGATCAACTGAGCAGGGATCCTGCTGTGGGACTGCACTGACCACTAGGGACAGCTCCTGCATTGAGCATCTGCCCTCTGGTGGTCAGTGCGCATCATAGTGACCAGTCAACCAGTCAAGAGGTCATCTAGTCGCTTAGGCTTATATATATATAGATGTTTGTCCAGAAATTCATTTAATAAATTATACTTTCCTGTGTTAACACCTTTCTTACTTCTTTTATCCTATTTACTATTTCCTGTATGCCAAAAAAGTTCACTTTCTGTTTTCCCCTCAATTCTCACTTATTCAGATTGTATCATAGTTGTTTACTAAACTTATACCTTTACACCTGAGAACCTTCTTTCTATACATTCCCCAGATTGCTTTATCTTTTACAAGAGTCAGATATAGAAATAAGTCCCCAAAGGTCAGGAGGAGGGGGGTAACACCACCTGTCAAAATGTGTGATGAGCAGATTTTCAAGGTTTAATGTAGTTGTCTAGACAATGCATCCCTAAGACCTGCCACACTTTTGGGATGAGATTAGGAATGAGATGAGACAGGGAAATATTATAAACCTTTAGAGACTGTAAATATTTGGCAACCATTACCACACTCCTTTGAATACCAAGAATTATTACTCTTGTTTAGAAAACAACTGGAGGAAGCACCTTTGACTTTGTGGCAGGAAGGTAAGCACCAGATATAGAACATTTTCTGAGTTAAATCAAATAAGATGGGAAGGATGGGGCTGGATTGTATCTAAGGAAACTATCAGCCTTCCTTGGTGAGGTAATGTAATGACATTTTCTAATCAGAGGAATTGAGAGGAGAGGTGTTAAATGTCTAATAATAGAAGAATTTGCTAAATCTTATGGACTTTTTGAAGGGAAAGGAAGACTAAAATTATAATTTAAAAAAGTACTAACTTAAAAGCACTTTTATTAGTACAGTTTATGAAATAAGATATTACCTGCTATCACTAGAGAGCCATAAGGAATTGTTTTGAGTGAGTTCAGCATAAATAATAATTATTACTTATGAAAAATATTTTTATTGATTTTTTTAAAGAGAGAGAGGAAGGGAGAGGGAAAGAGAGAAAAATATTGATGTGAGAGCAAAACATCAATTGCCCCCTACCAGGGATCGCTTGCAACCTGGGCATGGGCCCTGACCAGGAATCAAACAGGCAACCTTTCGGTGCATGGGGTGACTCCCAGCCAACTGAGCCACACCTGTCAGGGCAAGTTACTCTTTTTTTTTTTTTTTTTTAATATGTGACAGGGACTAGAGGCTGTTAAAAAAACAAGAAAAAAAAACAACTTAAATATATACTATGAAAGTCTCACTTACCACAACTTTAGGAGGTGGGTGTTACCCCATTTTAAAGAGGAGAAAAATTACAAATGGGGATGCGAGGTAATTTGTTTAAGGTCACAGCTAGCAAGGTGGTAGAGCAAAAGGTCTACCCTGTCCACTGAGCTAATGCAATCACATCTTGTAGTGATTTAGAGCAGTCTAAAGACTGCTGTTAGTTTGTTTTTACTTTAACTAGGGGATATAATATTTTACATGACTGTTTGGATTAAAATCTTGTAGATGAAACAGTATGCTTACTTTAGTCCTGGCATGGAAATAGATCTTTTATTTACTCTGTACAGTCTAGTACGTGCTAAGAGAAAGGATGCTATTTTCCCATGCGCTGTGTTATTATTAGGTGCACTGTCTTTGGAGACCAATATAATTTCTTTATGTTTTCTCCAGAGAACACATAATGACACAGGCTTTTCCATTCGAACCATCCACACACCGCAGAAACAACAATAGTTTCCATCTGTGTAAACTAGATGACAAACAACTAGGATTATTGGAAGCCAGGTACTTCTCAGGTTTAAATCACTGAAAAAGTAAGATTCTCTCCTGTCTTTATAAAGAGTATCTTTAAAAATAACTAATATGGTAGCCTGTGAAGATAATTATGTCAGAAAGAGGAAGCTCCAAAAGTCAGATCCAATACAAAGCCTGAAATCCTGAACCACGAATGTTGTGTCAGTTGACAGATACACTAAAAGTTGAGGACACCTTATTTTCCTGGCTTGTGCTAGGCAATTGTCTAGATGCATCTCAATTACAGTATATGGGTTTAGCTGAGGTGTTATCCTTTTAATGTAGTCCCAGTCTTCTCTCTAGCTAAACAAATTAATAGGGAAAAAAAAAAATACAGATTGCCCTAAATGGCCTGGGGGTACACACAGCTTTCAGTGATAGATTTAAATGACCATGAATTTGCCCTGACCTCACAATGTCCCTCTTCATCCTGAAGTGCATATACCATTCTCCCCCTTTGGTGCCTTGATTAATGACTCTTCCCTTTTTTTCTGTAGTTTCTCTTTGCTTAACTTCCCTGTTGGTAAGTTTGCTTCAATGTGGAAGCAGTGTCTCCGTGGAGTTGGGGGTCACGTCCTGTTGGTCTTAGTTACTTGGAATTGCCAGCCCCATGGGTTTAGCTTTTACAGCGCTACAAATATTTCATCTTGGGGATGCAGTCCCTGTGACTGGGCCACATTGTCTATTATTTTAGATTGAGTGGCCCGTGTTTCCTCTTTCGTATGGCACTTGAGTCACATTGTATGACTGCTGATCCTAAAGAAAATGAGATGTGCCTCCCACAAGGCAGGTACTGAGCACCGAAACTTCTGAATAATGTTTAAATAGAAGTCGGTGCACTAAACTCTGGACTGTAAATCTAGGCACACTTTCTAAGTTCCCAGACTTAATTTTCCCGACATGCCCCCTGTGCTAGTTTCACTTGTGTTGAGTGCTAAAAACGGCATGATCTTTAAGTACCTTGTCCCAGTTGTAAGCATCCGGGGGCACAGGCCTAATTTTATTACAGCGTAAACTGTACTTTAAAAAATTAAAATTCAAAACAAGACTCGAGCCTGGTCAGATTCAAGTACTTGGTTGCAGCTGTTTTCCCCATGCATAGCAGAAGCACCACATCCCTCAGGTAAAACTTGAGGTTTCTGGTATTTTTTCATAATCTGATAAAAGGGAAATGAACTGCAAGGTCTTGTTCCTTGTATTATCAAATACAGCTTTTGAAGTAACCTGAGAATAACAAAGCCAGCCTACACTTGCCTGTGGAATGCCCCCCTAACCCTCACTCACTTCTTCTCTCTCTCTCTCTCTCTCTCTCTCTCTCTCTCTCTCTCTTTCTCTCTCCCCCACCCCCTTCTCTGTGGAGCAAGCTGTAAGAAAACAAATCTCAACTGCAATTTGTAACATTTTCCCCCCATGATGCAGTCTATCATTATTTGGATGACTAAAAGCTTTAATTATTTACTTTTGGGAGTCCCTGAAACCCATGTCATCACAAACACTGAAGAATTTTCTGGGAAAGGTTTGAAACACTTCCAGTTAAACTCTTGACTTAATATCTCAAGAAGGAAAAAAACATAATGTTTCTACCACATATTTTATTAAACCCTTTAGGTCCTTTTACAAGAGAGGAAATACCAATTAATGTATAATTTAGCAGAACAAAATATTATCCCATTTCAACCAGTACCCACTTCCTTGAAGTTTATTCAAGCATTAATAACCATTTAATGCAATTTAACTACACTGAGGTATCCATTACATTAATATAATATATCCATCAGGAAATTAGAGTTTTGTTTCCATGAATTTTGTATTACAAGAAGGTCTTTATAATTTTATTCTGCATTTTCTGATGCCTAATGTCAATTCTTCAGTCTCTGTTACAGTGTGAGATGATAAAATGTTCCTAATGTTAAAATATTACAATTATTGATTTATTGAGTCAAAAATCACAAATAACTTTTATACATACTAGTACATATGCATTTTGTAAACATATTTGAGGATTTAAACAAGTAGATGTACCAGGATCATCAAATCTCATTAGAAATGTGTGACTATGTCTTTGAGAACCAATCAGCAACAATGATACTTTTTACAAATTAATTAATTAATTAATTTACTTTTAATCTCTATTGTTGAAAGTATTACAGATGTCCCTTTTTTTCCCCATTGACCCTTTCTAGCCCTTACCTGCCTTCCACCCCAGGCGGTCACCACACTGTTGTCTGTGTCCATAGGTTATGCTTATATGCATACAAATTCTTTGGTTAATCTCTTCTTACCCACCTACACACTCCCGCCTTCCCTCTGAGATTTCACAGTCTGTAAGCATGAATACTCAGATAGTAATATCTTCATGACCTGGAGATAAGGATAACTTATATTATCTGTGTGGACAATTATATCTGTAGATATATTCTTGCATGAGTTAGCTCAAGAAGTACCTGATAATGGAACTTTATCTAGGTTTCAATATGCAAGGAAAAATGTAACCACAGGATAGTGTATGTTAGAATAACAGATATGTAGGGGACCTGATAGGCCTTTCATTAGACACCCTTTATATTACAGGAACTGCTCAGAGAGTTAATATTAAACAACAAACAAACAAACAAAAACTTTATAAAAACAACTTGGCTCCTAGTGTCAGGATCAGAACACAGGCCCTTGGTGTCTGGGTTAAAGCACTTCCTTTAACCTAGCGAGTACTCGTCTAGCTAGGAAATAAACAGGTATAGGAACAATAAAAGACGCAGATCCATACCTTGGACTGTCTTTGTTTCCATGTGAGGAGGATTGAGGGAATATTCCATCAGACTTCCTGAAACCTTTGCAACCTCTCTCCATTCCTCAACAGCATAAAACAAACTACAGTTAAGGGACCGCCATGTCCATGTAGACAGTGTTGGGAACCCATGTGGATCATATTTGTCTTTTCAAATGCAATTTGAATCTTTATCTGAGGATTTTTACTCTTTTGCTTAATGAATATAATCTACTATTCACCTTTATTATTATTATTATTATTATTACATAGCACTAGCTTAAATGGTGTGTGCAAAGAGAAGATTTTCAAGGTAATAGTCCGGAAGGGAAAAGGGTGAGAAGCTCCTAAACTCTTGCCTAGTGAATTTTGAGGCCACAATTTGATTGATTCAATAAAAGTTTCTATTACTGAGGAGCTCATAATGTGTTTACATGGGGAAAGTGAATATAAAGTCAGGCAGATAACCTGTGGATTTCAGTAAGATAACCATATGGATGGATCCTGTCCCTTCTCTGCTCTCAAGTTGAGACATTACCTAAAAAGCAGAATAATTTCCTAAGTTTTCCTGCCTACATTTCCTAATTGATTCAGTGCAGGCGGTTACTCATGAACACTGATCTAAATGCTAGAAGGCATACAAGTGTACAAAAGATAAATACGTTTTCCCAGCGATTTTTTAGCTAAGTCCACATGAATAAGTGGTATATGTCCTAAGCTATCTGTTCCTACTCCATCTTTGTTATCTATATGCCTTATAATGAAATAAAGTGAGATCATAAACATATGTTGTTTGACTCTATTTATCTTACTGATCCAATAGTTAGGATGAAGTCCTTAAGCAGTAATGCCTCAGTGAGAATAGATCAATAGTTTTAAATTCAATGAGTAGAGCTTTCTTACTAGATGACAAGTTAGTAAGGGCAGAAGAGAATGAAGGGAGGAAGCCAAGTATTTGCTTCACAGAGAAATGGGTCCTGGAAAGGACTTCAGATGGGTGAGTCTACTCTGTTTTTGTCATGCTTTCCCTACTGTGTCATATCTCTTTTTCTTGCTCTTTTCATCCATTCCCACCTCTAGCTTCAGTTATATTCACAGAGTTTCTTTCCTTATGTCTCTCCTTTTTAAAATCTGAGTCTATCAAACTTTCATATTCATTCATTCAGTAAACATTTCTTAGGCACCTGCTATGTGCCAAACTTTGTGCTATGTGTTTACTATCTTCTGACCCTTGCACCTCTTCTTGGTCTCCCCATCTGCCTCCTGGCTCCCCTCCATCCTGTCTCTTCTATGCTCCCAAGTTGAGACGTTACCTAAAAAGCAGAATAATTTCCTAAGTTTTCCCGCCTACATTTCCTAATTGATTCAGTTCAGGCGGTTACTCATGAACACTGTTCTAAATGCTAGAAGGCATACAAGTGTACAAAAGATAAATGGATCTCTACTGCTCAAACTTCTTGTCTAGAATTCCAGGCACTCAGAGGTTGTGCATGACCCAGAACACACAAAGTCAACATTATTTCTCATACTTTATCTATTTCCCACTTGTATAGAAGCTAATCTAAAAAGGAAAAGAAAGTTGTTAGTTATTCATTCAAAATAAGCTGTGAGCACTGACTGGGTGACTCAGTTGGTTGTAATAACATCACATATACCAAGAGCTTGCGGGTTTGATTCCTAGTCAGGGCACATACCTAGGTTGTGGATTTGATCCCTGGTCAGGGCATGCATGGGAGGCAACCTATCAATGATTCTCTCTCATACTCTCTCCCCCATCTGTTCTCTCTCTGCAATCAATAAAAACACACCTTGTGGGAGGATTTTTTTAAAAATTAGAGGTGAATGGCATTAAAAATTTCTTACTAAAGATATTTGCATTTAAAATGAAAAAAGTAATTGTTTCAAATCATTTTAAACGAATCATTAATAGTTAATTATCACAAGGTTTTAGAGGAAATCTCCCATCCATTTACCTGTCAAATCCTGAGGTCCTTTTCCTATACTTTCAAATCTAATGTTTAAGGTCAAACCTGACCTACTAAAGCCATTTGACTGGCAACACACTGACAAAATGATTCCTGACCTATCCAATTATCGCAGAGTGAGATGACATGGTCTTAAATTTGATAGTGGGAAATACAAATAAATATAGCAGAATTCTTTCTCATATAGAAAACAAGGATCACTGAGGAAAAGAGAACACAAAAATGAAAATATTGGTCATATTGATGGATAATAGTCATGTGAGAAGAAACTTTTCTTTTGGGGATGTACTGAACAGCCTGTGTGGCTATATGCCAGTGAAAAGGAATACTAAATCTCTGTAGCATGAGTATTACTGACATATTTATCAAAACACACTTATATATACTTAATATTTCTTATTTCAGTGTCTCAGAATTCTAATGATTCTGAATTCACTTTTATCCACCAAACAAAATATTAATAATTTTGTATCTACCAATATAATGGAGATATAGAAAGGTAATAAAAAGAGAACAGTTGAATGTATATTAACCCAAATAAGTGGGGAATTAGTAGATTTACTAACAGCCCTACAGATGATCATTGTTTTTAACAAATATAAAATAGATTCCCAGTAAAATATTTAACTTTTTAAAAAGCAAAATGCATGCAATTTGAATTTCAAGAGGCAGCGATAGAGATTTCATATCTAATTCAACTTGGCCTGTTTAGATTTAATATTTCCAATAAAAGTTAGTGTGGAGACTCCCTTCCTCTATGACCTAAAATATAAGGATTGAACTTTGAATTGTGTGAATTTAAGCTTGTCCAGATTAAACAACACAAATTATACCCAGGAAAAAATATAGAAGTTGTACTATATCCTTTTAGGTTTTAAACTTGAATTGTTTACTCTAATAAATACTACCTTCCAAACTCATTAACTCAACTCCTAAGTCATTTCTACAAAATAACTTTTCTTCTCCAATTGCTTACAATATACCCAGAACTGTGGAAGATACAATCAACGAATTACTCATGGCAAGTGAAAGAGCTATTATGATCTCCAATTTCCAAGATCAAAGATGGCACTCCAAAGAAATACAATACCATACTCTAGGTAGTCCATGCTATAAAACTCAGAATCTAACTATTCCAATTTGATTGCTCAGTTTGTGTTCTTTACATCAAACTGCACATACTTGGACAATTTGATGATATCTGGCTCTGGAAAGTTAGCTCCTGCCTTTATTCTAATTCATATATATTTTGTCTTTGGTATTAATTATGACTGCAGACATAAGCAAGCTATCCTTTATGAATTATAAATGTGAAAGATTGAATGTAGAATGAATTTTCTCACTTGAAATCGTTTCAAATGCAGGTGTTTGGGATTTATGCTTTCCTTAGTTTATGAAAACAGATAAGTGAGAGGAGGTTCATAATTTGTCCATAATATTGTTTAGTAATGAATCAGTGCTTATTTTCTAATCATGTTTATTGATAATAAAGATTTTAGTGAAAATTATCTGATAAAAATTGTCACATCTCACAATTGCTAGGCATATGATTCTTTCACAAGACATTCTAGCTTGAAAATGATTATTTACAGCAAAAGCTATTGCCCTCATAATTTAATAGTAACAAGCACATTAAATTGAAAAGTCATCTCAGAAATGCAGATACTCTCCGTTCATAATCTCCCTGCTTCTTTGTTGGTTCTGTAGGCTTTAGCAAGTCTTACTAATTTCATTTAATACTTAGACCTCTCACCATTTTTAAGTGCACTTCACAATTGTGCCCTTAGTATATATAATTCATTGTTGTTCTCTGCTTCTTAGTTCCTGTTTCAACTAGATGATAAGTGCCTAGGGAACAGGGCTGTGTCCCATCCATGTTAATCCTGTGTAAACCACAATCTCCATTGTGTTGAACAAAAGACATGAGATAGTTCGCTAATAAATCTTAAGATTTCTAGCCATAGTAAAACTTGTGGGAATACAAACTTTCTTGTGCACTTTCAGTGAAAATATAAATTGATATTTCTGGAGGGCAATTTGTCATTATGTACCAAAATATAAACTTCCAAGATTTGTAACCTAGTGAACCCTGGCTGGAACACTTTTCTTGTGGTCTTTCTCTGTGCATCATTTTCCCCATTCCACTACCAGTTCATTTCCCACTTCACCCATTTTTTCAGTTGCCTACTATTTCTTATATCTCAACTTTGGGAAACTCCTCCTAATCTTAAAAATGCTAAGTGACTTTATTTTTAATTCCCTGAACCCCCAAAACAAGGTGGGGTAAAAGTAGGTTTACAGTTGCTAACATGGAAAATAATACAATAATTAATAAATCTATATATATAAAAGCCCAATGACAAGAACGCAGAATGACCAGAACAACCGAAACGACCGGTGGCTATGATGTGCACTGTGGCAGCCAACCAGCCTGATCTGGGCTCTGATCGACCCTTCCCCTTCGCCCCCTCCAGACAGCCTGGTCCCCAATTGGCCCTGAACACCCCAATTGGAGATGGGGCTGGTGGACCAACTGCCCGTGGCCCCTTTCCCCCTGCCATCCCAGCCTTTGGGGCCCTCATTGGGGTGGGCTGGCCGGACCCTACCTGTGCAAGAATTCGTGCACCTGGCCTCTAGTATAAGAATAAACTCTGTGTTTCTTGTACTCACAACTGTAAACCTACTTTTCTCCATGCTCTATATTTCATCCCAACATTTATTTATTATAAGTAAATAAAAATTTACGATTTTTTTCATAGTAGAATTATTCAAATACAAAAGTGAAGATAAACCTAATTTGATGTTCTCTTTCTACAATTTATGCATCAAAGAATATTCCCTATGATTACTATAAGCATCCTCTCAGAAAGTATGATATGGAGCTTTATAAATAGATAATTTGGATCCTCCTTTAGGGAGAATCACAGAACTGAGAATAAACTATCTTGTGATCGCTAATTTCCTCATAGCTGTATTCTATTCTAGCCCAAACTAGCTTGGATTTACTCCTCAAAAACACTGTAGAGTGGCATGACTATGGAGAGAATGCTCTTGGCTCAGAGCTCCAGGAAAAAAAAAAAAGAACATTTTATTTCTTCTACTTTTTTACTCTACTAAGAATTATTTAATAACTAATTGAAAGGGTTAAAGAGAATAAAATGGGGCAAAGAAAAATTTTTTGTGCTTAGCAGATATCTTGCAGAAAGCTTACAGCCTTGAGCACAGCATAGCTCAGATAACCAGAAGACACCTGGCATGGGAGGAACCAAGGACGGACCAGACCCTTACGTCAGTAGAGCGGCTTGCAGCCAGCAAAAATGAATGAAAACTTCTCTCTCCCTGCTCTCTTCCCTGATGCCTTTCTCGGTCTCAGCCCACCTGCACCCAGGTGTCGGGAATACAAACTCTTTTGATACATTATGGCCTCATGTCATAGGTGTGTGACCCCGGCCCACTCCAAACCTTTCATTAATCATCTCATAAATATATTATAAATATAAAAAAGCTAAGAAATAAGCTATATGGCAGAAAGTTTATTTTGTCCATTCAATCTGCTGTTTATTTGTTGAAAAGAACCAATTTAGTTATTTCTGTTTTCCCCCAAAAGGAATCTAACATTCCACATTAACTAATATATTGCAATGTGGAATCTTAGATTTCTTTTAGGGGAAAACAGAAATAATTAAGTGTAATTAATACTTTACAGATATGTAAAGTTTTCAAGCAACAAATTGTTCTCATCTCATCATCAGCCAATTAATTTAAAAGACAGACCTATCCAGATTCTTAATTAGTGTTCATGTGATGTAACAACCAAATATATGAGTGGGAAAACGAAATGACAGAGAGAATTTTTAGTCTTCTGTAAGGACTGAACATGAGTACCTGACAGAGATCACACTGAAAACTACCTTTCTCCCTCCTAGTCCAGGGCTCCCTGCCCCCTTCCAGTTACCTCCCACTTCAACCAGTGTGTTACTTAAAGTGTTGTTAATGACATTTTAGACCCTAAACTGTAAATGTCAACCCAGTAATTACTTATTCCTGAACTCATTCTCATAAAAGCTCACAAGTTGAAAAATAACATTTTACAGTTTTTATTATATCTATTTGCCAAAACACACATAGCAGTAACCAACACACACACACACACACACACACACACACACACACACACACACCCTATTCAACCAAGTTCCTTTCTAAAAGAAAGAAAACTAAAAAAAAAAAACACAAAAAAAACACACAAAAAAACATCAATTATTTGGCATAAATATGTCCCATGACTCTCTTATGCCACCCCCTCCCCCTCCCGTGAGATTAATCGTGTGACAAATGGCATGAGATGGCCTTATGAAATTTTGTCTGGAGCAATTTTTATTGCTAATGGAAATTATAAATAATATGTGCCTTTCGTCAACTGCATTCTTCAGTAATCTAATTGTATCAAGCTAATGAGACCTGGGTTAGGAAATGTTCCGAGGTTCCCATGCCCCAGGTCAGAGAATGCTGAAAACATCTCCGAGCAGATGTGCTCAGTCTCATGAGAATGGCAGCTGGAGCACTTGGTCACTCCGCAGAGCCCTGGCTGTGCTGCGGCCTGTGCACTTGACCTTCTGCTAGAGGTAAAGAGCCTTCCTGTTGGTTAGCTGCAAAACGGAGGAGGGAGGGAAGGCAGAGGGAGATAAAATTCCCCTTCTCAACCCCTGTCCCCCATCCTTTTTTTCTTTTATTAACTGAATGCAGGATTTGGCTGTAAATGTTGCCTTTACAAAACTAGCGCAAGTTGGCATCTGCAATGTTGAAGGGAGCCAGAGGGCCAGGAAGAATTGCATGAGAATGAAAACACCTCTTTTCTCCATTTCTCCAAATCAATATTGTTTACATTTACAAAGGTTGATGCAACATCACTGCAGGCTGTTATAGACTTAAACTGCTTCAAAGACGATTTTATATTATGGTTGGATGAGAAGTGCTTAAATAAAAAATTTCAACTTACCCTGAAAGTGGCATAAGCTCTGAACCCCCAACCTTGAGGTTAGGAAGTGTGGGCAGCCGAGCTGGGCTGTAATTACCTGAATCCTCTGAAGGATGTCATGTAAGGGCAAGACAAGCTCAAGAGTTGATTCTGACATTTGGTCAGTCTCCAAAACCCAACAGGAGATGTTTTTCCCCTCACTCATAAGATTTAAAATTTTCTCTATTTTAATGCAGCTAGGAAATATTTTTTCTTGTTCTTATTCTTGTTGTTGCCTACCTTGTAACCAAAGTACAACCAACCCCACTCCTTCATCTTTCCCCAACTCCCTGTACCCTGATGTACACACACACGTACACACACACACACACACACACACACCACACACCACACACACAAAACACATATACATGTCTGTGCATCATTTCTTCCCTTGATTCAAGGGATCACTGGTTCCACAGAATTGCACAGGAAAGAATCGCTCCATCTGTAAGTCAAATGGTATTTTGTTGTTGTTTTTGTGTTTTGCTTTGTTTTGATTTGTTTTGTTTTGTTTTTAGGATGGTTCCAATGTCCCAGGAATGAGGAGGTTCGCTGATTTTCTAGGGATGCGATCGGTTCTCACAATGAGCATTTTCCCTCTCCTCATTTTTGACTCCGAGTCTCTCCTCTTAGCCCTTTGTGCAGTTCATTCGCATCCTGCCAAAGGATTCGTCCTCTCTTGAGGCATTTACATCTTTCACATATTTGCTGACTGTTATCATGCTCCTCTTAGCAATCACTTAGCCAAAATATACATTACTCTGTGCTCTTTTAATCTTTCCACATAAATCAAGCCTTGGTCCCCCGATCATTTTGCTGCTCTTCTATGAAGTCACTCCAATTTGGCTTTGTGTTCTGAGGTGACAAAAATGGAAGACAGATTTCCCTGTTTAGACTCAATTCTGTCATGCTGAGACACTATCACCTCCTGCTCCGTAATATGAAACTTTTTCATATGCCAACTAACTCAATACTTCTTTCATATTGTTGGATTATGTTGCCGTTACATCCTTTTCTCCCTGGAGGTCCAATCTGGTGGGAACCTTGAAGTGGTTTATTATGTTACGTTTGAGCAATAATGAGAGGAGAAATCACGTTTATTTTCGATAAAGACAGCAGAAGCAGACCTCTATGTTCTCACTCCAAATTTCCCAAGCATTTATCGGCTCTATGGATTTTTTCACTTTTTTTTTTCCCAGGGAATTTCCATTAAAAATAAAACCAGACATGGAAATTCTAGGCCCCACAAGGAAAGACTTTAGAAGAGGAAAACAGGAGTTTATGATGAAAATACCTCTTGCAAGTTTACCAAATATGCTTTCATATAGGCACAAAATCAAAAGCAGTTTATTTTATAAGCACTTGCTAAATTTCAGAAAGAAAACCAAATGAAACTTGAATACTTCTGAAGTCCTTTTGAAGCATTTTCTTCCAAAAGTGGATCAGATTTCTGCCTTTAAATGTGTGTCATTCAGTGATAATCCTCCAGTTTCCTGATTGGCTAGGTATCTGGAACTGACAAGACTTTGAATCACTCTTCAAACTGAAGGGGTGTGGATGTTAATCTGTGGGCCATTAACACCTCATATATGTTAGTGCAGAGATCTGGGGTGTGCCTATGTTTGCACTGCCAACGTGCATAACATTTCTTGAAAAATCAGAGGTTTTATTTTCTGAGGGATTGATCTGAAATATTTTCCACATAGGCATTTTCACTGTCACTCTGAGTAATCCCATTTTTTTAAAATTTGGTTTTATTTTAATTCTTCTTTTCTTAACTCATTGATTAGTAGCAATGTGCACCAGCTAGGAAGTCAGAGGAGGGACAGGGCTTGCTTAATTGCCTTCTATAGATGACACCTCTGATAAAATAAGTATATCACCCTATCAGCTCTCCCTTAATCCTTTATCAATATTTTCATTCTTGAGGAACTTACATACTCCCAGGTTGACTCTCCTGATAAATCTGAAACTTTACTTTGCTATTAATATTCAAATCTAGATAAATTCTTATCTCATCCTCTCTTTAGCATTTGACCTTATGCCACCTCCTAGATCATCATAATGTTATCAGAGAAATTAGGGTATCTTCTTCCCCACTGGATGCTGCGGGTAGCATCCTTGACATCTTGAGGGGGGAAAAATTCTGAGGCTCACAGGAAAATTAGTGATTTTTATTTGCACAGAATTATATCCCTGGTCTCCAAAGTCCATTCAATGGTGGAATTGAGTCCAGTATCGCCTTAGGCTAGTTCCAGTCCATCAGTCCATTGTGTGGGTCCCACATGGCTGAGCATGCCTCCTGCAACAGGAGTCCCTAGAGAGCAAGAGGGCCAAGAATACAGGAGATGGAACTTTCTTTGTTCAGGAGTTATGTATCTTACATTTTGAGCCCTTGCAGTGGCCACACCTATTCTGGCCATTGACTCTCTCCCAGGTGTGATTGATAGACAAGCATCTTGCCATGTCACCCAGACCTTACTGGGCATGTGTTTATTGTCCACTCCCTTCCCCCAGCAATCTGGGGGGAACAAACTTGGAGAATGTTAATGGCAGCTTCCTGGCAAAGCTGTATAAATGGCATGTCTATATTATCTAGTCTCCCTTTTGCTCCTTTCTTGTTAAATAACCAGGTTATTATAACTATCACAGTACCTTTCTGACATCACCCAAACTTTACTGGGCATGCATCTATTCTCCTGCCTATCCAGTTCCTTCCCCCAGCAATCTTCAGAGAATAGACTAGTGGCTCCCTGGGGAGTGTAAAGCTTTAGCTTCCTAGTGAAGCTGCCCAAATGGCCTGCTTACCAGTATAATGTTTGGCCTTCTCTTTGCTCCTTTCCTGTTATTAATAACTAGGTTAATTATAACAATATCAAGTTAAATAAAAATATTATACATAAGAAAGATATATTAACAAAGTATCAAACTAAGGGATTTGTGTATATAAATATACACACACATATATATATGCATGTGTGTATATTTATATACACAAATATATATATGCATATATATATGTAGCCTTGTTTTTATAACTCATATATATATTATTGCATAATTATTGCTTTTTTTCTTACAAGAATATATGTTCAAAAGCATAATGGTCAACTTAAAATTCTTGACTATTTTGCTCATCATTTCTTAAATAACAAAAATTATTTGAAAAATAACCTATTGTAAAAATATCAAGGTAATTAAAGAATACATGAGAGAAAGGTTGATTTTGTAAGTTTCACTGGTGCATTTTCTGTGCATTATATAGATGAGTTTTATAATCCCAAAGGAAACAAGGTAGTGGTTCCAGGCACTGCGTCATTTTGGCATTGTTTCCTGCCACCACACCTTTGCAGCTGCTGTTCCTTCCACCCGAATGCACGTCCCTCACATATGTGCATGGCTATCACTTTTGCTTCCATCACATTTTTATTGAAACCTTCCCTTTTTCATGAGGCTTTCTTTGATCAATACTCTAAAATTGGAGCACACATACAAGCACTTCCTATACACCTCCCCTGCTTTATTTCTTTTTTCTACCATTTATTACTATTGAAATGCCAGATGTTTTACATTTCATCCTGCTTTTTTCCCCATCTTTTCTCCTAAATGTGAGCCCATAAAGGCAGACATTTTTTATTTTGCATTTTTAATTAAAGCATATTTGACATACAATATTATATTAGTTTCAGGTGTACAACATAGTTGACATTTAAATCTTACGATGTGATCACCACTATAAGTATAGTGACCATCTGTCATCATACAAAGTTATACCAATATTGACTATATTCCCTGTTCTGTACATTACATTCCCATGAGTTATTTGTTTTCTAACTGGAAGTTTGCAGCTCTCTTCCCTTTCACCTATTTCACTCTCGCCCACCTCCCTCCTCAGACAACCATCAGTTTGCTTTCTTCTCTATTAATCTGTTACTGTTTTGTTTGTTAGTTTGGTGTGTGTGTGTGTGTGTGTGTGTGTGTGTGTGTGTGTGTGTGTGTTTACAGTTCACATATAAATGAAATCAATTATATTTTTTTGACTTATTTCATTTAACATAGGTAGGTTTTGATTTACATTTTACTAATGCTTAGTGATGTTGAGCATCTTTTCATATGTCTTCTGGTCATATTTATCTTCTTTGGAGAAATGTCTACTTAGGCCCTCTGTTATTTTTTTTAACAGAGTTTTTTTTTTTTTTAATGTTGACTTTTATGAGTTTTTAATATATTTTGCATAATAACCACATATCAAATATACCACTTGCAAGTATCTTATACTACTTAGCAGTTTATCTTTTCATTTTGTTGGTGGTTTCCTTCACTGAACAAAAGCCTTTTAGTTTGATGTAGTTTCATTTATTTATTTTTGCTTTGTTGCACCCAGGGAGACATATCCAGAAAAAATTTTGCTAAGACTACTGCCAAAAGGTTTATTGCCTATGTTTTCTTCTAGGAATTTTATGGTTTTAGGTCTTATAAGTCTTGAATTCCTTTTGTGTTTATTTTTACATATGGTGTAAGAAAGTGGCCCAGTTTTATTATTTTTTTTTGAGGGTTTCTGTCCAGTTTTTCCAATACCATTTATTGAAGTGACTGTCATTTTCCCATTGTCTATTCTTGTCTCCTTTGTTGTAGATTAAATGACCATATAAGCATGGGTTTTTTCATAGGCTCTCTATTCTGGTGCATTGCTCTATGTGTCTGTTTTTGTCCCTGTACCATAGTGTTTTGATTACTATAGTTTTGTAGTATAGTTTGAAATCAGGGAATGTTATACCACTAATTTGTTCTTCTTTCCCCAGATTGCTTTTGCTATTCAAGGTCTTTTGTGGTTCCACATAAATTTTAAGATTATTTGGACATTCTTGTCTCAATGTTATATCTTTAGGAACTGCAATAGTCTTCAGTCCACTGTAGGCACTCAAAAAAAAAATATTTGCTGAATAAATAATTTAACATAAAATTCCAATAAAACCAAACAAATTAGAAAGTACCTTGGAGTTTATTGTACTTATTACAGACTTGATGTCTAAAATCTATCTCTCTATAAAGAAAAATTTAAAAGGAGGTGAATGTAATTAAAATAGCAGAATTGAATTTAGAAAAAATTATGTGTAATAGGAAATTTTCATTTCCTCTTTACCTTTCCATACACATACATACACATGCATATATTTAACTTGTAAATAAATCATTAACTTCTAAGTAATGTTGTAATAGGCAGAGACATGCAGTTCATCCTTCATGTCATCTTTACCAAGGCTCTATAAGCTATAAAATAAAGAAGAGTATTGATTTAATTAGGAGCAGTTACACAAAAATAATGTTTTCCAAATCCACTCTGGGCTTCAATAGATAAATCATGTTTCTTCCATAAAACCACTGCCAACTATTCTAGTCTATACACATCACTCCCCTCTTCACATTCATATTTTCAAGTTAAGAGTTTTTGAGAATTGTTTTGTCCCAGGCACCACCCCAGTGCTGGAGAGACACAGCTAAGGAAATAATCTCATGAGACAAAATCTCATTTAATCCAATGTTGCTGTTATCATTTTGAAACAATCATCTCACTTCCCATTCCCTTCCCCTGCTCTCTTTTCCTCTCTTGCACATATTTCTATCCAACATATCGCACATTGTACTTATTTTACTGATTTATCCTATTTCCTGGCAGCTCTTCTGCTAGAAGAAATGCATGCAAGCCTGCAGCATATGGGACAAAGCTAATCGCACAGTAGATCTTCTTATCCTGCCTTTCTTTGATGTCACCTGGTAATATAATGAGTGGAGTCCTACATCTGTTAGGATCCACCCAGAAAAAGACAAACTTTCCTGAACACCTAACACAGAGAATGTAAGGCAGGTAATTGGTGACATCAGGATTTGGATGAGGTTGCCAAGGCAATCAAGGTAGAATGAGAAGATCCAGAGATTATCTGAGACCAATGGCATAGTGATTTTCTGTTCATGAGAAATAAATTTTCTGTAATCTTAATGTCTAACATGGAACTTAAAATAAATTAATTTCGATAAATCAATTTCTCCCTATGGTTAATAAACTTAAAAAAAATCTTCTTTATGAGGGATGAAGAGGACTGAGGAAGGGCATGGCCCAGGTCAGTGGAGTGTGGGTTTTTCTAAGGGAAAAAAAAAATCAAACTAGTAAATTTGGAGATCTAATTGGCTTTATTGAGCAATTTATGAATTGGGAGCATCTCGTTTGGTAAAGAAAGAGTGCTTTGAGAAGCTGTACAATATGGAAAGCTTTTTATGGGCAGAAACTGAGTGGGGCAAAAGAGTTATCAGCAAAGTAGAAGAAAGAATTGTGTCAGCCAAGGTTACCTTCCCTTACACTTAGAGGAAGGCAGGGGTCTTATAAGACAGACTGCCTCTGCTGACTTTGTGGGGAAAGGGTGGAGAGGACCCATGTGACAGATTACTTCATTGGTTCTGACCAGATTACACCAGACTGACCAATTAAGATTACATTTCTAGAGTAGATGGAAACTGAAATTAGGTCAGGTATTAAGTCCAAGTTTGGTGTCATGGGCTTTAGCACAGTGACTCCAATTTGGGCCTCTGATTTTCTTTTTTTAACACCAGGAAGGCAAATAGGGTACACTATGTGACTTCAGGTGTTTGGGGGGAAGTAAGTTCAGACCTTGTTGGGGGGTCACGGGAAGGCTGCCCGGGGTTGCCCTGAGTGGCAGGGACCACAGAGGGTGGAAGTGAGATAGGGTGTGTAGCACAGCTGCAATCGATAAAATCTACAGGAGCTGTCAAGAAGGAAGACCAGCCCCCACCAGATGTCTGGCGTAAAGCAGGCAGAGACCAGCTTGATCCAACACGGTGATTATTTCACCTGCAGGTAACCCCTAGCCTCATTATATGCTCATTGTAATACATTAGCATGCTAAATGACACACTGCATACCACCATGATCAGAAATGGAAAGCCCATAAAAAGACACAAAATGGCCATCTGAGCTCCCCTGAGAAATTTCCACCCCTTTCCCAGGAAGATCCTGAATATGTCACTCCCTTATTGAATATCCTCCCCCCACCTCCCCCCATGTCTCCTACCTTCCCCACCCTGAATAAATGAACCTCAGTAAAGGAAGCAAATTCCACTAAAGAGAGGCTGCTCTGTCTGTGGACTTGCCCATTCTCACTGCTTCAGTAATAAACTCACTTTCACTTTGAATTCTATACTGGCTAGCATTTGAATTCTTTCCTGCACGAAGCAAAGAACCCGCAGTGGGTCACAGACCTTCAGGTCCCCAGATCGCTGGAATACCTGCATCCCAATCAGGCCCCAGGTGCTGCCGCTGAGACCACACTTCCCAGGGGAAACCCAATCTCTGCAAGATCTCAGGAGTTCTATGGGAGTCGCACACCTGGGTGCCCTGGGTGCCAGAGGCCCCTTGTCCTACATTCATTCATAAGGAGTCTGATTCAAACCACTTATCACGAATACTCCACCCATACTCCCTGCCTCAGAGTCACAGTGCAATGGTGTCTTGACCAGGAGGCCAGGCCAGATGAGGGGCAGCTGTCTCTGGCTCAAAGGCTGTGCAGGGAAGGGAGACCCAATGTCAGAACAAGGTAGTGAACTGTTCAGTAGCACCAACAGGTAGTGTCTCCCACTTCTACACTAAAGGGACAAGGGGCCAGGCAGGTGACTGAAGTGCCAGGCCATGTTCACATGGAGGAGGCTGGAACCATTCTGGGCTCCTCCAGTGGGAAATGAGCCAGACGAGTGACAGTACCACTTGGTGAGACACTGTGAAGGGCAGGGAAGTGAAATCACTCCACATTCCCCACTTCTGCCCTCACACCTCTCAGCAGTGCCTCTCACTGGTAAAACATTGCCCAATATCAGCTGGGAAACCTCTCCTGCAGGAGGTAGGCCCTGCTGCAAGACACACAGAGCAGAGCTGGGGGACAGGGAAAATGCATCTGAGAGCAAGCTTGGCAGCTGGAAACACCTAGCAAGGAACACATGATTGAACATTTACTTCAATAAAGTTTGTTTTGTTTTATTTGGGAGTTCTGGAAACTGTGAGCAGTGAATATTTTAACTATGAAGTGGCGATTCAAATACGGAAAAGGCTTTAGAGAAAGGAATCATCTGGTACATGGGCTAATTAGATATTTGTACTTAATCACGTGGATAAAGAGCAGGCTTCATTCAAAAGGATAAGGCTGTTGTAGGTGGTGGTAGAAGGGATGTGCTTATCCAAAAATGTATCATCTGAGGATAATTTAGAAGTTGGCATTAAGAAGGAAATGTCCTGTGATTTAATCTCTACTATTTTTTTTGCAGATTTCAATATATTTCCCAAGGAACAAGTCTGTTTAAATTGGCATTTATATTTTCCATGTAATATAAATAAGAAATAGACAATGATTGTAGAGATGCCCTCTCTCTAGATAGATAGATAGAGAGAGAGAGAGAGAGAGAGAGAGAGAGAGAGAGAGAGAGAAAGGAACTGGAAGCACCCTATTGAATGAGGTCCCTTTATAAACACAGAAGTTTGGTTGGTATTTTTCAAACTGCTTAATACTGCTGACTGGACATCTTTACATGACAAACACCAGATGGAAAAATCAGTTGAGAGTCACAAGCTGAGGATGATTTCATTAGAAAATGATCATTTACTCATAATTATCCGGAAAAGCCCATAACCCTACAGTGCTTTCATAATAACATTTGTGTTACTAAAATATAACAAGAGTATACTTTTGCTGAAAGTTTACATTCTAAGCTGTAGGAGAAACTTAATTATTCTAATATAACAAACACATAAAAATGCCTGCCTAATTTTAAAATTGGAACTTCAATTTCCAGTAACACATTTTGCCATGACACCATTTGCAGCGTTTGTCCTAAACTGCTGTCTACAAAAATACTGTAAGAACACAGCTTTTCTGATGAACCAAACAACCGATAATCAAAGAGACAAAGCAACTTACTCTCATCCTTATTCAATGCAAAGCTTATTCTTCTCTATCGCTGCATATAACAATGAGGTATTTTTAACAACTTTTAAGGGACTTTATAACAATAAAATGTGGTCAGTAAGTTTTAAGACACTTTGACCAAAAATCAGTTTAGCAGAAACCCCATCCAGTGACCACACAGCATGTCCAGGCTGCATCATGACATGTCTGCATGGTTATTTGGTGATAAACAAAATAAAAAGATCTGTCATTGAAACCTAAATAAGGGAGACTGCTTACATAAACTGCAGCATTCTAAACTGGAGTGCTGTAAGTCACCAGCTTGAGGCAGCCCTCCCAGCTAAACACAGTTGGATTGTTTTTCCAGAGAGGAAAGATTAATAGCTAAAAATCATGACCTTTGACTTTTGACATAAATTCCAAGAAGTGAAATGCAATTGGAAAAACTGGTGAAACCTTAAATCACTGCTAAAGAGCAGGACAATGACCATATATCCACAATAACTAAATATGTACACCCAATTTGGGGTCACAAATTTCCTCTCTAGCTTATATTATAGCAGAGCCAATGAAGGTACAGTTCCACATTTTCATCCCCACTGTACATCTATGGAATAAAGCCTCAAATTGCTGACTCCCTAGATAATGCAAATTGTTTACAAGTATGATTCCCAGAGAAAATAAATCTTTATAAATACAGAGAATTTGTTTCATGTGACATTTTAATAACCCTTATTTAGAAGTCACTTTGCACAGCCATTACTTCATGCTCTTGTAATTCTGAATCTTCTTGAGGAACAGATACCAATGACTCCCCTTATACATTTAAGTAGTTAAAATTAGAAAATTAACATAAAATGTTGGCATATGTGTAAGTTCTTTGAAAGAACAATGTGCATCTTTCATTATGGGCCATGGTCTCTAGCAGTAAGTTATCATATTATCATTACTAAAGTAAGAATGTTTTTATAGCTTAATTATAAAATAATGCAATATAATACATTATGATATCATTCAAAATTCATTTATGACAAGAACAAATTATCAGATATATTCAACTACCAGAAGCAAGTCAAACCAGTAACTTTTTATTGCCTTCAACCGTGCTTCTTAGAAAGCAATGCTTAAATTAATACCTGTGAACCAAATGAGTGCACAATAAGCAGTGAATGGCCCTTTTCACTACAATTTTAAATCAGAAACCAAATAGTGTTCAGTGACACAGAAGCAGCTCATCGAGCCTCACTTTTCATATCCCTTTAGGAATAAGAGCTATGGTATTATAAATTCTGGAGCAGAAGATCCCAGGATGACAGCACTGATAAGTAACAAGCCATATACTGATGAGTCAGATAAAAAGCTTCTTGTAAAACACTAAAACATCCTTATTCAGAAATCCCATAATCCTGGCTAACCCTCGGCAATGAAACAGGGGCAGTATCTTTAGTTTCCAAAAGATAAAGAAAAACACAGACAGAAGCACAGTCATTTAGCTCATCTTTAGGATCCAGAGATTCTAATGCTGAAACATGACTCAGCCATTGAACTTCAAATCACATCCATTCATTGGTTATGGGCACAACTCATGATTGAAATGAAAAAAAAACCTTAAAGGAGAATTTCTATTTGTTGGCCTTCTCTTAAAAATATACCATTTGTTCCCAAGAGCTTTATGTTAACTTGTTATAATTCTCTTAGAAAAAAGAAACAGATGCTTCATTGTTGTAATTTTAAATGTGTCTGTCATTAATATTTATTTATTTCAAAATGCGCTGTTAGAAACCTGAGCATTTACATATCTCTTCTTGACTTTCAACTCAAGATGATATACTAAGAATATAGATTAATCCCCATTTCCTCCTGAGGCCTACATGAAAAAGAAAAGACATAGTACATATAAAATTAATAAACAGAGAACCAAAGAGGACACTTGGCTATCAACATCATTATAGATATTTCAATGAGGTTTTGTGAAATGAAAGTAGATGGAAGTATCTAAACCAATGAGTAGAGCAGAGTTTGCTAGGAAAAGGCTGCTCTGGGAGATGACAGCCCATCTTCCCATCAGACCATAGAAGTGGCTTTGGGCTCAAGGAGCAAATTACATGGAGGGTAAAATGAGAAGTGGGGCTGGAACAAACAAATATTTAAAGGTCAATATTTGAGATGGTGGTGCCAAGCAGCACTTTAACCCCCCCCCCCCTTCAACCCCCCTTCCCGCACACACACACACACACACACACACACACACACACAGTCCAGGCAGTCCAGCATTTGCGTTTTTGGGGGTAAAACAACAGGGCAATTTTGTTTTTTGTTTTGTTTTTTTTTTTTACTAAATAAATTAAATGAGATATCTGGGGAACAGTAAGAAATAGTAAAAGACTAGTGTGGACATTGAATCCCTGAATAAAACTAATCATTCTGATGTGTGATATGTGGCCACATGCCCAGAACTTTGCCTGGTAAATCCATGATGCAGCCTGCCAGTTGACCCTTCTTACTCATATGCACAGTCCTATTAACTATTCAAGGGAGGGGCATAAGTAGGAGTATGTACATGTTTGCATATTTGAAGAAGAAACCCATGTCTGCTAACCATTCTTTGTTCTTAAATATGAATAATCAGATAGATCATCAGATGCATGAGAAATCAACAGCATTAAGGAGAATCACCAAGAAAAACAGAAAAGCTTATCATGGAGGAAAGAAAGGTAACAGGCAATTTAATAAACAAAAGGGAAACAAACAACAGAAAACTCGTATAAATAGAGTACTTGGAGGTAAATTTATGTCAATATAACAAAAACAAGATGTGTAAAAAGAAAGAAAAAATATCAGAGAATAAAAGAGTGTGATAAGTGATTAATGATTAAAATTTTGAAACAAAAAGAAAAGGGAGAAGAGGGGGAAGAAGGGAGGAGGAGGTGTTTCCAAATATGCAGGACAGAAAAATTAACAAAATGTGTAAAAGGAAATAACCTTAGTCATAGAGGATCAAAGTCCAACTAAAAAAAAAGTTCTAGAAAAAGAAAAGTGAGAAAAAAGCTGGGAAGAAATTAACTAATATTCAGAAGGATAATAGGAGGGAATTTACAGGCTTAAATCTTTAGAGTTAATGCTTGAACCAGTGCCCAATACTCAATTTTACATATATAAAATTATAATCAAGTATATATCATTTACTACTCTTATGAAAGATTAAGAGCATCAAAGATAAGGCTACAAAAAATTTCCAAAGAAGTAAAACAGTTTATTAAAACTGAATTGGAATTCTCAGCATTACCAAATTATTGAAGAATAAAGCACTGCAGGAAAAAAAAACACTTTTTTTTTTAAATTTAGAATGCTAGGTCATGACAAACCTACTCAAATATAACTGTCAAATAAAGATATTTTCAACAGACAGGGTCTGCAAAAATTTACCTTCCACATATATTTTTCTAAAGAGTCATTTAAATATGTGTTCCAGAAAAAAAGTTAATTTCTGAAAAATAAGAAGAGAAAGATTTTGGATATAGGGAAGGTGGGTATAGCCCAGGCAATTCTTTTCTTTTTTTTTCCCCAAATATATTTTATTGACCATTTACAGAGAGGAAGGGAGACGGATAGAGAGTGAGAAACATCGATGAGAGAGAAATATCGATCAGCTGCCTCCTGCACACCCCCTACTGGGGATGTGCCCACAACCAAGGTACATGCCCTTGACCGGAATCAAACCTGGGACCCTTGAGTCCGCAGGCCGACGCTCTATCCACTGAGCCAAACCAGCTAGGGCGGCCCAGGCAATTCTTAATGCAAGTCTGGGACAATGGTTGCACATTTGGTCTAAATATGAGCAGGTCCAAATTGGAGCACACAGATAAGAGGTTTCCAGGAAAAACAAAAGTGGGGGACTTCACGAAGGACAGCATGTGTTAAAGAATGGAAACTTTGAGATTTTGATAAATATATAGAGAGAGTGACATTAAAGTTCTCAAGAAAATAAAAAGAAGACAAAATAGTATGGACCAAAGAGAAGCCCAACTAAAGTGCACCGTGACTCTAAGCACTTGGATGGCCTGTAGAAAAGAAGAATCCAGGAGACCTTGATACTAGAAATACTTTTCTATCTGTGTCCCAGGCATCGTGGCTTTTGACATTTAGGTAAGGAAATTTAATCCTATTTGCTCTGGCAGTGAGCAATATGGTCATAATAACGCAAACACTTCAAACATATTTTCGACTTTAAAAATCAACCTATGGGCAAAACAATCAAGAATTACTTGCGTGTGATGAGAATGTAGCTATTAACCAGCTTGACAAGTTAAAGTGGATCAGAAGAATGAAGAAGAGATAGAGGAACTGTAGAGTAAAAGGTAGTTTAAACTACTGCCTGGAGTTGATAGCTCTATAATTATATATATATATATATATATATATATATATATATATATATATATATATATATATATAATTTACATTATTCACAATTACAAGGTAAAGGATGGAAGAACTCAAAGTAATGATAAAACTGTCAAACTTTGGGAGGAGGATTGGGGGGAAATGAAATAGAGCAAGATAAATCCAGTCTTTCTTAGGAAATGAACAGATATTCTCTCACGTTGTAAAATTAGGAAATGGAGATATAAACATACCTGGTGTTAGAAGATAACCTATAGAAGAATGAAACAGAAAAGGTCAAATAAGAAAAGATGAGTTGGGTGGCTGCTTTTCATTAGGCACCCCTCTGTATGACTTGATTTGTTACAATGCACACATAACCCTGACATTTTTTTGAAATAAAATTAAAATAAAGCTGACTCCTTTTAGAGCACTTCCGTACAGCTTTAAATGACCAAAGAAAAAATACATTTTTTATTTGGAATTTACTTTACCAATTTAAAAAGCCCTTTGTGAAACCACCATCACTTCCAACTATAATACATCCTATATCAACAAGAAACTTGGTTCACAAAGTAAAAGAACCCCAGTTTCGCTATGAGTTCAACCTAGTATAATTTGTTTGAATATTTGGATGCATCGTTTAAGCGGCACTTTTTTTTCCCCAATGTCTACTTGCATGCCTGTAACTTTCTAAGGAAAACTCAATAAAGTTTTGTATTTTTTGAAATCATTTCACTGTACAAGCTGTGCTTCTCAACTGGCAGAGAAGGCTATGATGGTTCTCAAGGATTTGTAATGATTTCCAAGACCTTTAATCTGTGAATGAAAGAAAATTTATGATATAGATGAGCCAACATAGCCCAACAGATCAAAAAATGCACTTTTTAAAAAGCTTCTAAATATGGAATTGATTAAATATAAGCATTTTCTACACTGAGCACATTCCTGTTATATGGTTTTTGGATTAGTAACAGTGTCAGTGTTGAGTGAATAGAACAGAATAAATAAACAATATGCCAATTAAAAAACAACAACAAAACAAAACAGTTACCTAAGCCCGGTCAGGTAGCTCAGTTTAGTTACAGTGTCTTTCCAATAAGCCAAGGCTGTAGTTTCGACCCTCCAGTCAGGGCACATACAAAGATCAACCAATGAATGCATGAATAACTAGAGCAACAAGTCAATGTTTCTCTCTCTCTCAAATCAATAATTTTAAAAATCCTTAGCCAGTTTGTTTCAGTGGATAGAGCGTTGGCCTGGGGACCAAAGGGTCCCAGGTTCTATTCCGGTCAAGGGCACATACCTCGGTTGCAGGCTCCTCCCCATCCAGGGCTCTGGTCGGCTGGTACAGGAAGCAACCAATTGATGTGTTTCTCTCACATCTATATTTCTCTCTGTCTCCCTCTCTCTAAAAATCAATGAAAAAATATCATCGGGTGAGGATTAGAAAATAATAATTTTTTTTAGGTTTAATAATAAAAAATTTAAATAAATAAACAACAGTTAGCCAAGACCAGCCACTGACTCAGCTTCTTGGTATATTATTAACTACTTCAAGCCAATGGCCAATCACTTGGATCTATATACTAGTAAATTGTCCTAACTATGATGTTTGGTCAAATATATTGGTCTAGTATGTGATAAAATGAGTGTTACTGATTCATCTGTAGTCTGCCTGATTTCACCAATGGTTAAAAGTAATAGAGTTCATGTATGTGTTGACCATTGGCCCTATTATATATGTAACATTGTCTTATAATATATGTAACAGGTCTTATTAATCTGTTCCGATGGATGTGAAATTTGTATATGAGCTGCATAAAAGTTCTCCAAAGCAGAGCTGCTAAGTGCACTTTTTTTTTTTTTTGTACTATTTAAAGAATTTTTTTTTTTGGTACTATTTAAAGAATTAGGTAGAAAAAATTATAGCCCAGTGGTATATTTGAACAAATAAAAACATTGTAAAATATATTTTCACTAGAAGTCCGGTGCATGAAATTCGTGCACTGGGGAGGGTATCCCTCAGCCCAGCCTGCACCCTCTGCAATCTGGGACCCCTCGGGGGATGTCCAACTTGTGAAGTCGAACGTCCCTCTCACAATCTGGGACCACTAGCTTCTAACCGCTCACCTGCCTGCCTGATTGCCCCCTAACTGCTCCTCTGTCAGCCTGATTACCCCCAACTACTCTCCCCTGCTGGCCTGATCACCCCCAAGGCTTTTATTAGTATAGATATGACCCTTCACAGAAAATTTTACTAACCCTGCTATACAATAAGGGTTTGACAATTGAATTATTGGATCCAGACACCAAGAATTCTTTTCTTTGAATAGTGGAGGGAATAGTTATCTTGTCTTTAAGTTGCCCTGAAATTAAAATGAGATAATGACTTAGAAAAGTATAAAAGCACCATATAAAGACAACTGTCTTTTTCATGTACTGAAAAGGCAATAAAGTGGTAAAATGAAAAACACTATTTTTTATTCTCCCCCTTCCTTCCTTTACAGCCTTTTTTTAAACTTTGAAATTTATAAAAATTTCACTCCAATTTTCATTTCTTTACATTCAATATTATTTTGTATTGGTTTCAGGTTTTATATTAGTTACAGAATAGTGGTTAGATAATCATATACTTTACAAAGTGTTCCCCGATATTTCCAGTACCCACCTGGCATCATACCATCATTACAACACTATTGACTACATTCCCTATTTAAGTGACAATGGGTTTACAGGTTTCTTCCAGTCTTTCTTTTGTATTGTTCGCCTTTCCTTTTCTTTCTCACTTCTTCATCACTTTCCTTATATAGTATCTCAATTGGCCATCAAAGCTCAGTGAAGGCACTGGGAGATGCTTAATCCATTTTACAGACCAGGACACTGAGGTCAATTCCAGTTGGCTATGGAATTTGACTCAGTAACCCCCCGCCCCCGGGTCTCTGGAGCAGGTGGAAGGCTTTGCACTCACTGCCGAGGCATGCTCTGCCATGGGGCAGAGTGGCGTGAGCTTGCTTTTGGGTGAAGGTGGGAGCAGGAGTTGCCACCTCTGAAGTGCGAAGGCCGCCTGGACGAGGCCAGTTAGCACTGGGAGCTTGTCTGAATCACATCAGTCAGTCCGGTACCCTACAGTGCAGCACCCCTCCACTGAGGTGGCACCGCCCCTCAACCCCTGCCTCAGAGCTGCGGGTCCTTGCCCCTCCCCCCAGGCTACCTTCCATGCCCCTTGATCCCTGGCCTGGCCCACCCACGTTTTGGGGCCACTGCAGAACCTCTCTCTCTCTGCAGTGAGGCAGATCTCTGTCCTTGGTCTCCGCAAAGCTGTGAATCTGTGGCCAGAGGCCCGGTCTGTGTCTCAGCAACCCCATGCCTGTGATGTTCCCAGGGCCCAGCCATGCCTCCCTGGACAGCGATGTTCCCGGGGCCCCACTGGAGTGGCTAGGCCGGCCGGCCATGCCTCCCCTGGGCTGTAATGTTCCTGGAGCCTCATGGGAGCGGATAAGCAGGCCCAGCTGCTCCTCCCCGGGGCTATGATGTTCCCAGGACCCCACAGGTGTGGCTAGGCAGGCCGCTGCCCCTCTCTCAGGTGGCATCTGGTGCTGCCCACCCCACCCCCCCTCCCTGGCATGAGACTGGTACCTTGTGGGTGGTGTATTCCTGCAATAGGACTTCCTGCTGCGCTCTCCCCCGGCCCCGCCTGTTTGCCTCCCTTCTCCGCCGGCCCCACCTGCTTGCTTCTCTGCAGCTTCCTGGCTTCTCTCTATGCTGTCTTGATATGCAAATTAACTGCCATCTTTGTTGGGTTAATTTGCATACTCGCCCTGATTGGCTGGTGGGCGTGGCTTGGGCATAGCAAAGGTGCAGTCAATTTGCATATTACTCTTTTATTAGGTAGGATTGATTTCAGAGAGGAAGGGAGAGGGTGAGAGAGATAGAAATATCAATGATAAGAGAGACCATTGATCAGCTGCCTCCTGCATGCCCCACCCTGGGGATCAAGCCAGTAACCTGGGCATGTGCCCTGACTGGGAATCAAACCATGACCTCCTGGTTCATATGTCGAACCTCAACCACTGAGCCACACCAGCCGGGCAGAAATAAAAAAAATTTTAAGATGAATTTACTCCCCATTAATTAATTCAATTGTTTTGGATTATTCTACACTTAACCTGCTGTAAAGAAGTTATCAGAGTTAGCAGACTATTTCAAACATGATGGATTTTCAAAGACAATGTCTCCCTTCTGGAATCCAGACACAATGCTATGCAGATGAAGCTTGGGAGACACATTTTAGTAGTAGAATTTCATTTCAGAAATCTAGACTCTTGAGTAACTTAAAGGTATTTCCAGTATATGATTGTCATGCCTGTGTTTTGGCAATCTATCACAGAGACTGGGGCATCTGAATCAGGGTCACAACAGTTTGCAGTTTGCCAAGGAAAGTCCTATGCATTTTGTATTCTTTATCTCTTAATCCTCCCCACAATCCTCTGAGGTGGGCATGGTCTGAATATTTCACACATTCCAGAAAAAGGCTGGTAAGTGACTTAGTAAAGCCATGCACAAATTATAAATGTCTACAGTGGGATTCGAACTGAGACTTTTTGGCTACAGAAACAGTCTCTCTTTCTTAGGCTATCTTCACAGCCAAACATACCACAAACAGAATTTTCTCACCAAAATCTTTTCTTTTGACTCTAAGACATAAGACCTTATACTAGTATAGTGAGAATATAATATTTCCCACACTGTTGATATATAAATGGGTAAATATTGTTGTTGTTAGGGGAAAAAGGACAGAATCTGACTGTATTGCTTTCCTTTGCCTAAAAACTCCCCGTGCCCCATGTATACATGGCATACTGTGTTCAAGTCTCTTTCTGAATGTTGCCATGTCAGCCCTAGATGGTTTGGATCAGTGGATAGAGCCCTGGCCTATGGACTGAAGGATCCGGGGTTCCGTTTCAGTCAAGGGTACATGGCAGGGTTGCGGGCTCAATCCCTAGTAGGGGGCTTGCAGGAGGCAGCCAATCAATGATTCTCTCTCGTCCTTGATGTTTCTATCTCTCTCCTTCTCGCTTCCTCTCTGAAATCAATAAAAATATATTTTTAAAAAGTCACTATATCAGGGTGGTCTTCATGGAAACCAGCATATAAAATATTACCCTCTGCCTCCAGCTCTCTATCCCCTTAATTTCCTTTTCCTTTACAACACTCTATAGTACTTAGTAATATACTACATATTAACCTGTTGGTTTTTTTTTTTTGGTGGTTTTCTCACTAGAGAGTAAATTCCAGGAAGACAGGGATTGTGTCTGTTTTGTTCACTAATATATATGGTGAGTGCATGGGACAGTAAGTGACTGATACTTAATTGTTGCTCAATAAATCTATCTTGAATGAATAAAAAGATTTTAAGTCTAATGTTACCACTTAGATAGAGAATAGATTATTTTGCAATTGAATAGTCCTGGATAACACCTTTTCACCAAACCAGACATTATTATGAGGTGGAAATGGTTGGGAGAAAGTGGGAGGGTCACCACAATGTATTACAATTCTTGGAAATAAACACTTGAAGATTATATCCAACAAAGGCAGACAGAGGGAGCAAGAGTGCACTGTTTTTATGACAAAGGTAGTCTACATTCATGTACATCTCTGTGCACTGTGGCTACAATCTCCAGCATCATGATTTTTGCATCATCATGTCTATGTAAGGATGCCTTTCCATTCTTTATTATATTAGAGGAAAGATCTATCTCAGTACCAGGTAATATATCAGTTTCCTCCCTGTTTTCCTTTCTTTTCTTGAATTTGCTGTATATTACATGCAATATTGAAGGTTTGGTTTCCATTCTCCTGTAATGCAAAACTGTATTCATGCACTTTTTATTTGTACTGGGATGTTTTATATGTTAGAAATATTGGAAATATATTGAAAGCCTCTGTTAACAAAGCAGCACACAATTTGACGCTACTGGGCTGCAGGCTTTTTGTTTGTTTGTTTGTTTTTCAAAGTTGTATTATACTGCCATGGTGCATGGAGGGCATAATTTCCCACATGGTATAAACTAAAGGAGTTGAAAGGAATACTGTTTTATGGTAGGACTTTAAGTAGTATAAATGTAACTAAGATTTCTATTTCATCCCATTTTCCCAGTTTGATCAACTGGTGAAATTTACTAGCTGATCGTAGAGCTGAGAAAGAGTGATTATTATTATTAACAGCAAGAAGAGAGTCTCAGAGAAAGTAAACAAAATGAAATGAAACACACTTTAAATTAATTTGATGTTGCTCTGGAGTCTGGGAAAGTAAGGGGTATATATTTATGCTGGCTAAAAAATGAGACAAAACGCCACAACCTTCCTCAGTCAGTTGTGTTATAAAACAGAATATATATAGTAACATTAAGACGCTAATACATGCTTCTTAAATTAAAATCACATTGTTACATGGCACCACAATCCATAGCATTACAGCAAAACAACTAATGGTAAATAACCGACATCTGCAAGAGTCAAGATGAAGAATTCCATGGCCAGATTTGTGAGAATGGGTGCTTTGTCTTCTCATAAGTTGTGATTCCATTCCTGCTGCGAGAGCTGGGACAAAGTAGGTGTGCAATAAACACACATTGTATGAATGAGTGTCAACTGCTGGAGTCATATGTGTCATCTTATCACCATAGTTCCAGTGTGGACTGGAAGGTCAGAACACCTAGGCTCAACTCCTGAACTATGGATTTACTATGATTAACTATGTGACTTTGAGGAAACAAGTGAGCATTTCTGGGCCTTGGTTATTCATATCTAAAAAAATAACATAGGTTCCTACTGCCTAGAGTGACTGGGAGAATTACATAACAAAATCCATGAAATGTTATAAATCTGTTCTTGGCACATAGTAAGGAACCCAAACATGTTAAATGCTACATCTATAATAATAAAAGCATAATATGCTAATTAGACCAGCCAGCCAAACGACCTTCCGGATGTCATTCCGGACAAAGCTGCAGCAGCGGGGGCTGAGGCAGAGGCGATTAGGGGCGATCAGGCAGGCAGGCAAGCAGTTAGGGTTGATCAGGCAGGCAGGCAGAGTGGTTAGGGGTGATCAGGCAGGCAGGTAGGCAAGTGGTTAGGCCAGCAGTCCCAGATTGTGAGAGGGATGTCCAACTGCCGGTTTAGGCCCCATCCCACAGGGGTCCCTGTGGGATTGGACCTAAATTGGCAGTTGGACATCTCCTGAGGGGTCCTGGATTGCAAGAGGGTACAGGCTCGGCTAAGGGACCTCCCCACCCCATGCACAAGTTTCGTGCACTTGGCCTCTAGTTTATTCATAATCAACACCAAATACTCTTAGCCCATTATGGCAAAGTTGTGTATACCTTTTGTGTGTGTGTGTGTGTGTGTGTGTGTGTGTGTGTTAATGCATTTGCTTCAGTCCTGACACATACCTTTGTCCTATTATAAAGAAACATGCTTGGAAACTCCAAAATCATGTCATGCCTACATTTTGTTCACACACTTGTCTGTGTGGGCATTCTCTTTCAGTAATCTTCTAGAACTGGAACTATGACTGTTTTCATTGCTGCTAGATATCTGGTGACTTGGTGTCAAGTTTGCATATGAAGAAACTAGAACACAGAGAATTTATGTGCCTTATTGAAAATCACAGAAAATACTGAATGGCTTGGTTGAAATACACAGTATGGCTCCAGAATAGTGATATTAAATATCAACTATGTTGCTTCTCTAATATTAAACATACACACAGTATAACATGAACCTCACTTACACATGCACACACACAGACATATCATTTCTATGAGTAAGTGTCCCCTTCGGTCATCCTCAGAGCTGAAGCCCCTCATTTGCATATATTCCTAGGATGAGGGATAGTGAAGCCCCAAGGGTGAGACTTAACACATTTCTCCATTCCTTATCAAGAAATTACCCAAGTAGCCCAGCCTGTGGGGCTCAGTGGTTGAGCGTCGATCTATGAACCAGGAGGTCGGGGTTCAATTCCTGATCAGGGCACATGCCCGGGTTGCAGGCTTTATCCCCAATGTGAGGTATGCAGGAGGCAGCCGATCAATGATTCTCTCTCCTCATTGATGTTTCTATCTCTCTCTCCCTCTCTGAAATCAATAAAAAAAGAAGAAATCATCCAAGGAAAATATATCAGTCAACATAAGTGTGCCTTAATTTTTAAAAACTATGAAAAGCAAACATTTCCTAATTTTCCACATAAATGCCACCCAGTGTTAAATAATCCTCCAGTTAGGAATCTCCTGTATTTCTCTGTTGTGTTCACGCTGCTGGAGCCACTTGCATTTCCTTCTCTATCTTTATTGAGATGTAAAACATAAGATGACCTTTGCCCTTTCAACAATTTCATCTTCAGAGCACCCTATCTAATCTGTGCATCTACTATGAATCCACATTCCATATGAAAACTTTCTATAACCCATCCTCTCTCTCAAAAAAACAACACGGTAATCAGAATTTTTAAAAAAAGGAATTATATTTGCAATTAAGCATCAATTCAATTAGGTGAGTGGGGTCTGTATAGAAATGCAGTTTCTTTAACAAACGCAATAAATAGGGCTTAAAACGATTGGGCTGACAGCTCCCACAACCTTAGTGTCTCCTCCAAGATTTACAATGGCACAGCTCCCCCTTTTAGCAAATTAAACCTTATGTCAAGATTTCAAATTAAATCCAAACCCCTTGTTCTTTCTGTGCAGAAGAAACAAATTGGCCCCACATGCTGGTAGGCATGGAGGCTGATAGGAAACAGCGAAGTGAGAGCTCCCCAACCTGAAAGGCGTCACATGGCCACATCAACCGGCATAAACAGTCAACGCCACTTAAGGTTTCACACAAAAAGACTGGTAAAATACAGAGAATTTAAATATAAGAATTTTTTCATACCACACAAACCTGACTGGGTGCCAACATTTTACATTTCTGTTCTGTGCAAGCACTTTATGGGGGAATGTGTTTTTTATTCTATTTTTACGTGTTTGTTATGGGCCTGTTTTACAAAGATTGCTCCAAGCCTAGGTAATAAAAATAAGAAATGCACACAAATGGCCATGATTAACGCACAGAACAATCTATGCTTCTACATGTATGAAACATATAATATCCCTTTCTGGATATTTCAATATACCGAAATGTGTGTAGGTCACTCTAGGTTTCATAAATTCATTGTAACAGCAGATCTTGCTGTGGAATTATTCTAAAAGTCCAAGAACACACAGTCCTTAGTTTTGTGGAGTTATTTTGCCAGGAAAATATTGTATCTGTTTCTTATATATTACTTGTCAGCAATGTCTATATTAAGAATTGACAGGACTTGCTTCTCCATAGGAATCTGAGAATATGGCACACATGTGAAAATTTCTAAATATATTCTTAGATTATTATCTTAAAGTGAGTTGTACTATGTTGGTAACTATTCGAATAACACTTTCTGATTTTGGAGGACACTTTGATTACCAAATGTGTGTGATGCTTTCCAGTAAAATTGGGACAAAAGCTGGTTCAAAACCCTCTGTAACCAGAGGGTAAGGTGGTGAACTTCCCGGTGAGCCATCAATTTGTAGAGGTTTTTTTTTGTTTGTTTGTTTTTTTCAGGATGTACGTCTAAATATGTGTGTTTCCTTACTGTTAAGGCAGCAGGAAGAGATGTGCAAGTTCTTCATGGAATACCAAAGGTATAGAAAAATAAATAGTTTAAAACATGCCCACAGAAGTCTAGTTTGGGTACTGCACAATTCTAGGAGCATGATGCTCACATGTGTTGCCATAAAATATTTGTAAGTTTAACGAGTGTTTCATGAAAAAGCTAGGTTTCTTTGCACAAAGGTGTTATCTGGGCAAGAGAAGGCAGACATTTCAGAAGTAAGAGGGACAACTGTTGTTATAATGACTAAATGGATGGTGAGTCGATGAAATTAGAACATTCAAGTTATATTTTTCTTTGTTTGCTTTTACATGAAATGCTTTAAATAATTTGAGCAGACACTTTGTGTTTTAACTCTTTAAGTGTTACTTTGAAATTCTGATAAAAATTTGTAAGAAACCGGTATCTACAGATGAGCGTTTAGGAAACAAGATACAGAAAAACAAAGAAGCTTTCATCATATTATGAAAATAAATTCTTGCCCAGTTTCTTACTTCTTTCAGATACTTTTGGCTTTCATTTATAACTAAATTTTAGGTTTCGTTTATCCCAATTCCATAACTGGCAGCATATTAGAAGGAATATGCCAGTTGCCAATTTATTTTGCAACTATTTGGTTTGGACTTACATATGCATTGGTATAAAGGATTGATCTTTTTGTGTTATAGTATGGTCTTAATTCAACATTGGTTTCACAAACTCTTGGCAAGCAACATCAGGTTTATTTTACCAGAAGAATTTTATTTTTAATTCCTGCTTATAGTAACATGTTTAGGGAAAATAAAAAGAAACCTGGTTCATCTCAAAACATACAATTTCATATGTACACACACGTATACATAGGTGCTTTTAGGACAAATAACTCGATGATATATTCAGCAACAAAGAAGTCATCCTTGGGGTCGCATCAATCTCTGAATCATTCCTGAATACTTACCCTGCAATTTCTTCCAGTCATTGCCAGGGATCCTGTGATTGAAACTGTCATGAGTTCTGTGAATGATTATTTTCCATGGCTCCACAGCCTTGCACCCACTAAGCCAATTTTCCCCCGTTAAAACTGGATCGGTTCTCTCACATACGAACCACAACTGCCTTAGAAGATCCATTCCAGTATTGCCCAGAAGTTGAAATGAGAGTAAAAAAAAAAAAAAAATGTTTGCCCTAGTTTCTTCTTCACATTTAAAATGGATGAGTTCTTATAAGAACTTAATCTCTTGGATAGAAGGTAAAACATTGAATCACATAGTAGGGAATGAACTCTTTCTATTCCAATTAATTGAGTAGTAAAATGTAAGAGGATGTGTCCTAACAGTGTAAGAACAGGACATCAAGAGAAAAGCCGGAAAGTGTGAAGTTATGAATGAAGCATACCGTCTGCTGTTTCAGCTGGTTTTCCTCTGGCTGTTTCTCCAAAACATAAAATTTCTATGTCCCACCAATACAACGCACTGGCAGAGGAATTAATGGTTCAGTAAATCTTAATTTTGCAACAGATTCTCATTTGACAACTGCATCATTTTAGCTCATTTTAGTTCCGTCATATTTTGCTTCCTTCAAACCACACACAGGCCCTTAGATTCTTACTATTGCCAAAAGTCTGTTTCTTCTAACTAGACATCATCTGCTTGTTTTCAAAGGGCAGTCAGTGAATGCCTACTTGGCATTTATAGGTCTGGGAAGAAGTCCTTTGAGAATGGAAACCATTTAGGTGTGCATCCATTTTTTGGAGTAATAAAAATAATATCATTTTAAAATAATCATAGAAATTGTCTTTCTCTATAAAACTTCAGGAATTAAAATATATGTTGAGTGTAAAGATTTGTGGCCACTTTCTGAAGAGAGGCATATCTGTGAAGTAAAATTTGCATAAAAGTTTCCCAAAAACTAATTGTTTTAGAAGAAACTTGAAACTTTATTGTTATCATTAGCTTGTAAAGCTGCGTTTTATATTCACAAAAATTTTTAAAATTACCAACACTTGTTTTTTTTTATATCAAGCAGCAAAGCTAATCTTGTCATCAAAAAACTAAAAAGAAATACAATTTGTGAATTATCAAAAAGTTAGGTAGGAATACATGTGTGATAAGATTCTATATGAGTTTATATTTTTAATATAACTATAATTTAATCAATGATATATGTAAGTTAATATAATATCTGTTATAACTATAAGTATAAGTTTCCACATACAAAATATCTTTATAATATTCAATAGTCAATAATAACACTTTATTGATTATCATAGTAAAATATATTTAAATGTTCTCATGAATATTCCACTTCAAAATAAATGAATTTTATTCCCATTTACAGATGGAAAAATATGCATTATTACAATGCATTTATCAGACCAATAGATTTTTAAGTACAATCAGAGACATTGAACTTATTTGTTGCTGTTTCTCAAATTTTTCTTTCTTTCTCTCTAATATATGTATACCACTTTCTCCATATGTATATGAAAGTTACTGCTATGGGGAAAATACCTTGGGGAAAACAAAAAAGTTAAATCCTTTTCCCTTCCCTCTGCAAATACTTCTATCCACACTCTCTACCTAGACCACCAGCTTTTTTTTTCAATGTTGAATGAAAAGTTTTCACTTGAAAAGACAATTTTATAAATTTGAGTGAGTTGCCAAAATAGGCAAGCACATTTCTGTAAATAGAACCAGATTCTATTCTAAATATGTTCTTCCAGGATTCACTGACTCTTTTAGCAGCTAAATTTGCAGGCAAAACAATACATTACTATTTAGTTAATTGCCATACCATGGCCCTAATATCTGGAGAAGGCTGCTTTGATTACAATTCCACTATAAACAACTGCCTTTCTCAATTTTTCACCTTAAAAACAATTATTGCCATAAAGTGAAAATAATATTTTGATGAAATGCAATTCAAATAGCCAGTTGTAATCCTATATAATAAAGAGTTAATATGCTAATTAGACCAGATGGCAGAACGACCTTCTGGAACGACCAGTGGGTGGGGGGCAGTGTAGTGGGGCTGTGAGGCAGCCGCCAGGGCTGCAAGGCCTGAGCCTCTTGTAAGAATTTCATGCATTGGGCCTCTAGTGACTATATAAAGATAATAAAACTAATTTGGCCATATGGTGCTTGAGTATTTTTGATATTATCAAATATATTGGAGGCCCGGTGCATGAAATTTATGCACGGGGTTCCTCAGCCCGGCCTGCACTCTCCACTCGCCTGCCTACCTGCCTGATCACCCCTAACCTCTCTGCCTGCCTGCCTGCCTGATCACCCCTAACCATAACCTTCCCTGCCTGCCTGATTGCCCCTAACTGTCCTTCCCTGCCAGCCTGACCTCACCCCTAACTGCCCTCCCCTGCCAGCCTGATCTTGCCCCCAACTGCCCTCTTCTGCCAGCCTGATCTCGCCCCCAAATGCCCTCCCCTGCCAGCCTGAATACTCCTAACTGCCTCTGCCTCAGTCCCCACCACCATGGCTTTGTCCTGAAGGAAGTCGGATGTCCGGAAGATGGCTGGTCAACCTGGTCTAATTAGCATATTACCTTTTTTTAGTATAGATAGATTATATAGGACAGGATTGCTTACATGGGGGTGGGGGAAGCCTTTTTTCAGCAGGAAGAGATGCTATTGGCAGACAAAAACACATAATCCCTATATCTGGACTGATAGCCAGCCATATGCACTATACTGCCAAACCGGACATTAAAAAATTGAACCACTTTCTTATACCTTACACCAAACAGCTGTTGCCCTTAAAACCCCTCCTCAGCCCCCACCTTAGGTTCTGCATTCGCAGTTCACCCAGATTTGTTTCTGATTGGTTGGTTTCTATGCCAGTCTGCATCAAAAGCTCCACCTCCTAGGCAGCCATTGGCTCCTCGCAATTCACCCAGATTTGATTCTGATTGGTCGGTTTCTATGCCAGTCAGCATCTCCGGGCCTATCTCCAGGCCTGATCATAGAGGTGGGGCTGATCAGCAGCCGCCCCAGGCTGCTAGCGAGCAGGCTGAACTGCTGACCTCTGGCAGCAAGAGAGAGGCTTGGCTGCTGGCAAGGCCAGCAGGGTTTAATCACCCTGCTTCTCTCTCCCAGCCTCGCCAGCAGCTGCTGCCTCTGCTGATCATCCCTGCATCTCTCTCTCTCTGAGAGGTCAGCAGTTCAGCCCGCTCGCCTGCTGCACACACAGCCTGGCGTTCGGTCAAGCCTCTGGTCGTTGTGGATGTTACGACCCTAGTTCTTTATATATATAGATTAGACAAGCATGGTAAGTTATAAGATTTTGAAGTCAAATTACATTTGACCCTTAAATAACATGGGTTTGAACTTTGCGAGTCCACTTATGCAAAGATTTCTTTTTAAAACAAATACCAGTAATATTTTTGATTCACAGTTGGGAGTCTGAGGATCAATTGTATGCATTGATCTATGCCATTTTATGTAAGGGACTTGAGCATCTGCAGATTTTGGTATTGACCATGGTCCTGGTACCAACACCCACCACCACCCCCCTCACTGCCACCCCCACCCTGTCGTAAATATAGAGGGACAGCTATGTTTTTAGGGAGTCAAAAGTTATAAGTGGATTTTTGACTGTGGGGGCAGGGAGTACCTGGGCTGTTCAAGGATCAACTGTATTTCTTTATTTTTATTTATTGTTGACAGTATTACAAATGTTCCCCATTTTCCCTCTCCATTCAGCCCCTGCCCCACCCCACGCTTCCCCACACTATTGTCTGTGAGTATGGGCTATGCATATATGCATATATATTCTTTGATTAACCACTTCCCACAGCCCCCTCCTACCTTCCTGCTGAGATCTGTCATTCTGTTCCATGCTTCCATGTGTCTGAACCTATTTTGTTCATTAGATTCCACATATAAGTGAGATTATGTGTAAAAGAAATACAGTTGATATATTGTACTTTTTTGTCAGGACCCTTAAAAGAAATGGATGGGAACATTTAAGAGTTTCATAAACTCTTTTCAATGTTGTATGCAAAGCATAGTATAACTCAGGAGGGGCACATCCCTGGAAACTGGTAAGAGTGAAATGCCAACAACCACAGGCCTGAGGGGTACGGGGAACGAGGTGGCTACTAGACCCCAGAGGCACGGTGTGCCATAGAGACAGAGCCCCTGCCCAGATCTGCTGACTTCAGGTCCTGGGACCCAGTCAGCCACTGGTGCCAGTGCAATGCATTCCCTAACCATCCCATCCTCCAGCCTCCTGCCAGTTTTCCCAGTGGCTGACCCCGCTTAAGCCAGAGGGCAGGGGACTTGTTGTCTGTCTGGGCCCTTGTCCTGAGGCAGAGCAGAAGGGAGAGAAGAACAGATTGGATCAAGAGCAAAGGAAGACACAAAGAATTGTCTACTTTAGGCTGATAGACACTTATATTCATAGATATTTTTTAAAATATATTTTATCGATTTTTTACAGAGAGGAAGGGAGAGGGATAGTGAGTCAGAAACATCGATGAGAGAGAAACATCGATCAGCTGCCTCCTGCACACTCCCCACTGGGCATGTGCCCACAACCAAGGTACATGCCCTTGACTAGAATTGAACCCAGGACCCTTGAGTCTGCAGGCTGACGCTCCATCCACTGAGCCAAACTGGTTAGGGCACATAGATATTTTTTAAGGTCACTAATGGTGATTGCTTCTTTTGAGGTCTGCACCTGAAGTTGATATAAAGGCTCACTTTAATGTAAAACTTAACTACAGACACTTCTGAGATATTTACATCTATTAACTCATGCATTTTTCCCTAGTAGTCACATTTTATTATTCACATTTTTGTGATCCCCATTTGGTACATGAAGAAACTGAGGCACTGGGTGACTAGGTCAGATTTCACAGCTAAATTGTCTAGCCAGACTCTTAGCTATATTACACTAGGGGCCCAGTGTGCAAATTCGTGCACCTTGAAAGGAACTGTGGGCCATGAGGCTGTGGTGGGCACAGGGGTGGGTCTCGGCCCATGCTCTGTGCCCCCGCCTGGCCCCTCTGCCGCAGCCCCCGGTCCCCTGTCTGCCAGCAGCCCTGCTCCCACAGCCACCGCTCCCGCACGCTGATGGCACCAGCCCCACTTGTACTCGCTGATGGCATGGAGGGATTATGGTTGTGGCCGGCGCCAGCAGTGGCAGCTGCTGCCCCAATTGCCCCTCAGGATCAGGGGGAAGTAGAGAAGCCCTCAGGGGTGATCAGGGCCAGCAGCCACCACTCGCACCCGCTGATGGCGCCGAGTAATCAGGACCGGTGCTGGGCACCAGCAGCAGGTGTGAGTGCTGGCTCCAGTGCCAGCTGTGGGTGCGAGCTGGGCTGGGGCCGGTGCCAGCAGCAAGGGCAAGCACTGGGTGGGACCGCAGTGCACAGGAGCAAAGAATTTTCAGTAACCACCAGAGGCTTGCCCCAATGACAGCAACCAGCACTCCGTCTTGGTCTGGCGCCCTTGCTCACCTGGCTCTACCATCCCGCTATGACCAACGCCTGCCATGTTGCACACACACACCCTGGTAGTCAGCTTTGCTCTGTTGTTCTGGTTGTTCTGCCGTTCGGTCTATTTGCATATTAGCTTTTTATTATGTAGGATAAGAAACCCAGCCCATACTGTATAGTAGTCATGATTAAGCCTGTGATTAACCAATCAACCTAAGCGGATCTGATAGTTCAAAGTATTACCTGAATTTTTATTCATTGTTAGAAATAGCTATGTATGTTAACACAATATTAATAATACATAAAATAAAAAAAGTATTATGTACCAGTTTTCACTAGCTGATATGACTAAAAACTGAACACATCCAAGTTCAAGGACTTATTTTTTTTGTTTAGGAGAAAAGTCAAATTTTATTGTAGTTATTTGTTTTAGTTATAACTGGGGGAGGTAAAATCATTGCATAGGATATACTTATGCCAAAAAAATATTTGGTATTTGAAATTAAAATGCACATGATGTCCTTAATGTTTATTTGCTACTTGCAACCTGAAGATGAATAGAAGTCTGACCCTTGAAGAATGTGAAAAAAAACAACACAACACACAAAACCACATTTCACACAGACTGACTGTGAGCAAAGAGATGTGTATGTAAAAAAGCAGGTGGACACAGAATGCACATTTGGAGAAGGAAGAAGCAGTTTGGTTCTGTGAGGAGGTTTCATGATGCCCACAAGACAGCAGATCAGAACATTTGACTGAAAGTATAGGTTGAGGTCAGATAATTAAAGGATTATGCCCTGTCAAAAAGAATCAATATGCATAATGGAGAGATTTTAACTAAGGACAGGTTGAGATCATATTTGCATTTGATGGCAGTGTGAGTGGTTAACCAAAGTAGGAAGGGGAAGACATTTTCAAAACTTCTTGGAATCATCTAGATATGAGATCTGTAAAAAGCCTACATGGAATGAAAAAAATAAAACACAATAATATATCTCTATCACATTTGCATAAGGCTTTCTCTTTTTCTTGTTATATATTTGCCCGCACAATTTTACACCACAGACTGTCTAACAAGTTTTGTTGTTGTTGCTACTCTTAGTTTTCAACATTTTTATCTCCACAAATCTTACAAGACTTGGAGACTGGCCTCCTGTGACTATAGTGACGCTTGACCCTGTTTGGATCCATGAAGGCAAAGACAAATCATCCTTGATAAATGCACTTGGCCAAGGCCCCTGGTACTGACTTCTATAGAGGAGACTGTCCAGGGACTCCAGCAGCGAAACAGAAACCGGAAACAAACGATCAAAAACGCTGGTGTAGTTTTATCTCTGCCATATTTTATGCTAAATTTTTAAGATGACCTATTATATATCTAACCTCTACAGGCAGCTTCGCTCTGGTCAAGCATACGCAGTCTGAATTGTCATTATTTTCACCGCATGCCTTCTTGAATAGTTACCAAAAACAAGAGGTTATACTTAAATATAAAATTGACCATAAGAAAAATATTTTTAGAAAAAATGTGAAATGGTAGCTGTTTTCTGTATTTCTGTATTCAATGAAATAATCTCTCATACAAAACACATGCTTTTTCTATGTTACTTACACAATCCTTGAAAAGGTATCATTTAACGCAAAAACAGAAGTTGTCACAAAATCTTAATGTGCTTATTTCACATAGTATTCATTTCCACCTTTGCTGTTTTAAAAGGTATTAAAAAAAAAAAAAAGGAATCAGAAATCATCTAAGGGCTTATTTTTCTTTTACACCACAACAGAAAATCATTTGAACAAGAAGAGAGAAACATCGATCAGCTGCCTCCTGCACACTCCCCACTGGGGATGTGCCCGCAACCAAGGTACATGCCCTTGACCGGAATCGAACCCGGGACCCTTGAGTCCGTAGGCCGACGCTCTATCCACTGAGCCAAACCGGCTTCGGCATTGAACAAAAAGAAATATGAAAACAAATGGGTCAAATAAAGTAATAAAAACATTCACTGCATTAAATCCAGAATGTGATGAAGGGAGTTTTATGTCCTGAGAGCAAGTAGAAAGAACCAGGGCTTGTATCCCATTAATACACAAGAAGACCCAAGCTACCCATGTACAGCCAAGTTCAGTTCAGATTGATTAAAAGTGTCTTAATACATAAATGTTTCCCATAAGGAAAAAAAAAATCAATACACTACTTATATAAAGACCTGCTTGTTTATTAAAATAAACAAACAGAACATATTTTCATAGGATTCCACAAAGAATGAGCCTTTGCTCTGACTTGTCAGGTCGGTCGTCATTTCTGTACGTGAGCGTAAAAACAGTAAGGATGGATGCTATTCTGACTATGGGGTGCTTACTTTCCTCCAACGATTATTGTCTTAATGCCTGTTTTAATCAGTATTAACTACTAGCAATAACATGCTTTTAATTATGTTTTAAATGAGTCCTTTATTGGGCTGTTTTGGGAAGCAAATTAGTCAAAAGGAGCTGTTAATCAAAAACGTGTTACTGGCACAAAATAAATGTTCATTTAAGGAGCCATTTGAAATAAACCTGGCTCATTGCCTCTGACAACCTGCAAGGACACCAGGGCCTCCCGAGGATAACTCCTTCAGTACTTGCCTGGATACGCCTTACTGCTCAGAAGTTATAAGGAGAAACATTAAGCAGTTCAGGTCATTCATCAGCTAACTTTTACTACTGTACTCAAGAAAATGAGCCTCCTAGGAACTTCACAGCAGATCTATTCCTTCATTAGCTAAGTAATATTGAGAGAGATGTTCCTGTCACTACGAATGGAGAAATCTATTGCACTGAATTTTAGTGGTATCCCTTTTGTCTCTGAGCTGTCTTTGCAAATTCCAAGGTATTTAGGCTGAAAAACTAGCATAATTATCTCTGAACATTTTTCGTATATATTCATTTCTTTTATTGAACGATCTCTGGCCGGAATGTACCACTGGGCAAAATTATATATTTTATGTGACTCTCCAGTCTTAGGACGGGGCTTTCTCACCATTATCCTCTATTAACAAGATGCAATTTGAAATACAACTTTGAAAAAGGTCTTAGAACAATTGTTTTGATGGTTTAATTCCTCAATTTTAAAGCAACTTAAAATGCTGGGGAAAAATATGCAATGCTGTAGTGATACCATTAATTTTAAAGTTTCTCTATATTCATTTGTGGGGCAGTCTACTTGCCTTTGGTATTTTGTTTACAATTTACAATTCTTTTCCATCCTCCAAATTTGAAGGTTAAGACTACTAAAAGTTAGATGGCCCTCAGTAAATTTTTTTCTGCTATATCATAATTTTGGAAATCCAATTTTAAAGTAGAACTACTCCTTTGGAAAAACGTATTACATACGTGGTTGATCTTTGTATGAGCTATCACCACAGGAAGTAAGGATAAATGTGCGGCAAATGTTTGTTCAACACATATGTGTGTCAAACATTGAGCAAGGCGGGAGGAGTACATAAGGAAGAAGACACAGCAGCTCTCCTCACAGAACTGCACACTCTGACGGGAAGTTTAAAGAGTTTCCTGCTTTCTCAACATACAACACTTAATACAATATCCCTTTAAGAAAACTGAGCAGAACAGCCTGAGGTGGTCACAGTCTCCGGTATCTATTTAACCCTTCCTGGATTTCTGGGAAGGGTTGTCATATTCATTATAGACTTTCTACCATGGAATTTTTGTTTGTTTCTCTGTAAACTTGTTAATTTGTGCTTTGTTTTTTTTTGGAAAAAAAGAGCCAAACAAGGGCGAATGTTCCCCTACAGCCCCAGGTGAGGTCTATTTTGCTGACTGGAAATGAATGGCTGAGAGTCTTGGGTGGGGGATAAAAGCTTGGTAGCTAAATCCAGCCTACCACCAGGAATGCTCAGGACCTACTCAAGAAGGCAAATAATCCCTTCCACTAATATTTACAGGGTAAAATAAGATTGTTGTTAGAGTAATAAATTTGACAGTAAAATAGTAGTCAAGTTTTCAGGCAAATTTAAATTGGCTAGTTGAAACAAGCGAATATTCTAGAAAAATTAATTGTACTGGACAAAAAGGTGTTCCTAAAGTGTTAACTAAAATTTTTATTGGTACTTCATCTCATGATAAAATTGTGCACCACGTAATGAACCTAAAACAGTAATATTATAGTGCAAAAAATTAAAATTTAAAATCCATCAAGACTACATTATAAAGATTTCAAAAGCCTCCTAACATTTAAATCAAAAAAGGAGGGGATAGTAGAAGAATATCATGTAAGGAAAAATATCCTGTAAGTAAATTACATCTAGAAAATTAATACTTTAGAAAACTAATTGTAAGGCTAAAAGCATGAAAAACACACAAGGTGTCAAAACAAGCCAGAGGAAAATCATTTGGGCAAAAAATGAAATAGGATCCCAAGTCAAATTTATAGAAAATATTCCTTTATTAACTTTTGGTCGAGAATATGTTTGTATATTTTCAGAAAACAACTTCGAAACCATGTGGATTCCAGCAACAGAGAGGAATCGGCAGGACTACTCCAGCCATAAAGACAGAAGAGAAGCAGTCCAGAGATGAAAGACGCTGATGTGCCTTCCCATACTAGCAGTTAGCAGCTGTGCATCACTGCAGGTTGCCCAGGACCAAACCAGAGAGAGTCGGACCTGCATTACCACCATTTGTCCACCATCCAGAACTGTAATGTCAGTGCTGACATGTACACATAAGGAACTGTTAGACATTGAAATTGGGTCTCAAAAGAACTGTTGGCCCAGAAAGAAACTCACTACAGACTGATTCATTTGCCTGTCACTATAACCATTATTGCTTTTCTCATTTTCGGTTCTTATAAGTGTATTTCTAATAGCACATGATCTCACTCATCTAGGGGAAATAATGAACAACATAGACAGATGAACAAGAACAGACCCAGAAACAAGGAGGCATGGATCAGACTGTCGGGCCTCAGAGGGAGGGGAGGGGAGGGTGGGGGTAAAGGAGAGAGATCAACCAAAGGACTTGTGTGCAAGCATATGAGCCTAACCAGCGGTTAAGGACAACAGGGGGGTGGGGGCATGTGTGGGGAGGGGTGTGGGATGGGAATGGGGGGATGACAACAAATATGTGATACCTTAATCAATAAAGAAATTTAAAAAAAAGAGAAAGAAAACAAACAAACAAACAAAAAGCTTGGTAGATCTCCCAACATGGCTCCCAATAGGGGAACACAAACCATAGAGACTGTATTTTTTTTAAAATATGTTTTTATTGATTTCAGAGAGAGGAAGGTAGAGGGAGAGAGAAACATCAGTTAGGAGAGAATCATCAATCAGCTGCCTACTGCACGCCCGCTCCCAGGGGCCAAGCCCTCCACTCAGGCATGAGCCCTGACTGGGAATTGAACCATGACCTCCAGGTTCATGAGTGGACACTCAACTACTGAGCCACCCTGGCCAGACAAGGCTGTCTTTTTTAGTTTCCTCAGTCAGAAAAGGTGGCAAGCACCTAAAGGCAAAACTACTCTAAAATGATTCAGGGACCTTAAGATGTAGTGTGATCAGGACTCAGAGCCTGGAACACTTAAACTGCCCAAAGTGAAAGGAAAGTCATTCTGAAGGAAGAAAAGGCAGTCAAACTAGGGCATCCCGGAGTCGGCTTGGCCTATCCCAGAAATAACAGGCAAGGAGAGAGAATTGCTAAGAAGGTGTCCAAAGTACAGCACAGGTGTGAAGAATGAAGCTTTTCATATTGTCAGATAACAGAAGGGGCAGTCTCAGGGGGCGGAGGTGGTGGGTGAACTGTAAACGTGAAGTTTTGCTCCCATAAAGATTAGAAGAGAAAGAAAGCCTTGAGATATCTCAAATGGGTTTATTATTACCTTCACCCTGGCTGTTCCCAGAAAAATCATTACTCCCATTGATTGAGCTCATGCTGTGTGCCATTTTGGTGCAAAGTGCTTACATATTATTTAATTTTCTCTCTAGGAAGCTACCATTGTTGTCCTCAAAATACAAATGATGGAACTGGTAATTACAAATATTAAGTAATTTCTCAGTCACACCTCAGAGATAGGAGTTGAACCCAGGTCTCTAACTCAAAGCCATAGCTTGGAGAAGAGTCAAGGAAACTTGATAGACTGTTATATGAGTTAGAGATAAGCTTTGCTTGTGTTACTCCAGTGGGATGTTTTGGTTGTTACCATCAAAACACAGCTGATCTTGTCCTGAATCATATAGCAACTTCCACGAGATAACATACATGATACTCTTAAGTATTTGTGTGTTGAATGGGTGGAGGGATAAATAAGTAACTAAATATATGCACTTACTAGGAGTTAAAATCTTTACTATCTAACATAGTGGCTAAGTTTAATTATCATAAAACCCTGCAGGTGCCAGACTAGTGCAGACTCTGTTTTACAAAGCCCTTTTCTGCTGCCTTGGCCACGCATTACATTCTGATGTTTTATGTTTATATAACATTTTCCCATAAAAATTCAGCGATGTAATTTTATACTTTTTGTGTGTTTGCTATTGCTGGTGAGGAAACTGAGGTTTGGGGATGTTTAAGAACCTATAAACGATCATATAATTATTTAATATAATAAAACCTAATATTAAATGTAGATTTTCTTATCCAAAGTTTTTTTTTTCTTTTTGCGCTATTACAGCCCTCTCCAATTGTAGTTCTCAATAATCAGAACATCCTAGAAAATAAATGAGGCAAAGGTTCTCTTTTTCAAGCCTGGTCTCCATTTATTAACTTGCTAATGTTGCAAAGTGAATTTGAGTGATTTAAAAATCATTTCTATATATATAATGGACAATTAATATATCCAAGGATTATGTATTTAATCTGTACCATAACAGTTATTTTAATGAAAATATATGTTTCAATTTAAGTTATATGGATTTAAATCATGCTCTCTATTGACTAATTGCTGTCATAAGTGAAATACTCCTATCATAAGATTTTTCTAATAGTAGAACTCATTTTAAATTATTCTCCTAGAAGGCTATATTCAGATATGAAGGGAGGGCAGAAAACTCAAGTCAAACAGGTGAGAACGGGAGAAAATAATCATAAAATCTCTATTTAATTTTCCTTCTTGTTTTAATTGGTCTCAATTCTGACTTGTCCATGGACATTCCTGCCACTTTCACCTCTCATCACAGTCAAAAATGGTAGAGAAGGAAAGTCTTCCCATTCCTTCTGCAGCAAACCATGTATGAGCAAAGGAGGAATGAAAAAAAAAAGAGTTATTTTGCTGGTAGCATGTAGTTGCTTAATTAATACTTGGTAATTGACACAATATGAAAGAGAGTTAAGGACAGACGTCTGGTTTATCATGGTTGAATTGGGCAATAATAATTTTATTGATTCCCACTGCATTCTATCACTATGTACCAAGTTGAAAGAACTATTTTTAGTTATCAAACATTAGAATTTTAGTTTAGCATTAATGACTTAATTTTACTATGCATTTAAACATTTTTTTAATCTTTATTATTGAAAGTATTACATATGTCCCCTTTTTCCCTCCATTAACCCCCTCCAGCCCACCCCTACCCCCGCCCCCCAACCATAGGCCTTTACCACCCAATTGTCTGTGTCTATGGGTTATGCCTATATGCATACAAGTTCTTTGGTTGATCACCTCCCACCCACCCACCCTCCCCTGCCTTCCCTCCAAGATTCCACATTTTGTTCCATGCTTTCATGTCTCTGGATCCACTCCCTTCATCAGTTTATTTTGTTCATTAGATTCCTCATATAAGTGAGATTGTGTGATACTTGTCTTTCTCTATGCATTTAAACCTTTTTAAAACATCTTCTCTCAGCCAAATGTAGTAATAAAATTGAAAAGCACTGATAGTGTCTTATTATGAATTTATTTTGATTTTTATGGAAGACCCATGAACATATAAACTAAAATGTAATTTTGAACATTATCTTTTCCTTGATATTTAAAATTCGATTACATCAACAGTAGTGTTGGGGCTGTATTGGAGATGGAGGCTGGCCACTTAGCTTTTCGAATGGCCATTGTCCTCTTGAGTGTTATATTAGTGCCTCTCCAGTGATCATCAGATTGCACAAGTCGCAATAAGAAATTACTTCTGCCCCCACAAAATAACTAAGGGAGTTTCCAGCTAATGATACAACCACACTCTGCCTGCCTTAGACTTCTGAAACTGCAGAAATGTGATCATTGCGATAAAAAGTAATTACCAACCTCCCTTTTTATATCATGTAGCATATTTATTTCAATCAGCTCTGATGGGAACTTTCTTCTGGTTTTCAACTTCTATCAAACTCTCCTTCCCTTTGCTGTGGGTGTGAAGTCAAACAGTTGTTACTGGAGAAAAAGACAGGAAAGCCAGTGATCAGGCTCATGCATATCTTACAGCAGAACTAGCCAGCTTCCATTTTCATAGCCACGTTGGGACAAAACCTTACATGGGAGCTTTTAAAATCAAAATGCGTGTTAGTTTTCAAAGTTAGATGATTTGGCCCTTTTGTAAATCACTCAGAATGGAACCAAGTGTTATAGAAATTTTTTTTGTGTGTGAAAATCTCATACAAAATAACTTTTAGGCCAATAAATTAATTTTTTAAAATGTAATGGTATAGTTTAAATCATTTTTTAAATAGATATCCATGGTTTTTATGCCTTAAAAAACTAAATTTAACTCACAGGTTTAGAGTTACTTCAGGGATCCTCAAAAAGGGCAACATTGCCCTGAAGGGGTAATACTTATTTAGGGGTTAAAAAAATCTGACACGTTTTATATATAACACACAGATATACATGTAGTACCTAATACACAGTACACACACTAAAATGTCATGGGAGGATTAGATGAACATGTCTAAAGGCTTCTAGGAGAGCAATAATAAGCAAAAAATTGAGAAATATGGTGTTTTTCTAATGCATTTGAAGGTCAGAAGAAAAGTCAACATATGATATAAATTTCATAGCAATTTATAGACCTAAGGAGTTTCTAGTTGTTGTATTTTATAAATGAAGACAACTATTAATTCAAATTCCTGCTTTTAAAACTATGTTTTAAGTTATGTTCGAGGCACAGGAACCTGCCAGCTTTAAATTATCCTTCTATATCTTATTTCCTTCTATAGAACATGGAGTCAAAAGTGTGTTTAGCTACTGTGAAATGTTTTATTCATTTCCCCCATACTTTTTTAATTGAGGTGTAATTGACATATAACAATCTATAAGTTTAAGCTATACAAGTTGTTAATTTGATACCTTTATATATTGCAATATGATTGCCATTTGTAGCATTAGCTACCATCTCTATTACTTGACATAATTTTCATTTCTTTTTTGTGATGAGAAAAAAATTAATATCTAGTCTCTTAGCAGCTCTGCAGTTTATGACATAGTATTGTTACCATAAACACTATGCTCAATAGACCTCCTGGAATAATTTATCTACTAGTTGCAAGTTTGTACCCTTAAACCACATTTTCCCAATTACCATCCCACCTCCCCACCAGCCCCTACTAACCACTATTCTGCTTTCTGTTTTTATGAGTTCAGTGTTTTAGATTCCACATATAAGTGAGATCATACAGTATTCATCTTTGTCTGACTTATCTCAATTAGCAAAATGCCCTCAATTTCCATCCATGTTGTTGCAAATGATACGATTTCCTTCCTTCCAATTGCTGTTTAATATTTCATTGTTTATATACCACATCTCCTTAGTGCATTCATCCATTGATAGGCACATAGGTTGTTTCCATATCTTGCCTATCTCAATTATAAAAACTCCGTTGCAGCCAAAACCGGTTTGGCTCAGTGGATGGAGCGTCGGTCTGCGGACTGAAAGGTCCCAGGTTCGATTCCGGTCAAGGGCATGTACATTGGTTGCGGGCACATCCCCGGTGGGGGGGTGTGCAGGAGGCAGCTGGTCGATGTTTCTCTCTCATCGATGTTTCTAGCTCTCTATCCCTCTCCCTTCCTCTCTGTGGAAAATCAATAAAAATATATTAAAAAAAACAACTCCGTGGCCATGATGCCCTCATGCTGTCACGACCAAATGCCAAGAGGCACCTGCTGAACGTCATATGATTTCTTCATGGGAACAAGTAAGAGTTGCTCTGTTCAATTCTCATCTTCCAACGAAGGTCAATTTAAGTGCGCCTGAGAAGGAAAGGTTAGGGCAGGAAACTATTCTTATCTCCATCCACAACTGTCTTCAAGGTGGGTGGGGCTGCGGTGAGGCGTGCAGGGGTGGGCAGGGCTGCGTGTGCAGCACGGCACCCATGGGTGGGAGGGGACTTGACGCTGGGTCCTGCAGCACGCTGGGTCTGGGTCTCACGCGCTTTCCCACGATGGGCCTCTAGTTGTAAATAATGCTGTAAGGAACATGGGGATGCAGATATCTCTTCAATATCCTATTTTCATTTCCTTTGGGTATATACCCAGAAATGGAAATAATGGATCATATGATAGTCCTATTTTAATTTTTTGAGGAAACTCCATACTATTTTCCACAATAGCTGAATTAACTTACATTCCCACCAACTGTGCACAAGGCTTTCCTTTTTCTCTACCATCTTCACCAACACTAGTTATCTCTTGTGTTCTTGATGATAGCCATTCTAATAGGTGTGAGATGATACCTCATGGTGATTCTGATTTGCATTTTCTTTTTCTTTTAAGTATATTTTTATTGATTTCAGAGAGGAAGGAGAGGGAGAGAGAGAGATAGAAACATCAGTGATGAGAATCATTGATCGGCTTCCCTCTGCACGCCCCCTACTGGGGATTGAGCCCACAACCTGGATATGCGCCCTTGACCAGAATCCAACCAGGGACCCTTCAGTCTGCCGGCGGATGCTCTATCCACTGAGCAAAACCAGCTAGGGCTACATTTTCTTAATGATTAGTGATGTTGAGCATCTTTTCATATACCTATTGTCCATTTGAATATCTTAGAAAAAGATGCATTTACTTCCTCTGCCTTTCAATGATAGTTTAGAGTTCAGAGGCCTTTTCTCCCCAATACCCTTCTTCCTAAGTGAAGGACTTATTGACCTTAATTAAACACTACACAAATGCACATTTGGGTTTGATATTCTCTGACCAAGTGAAATCACTAATTTGTTCATTTTACTAGTAAGTGGTGTACTTACAGGGGTGTAAATGATAGCCTCCCAATTCTTAGATAATAGACATATTTCACAGAGAGAAGTAAGTCCCAAAATATAAACATGAAGGTTAATCATCAGTGACATGTAGACCTGTTATCACCACTATCTCTATCTTTTATTTATTTACTTCACAATATTTAAGCTTCAGTACCCTGGGAACTACTACATCTCCAAGAGTAAAATACCAATAAGGAAAAAATATCATCACCTCACTTTGGAAAGATTACCAACACTTGCCCTAATATATATCTATAAGAATAAAAGAAAAATATGCTAATTAGGCCAGATGACCTTCCAGACGAAGCCAGGGCTATGAGGGAAGCCAGGGTCCTGGGTGCCAGAAGGAAGTCGGTGCCGGCAGCTGGTGGAAGGAAGATGTACTCTTGCACGATTTTCGTGCATTGTGCCTCTAGTATAATATAAAATGCTATAATTCATCACTTACAATTTTTACTAAAGTTAAGGAATGCATCATGTGAGGATAAACTTATCACATCATAAACATTTACAATATTTTCATCATAATACTGATTTGAGGTAATAGCACATTGGGATGGGGGATGATTTAGAATAAAACACCATAATATTTCTATTCTAAGTCTATAGTTGAAATGTCTAAGAGTAGCATTGACTGTGAATAAAGTAATATTTTAACTCAAAAATTTTGAACAGAAAAGATTATTGAATTACTGCTAACTGCGTACATGTAATGTATGTTAATAGAATAATATTTAATGCAAGTAATCAAGACCAAAATTAGAGTCCTCAATTAATTTAACATGTTTGTACTTAATCTTAAAAGGAAATAAAGGCAAAGTATACAAATAAGAAAATTTTTAGAATTTGTAACTTAGAAACTCAGTCTAGGATATGTGATATAATCATTATAGATTAAGAAACATCTTAATCTCTTTTTCACCTTTGATAGCTCTAAGACAACATATGTAATGTATATGCTAATTATCTATTTCTATAAGTATATAATATACACATTGTTTACATACAACATTATATGTATAAAGATATATTACATTTTTTAAACCATGACTTTAAAGTACTCATGAATACTTCCTTATACTCATAGTATTCTCTTATCACTTCAAAGTAGTAATTCAATTAACATAATACTCTTTTATTATTTAAAGTATTACATATAGTAGTACATATATATCCCTTTTTTTCCCCATTTATCTTGAACATAATACTTTAATATTAGGAGCAATAGTTATATTTAGGCAATAAAAGAACAATTAAGATGAGATGATAGTTTGGGAGAATGCAAACATTTAATTCTTAAAGAATTACATGAGCAAAGGTCAATGTATCTTTTAAAATATCAAAACTTGTACATGAAACTCTGTTTAAAAATATAAAAATTAAAGAAATGCATTGTTAGCTCTGACATTTTTAAAAATAATTTCTAAAAAGCTTCACATAAAATATTTTGTACCACCTTATGTGCCAAAACATAAAGTATTTAAATTATGAGGAGGAAAGCGAATGATCGGATCAAGATCTTGGTGAGAAGACACTTTCTAGGATTGTCCACTCTCGTGTCATGATGAGCAGTATAACTTTTGGCTCTGGTTTTTAATCTCTGGTTTACTTTGGGGTGAGTTATATTGTAGAATCTCCCTAAAGAAACCAGTATAGATACTTTGCAAAAAACTAGGTGACGTCTGGTCACTTTTGTACTCTTTTCTCAAAAATCCATCAGTTACTCTAGACCAGGTATTTAGGTTCACAAAGTGGTGTAGGTGCCAGAGACATACGAGAAATAACCATAGGAACTAAAATGTTCACCAGAACTTGTTTAGGCAATAATAGCATCTCTTTTTCATTATCAAGTTCATAAACGTGAAATTTCATAGACTGATTTTGCGATTTTGCATGTATCAAAGGAAGCTGATTAAAGGGACTCTCAATGGATCCATTAGCCAAAGTGTGGGATTTGGTAAGACTTGGACCCCATCCATAGTGTTTTTGTGACTTAAGTACCAGGCATTCTCCCATATTTTGTAGCGACTCATTAGTCACTAAGGATAGCACTCAGAAGGTCCCCAGGGTATTACACAGTGACACCAATTCAATAGGAATAGATCCATTATATGTATATTGATTGGATAAGCAAGTTACAGTACACCAGAAAAATTACTACATACTAGAAAATGATATTCTTATATGACATTAAAAATTAACTGAAGAAAAATAAAGTTATAATTTGATAAAAGGGCTGACATATATTCTGGATTTTTATAAAGCACCAATTTCAAAATGGTGTTTAGCGTGAAAATAAAGTTTTAAAGTGGCGATTTTTTAAAATTATTACCAACATATAATTAGTACGCCAAAATTTTTAACACAAGTGTTTTTGAGAAAAAGAAACCATTATAACACAATAATTTAAATAAAGTCTCCTGTCTCTATGTATTTTTAAGAATGTAGTTATTCCTATAATCTAGGAATCCTATATATAAATTATTATTTGTAATATTTTACATTCCTATTGGGGCACATGACAAGCTCATTGTTACTTCATAGACCCTGAGTGTGGCCAATGATTTACAATAATTTAACTTAAAATGAAATCACATACTCAGTAGGAAGCTGAATTACCATCTTCTATATCATAAATATGACTTGTGAGAAGTTATGAAGTTTTTTGCAACCAAAGTGGTATCACACTGAGCTATGTGTTATTTATTAAAATTCTTGGCCAACAGCACTACTTTTACTTTGTGTATAAATTGTATTCTAGGTCTTCTTATTATTGCATTGTCTCATGTAAATACCAGGGTTAAGAATACCTGAAGACACCTATTTTACTGAATATAGAATTTTTCAATCAAAATCTTATCATACCTTTCAAATTAAAATACTTTTCAGAGCATTACAAAAAAATTAATGAAAAACCAATTATTGAGAAGAGATACTATTTCTCTAATTTACTTTGGTTGCACTGTAATTCTCTATGTGACCAGCTTAATGTTTGAAGAAAAACAAGGATATCAGGAAAGGAAGATAGAGTAGAAATTAATTTCTTTAATATACTAAAATAAAGCCAATGTTTTCAGTTTCTTAATATTTTTAATTTTTCTCAAAAATAAAACAAATTGCATATTCATCATAGTAATCTCCATTTTAATTCCTCTTTACTTGAACATAGTTCCAGTGCAAAGCAACCCTATTATAAATACTTTGATTGCATCATGCTGTCACATGTTTATTGTAACACAGGTTTACTCATTTAAAGAACAAATGTGTCCTCTATGTCATCTCCTTATCTCCCTTAAGTCTATATTGATGCAGTATACAAATGCAAGATAATAATCTGAAAACCAGCATTTATTTTCCCACCATACATTACATTTAGAAGAATGTAAAAAATCTACCTAATCCATAATGTCAAAAATGAAATTAAAGAGCCTAAATGGACCAAAGATTTTGATGAAATTTTAAAGCAGATAACATATTAATGTAAACTAGCATTGAGAAAGCTGAAACCCACACAAAAGAAGTCTGTAGCAAAGGTGAGAATGTGATAGCTGGAAAGTAAGAAATACATGCTCAAGGGAGAGTGACTTTATCTTTTAAGATGGGAGACACTTGAGCATGTTTAATTATTAATGGGAAGGATCTAGCTGCAAGAGCATGCCCAGATAAATAGAATGCAAATTGAAAAATCATTTGAAGTAAGTGTTAAGATGTTTACGGTAAGATTAATATGTTCTATTGTATAAATTTCTCCACTTATGCTTAGATACTCAGGGTTGGGTCCAGGATCATCCAAGTTTGAATTTTCACAAAATAAGTGTGATAAAAAGATGGAAGGTGGAAGCTGGTTATTGGCAAGAATGTTCTTAAAATGATGGATCATGAGACCTAAAGTGGATAAAAAAAGGGAGAGTTGATGGATTTGGACAAAGTAAAAGGTTAATGAACTGGAGGTTTTGAGTGTGCCACTGAAGAATAGTTGCAGAGTAATTGAAAATGCAACTGAGAACATCCAACACATCTTCAATCAAGTATGAAGGCAAAATAATGAGTTTCAAATATTCAAGGATTTAAAAATGGTACTTTAGCACATCCTTGCTTTAAAAAAATATTTGATGTCCTCTAATTAATTAAACAAGGAGTCTATGGTAGTCAGTATCATAGGATCCATGAAGAAGTGAAACTCATTCAGAAATATAAAAGAAATCTTAGATTGATGGTTTGGCCACAGGTCTGACGTATAATGAAAAAGGAAGCCAGGGGTTCTTAGTTCAATGTTTTCATGAAAAAAGAGGGAACTTAAAAAGAAAAATGTATGATTACAAAAATGTCTGATTACATTTTTAGTTATATAATGAGGTAGGAGAGTTTCTTGTATTAAAACTTACAAAGAGAAATGATTAAAATTGCAGGCAAAACAGAGTTGCCCAACAAGAACCAATTATGAATCAAATTGAAATATAGCAAGCACATTTTTAAACATTTCATATATTATATGCTACCTGACTCTACATTGAATAATAGAGCAACAATATTATAAATGATGTATATGTTTTTTCGATGTCTATAGACATTGAAGAGTAACAAAATAACATATATGGCATAAAACCTGACAGTGCAAATTAATATATGTAACTGAAAAGTATCTGAGGATGAGGTGAAGAATATTGGTAGAGAGATGAGAGTGTAGTGGAAAAGAATAAAAGTTTGGTTTATGACTTAAAATATAGATATAGTTACTAGACAAATTAAAAATAGTAACATAACTTACCAAACTTAAAGTGAGGGAATAATGAAAGGGAGAAGTGACATTATTCCATTTCCCTTCCTAATTTTTTATGTAGACAATGTATAACATTGATCAACTAGGATTCAGATACTTTAAAAAGGAATATTTAAAATTACTTTTGAAACTGAGAGAACCAAAAACAGAAAATGCTGAAAGTTTTACATTTTGAACAAATGAAAGGAGACAAGATGCAACAGACTACATTAATTTCAATCACTATCCCTTTTAGTCTTTGGGCATTTGCTTATACTCTGTTTGGATTCTAGTCCAGTGATTTTCAACTGGTGTGCTGCAAGAATTTCTAAAACATGCCCTACCTGACTATTAAGTCAGGGGCACCAACCTCTTTCCCATAGATTGTCAAATAAAAAATGACAACAGCCAACACAACCATAACTGTCTGGTGTAAATGAACCAAAATTACACATTTTTTGGTCGAATTAACAAAATATATATATATTTTGGTGTGCTGCAGAATTTTAGTAATTAATTTATGTGCATCATGAGATGAAAAGGGTTGAAAATACCTGCTCTGGTATAAAGATAACATACGCTTCATTTCCTGATTCCTTGAAACACTTTGACTTTAGTTTGTTGTGTGCCATTCTCCTTGGAACCTTCCCATGAAGACCACCCAACCATCAGAGCAGGAAAGAGAATGACTGACTGAGTAATTGATCAATTATTTAAATTATGCTAAAGCTCCACATTCCTTAATAATTACTCATTTTACTATAGATACAATCCAAGGTATAAAACTGTTCCATAAATCCCCAAATAACTGCATCCTAACTGTTTTTGAGATTTTGCCCCACAGTACATTCATGTGAAAAATGATAATTGGCTTTGCTTCTAGCATTTCCCAAATTCCATCCTTAGAAAGATAGAGACAAGTCGTCTCTGTGGAAGGACTCACTCTTACAGAATGCTCTGACTTGGCCAAACTTTAGTGTCATCCTTAAGAATGTAGGACAAGATGTTGCCAGGTACTGGTATATTAATCAGGATTTTCCAGACAATTAGAACTAAGAGAGAGAGAGAGAGAGAGAGAGAGAGAGAGAGAGAGAGAGGGAGAGGAGAGATTTTAAGAAATTGGCTCACATGATTGTGGAGGCTACTAAGTCCAAAATCTGCAGGGCAGGTGGTCAAGCTGGAGATCCAGGGAAGAATTAAGGTTGCTGCTTGAGTAAAAAAACTCTTGAGAGTAGAATTCTTTATTTCTAGGGTCGGAACCTCAGTCTTATTTATCTTAAGGCCTTCAACTGATTGGACAAGGCCCACCCACATCATAGAAAGTGATCTGCATTACATAAAGTCTACTAATTTAAATATTAATCTCATCTATAGAATATCTTCACAGTGAAGTCTAAACTGGTGTTTGACTGAATATCTGGATACCACAGCCCAGCCAGCTTGACACATAAAGTTAACCATAGCAATGACAATTATGACTAAATATGACTACTTTACCACTTAAGATCTATACAATAAAATACACTAACAAAATGATTAATTATTACAAGCAAAGCATTGAATTTCAGCACTGAAATACCACATATATGCAACTAACATATGGCTTGCTCCTGGACCTCCAAGAAATTTTATTTTTCTTTCTCCACACCAAAAATTATATTGGCCCTAATTCTCAAGGCTTCTGGAAAAAATTATAAAGGTTGTTTGAAAATGAACAAAGTAAAATATTGAAAATTTCCACATTTTATTTATTTCTGTAACTTTCATAAGATTCCCATGCTTGTTTTCTCAATGTCTATCTCTTTTATTTGTGTAAAAATTAGCTAATAAAAATATATCCTCAGATCAGTTCTACCTTTTGACCTTATCAGTCCCCATTTAGTGTCATCTTAAAATATATGCACTTAAATGAAAATAATTCTAGTGTAATTTAACTAACACAATGTTCTATCTTATATTGCAGAAAGAAATTTTCACTGTAAAATTTTACTTTAAAAAATGTGTGTTTATTGTTGAAAGTATTATTGATGTCTCCATTTTTCGCCATTGACCCCTTCCATCCTACACTTGCTACCCCCTAAGCCTTCACCACACTGTTGTCTGTGTCCATGGGTTATGCATATATAAATACAAGTTCTTTGGTTGATCTCTCCCTACCTCCATCCCTCTGAAATTCCACAGTCTGTTCCATGTTCTATGTCTCTGTATCTATTTTGTTCATCAATTTATTTTGTTCACTAGAGGCCTAGTACATGAAATTTGTGCACGGGGGCAGGGGGGGGGAGGGGGAGGGTGTTGTCCCTCAGCCCAGCCTGCACCCTCTCCAATCTGGGATCCCTCTCACAATCCAGGACTGCTGGCTCCCAACTGCTCACCTGCCTGCCTTCCTGATTGCCCCTAACCACTTTTGCCTGCCAGCCTGATCACCCCCTAACCACTGCCCTGCCAGCCTAATTAATGTCTAACTGCTCCCCTGCCAGCCTGTTTGCCCCCTAACCACTGCCCTGCCAGTCTAATTGATGTCTAACTGCTCCCCTGCCAGCTTGTTTGCCCCCAACTTCCCTCCTCTGCCAACCTGGTCACCCCTAACTGCCCTCTCCTTCAGGCTTGATTGCCCCCAACTGCCCTCCCTTGCAGGCTTGGTCCCTCCCAAATGCCCTTCCCTGTTGGCCATCTTGTGGTGGCCATATTGTGTCCATATGGAGGCAGGATCTTGGACCACATGGGGGCAGCTAACTTGATCTTGTGTGTTGGAGTGATGGTCAATCTGCATATTACTCTTTCATTAGATAGGATAGAGGCCGGGTGCATGGGTGGGGGCCAGTTGGTTTGCCCTTAAGTGTGTCCCGGATCAGGGTGGGGGTTCCCTTGGGGTGTGGGGCAGCCTGGGAAAGGGGCCTGTGGTGGTTTGCCGGCCGGCCATGCCCCCAAGCAACCCAAGTGGAGGCCCTGGTATCTGGGATATATTTATCTTCTACAATTGAAACTTTGTAGCCCGGAGCAAAGCCAAGCCTTCTCCTCACTCTGTGCATGCGGCCATTTCTGTTTAGATTTGTTTACCTTCTATAATTGAAATTTTGTAGCCTTAAGCAGAGGCCAGGGCCAGCCAGGGCAGGTTGAAAGCTTGGCTTCCTCGGTTGCCGGGGGCAACCCTAGCCTGCTCTCTCCAGCTCCGTGGCTGCTGCCATTTTTCTTGGGATTTATCTTCTATAATTAAAACTTTGTATTCTTGAGTGGAGGCCTGGGCCCACCAGGGTGTGTGGAAAGCTTGGCTTCTTCTATTGCTGGGGAAACCCAAGCCTCCCTCCTGCTCTCTGTGGTGGCAGCCATCTTGGTTGGGGTTAATTTGCATATGTGCACTGATTGGCTGGTGGGCGTAGCTTGTGAGTGTGACAGAGTGATGGTTAATTTGCATATGACTCTTTTATTAGGTAGGATTAGAGTCCACATGTGAGTGAGATCATTTGATACTTATCTTTCTCTTGACTGGCTTAATTTCACTTAGCATAATACTCTCCAGGTCCCTCCATTCTGTCTCAATGGGTAAGAGATCATTCCTTTTTACTGCTGCATGGTATTCTATGGTATAAAGGTACAACAGCTCTTTTATCCAGTCATCTATTGATGGGCACTTGGGCTATTTCCAGATCTTAGCTATTGTAAATTGTGCTTCTATGAACATATGGGTGCATATATTCTTTCTGATTGGTGTTTCATGATTCTTCGGGTATGTTCCTAGAAGTGAGATCACTGGGTCAAATGGCAGTTCCATTTTTACTTTTTTTTTTAGGAAATTCCATACTGTTTTCCATAGTGGTTGTACCAGTCTACGTTCCCACCAGCAGTGTATTAGGGTTCCCTTTTCTCCACATCCTTGCCAGCACTTGTCATTTGTTGATGGTAGCCATTCTGACATATGTGAGGTGATACCGCATTCTAGGTTTAATATGTATTTCTCTGATGAATAGTTACTTTGAGCATTTTTTCATATGTCTCTTGGCCATCTGTATGTCCTCTTTGAAGAAGTGTTTGTTAGGTCATTTTTTTATTGTTTAAAGTATTACATATGTTTTCTTTTTCCTGGATTGACCGCCCCCCCAATCCACTTCCATCCCTGAGGACCAGCCCCTGCTGCCCTAGTATCTGTGTCCATTGGTTATGCTAATATGCATGCATACAAGTCCTTTGGTTGATCTCTAACCCCCTGTCCCCTGCCCCTTGTCTCTGGATCTATTTTTGTTCATTAGTTTATGTTGATCATTATATCCCACATATGAGTGAGATCATGTGATATTTCTCTTTCTCTGACTGGCTTATTTCACTTAGCATAATGCTCTCCAGTTCCATCCATGCTGTTGCAAATGGTAAAAGTTCCTTCTTTTTTACAGCAGCATAGTATTCCATTGTGTAGATGTACCACAGTTTTCTAATCCACTCATCTGCTGATGGGTACTTAGGCTGTTTCCAAACCTTAGCTATTGTAAATTGTGCTGCTATGAACATAGGGGTGCATATATCCTTTCTAATTGGTGTCTCTGGTTTCTTGAAATATAGTCCTAGAAGTGGGATCACTGGGTCAAATGGGAGTTCTGTTTTTAACTTTTTGAGGAAACTCAATACTGTTTTACACAGTGGTTACACCAATATGCATTCCCACCAGCAATGCATGAGGGTTCCTTTTTCTCCACATCCTGGCCAGCACTTGTCCTTGGCTAATTTGTTGATGATAGCCTTGCTGACAGGTATGAGATGGTACTGCATTGTCGTTTTGATTTGCATCTCTGGGAAGATTAGTGATTTTGAGCATGTTTTCATATGTCTCTTGGCCTTCTGTATGTCCTCTTTCAAAAAGTGTCTATTTAGGTCCTTTGTCTATTTTTTTATTGGATTGTTTATCTTCCTTCTGTTAAGTTGTATGAGTTCTCTGTAAATTTTGGAGATTAAACCCTTATCTGAAATAGCATTGGCATATATGTTCTCCCATGCAGTGGGCTTTCTTGTTGTTTTGTTGATGGTTTCTTTTGCTATGCAGAAGCTTTTTATTTTGATGTAGTCCCATTTGTTTATTTTCTCCTTAGTGTCCATTGCCCTAGGAGCTGTATCAGTAAAGATATTGCTACGACATATGTCTGACATTTTGCTGTTTTTGGAGTTCTCTAAGATTTTTATGGTTTCCCATCTTACATTTAAGCCCAAAATACAACTCAACAAGACACGACACAGAGGGAACAAAACATGAATTTATTCACGACCCCAATAACCCCAAATAAAGGTGACCACAAGAGAAAAGAGAATTAAAGAAGAGAAAAGAGCACAAAAATGATACTGAGAAAAGAGAAAAAAGATGGGGAAAAAATATATGTATATGGGGAAAAAACTCCACAAAACCAACAACTAATCCAAAAATGCAAACAACAAACACACAGAAAAAAAGGAGGGGAGCTGAATCTGAAGAGACAGAGCTTACTTCCAGAAGGTAAGGTAAAGGAATTGAATAAGTGGGGGAATGGCCACGATTCAATATAGAGGAGGTAGAAAGAGAATGAGTGTATAAGAAGAAAAGTAAAAAACACAATACTCAATAAAAAAATAAAAATACTAACAAATAATAATTAAAAAATAATAGTAATGATTAAAATATGTATATATTAAGAATATATATAAAAAATTTACATATATAAAAATTTAAAAATTGTTCCCTTTCTTTAATCTACCTATCTATATATTCATCTATTTTTGAAAAAGGAGAATAGAGAGCAAATAGGCCTGAGTTTAATGAGTGAAACTAATTAAGCTATTAGAAGAAGAGAACAAGTTCCAAGTGAGGAGAGGAAAAACAAAAGCATAAAATAAAAAACAAAAACAAAAAAAAACAAACTAACAATCAAACAAACAACAACAAGAAGAAAAAAAATTGGCTAGTGAAGAAAGAGGAAAGAGAAAGGTGCATGGACTTGGAGCAGGGGAGAGGAAATTAGATATATGAGTAAGCCAACAGACTACTACAATAGTAATGTGTCAATAAAGCAGATAAAGAAGATCAATTTTTAACGAGGAGAAAAAAGAAAGGAGAGAGAAAAACTGAAGCAGGAACAGGAGAAGAGAAATAGGATGAAAAAGGGAGAAGTAAGGAAGAAAGGGTTAGCATAAAGGAAAAAATGAGATAGAATAAAATAATGTTAACAAAAAATAAAAATAGAATATAGAACACTAATCCAAAAAAAAAAAAGAGGGAGAGACAATTAAAAAATAAATGAAAGGTTAAAATAATAATAAGAACAAAAAACAAAATGAAGAAAAGAGAAAAAATTAGTTTCTTAAGTAAAAGATAAAAAATAAAAAAAAATGAAGTAGTGAATTTCATTCGCTTCAGCTGAGTTTTAATGAGGGGTCTGGTTTAAGACCCCTCTCTACTGTTCTGTCTGCCACATCTCAGTTTCCTGTTAGGTCAGTGGTCGGCAAACTGTGGCTCGTGAGCCACATGCGGCTATTTGGGCCCTTGAGTTTTTAGCAAAGGCCAGCTTAGGAGTACCCTAATTAAGTTAATAACAATGTACCTACCTATATAGTTTAAGTTTAAAAAATTTGGCTCTCAAAAGAAATTTCAATTGTTGTACTGTTGATATGTGGCTCTGTTGACTAATGAGTTTGCCGACCACTGTGTTAGGTAGTGAGCACCATGTTGAAGTTCCCAGCGATCCACTGCTCCTCTGTGTCAGACTCCACAACCTTGGTTTCAGGCAGGCGGGATCAATCTGCCCACTTTGGTTTTCTGTCTGCTTTCAGTTGTATTTACAGAAGCGTCTATTTCTGACAAGGTCTCTAGGTGACGGTGTGTCTGTATTAGTTTCCAGGATCAAATGGCCCCTCAACCCAGTCTCCGAGGGCTCCCTGGGAGTATTTAGAATCTTTATTTCCCTGCCAAGCTCAAGGCTGGGTGCAGCTGCACTGCTAGGGGGTTCTGGTCTTCAGGAGAAAAATGTTGTTCAGGGTTGGAGGGATTGGACTGTCCCAGAGCTGGCTTCCTTGATTGTCTCCCCCTATTTTGTTCCTCAGCTTCCACAAAACCACCTTCCCCTGCACAGAAGCCTCAGTGAGTGTTTGTAATTGGAAGATCCTATGCACTGAGTTTAGCGAGTAAAAGCAAGGAAAATAAAAGACCGAGCAACCGCGCAGCTGCACGTCTCTCTCCCCCCGCACTGTGTGGCCAGTGCAGAACTTCAGGCTGCCTTTCTGGGTGCAGCCCCCCATGGCTGTAGGCTTAGGTCTAGAGTCCCCCGCTGCCAGCATCTAGGTGGACAATCAAGAGCTACACTGTCCCCAAGGGACCGGATTTGGTGTAGCATAGTCTCCCTCTGAGACTGTAGTCCTGGCTGTGCGCATTTCTCCCTCCAGCCCAGATCCCTGATCCCATCTCTCTCCAGTCGAGCCCTGACCTTTCCATCCACAGATTGTCTCACCATCTGTGTTTAATTCACCAATTCTGGGTGGATGTTATTCGATTCAGCTGTTTCTTCTATCTATTCTGAGAGAAGGTGCAGAACCTGTCTGCCATTCGGCTGCCATTTTGTCTCCCCCTCCATTTGCCCATTTTTTAATTGTATTATTTGTCTTCCTTTTGTGAAGTTGAATGATTTATTTATATATTTTGGAAATTAACCCCTTATCAGATATATCAGTAGCAAATATGCTCTCCCATACAGTGGGCTCCCTTTTCATTTTGCTGATGGTTTCTTTTGCTATGCAAAAGCATTTTTTATTTTGATGTAGTCCCATTTGTTTATTTTCTCCTTTGTTTCCCTTGCCCTAGGCCAGTGGTCGGCAAACCGCGTTTCGCGAGCCACATGCGGCTCTTTGGCCCCTTGAGTGTGGCTATTCCACAAAATACCATGTGTGGGTGCGCACGTACAGTGATTGGAGGAGTACCCTAATTAAATTAATAACAATGTACTACCTATATAGTTTAAGTTTAAAAAAATTTGGCTCTCAAAAGAAATTTCAATCGTTGTACTGTTGACATTTGGCTCTGTTGACTAATGAGTTTGCCGACCACTGCCCTAGGCAATTTATTGGCAAACATATTACTATGAGAGATGTCTGAGATTTTGGTGCCTATAGTTTCTACTAGGATTTTTATGGTTCCACTACTTACATTTAAGTCTTTTATCTTTTTGAGGTGTTTTTTTTTTATTATTTTTATTTTTATTGATTTCAGAGAGGGAGAGAGAGATAGAAACATCAGTGATGAGAGAGAATTATTGATCGGCTGCCTCTTTCATGTCCCCCACTAGGTACCGAGATGGCAACTGGGCATATGCCCTGACCTGGAATCAAACTATGGCCTCCTGAGTTCATAGGTCAATGCTCAACCACTGAGCCACACCAGCTGTGCTATCCAATTTGAGTTTTAATAAATGAATTTGGCAATGTAGCAGGATACAAAACTAACACCCAGAAATTGATGGCATAGTTATACACCAATAATGAACTTTCAGAAAAAGAAACCAAAAAGAACAATTCCATTTATCATTGCAACAAAAAAATTAAGATACTTAAGGATAAACTTAACCAAGGAGGGAAAAGACCTATTCTTGGAAAACTACAGGCCATTGAAAAAAAGAGATATGAAAGATATAAGTAATTGGAAGAATATACTGTGTTCATGGATTGGTAAAATTAACATCATTAAAATGTCCATACTAGCCAAGGCAATCTATAGATTCAATGCAATCCCTATTAAAATATCAACGGCATATTTCCCAGATCTAGAACAAATGCTCCAAAAATGTATATGGAACAAAAAAATACCCCAATTAGCTGCAACAATCTTGAGAGAGAAGAACACAATACCAGATGTCAAATTATGTTACAAAGCCACTATAATCGAACAGCCTGGTATTGGCACAAGAACAGCCATATAGACCAATGGAACAGAACAGAGAACTCAGAAATCAAACCAAGCCATTACACTCAATTAATATTGACAAAGGAGGCAAGAGCATACAATGCAGTCAAGACAGTCTCTTCAACAAACGGTGTTGGGAAAACTGGACAGATACATGCAAAAAAATGAAACTAGACCCAACTTACACCATACACACAAATAAACTCAAAATGGATAAAACATTACTTTTCAATGTGAAATGAGCAGAACTACCATTAAATGAACATTATTTTTTAACCTTTTTCAGTAAAATTAACAAAAATTCCCATAGACTGGACAGCCTTGGTTTATGTGCTAACATTGAAGCAGAGTTTGACTAGAGATTATTTATTTACTTTTCCTCATTGCTGACTTCTGTGTACACTTAAATGGCTGTCATGCTCTGATTCTGCTCAAGGGAATCTGAGTTTTAGGAGAGCTAACAAGAGTAGGGTGTATGTGCATGCAATCAGTGTACACACATTCTGTATGTATATTTCTACATATATGCATGAAGTATTGTGTGACTCTACTCATAGTTTACTTACATAGTCTCCCTAGCCTCTATCATAAGATGCATGTATTCTACCTGTGTGCACACATTCACTGTTCCAAATTATTCAAGAAAATATGAAATTGATATATACGTGTCTGTGTGTGAGGAGAAAAACAGAACATGCACCCCACCGGGTTCCTAATCTGGGTAAGACTTATAACTTGGGAGATAAATTATTTGGTGTCACATTATAAAAGGTGGAAGCTTGTAGAAAATATACAAAATATCTTGCTGAAATCAATCATTTTAAGGCCTACTATTCTGAAGCTTATAAAAGTTGCATGATTTGTCTATGATTATATATGGAGTGAATGGCAGGATTGAAATTAGAGGTCAAATTTCTTGAAGATTAGTTCAGACCCACATTCCTGTTCTGCTGAGACTCAATTTTCATACTATATTCATACTTGGTATGTTTCATGTGCAATGAGATTTACAATAATTCTAAAAGAACTTGGGCAGGGTGAATGAAATTGTTTCCATAAGAACAAACAGGTCTTGGTTCTGTTAAGAATAAAAACCATATTGGTCAGATACATGAGACATAATTAATAGAAACTAATGAAACTACATGAGACATAACTAATAAAAATACTTAAGTGAAAAGACTACAACAAATCTTTCGTTTGTGTTGCATGTACCATTGTGGTAAAGAAACAGTATATGACTGGCCACAAAGTCACTTCACCCCTGGTACCAAGCAATGGCTTGTTCTTTCATGAAGACGTGAAGTTTGAGTTTCTACAGCTAAAAAGTTACTTAGGTTTAAAAGTCAGAAATTTATCTGAAAGATATACATGTTATGATTAATCTACAAATATACCTTATATAGATTTTAGGTTCTGGAAAAAAAATTTCAGGCGTGACAATAATTATAGTTTTCAGGAAGACTGAGGACTCTCATCCTCCTTTTATATAATAAAAGGCTAATATGCAAATTGTCCCCTCGACCTGGAGTTCGACTGGGAGTTCATCTGGAGTTCGACCAGGGGGTGGGCCAGCCAGCCAACTGCCTGTGGCTCCTCCCCCTGGCTGGATCTGTCCCCAATACTCCCCCCCCACCCTGATGGGGCGGGGCAGGACAGCCGGACCCCACCCATACATGAATTCGTGCACTGGGCCTCTAGTGAAGAAAATAATGATCAGTCATTTTCTAATACAATAAATAGGGCATGCCCTACCTAATAATAGACAAATATGCAAATTGACCATACCTCTGACACACCCACAAGCCACGCCCACCATCCAATCAGAGCGAGTATGCAAATTAACCCAAACCAAGATGGCTACAGCCACAGAGAGCAAGGTTTCCTAGGTAACAGAGGAAGCCAAGCTTTCCGCCTTCCCTTGCCAGGCCTAAGCCTCCACTCAAGCTACAAAGTTTCAATTATAGAAAGTAAAAAAATTCAAACAAATGGTGGCAGAATGGAGCTTGAGAGAGCAGGCCAAGGTTGCCGCCAGCAACAGGGGAAGCAAAGCTTTCCGCACACCCTGGCTGGGCCCAACCGCTTAAGGCAACAAAGTTTCAACTGTAGAAGATGAATTAACTGCCAAAGAAATGGCTGCCGGCCTCGGAAGGAGCCCTAGGCTTGGCTCCGCTCCAGGCTACAAAGTTTCAATTGTAGAAGGAAAATAAATTCCAGATACCAGGGCCTCCGCTTGGGTTGCCAGGGGGCATGGCTGGCCTGCAAACCACCACAGGCCCCTCGCTCAGGCCACCCCACACCCCAAGGGAACCCCCACCTAATCCGGGACACCTTTCAGGGCAAACCAGCTGGCCCCCACCCCTGTACCAGGCCTCTATCCTATCTAATAAAAGAGTAATATGCACATTGATCATCACTGCAACACACAATATGTCTGCCCCCATGTGGTTAAAGATCCTGCCCCCATGTGGACACAAGATGGCCACCACAAGATGGCCAGCAGGAGAGGACAGTTGGGAGGCACCCGGCCTGCAAGGGAGGGCAGTTGAGAGGGACCAGGCCTGCAAGGGAGGGCAGTTGGAGGTGAACAACTCTGCAGGAGAGGGCAGTTAGGGGTGACCAGGCCGGCAGAGGAGGGAAGTTGGGGGCAAACAGGCTGGCAGCAGAGTGGTTAGGGGGTGATCAGGCTGGCAGGCAGAAGCGGTTAGGGGCAATCAGGAAGGCAGGCAGGCAAGCAGTTGGGAGCCAGCAGTCCTGGATTGTGAGAGGGATGTATGACTGCCCGTTTAGGGATCCGACTGCCCACCGGGATCAGGCCTAAACGGGCAGTCGGACATTCCTCGAGGGGTCCCATATTGGAGAGGGTACAGGCTGGGCTGAGGGACAACCCCCCTCCGTGCACGAGTTTCATGCACCGGGCCTCTAGTAGTTTTATAAAGATCTAACACCGTAAAACATGTTTCAGTAATACCATGAAGGCTTTGTCAGTTACATGAAAGACAGCAGTAATACTAATGTTTCTTATATCTGGAATTCAGCAAACAGAGATGATTCTGAGCTTCAAAAATGAAAGAGAATCTCAACATGTGGTGGACTAAGCATGATCTGATTGAAAATGTTATGACTGATGCCCATTCAACATCCTTTTGATTGTGATTCTGCCAGACTTGAACAGTGTTATGTCTCAAGAAATGTTTTCCATAGGTCTCAAATAAAAAATTCAGGCAAGTTATTAAAAGTTCTGGGCCTCAGTTTTTTAATCAGTAAAATGAGCAGGTCAAACTAGATTGCAAAATGTGCCCTATTTCCCTGGCTGGTGTGGCTCACTTGGTTGGGCCGCATCCCGTGCACCCAAGCGGTTGCCCGTTGGATTCCCAGTCAGGGCACATATCCAGGTTGTGGGCTCACTCAACCTCTATCCAGTTGGGGTCATGCAGAAGGCAGCCAATGGATGTTTCTCTTTCTCCCTCTCCCTGATTCTCTCTCTGAAACACACACACACACACACACACACACACACACACACACACACACACAAACAAAAAACAAAAAACAAACAAACAAAAAAAACAGGTGTTCTATTTATTCCCAGACAGGGTAAATTTAGAGAGGTTCACAGACTCTCTCTTTTACTTGCCCAGCTTGATCCTAATGCTGGAAAAACTTCTGTGTGAATTTTATTTGAGCACAGATCTCCAAGTTCCCTTCCAGGAGCAGTAAAGTACAGTAAAATGAATTCTGACTCCATCACAGAGCTGGGTTCAAGTGCACGTTCAACAGTCTGAACTGGAGTATAAGACTGGATCCCCCTGAGTCTGGGTGTCCTTGTCTATAGATACTCATGATAGTACCTCTTGACAGAAAAACGTCACAGAAAATTTAAAATATCTTTACTACCAACTTTTCTCTCTGCCAGAATTATTAATATTTATTTCCAAAGGGGCCAGGAAAATGTCTTGTTTGTTTTGTTTGTTTCATCCAACTGAACAAAGAAAAAAAAAAAAAGAAATGCAACAGCCCTACCAATTTGGCTCAGTGGATAAAGCATCACTCTGTGGACTCAAAGGTCCCAGGTTCAATTCCTGACAAGGGCATGTACCTTGGTTGTGGGCACATCCCCAGTGGTGAGTGTGCAGGAGGCAGCTGATTGATGTTTCTCTCTCATCGATGTTTCAAACTCTCTATCCCTCTCCCTTCCTCTCTGTAAAAAATCAATAAAATATATTTTTCTTTAAAAAAAGAAAAGAAACGCAACACGGTCCATGATTACAAGACACAAACAAACCCTGTTTGTTGGTGTAAGAGTATACATCCATCCATGTTAGAACCTACTTAAAATAAATTACTTGAGGTACCATGGGGTCATCTTAAAAACAATGCAAAGCACATATTTGAATTAACTATTGCAAACAGCCCTAACAGTTTGGCTCAGTGGATAAAGCATCAGCCTGTGGACTGAAGGGTCCTAGGTTCAATTTCGGTCAAGGGCATGTACCTTGGTTGCAGGCACATCCCCAGTGGGGAGTGTGCAGGAGGCAGCTGATCTATGTTTCTTCTTCATCTATGTTTCTAACTCTCTATCCCTCTCCCTTCCTCTCTGTAAAAAATCAAAAAAATATATAAAAAAAAAACAATTGCAAACATTTATTTGACTACAATGCAGCTATTACTTGTATTATGTTACTGTATTATGTTTGTGTATATAAATATAATATAGATGCACACACATATGTTTTCCTCCTTATTGTCTCTCGCTTTATTGTCTTAATTATAGTTAACTAGAGGCCCGGTGCACAAAATCCATGCGTGTGTGTGTGTGTGTGTGTGTGTGTGTGTGTGTGTGTATGTGTCCCACAGCCCAGCCTGCACCCTCTCCAATCCGGGACACCTCAAGGGAAGTCCTGGATCAGGCCTAAATAAGCAGTCGGACATCCCTCTCACAATCCAGGACTGCTGGCTCCCAACCACTCATCTGCCTGCCTGATTGACACCTAACTGCTCCCCTGCCAGCCCAATTGCCCCTAACTGCTCTTTCCTGCCGGCCTGGTCATCCCTAACTGCCCTCCCTTGCAGGCATGGTCCCTCCCAACTGCACTCCCCTGCCACCAATCTTGTGGTGGCCATTTGTGTCCACATGGGGCGGCCATCTTTGACCACATGAGGGTGGCCATCTTGTGTGTTGGAGTGATGGACAATTTGCATATTACCTCTTCTATTATATAGGATGTGCTTGAAAAGTTAGCCCTCAATTGTCAAGTATCTGAAGCAAAAGGGAAAGTTGACAGGGAAAAATGTATATTATTGGTAAATGTAGAAACCCTAGAGCAGTGGTCAGCAAACTCATTAGTCAACAGAGCGGCAAACTGTGGCTCGAGAGCTGCATGTGGCTAGCAAGCCGCAGTTTGCTGACCACTGCCCTAGAGGAACCATACTTATTCATCCTCTCTCTGTTACCTTTCTTCCTATCTCAAGTCAGCTCTTAATCACCAGCTTTGTTTAACTACAGGCCTTAGTCACTAGCTTTTTTAAACTGCGTCTTCTACAGCCTGCGGAAGCTTGAATGAGCCATGAGTCATTCATTAGATGACCGAACACGGACTGAGGCACAGAGGCTTCACAGTTCTGAGCTACATGTTAAGTTTTAGAAAAAGTTAATACTCCAAACATTTTATAAAGGGCCAAACCATTCTGAATAACTCCAAGAGATCACCATAAAAATTAACAAACAAATATTCTAGTGAGTTTTTATGTTTTGTTTTTTCAAAATGATGTACAGATACTTAATAGAAAATGCTAAGAGACAGCATGTCTGGAGGGCCTAAAAGAAATAGCTTCACTCTAAACCTCTTAAGTTTTCAGGAAGTGTAATGGGACCCAGGATCCTTGGGGCAATCCACCCTGGGATCTCTGTGGACTTGGAATTAAATTGTGATTTTAACTCCCCCAAGTGATGACCTCACTACTACGGATTGCTAGACTAGACTGAATATAACTATGACTATGTTGATAAAAGATTTAATTTTTGTGTGTTTTTTTTTTTGTGAGGACCAATTTTAGACAAATTTTATTGATAATGACATTTGACTAAGACAACCTGAATAGAATACTCATTTTCATGTGTTTCCTACCTACATTTTGAGGAGGAAACAGTGATATGAAAAGCATTTGCAAATTCTGGCTGATTGTTCAGTGAAAAAGTCATTTCCTACAATTACTTCAAATTTATTAAAACATATATCCTTCCTTTCACCTCTGGAAAACTCAGAACTTGGCATATGGTAAGTGCTTAAAAACATAATTGAATATCAATAATTATTACTTTGCCAAATTTTCAGATTATTTTTTCTCTCAAAGAATCCAAAACTAATTTCATTATATAAACACAATATAACATCACAAAGATAGTTTTAGAAAATAGAGAAAAATAATTCATAATTGTATTTGGATAATACATGTAGTGTACTTTTTACTATTTGACTGTCAGTATTTTTTCATATGGCTATGTCTAGAGTTAAAGTGGTAACAGTAATATTCTGTAATTCCAGCTTCTCATGTCATAATATTATTTCTATTATTATCATTTAAATAAGTATATATCATTTCACTTTTTATGGTATTGGTGAATATGAGGTTGTTTATTTCACCATTTCAGGGAACATAGCAATGAAGAGATGTCCTTAGCTTTGCTAACTTTACTGTGTTTTTTTCCATTGAATTTATTTACAGAAGTGGAATTATTATGTTAAAATGTGTATAAATTTACATGATTAATTTTATAGTTCACCCAATTATATTTTAAAATTGTTATACATGATTCATCAGCAAAGTACTAAAATTTCAATTTCATAGAAATTTTATAAGTTCTGGAAATGATTTAAAAACTATTCTTGCCTGGCAGGCCTATGAACCTGGTTGGGGCACTTGCCTGGGTTGTGGGCTCAACCCCAGTGTGGGGCGTGCAGGAGGCAGACGATCAATGATTCTTTCTCATCATTGATGTTTTTATTTCTCCCTCTCTCCCTTCCTTTCTGAAATCAATAAAAATATATTTTAAAAAAAACACACAAAAACAAAGCTATCTTTTACTAATGTAATTAGGAAAAAAAATTACCCTTCATTTTAACATATTTCTTGGATTATGAAAGCCGTGGGAAATATTTACATTATTATGAGTTATACAGGGTGTGGCAAAAGTAGGTTTACAGTTGTGAGTAAATGAAACATGGTTTATTCTTGTATTATTATTAATCAATTATTGTTTTATTTTCCACGAAAGCAACTGCAAATCTTCTTTTGCCTCACCCTGTACTTTTTCTATGGTAATTCATAAGAGTGCGTGATGGGTATGTTAATCAGAAAACAATAATAGTTCATATTTATAGTAAGAATTTCACAATTTTACATGTATTACCTAATTTAATATTTAAGAAATCCTATGAAGATATCATCTTTTAAACTCTTTATAGATATGGACCCTTAAGAAGAAAAATCGCATAGTTTGTACATAATGCAGCTCAAGTAATTCAAAATTATCCAAGTATCTAGAGAATGAGGTGGAGGTAAAGACAAGGAAACTGGGCTACTTAATTCCCTGTGGAGTCCCAAAGTCTCCTGACTTGGCTCTTTATTGTTGTTGTATTTGGCTTGCTTGCTAATATTGTTGTTTTAAAATTCCTGGGTACTTTACAATCACTTTTTTTTTTTAAAACTGAAATTTCACTTGATTTTTTAAAAAAGACCATGATACAAAATTTCTTTACTTTTGGAAGCCATCTGTAACTAAATATAGTAAACTTGTAAGAGCCCAAAACCTTATGAGATGGTTAAAGGTCAATGTAGTTATGAATGTTTAACTGAGTAACTTGAGAACAAGCATGTGACGTGGCCCAATTCTCAGTTAGTAAATAGTTGAGCTATGAGGTTTTGTTAACCCACACTTCCTTGCACAATCTTTCTATCGATTCCTCTTTGTATGGAAATATTTGCTTTGATGATGGAAAACATAAAGTCAGAGTCCTTTTTCTTTGGTAGGAATTAAATTTTATACTCTCTTCCAAACAAGGTGTTAAATTCTCATTATTCTAAGGCCTTACCTACGCATTAAATCCTCATGCAGAGGCAGAATGTGAGAGTACAATACACGCTTCCAAGGATACAATTAACCCCATTCCTATTTGTACTGTATGTCACATGGTCACATTAAAAGATTTTATTGTTTTGCAGATAAAGATTGTTTGAGGCATGCAATGTTCATCTTGAATTATTCATGAAACATCATTATTTATTCATTAGTTCCTGAGCAATCTTGCTTAGCCCAAGTACCTATACTCTTTTGTTTCTTATATGAAGATATGTTAGGATATTAGACTTATATGAGATGCACTGTATTAAAGGGCATCTTCTAACCATTTAATCTAGCATGGACTCTTAGAGGCAGGACTTACTGATAGGGAATATATAAGGAAATGAAGTTATGGGGTATTAATCAGAAACAGTCAAAGCCTTTTAAACTAATGGGCAACTGTTCAAATGCTAGTGTCACATTATTAATCGTGCTTATTTAGAATCTAACATCTGAGTCTCTGGAAGGACTTAAAGACTGAAGGATCTCAAAACATATTTTGGACAATGAGAATAGTCAAAGGCCTTAACTTAGAACATGTCTAAATGCTCTCAAGTAATGCTTTATCAACCTGTTGACTTGAGACTAGCATAGGAACTCCCTGAGCAGAAGATAACAAAGAGTTTTATGAAAAATTATATACCAAGAAATGGTCTATGTGGATGAGGAATTGGTCAGTGGGAAATTAGAGGATACAAAAAGAAATATAGGGAAAATGAGGTGGGAAGGGGCTCAAAAGTGGTTATGAATTACTTATGAGAATGGAAATAGCTTAGTATGCCTCAGTCAAAACTAAACAATGAGATTATAGATGGAATAACCATGTAATATAATTTCCAAGCTAGTCCCTTTTAAAAGTAAAATGGTAGAGGGTCTTCCATTACACCAGGACAATAGGCATTTATTGAGTAAATCAGGGCATGTCATTATCCTAAATATAGAGGACTTAAATGAATAATTATAAAAATAGTACTTCGTATTTATCATCCCACATTGGAATATACTGATACTTTTGGGGTGTCATACTTTAATCTAAATAATTCTCAGTAAAGGGCATTGAAAGAGAAAAGTCTAGAAAAAATAATATATGTGAAATAGCTGAAGCAATTAAAACATTTGACATGGGTAAGCAAAAACATAAAATTATTAATCATGGTAATTATTTTTAAATTGTTGACTATAAACATAGAATGTCTACTTTCCTACCTGTGGATTGGTTTTCTGTTGAGACAGAAAATGAGAACAAGACCTGTGAAATTTGAGAGGGAAGGGAAACAAAAGAAAAGAAATTGATTTTGCAGGCCAGAGTCAAGACCCCAAAAGTAATCCAGTGTTCCTCCTCCTTTTTTTCCAAGTGGAGAACTGTCTTTCTTTCTTAGAAAACAGTTGACAGTGGCGGTCTTGCTGCTGCACCTCCTCTTGTTTTGCTCTAAAAGTGTTTTCCTTTGCATGGGAGGGGTCAGCAGATGCTGGGGAACAAATGAAATGCTCTCCACAACTATAACTTGCATAGCTAGGGTCATACTGCACTTCTACAATCCTTGTGGTCTGGCTTGCTATTCCCATTCCTCAGGGCTTCCAAGGAGGGAACAATGGATTATTGTATTGTAATTTTCTTTTTCTGAAAAATCTCACCAATTCTTCAATTTGTCTGCAGAGGAAATGTAGTTGTTCACATGCTGCTGTTGCCCTCAGTCAAATACTGGGCCAGCCCCAGCAGAGTGCAGGGATGGAGTGTTTCATATATATACCCAATTTTCCTTTCCCAGTCTCCTCTCATCAGTGAGAGATTCCACTTGGCTGTTATTGACTTTAGGGAAGTATCTCTGTGTCTCAATTTTCTCATACTAAAGAAGTGACTTCTCTAAGGCTGTGCATGTAGACTTCCAGGTTTCTCACTGCTAGCCATGTAGAGAAAATCATTATGTAAATCAAGATAGCTATAGCATCATCCTCATTCTTGGTTAACAAGATATCTCTTGGGGAATCATTCTAATTACAGTTATTACAGTTGGACACAGCTCTTCCTTTAACACTGTATCCTATATATAGGTACATAGTCCAGCTGATACAACACTGGACACATAAATAAAACTTGAGTAAGCAGTAGATATAAAACAAGGAGGAGAAAATAACATGAAAATAGTTAATCCAATATTTAGGAGATCTTGATATAGGTTCAATTTGGTGGCCTACACTAGAAAATTCTCAGTCTACCTGCAATGGGCAAGTACCATCTTTAAGAAGACCATTTTTAAATCAAGCAGTATGCCCTTACCCTCTAGGCTAACAGAAAGGGTCAGTATTTCAATATATTATAAGGTAGAGTTTGACAAACTTTTCCAACTAAGTATCCCTGATTAAAAAAAAAAAGCAACAGATTAATGAGGCTCTGTGTGCAAATGTATGTGTATACGTACATGGGTGTGCATGCAAACTTTGGGGGAAAGAATAATATTTTTTTGAAGTCTTATAGTTTCCTTTAAAATCTATTAAAATAGTTCATGTACTCCCTATCTATTTTGTTTGTAAATAAATATCTATACTAATAAAAGAATAATATGCTAATTAGACCAGGAGACCTTCCAGACATCCTTCAGGACAAAGCCATGGTGGTGGGGCCAAGGCAGAGGCGGTTAGGGACGATCAGGCTGGCAGGGGGAACAGTTGCCGGTGAGCAGGCCAGCAGAGGGGCAGTTGGGGGCGAGCAGGCTGGTGCGGGGGGGGGGGGGCAGTTGGGGGTGAGCAGGCCAGCAGGGGGTGCAGTTGGGGGAGAGCAGGCTGGCAGAGGGGGCAGTAGGGGCTGACCAGGCTGGCAGAGGGAGCAGTTGGGGGTGATCAGGCTGGCAGGCAGAGTGGTTGGGGCAATTAGGCAGGCAGGCAGGTGAACAGTTAGGAGGCAGCAGACCCGGATTGCAAGAGGGATGTCCAACTGCTGATTTAGGGTCGGACACCCCCAAGATCTCACAGACTGGACACAGGTAAGGATGAGGGACCCCCTGAGTGCATAAATTTCATGCACTGGGCCTCTAGTGATGATATAAAATAAGTACAAAAAAGTTGATGATGCAGGAAGATTCAGTTTTTTCCAGGGAACCTCTTATACTTTACATTAGAGGCCTGGTGCACTAAATTTGTGCACGGGGGCGGAGGGAGAAGGTATTCCTCAGCCCAGCCTGTACCCTCTCCAATCTGGACCCCTTGAGGAATGTCTGACCACCCGGTGGGATCAAGCCTAAACGGGCAGTTGGACATCCTTCTCACAATCCAGGACTGATGGCTCAACCACTCCCCTGCCAGCCTGATTGATGCCTAACTGCTCCCCAGCCAGCCCGATTGCCCCTAACTTCCCTCCCCTGCTGTCCTGGTCACTCCTAACTGCCCTCCCCTGCCAGTCTGGTTACCCCAAACTGTCCTCCCCTGCAGGCCTGGATCCCCTTCAACTGCCCTTCCCTGCTGACCTGGTCTCCCCCAACTCCCCTCCTCTGCCACCCTGGTCACTCCTAACTGTCCTCCCTGCTTGCCTGATCATCCACAACTGCCCTCCCCTGCAGGCCTGGGTTCCCCACTATTGTCCCCCCTTGCTGGCCTGGTCTCCCCCAACTGCTCTCCTCTGCTGGCCTGGTCACCCCTAACTGCCCACAACTGCCCTCCCCTGCAGGCCATCTTGTGGTGGCCATCTTGTGTCTACATGGGGGCAGCCATCTTTGACCACATGGGGTGGCCATCTTATGTCTTGGAGTGATGGTCAATTTGTATATTACTCTTTTATTAGATAGGATTCTGTACAACTTGCATGATATCCACTTAGTCAGTTTGGGCTTCTGTAAGAGAATACCACAGACTGGTGGTTTATGGCCAACAGTTCTCACAGTCTTTAGGCTGGAAAGTCCAATATGAAAGCACTGGCATGTTCAGTGTCTGGTGAGGTTACATATCCTGGTTTCCAGACAGCCATCATTTCTACATGTCCTCCTCTCATCAAATGGGCAAGGGAGAGTCTCTTTTATAAGGGCACTAATCCCATTCATGTGGGTTCTACTCTCATGACCTAATCACCTCCTAAAGCCCCTATCTACAAATACCATCACATTAAGCATTAGGGTTTAATATATGAATTTTGTGGGAGACACAAAATGATCAGTCTTTAGCAATATACTTAAGGTATCTTTTTGTTGTTGTTTTGTTTATTGCGTGTGTGCATTTAAGAGATGGGCATTGCATTAGGAGGAAAGAGGGCAGAGAACTTTTCTCCTAAATTATATATATATATATATATATATATATATATATATATATATATATATATGTATGTATATATATGTATGTGTATATATATGTGTGTGTGTGTGTAATATATATGCTATTTTAATTAAAAAGTATATTGAGATTAATATTATAATCTAGAAAAATGAAAAACATTCATTGCAAAGCAAAACTGAAAATACTGGAAAATTGTTTAAGAAGACAATAGTGAAACTCACAAAAAGGAAATAAAATTCAAAGAGAAAAGCATTTTGTTCCTACAAATAAAGCCCTTTTAGGGTAATCTCATAATTTTTAAAATAAAATTACAACAGAAAACAATTCATAAGTACATAAAAGGAGATCAAATTCAGAGAGATGAGCTTCACAGGATGGATCTGTGGATTTTCTTTTCTGACGAGGTTTGAGTGCAGCAGAGTGGAAGGATAGGGGAGGACTGGAAAATAGTTTCTGGTCTCAATAACAATGGCAATTGGGTTTTAAGGACATAAAGGGCACATGAGACTTGGACCTACCAAGGAGAGAAATTCTACCCACCCAAGCAGACAAGTTGACACCAAAGTTCCCCATATTGGATTAAAATAGTAATGAAAACCATGGCCAGTGGGGCTCATTTGGTGGGGTGTGGTTCAGTGCCCCAAAAGGTTGCTGGTTCGATTCCTGGTCAGAGCACATGCCTGGGTTGCAGGCTTGAGATCCCCATTAGAGGGCGCTGGAGGCAGCTGATTTCTCACATCAATGTTTCACTCTTCCTTTCCCTTTCCCTTCCCCATTCTTTAAAATCAATTTTAAAAATATATATATTTTTTAATAAATGGCAGTGAAAGGCTAGACTCACAAATTATCCTTCTGTATGTAAGTATGGGGAGAGAAAGAGTACACACTTATTTTACCTTAGGCTCCTAGATGGAAAACAAGTTCTAACCTGGAGTTTGCCAGGTTAAAATCTGGAAGTAAACCGAATATAAAAGGGGTTGGCAATACCCCTTTGGCCCTGTATTGGTTTCCTAAGGCTCTTGTAACAAAGAGCCAAAACTAGTGGCTTAAAAATAACAGAAATTTATTGTTTAACAGTTCTAGAGGCTAGAAGACTGAAAGCAAATTGTTGACAGGGCCATGCTCCATCTGAAACCTAAAAGGAAATCCTCCCTTGACCCTCCCTGGTTCTGGTGGTTTGCAGGCACTCACTGACACCCCCTGGCTGGCAGACTGATAACTCCAATCTCTGTTTTTGTCATTACATGGCATTCTCCCTATGTGTCTCGGTCTTCACATAGCTGTCTTTTATAAAGACACCAATAATTTTGGATTAGGTTCTGCTATTCCTATATGACCTCATCTTAACCACTTAAACTGCAATTATCCTATTTCTAAGTAAGGCCACATACTGTAGTATTTAGGTAAAGATATATATATATATATAGTGGTGTACACAATTCAATTCATAACAAGCTCCTGGTAAAATAAAAATTTCTCCCCAGGAAAGTATTTCAAACTAGGCCACATAGTGTTCTTGGGTACTGTCTACTTTATCAATTAGTGTCCTTAGTACATTAATCATAATTGTTTTACATTCCCAGCCTAACAATTCCAATATTTCTACCATATCTGGTTCTGATGCTTGTTCTGACTCTTCAAAATGTGTTTTTTTGCTTTTGGTATATCCTGTAATTTTCTCCTGATAGGCAAACATGTTGTGCTGGGTAAAAGAAATTGCTATAACAGGCCGTAAGTTATGTTTTGGTGAGGTGTCAGGGAAGCATACTATGGCCCTAAAATTAGACCTCAGATTTTTAGTGAGCCTACGTCTGTGGACTGTGAACTTCGCAAGTGCTTTTCCGCTTCTCTCATTAGGTTAGACAGCGTAGCCAGATTAGGCTGAGTTGGGTTATCCCTTCTCCCACATGGAAGGCTAGAGCAGACTGGAACTTGGTATTTCCATTCCCCCAGGCCCTGGGCCTCTGATAAAGCCCCAGTAAGTTATGGTTCACGGGTTTCCCTGAGGGCAGGCCTTATTTAGAAGACCGGTGCATTTCAAAATGATTTGATGTCCCCTCCTGCTGGAAAGATGAGGGAACTTTTCTTCAATATTTACTGTAGGAACTTGGTCAAGCTCTTCTAGGTAAAAGCTAAATAATGTGGCCCCTCTCTCTCATTACTGGGACTCCCTAGAGTTTTTAATTTTCAGAGCTATTGGCACTGAATTTCCAGCATTTGGTCAGTTACAGTTCACATTTTACCATGCTGGGCCTGGTTTCCATGGTAAACTACCTGTATCTCTGCTCTGGTAAGCCTTGACTCCCTGCACTCTCCTGTCTGTCTAGGAACTGAGCAAAAGGGTATAACGTTTATTAAGGAGTCTGACCTCACTGACATTCTTTATTCTTGCTTTAAAAAAAAGATGTTAAACAGCACCCTCTTGGGCCCCCTGTTTTTGTTTCCTTTAGATGTTCAGTGATTCCTTTTTATAACACCTGTGGGTCAAGCCTCCTTGGATGCCTCTGCAACCTTTCCTGTCATCACAGTACCATAATTGAATCCTCCCGGCTCCTGATAGCTAATCACTTCGCCTCTAATACTTTAGGGCAGTGGTCAGCAAACTCATTAGTCAACAGAGACAAATATCAACAGTACAACGATTGAAATTTCTTTTGAGAGCCAAATTTTTTAAACTTAAACTTCTTCTAATGCCACTTCTTCAAAATAGACTCACCCAGGCCGTGGTATTTTGAGGAAGAGCCACACTCAAGGGGCCAAAGAGCCGCATGTGGCTCGTGAGCCGCAGTTTGCCGACCACGGCTTTAGGGGCTTCATCAAATCAACATTGTTGATAATGATCATGGCATCTTGATGGCCTCTCCAAGCATCCTCCCCTGCAGAGTGATGCTAGTTCCTTTCTTATCAGTATACTAGAGGCCCGGTGCACGAAATTCGTGCACGGAGAGGGGTTGTCCCTCAGCCCAGCCTGTACCCTCTGCAATCTGGGACCCCTCAAGGGATGTCCGACTTCCCGTTTAGGCCCGATCCCCGGGATCGGGCTTAAACGGGAAGTCGGACATCCCTCTCACAATCCAGGACTGCTGGCTCCCAACTGCTTGCCTGCCTGCCTTCCTGATTGCCCCTAACCGCTTCTGCCTGCCAGCCTGATCACCCCCTAACCACTCTGCTGCCAGCCTGTTTGCCCCCAACTTCCCTCCTCTGCCGGCCTGGTTACCCCTAACTGCCCTCTCCTGCAGGGTTGATCACCTCCAACTGCCCTCCCTTGCAGGCCTGGTCCTTCTCAACTGCCCTCCCTTGCAGGCCGGGTGCCTTCCAACTGCCCTCTCCTGCTGGCCATCTTGTGGTTGCCATCTTGTGTCCACATGGGGGCAGGATCTTTGACCACATGGGGGCAGCTATATTGTGTGTTGCAGTGATGATCAATCTGCATAGTACTCTTTTATTAGATAGGATGACATTTCTTTCTTTCTTTTTTTTTTTTTTATCCTCACCTGAGTATATGTTTCCATTGACTTTTAGAGAATGTGAAAGAGAAAGGGAAAGACAGAGAGAAACATCAAAGTGAGAGGAATACTTAGATTGCTTGCCTCCTTCCTGAGCCCTGACCTGGGCCCCAGCCAGGGAGGAGCCTGCAACTTAGGTACATGCCCTTGATCAGAATCTAACCTGGACTCTGCGGTTGGCAAACCTAGACATTATCCACTGAGCCAAACCGTGTAGGGCAGGTTATGACATTTCTTAGCCCTCCAGCAGCGGACCTTCATTTTTTTCTCCAGGAGTGTGGTGGAAAAGCCCTAGATCACTTTTTTGGATTCTTATACCCAAGTTACTAAGAATATTACCAGTGGCATACAGGGAGCTTAGCCAATGAGTGGTCAGAAAAGGTATTTCCTCTGTAGTTCACACCTATCTCCTGTGATCTCCGGCTCCACCCCTGCCAAGGCCTAAAGCCTCCAGCCCTGGGCAGGGACCCCCAGCTGGCTCTGATTGCCCTGCTCTACCCCCAGCCCAGGCCGCAAGCCTCTGTTTGAGGCTCAGGCCCTGGGCAGGGACCCCCAGCTGGTTCCAATTGCCCACAGACACCCACAGCTGGCTCTATCGCCCGGCTCCACCCACGGCCAAGGCTGCAAGCCTCTAGGCTTGGGCTCTGGGCAGGGACCCCCAGCTGGCTCCGATCGCCCACAGGGGACCCCAGCTTGCTCTGATTGCCAGGCTCCGCCCCAGCGGCCAAGGCCGCAAGCCTCTGGCAGAGGCTTGGGCTCTGGGCAGGGACCCCCAGCTGGCTCAGATCACCTGCAAGGGACCCCAGCTGGCTCCGCTGGAGGGCTCCACCCCAAGCCAAGGCCTAAAGCCTCTGGCTGAGACTTGGGCTCTGGGCAGGGACCCCCAGCTGGCTCCGATCGCCCTCAGGGGACCCCAGCTGGCTCTGATCGCCAGGCTCCGATCACCAGGCTCCGCCCCAACGGCCAAGGCTGCAAGCCTCTGGCCAAGGCTTGGGCTCTGGGCAGGACCCCCAGCTGGCTCTGATCTCCCCGCTCCACCCCCCATCCAATGCTGCAAGTCTCTGTTTGAGGCTCGGCCCCTGGGCAGGGACCCCCAGATGGCTCTATCCACCGCTCCATCCAAGGCCAAGGCCTCAAGCTTCTGTTTGAGGCTTGGGCCCTGGTCAGGGACCCCCAGCTGGCTCCAATCACCGCAGGGGACCCCAGCTGGTTCCAGTGGCCCAGCTCCACCCCCAGCCAATGCCGCAAGCCTCTGGCTGAGGCTCGGGCCCTGGACAGGGACCCCCAGCTGGCTCCGATCACCTGCAGGGGACCCCAGCTGGCTCTGATCACCTGTGGGGGATCCCTGCTGGCTCTGATATTCCCCTCTGATCTTCAGCTCCAATGTCCCAGTTCCAACAACTTTTCTCCGAGGCTGCAGCCATCTTGGTTAGGTGTATTTGCATATTCCCTTTCTGATTGGCCGGTGGGCGTGGCCAGTGGGCGTGGCTTGTGAGTGTAGCGGAGTGATGATTTGCATATTACTGTTTTATAGATAGGATTCCTTATGATCTTGGTGCCTGTTGAATCTACTAAGTCTTCCCATTGAACATCATCCTTTGGAGGGTCTTGTGGTTTTTACATAATATATTCATTCTAGCATGCCCACTAGCCCCCCCCATTATTTCCTCTACCATATGATGCCAGGCTAACAGGCATTTCCACTTCACTGAAAGTTGGCCATCATTTTATCAAGATTCTAAGATCAGGTTTAACAGCAAGTTTTTCCCTACCCTGTCTGTCTCTCCCCTCCTCAATGTGTGAAATTCTGTGTCTTGAAAAAGTGTCTTTACTGTAATTAAATCTTATTACAGTCTGATCTTCTTGGTCAAATAGCCTCAAAAATCCAATCTTAAAAGTACTTCCTTCATTCCCATCAAACTATGCAACTTAAATCTAGCAATTCTTCAGCGATATCATCTATATACCCTCTTATCAAGCCCAGCACAACCCCAGCCAAATTATGCTGGGATTTAACCTTAGTGTTTATGCCTGGCAGCCAGGAAAGAAGTGGAAACATCCCTGGAGGAATAATCTGTGAGTGTCTGTGAGGGACTTCTGTATCATTTTACAGCACAGCTAAGTCTACAATCTTACTCCCCCCATGCAGAAAGTATCTTAGATTATTTCCTGTAAAATACTCAGCAATTGAGCCACCACATATTGCTGGGTAATATGCATGCCCTACCTACCAACAAAAGCTAACCTGTCTGTTGGGCAGTGAAAGAGTCGTTCCCAAATCCTAATCTTATATCCCATTTTCTCAGACTAACCCAGTAGCAGTAGCACTTGTATAAATCAATGTCTTCCAATATTGTATCCGTGTAGTATCCTTTAATCATTGTCTGGTAGAAACCTGTGGCCTGTGTGAAGCCTGGCCTCTTTGCGATTTAGACTGCAGCGATGGAACCTTTAGCCAATACTGTTTCCTGGTAGTTGGAATATGTAGGCAGTTTCATGGCTGCCATGCTACATAAGTGATCATCAATTCAAATCTAGCAACTTATTTTTTAAATTGATCAAATTGGATTTATAATAAAGGTGTGAGACTGTTTCAATTCTAGATAATCTTTTAACATACCTAATTAAATAAAGAAAGAAAGAGCCTTGGCCAGTGTTCAGTGGTTAGAGTGTTGGCCCATGGATCAAAGTATTACAGCTTCTATTCCTGGTTAAGGGCATGTACCTGGGTTGCAGGTTCGATCCCCAGCCCCTCTTGGGGCTCGTATGGGAGGCAACCAATTGATGTGTCTCTCTCTCTCACTGATGTTTCTCTTTCTCCCTCTCCCTTCCTCTCTTCCACTCTCTCTAAAAATCAATTGAAAAATATCTTCAGGTGAGGATTAACAACAACAACAACAAAATCTCATGTATTATTTATCAGGAGACACTTATGATGAATCCATAACCCAGTAATATTTACAAAAAAAAACACCTCAATGACCATCAGTAAAAATTGGATTTTAAACATTGAATGTAGTTATACAATGAATATCATACAATAGATAAAATAGATAAATAAACTAGTTATGTATAGCAATAGAGAATTCTCAAAGATATAAAAATCAGTTGCCATAAATAAGTAGTTTAAGGATATGTAAGCAAAATAGTAAGTAAATAATAGTTCATTTTTCCTTTCTTTTTTTGAAAAATATCTTTGCTAGGTATAATATTTTTAATTGACAGTTTTTCATTTTGGTATTTTATATATCAATTCATTGTCTTTGGGTTTGTATCATTTCTTTGGACAAGTCAGCTGTATTTTTTATTTTCATTTATTCCCTGGATGCTTGCAAGGTGTTCTTTTAATATTTTTTAAGCAATTTGAAATTGTAAACATTAAGTATAAGAGTATGTATATGAGCTTTCCTACTTATCCTGCTTGCATTTCCTTCAGCTTCTGCTTCTATGATTTAATCTTTCATTATTGTTCTTTCTCTTCTTTCCTTGTGAGGCTCTAATTACACATGTCTTAAACTATTTGATATTGTATTACACATGTATATGCTCTTTTTTTTCCATCACATTACAGCTTTTATAAGCTCTGATTTTTTTCTAAGGTTTGATAATTTTATAGGTCAACTTTCTTTTTTTAAAAAATATATTTTATTGATTTTTTTACAGAGAGGAAGGGAGAGGGACAGAGAGTTAGAAACATCGATGAGAGAAAAATATCAATCAGCTGCCTCCTGCACACTCCCTACTGGGGATGTGCCTGAAACCAAGGTACATGCCCTTGATCAGAATCAAACCTGGGACCCTTGAGTCCACAGGCCGACGCTCTATCCACTGAGCCAAACTGGTTAGGGCATATAGGCCAACTTTCAATTTTGATTCTTCTAATAAACTCTTTTGAGGCCATTTTCACTGCTATTACCTTTCACTTTAATTTCTATCATTTTTATTTAACTCTTCTCATTTTCATCTCTGTTGAAATCCCACATTTGTTCCTGCACACTGTCCATAATTTTTATTGGATCTTTTAACATATTAGTCATAGTTATTTTAAAGTTGAGTCCAATATTTGAAACATCTGGATAATATCTGTTTCTGACTCTATTTAGAGATTTTTGTCTTCATAATATGTGAATATTTCTAATATTTCATGTCTTTGTTTTCTTATAAATTTTAACTGAATGTCAGTCATAATGTATAAAACATTAGAGACTGAATAAAATACTATTTATGCCTGCAAATGGAAATACCTTTTATTTTTTCAAGCTGGTAGTATGAAATATAAACTAGGTCTAACATGTGTCTATTTTAATGTTAATATCTTCAAGACAATATAGGCTTCAAATTTATTTGGTGGTGAGATTCTTCTGCCTGAACTTAGAGTGGGGGCTGGAGAGTAAAAACAATTTTCTCATTGTTCTACCCTCATCACTCACCTCTACCTATGTTCTTGTGCCCAAGGTGTGGTCTCTCCACTCTCTTGCCCTTCCTGGTGATAATCTACTGTTGCTTGTTACTAGAAAATTGCTCAGCTAATGCTAAGGAGCAAAGGCTTTTATCTTTTGCGTAGGTTCATTTATTCTTATGCCTCAAAAGGGTGGTTTTATATTTTGAAATGTACAACAGAACACTAAAATATTGTTTATGGACATATATATTTTGAAGTGTATAGCATATGTGAAATGGATTGATACTAAATAAACAATTATGGTATACTTTTGCAAAAAGAGGATGGAAAAGAAATTTGAGCAAGAGACACAGAATGATCAAATATGTATAATATATTATTTCCTAAGCTTGTTAGTTGTTACTAGAATATTTCTATTTTTATCTCTATTTTATTTGAGTACTAGAGGCATGGCGCATGGCATTCGTGCCCTCGGGGGGGGGGGGGGCGCGGGTCCCTCAGCCCAGCCTGAACCCTCTCATAGTCCAGCAGCCCTCGGGGGATGTCTGACTGAGGCTTAGAAACAGGCCAGCAGTTGGACATCCTTAGGGTTGCCACGGAGGTGGGAGAGGCTCCCGCCACTGCCACTGTGCTTACCAGCTGTGCACCTGGCTTCTGATTGAGTGGTGCTCCCCTGTAGGAGTGCACTGACCACCAGGGGGCAGCTACTGCATTGAGCATCTGCCCCTTGGTGGCCAGTGTGCATCATAGCGACTGGTTGTTCTGCCATTCAGTCAATTTGCATATTAGCCTTTTATTATATAGGATTATACACATATTATATTTAACTAGAGGCCCAGTGCATGAAATTCATGCACAGAGGAGGGTTCCCTTAGCTCAGCCTGCACCCTCTCCAATTGGGGACCCCTTGGGGGATGTCTGACATCCCTCTCACAATCTGGGACTGCTGGCTCCTAACTGCTCACCTGCCTGCCTGCCTGCCTGCAGTTAGGAGCCAGCAGTCCCAGATTGTGAGAGGGATGCCCCTAACTGCCTCTGCCTGCCAGCCTGATCAGCCCTAACTGCCCTCCCCTGCTGGCCTGATCGCCCCTAACTGCCTTCCCCACCACCTGGTTGCCCCCAACTGCCCTCCCCTGATGGTCTGATCTCGCCCCCAATGGCCCTCCCCTGCCAGCCTGATTTTGCCCCCAACTGCCCTCCTCTGCTGACCAATTTGGTTCTGATTGGTCGGTTTCTATGCCAGTCAGTGTCAGAAGCTCAGCCTCCTAGGCAGCCATTGGTTCTTCACAGCACCCACATTTGGTTCAGATTGGTTGGTTCCTAAGCCAGTCAGAATCTCTGGCCTATCTCTGGGTTTGATCAGAGAGGCGGGGCTTAACAGCAGCCCCCATGGAGGCCGGGAGAGAAAGAAAAGCCCAGTTGCTGGTGAAGCTCAGAAAGAAAGAGGGAGAGAAGTGAGAGGCAAGTACTGATCAACAGCTGCCACTAAGGCTGCAGATCAGACCCTGCCTCTCTCTCTGGGTCTCAGCCCCCTGGACAGTCAGTGCTAGGTTGCCAGGCTGAAGCTGGGCAGTCAGTGCTGAAGGACTTCCGGGTTGGTCACCCCTAACTGTCCCCCTGTTGGCCTGGTCGCCCCTAACTGCACCACCCACCAACCTGGTCACCCCTCACTGCCCCTTGCCTGCTGGCCTGGTTGCCCCCAACTGCCACCCCCCCCCCCCCACAGGCCTGGTTGCCCCATACATCCTGCTGTTCAGTCATTTAGTCTCCCCTCACTAACCCCCCTACTGGCCTGGTTGCCCCATGCCACCTACTACTCAGTGGTTTGGTCGCCCCTCACTAAACACCCCTGTCAGCCTGGTTGCCCCACGCAGCCTGTTCGGTCGTTCATTTGGTTGTGATGGTCGCTTAGGCTTTTATATATATAGGTAAGATAAAAACTCCTCACTTAGCTTGAAATTTTATTCTGCTTAGTTTTATTTTTTCTGTCTGCAATGATAGCCATCAATTATATACAGGCACAATACTTCTTTACCCAGACTTATCAGATTTTTGTAATGTGATGCTTAATATAATATAAATAAAACAAAAAACTTAACCATCTTCAAAAGAATTACAAACTGTTATTTTTCTACAAATATTTATGAATGACTTAAATTGAGTCCAATTAACTGAGAGTCATAATCTTCACTAAATAAAGGGGAAAGTTATGATGACTTGAAAGTATTATTTGGAATACAAAAACTAGAGCAATCTATAAAGCTATATTCAGCTCTTGCCAGATAACTTAGTTGATTAGAAGATCATCCCAATATGCCAGGTTTTCAGGTTCAATCCCTGGTCAGGGCATATATAAGGATCAACTAACACATGCATGGATATGTGGAACAACAAATCAATCTTTCTCTCACTTTCTCTTTAAAATCGATCAATAAGTTAAAAAATTTAAATAAAAATAAAAGGCTAAATTCAGTTGATGAAGAATGGTCTTCAAACAAAGTCATCTGAAGTCCTATTAGAATATCAGATTACCAATGTCTGGTTGCATAAACTTGGACAAATTAATTAACTCTATGTTTTCTTTCCTTCAAATGCAAAATGGAGGTGTTATAATTACCTTGAAATGGGGAATAAATAAATACCTACTGTGCTTAATTTTTTATTTTGTAAAAAATAAGACTAAGAATCAGTGATTACCTATTTCTGTGACTTTAGGAAAGTCACTTCACTCTTATATGCTTCAGTTTCCTTCTTTCTAACTAACCATAACATTTTCTACCTACCTACAAAATAAAATAAAGAAAAAATGAGATAACATATAAAACCTATCCAGAAAAAGTATGTTACTAATCACAGTGATTGGGCATTTGTTTTTGTTCAAACAAGTATCAGAAGTAAAATGCACTAATTTTTTTTAAACCACTAAATTGAGAGATTAGAGACTTAGCATTATTCAGGGGTGAGGTAAGCACATAAAAACATTTTTAACAGTCTAAAGGAAATAGAGCTATGAACAAAATTTTAAAAATAATAACATACAAACAAAAAAGCAAAATAACAGAAATTTTGAGTTTTGCTGCTTTCCTTGGCTTTTATTTTTAACATCATGATTTTATTTTATTTTTTAAAAAAATTATTGAATTTTAGAGAGAGAGGAAGGGAGAGGAATATAGAGATAGAAACATTGATGAGAAAGAAATATCACTGATCAGCTATCTCCTGCACGCCCCCCACTAGGGATTGAGCCTGAAAACCCAGGCATGTGCCCTGACTGGAAATTGAACTGGTGACCTCTTGCTTCTTGGGTTGACATTCAACCACTGAGCCACACCAGACAGGCATGATTTTAGTTTTTATGAATGAGATTCATATTTTTTCAGGTGAATGGAAGAGTGATGTGTAAACAGGTCCATAATAAATATAAAGCATGAATCAGATAATTATGTATATGGAACTGTGAAGTACAGGAAATACTATTCAAATATATTGTTAGCTTACACATTTTTGATCATCAGGAAAAGATTTGATTGTATAGCCTCAGTAATGATATAATTTAGAAACAATATACACATACCCAAGCTTTAACCAAGGAATAAATCAATACTTGATAAGAATCTGGCCTGGCCTGCATGGCTCAGTGGTTGAGCATCGACCTATGAACCAGGAGGTCATGGTTGGATTCCTGGTCAAGGCACATGCCTGAGTTTCAAGCTCATCCCCAAATGGGGGGCATGCAGGAGGCAGCCAATCAATGAGATTCTCTCTCATCATTGATGTTTCTATCTCTCTGTCCATCTCCCTTCCTCTCTGAAATCATTAAAAAAAAAAAAAGAATCTGTCAATTTTCCCACCTCATAGTTGTTTCTATTATGTTTAATTCCAACAATAATAATGCTATCCCACTTTTTCTTTTCCCACTTAAAAAACTGAAAGTATTCTTACAAATCCAAATCATTGTGTTTTCAGAATTTATATATTTTGTTTGCCTTGCTTTCATGTTGGAAGTTGTCCACTAGTAGCTATTTGACTAATCTCAAGTCCATTCTATCTACTGGTAAGATTTTTGAAGGTGGTGCTGAAACAGTTTCATGAGGCACATTGAGAGAATTGTTTTCATTTTCTTAAAATAAAAAAAAATAAGTCAAGACACATTGGTGATTTAACAAAATGATAGTACTGGTTATAACATGAGATCATACTTTCTCCTAAATGCAAACAATATATGTGATGACTGACTTGGATACCATTTTTAAAAGAAGAGATAACATTTGATTGAACCTTGGATCAGATTTCAAGCCAATCTGACTAATCCCATTGCAGAAAAACCTGACTCTTGAGGGAATAATTTAGTTTAATTATCTACCACTTATGCCAGGAAAAAATTATTATGAAAAATTTGAACCTGTTTCTAAAGTTCACCATGAGACTACAGTTGTAACAGGAAGAGAACATTAGTGACTTGAAATTCAACTTAATTTTCACTTTGATGGGAATATGTACATTCATTACCCTTTCAACAAAATAACAGAGTTGCTGGCTTTTTGACCCTGTTCATAGATAGAAAGAAAAAAATGAATTTGAATGAGAGCCCCAACATGTGAATGTGTTTCTTCTTTCTCTTTTGGATTAGTGGCCCTTAGTCATCTAAAGTATAAGGTATTTCGAACTCTTCTTTTTACAACATGAAGGTCAGTAAAGCTTTCCACACTCTCCTGTCCTTAATAGATTTCTTTTCCATATGTATTTAAATATGGAAATCTATTCATGTATTTCTTTTTTTATATATATAAAAAACATTTGTTTGCATCTGCTAAAAAACTGTTTAAACATGATGATTTAAAGTGAACCCTTTAAGAAACTTCTAGTTAGCTAAATAGTAGCATTTTAAAATCAAATGAATACCCATAATCTACATTAACATCCCTCTAGCATAAAATGAAATTTGAAGACTAATGTTGACCAGGGGCCCTAAAGTATTCTTCAAACTTTCTAAAGAAAGTTCTGTCCTGTAGTAAACCTGGCTACATTTTTCTGTCAAAGTTTTGCTTGTTTTCTAGTGCTGAATTTATGCTCCCTTAAAGTGTGCCTCATTCTGACTTCCCTGTCAAAGTCCTTTTGTTCTAGCATATATGCCAAATGTGATCTCATTGTTTTTAATTTTGTTTTGTATATGTGCATACATATGTGTATATGCTTTTATGTTTTATTTGCCCTTCTACTACCTATAAAATATGGCACTGTCTTGGGCATTCTGGTTGAGATGTGCAGAGAAATAAGGTACTTCAAAACTATGTGGATCTGTAGCTTTTTTTAAAAAAAATGTTTTTAGAAGTGTGATCACATTACTTCTTATAAGCAAAATAAAGTAATTATAAACTAGGTATCTCCATAGTAAGGACTAATTTCTTGCCAAGTGATATAGTGGATTCAGTGTAGTCTACAAGGGAAGATCTCAGATTGTCCAGTCCTGTGAGGAATATCACTATACATTTTCATACTGCATATACAATCTAGTCTGTATGAAAATCTAGTCTGATTGCCAGTGCCTATTTCATACTGATTCTTCAATGCTGTGATTAATCTCTTATGTCTCTGTAGCATTTCCAATCCCTGGACAGCCATGGAAAGTATTAATGTACTATTTTGGATTGACTCAGGATCAAATATATTTACTTAGTGGACACTAACTTGGGGTTGTTGTTTTTTTAATGTTTTATCCATATGGTGACATTCAGAAACAATTAGTAATTATCATAAAAAAGAAAATGCAGCAAAATTTATGGAAAATTATCAAGTAAATTAGTTTTGAAAATTTATCCCCCAAATAGGTCTAAAATTCTAGATTCCAGATAATATAATTTAATTACATCTAATTACTCAGAAATAACTATTTATATCTCCTCACATGACATTTGGATTATATGAAAAAATGCTGATTTGATGGCAATCTGGCCTCATTTTTGGGCTATAACTTTAAGAAAAGTCACACTGCAAGATTTTCATACTCATGATCACATGTTTTATGCTACTTGTATGATATCAAGACTGGGTTTTCAGTGGAGCATATAAACAACAACATTTTCAAAGGAGGAACAAAGTTCAACATGTTGTGGGTAATTTTTTTTTTCTCAACTACTTTCTCATCACATTAATTGAAAAAAAATCTAAATATTTCTTAACTAAAATATGTCTTTAATAGAAAATATTCATTACATGAAATGACTTTAAATTTATAGAATATTTTCACATATTGAATCTGTCCCTTGGTAATCAAAGAAAAGCAGGAAACCAATTTGATGAACACATAATCATGAATACACAATGATATTCATGAAGCTTATTAGAAATTATGGCTAAAAAGTAAACTTTTCTACTATGTTTAAAAAGCTATTATAGTAAATTGTTAAATTTAACTGTTTATAAATATCTTAAATAGTTGAAAATAAAATACACCCAGATTACCACGTAGAAACAAATCCACTAAAACCAAGAAATTGTCATCAAAGTCTGAATTCATGATTTCCTCAGATGCTGAAAAACATCTCCAATATCTATATTCCATTGCTTACCATAGTTATATATATAAAAAATAAAAAAGACCACAAACAACGAAACTTAAATTTTATTGTTTTGCATGACATACTTCAAGCATATGTCTTAAAGGAAATGAGCTTGAGATCAGATAAAAAGAAATTAAAACAATTACCTGCTACCAACATTTCCTGTATTCCAAATCCAATTATAAAATAATGAGTCTTCCTAAGGAATTCGAATTCAAATGTTTACAGAAGGAACAAAGTTCAAGGTAAAATTGAAAGGTAGTCCAAAGAAGAATGAAGATGAAAAGAGATAAAATAGAAAAGTCTAAAGACAAAGAATATTCTGAAATACATTGCACTCACTTGGAACCTTCAAACAGAAAGAAAAATAAGGTAATTTGACATTGGTCTCCATGGCAAGCACTATTAGAGGATGGTTAGATAATTATCAAAAGTATTATTTTTACTCAAATGCCCTCTCTTGTTAACATGAACAACCACCTCCTCCAAATAACATTTTAAAAGTAATCATATCCACTCATTCTACTGGTGGATGAAGTGACCATTTCTTTGGTATCAAAGAGAACAGGATAAAAATGAAACACTATAATTTCTAAGTATTCTCTACATAGAAAAATACACACGCATTTTGGAAAATGTAAATTAATCAAGTACATTTTAAATTCTAAAATTAGGTATCAGCACAGCTCCCTGTTCCTTAATTAGAAGTAATTTCATTGATTGCTCTCCTGGGTTGATACTGGCTCCTCCTCTTATTGTTTTAATGGTGGATCTTGGCTACCTTAAGAAGGAGCAAAGGACGGTCCCTAATCAACCTTGTGTCGGAGTTAACTGGCTCCAACTTGTGAACAAACTGAGTCAAAGGAAATTACTTATATGTGAGAATGGCTCTAAATAATTGTCACTGATTTTGAATAATTCAAATTTCATATATCTAGATCTTTTATAGGCTTAAAAAAGTGTAGTTACACTTTTTTCCCCAATCGCCTTACTATTTGTCAAATATATCAGTGCCTATTTAAGGAGTTGATATAAAATTAACTCTAGAAACTACTAGTCCGGTTTGGCTCAGTGGATAGAGCATCAGCCTGTGGACTGAAAGGTCCCAGGTTCGATTCCGGTCAAGGGCATGTACCTTGGTTGCGGGCACATCCTCAGTAGGGGGTGTGCAAGAGGCAGCTAATCGATGTTTCTCTCTCATCGATGTTTCTAACTCTCTATCCCTCTCCCTTCCTCTCTGTAAAAAATCAATAAAATATATATTTTTTTAGAAACTACTAGTAAGTGAGCTGTGATAACAGGCATTTATATTGATTTCTTTTTCCAGATAAAGAGACGCAGACTCCCCAAGGTTAAAATCTGTATTTCTCCACCTTATAATGCTTAGTAAAGGGACAAAATTGAATTGTATGATGCAGCAAGAGCAAAAGTGATAAATGAGATCTGAACAGATTTACAAATCCTATATAATAAAAGGGTAATATGCAAACAGACCAAACGGCAGAACAACCGAACAACCAATCAAAGTGTAATATGCTAATGATATGCTAAGGCTGTTCAACCATTTGCTATGACGTGCTCTGACCACCAGGAGGCAGATTCTCCAACTGGTAGGTTAGCTTGCTGCTGGGGTCCGGCTGATCTGGACTGAGCGAGATGGGCCAGACACGCCCTGGAGCCCTCCTGCAGCCCCTCCCCAGCCTGATTGTGCACCAGTGCGGTCCCTCAGCCTGGCCTGCGCTTTCTAGCAATCCGGGACCCCTCAGGGGATGTCGGAGAGCCAGTTTCAGTCCCATCCCACAGGCCACTCCCCTTGGGAGGGCGCCAGATGCAGGGCTCATGGCTCTCCCGATTGGGAGTGATTGGGCACCAGCCCACCTCAGGCACAGTGGGGCCGGGATGAATGGGAGCGGCAGGTAGGAGCTGCAGGCAGCGTTGGACTGAGGGTTTCGGCCCGATCCCTGCACGCCACTCAGAGGGACCTCACCCATGCACAAATTTGTGTACTGGGCCCCTAGACTATAATAATAAAAGCATAATATGCTAATTAGACCAGATGAAGCCGGGGCTGCCAGAGGGAAGCTGGTGCTGGCAGCCAGGGGAAGGAAGGCCTACTCTTGCACAAATTTTGTGCATCAGGCCTCTAGTAAAGTTATAACAATTGTTTGTAACCTATGATTGAACTCACATTAAATATTGAAGATTAACCCTGAATTAACATTGTAAAATCTGTATATATTTTAAAAAATCATTATTCCTGACTTATAGTCAAATCTATTCAAAAATCAACTTGGCAGGAGTCATACATTTTTACTGTATTTGCAAATTAAATGTAACTTTTTCTTTAAAATTTAGATTAATTTTTTTATTTAAGAGCATAAGGAATATAATTTTTAAGCAATATTACTAGCCTAATTCCCATGGACAATTTCCAATTGTTCCTGTCCATTATAAACCTGGGACAATCAAGGAAGCAATCCTAAGAATATCTTGTGAATTTCTGATTAAAAAAAAAAAAAAGAGGTTTTGCCCGACCAGCATGGCTCAGTGGTTGAGCATCGACCTATGAACCAGGAGGTCATGGTTCAATTCCCTGTCAGGGCACCTGCCTGGGTTGTGGACTTGATCCCCAGTGTGGGGCATGCAGGAGGCAGCCAATCAATGATTCTCTCTCATCATTGATGTTTCTCTCTCTCTCTCCCTCTCCCTTCCTCTCTGAAGTCAATAAAAATATATTTTTAAAAAAAGGTTTCTATATCATCCCTGCCTCTCTTGTCCTCTTGTCTTATACAACAGTAGTGCTGGAATTATATTCATGAATTTTAAGTAGAAACCAAGTACGGAAATGTCTGCTGGCTCTGACAGCTTGTTTTACCATCTCCAAATCTTCTGAGTGGACCCTCAATAACTGCACACCTGAAGTAAATTTAACTTCAACACATGGAATAATGTGTTTTCAGCAAGTGAAAAACTTATTTAAATTTCCAGAGGGCACTGAATATAATGAAGTACCTTGTGTGGCCTTAAAGCAATCATTGTAATGAACTCAACAGACTTCATTTAGGCATAAGGAAAACAGTTATATTTGATGCCAAACATTCTAAGTTCAAATCGAGCAGGTTTTCAGTTTTAGAAAGAACCTGGACATCAGCAAGCAAAAAAATAACCCACTACATCCAGAAATCTAAGAGTCACGGATTTCAAAGACTTTATGATCAATAGATGCTATAACTTTTATTTAATTATGTAGAATTTTCAGAATATCTCACTTTGAAAGGTCACATAATATAATATACAGACCACAGAAACTATGAAAAAAACTTTCATTAAATACTTGTTTTGTTGTTAGAAATTTGAAATTTATGAATGCAAAGTAGTATTTACTCATGCTCGAGTTCACTGATAATTATCAGGGTTATGTGCAAGCTATTTTCCACTGTACTAAAGATGGTTTCTTTTTCTCCAGTACTCCAAATAACTAGAAATCTAGTCTTTGTGAGGCAGAAACATAAAACACGTGACAGACATTAGGGGGTGTCTCTGATTCATTGACCTAATATAAGCAAAAGGGTTATTTATAGGCATGGGCAAGTGTGTCCTAGAGCCTATGTTCTTGTTATTTGGTGTGTGTGTGTGTGTGTGTGTGTGTGTGTGTAACAGGTCTTGCATTGATCTAAATTCCAGAGAAGTTCAGCCTCTATTTACCTCAGTCTCTGCCTGATAGAAGTTTCCATTGCTTAGGAGGATCCAGCTGTACAGGGCCAATATTTATTTCTGATGTGCTGAGAGTTGGAGAGTTAACAAAATTTGTCCCAGATGGAAACCATTTGAGTTTTTCAGACATTTAACTCAGTGTTAAATTTTTGATACGTGACTATCTTCGGGTACCTGAATATTTCATCCTGTTAATAAGGTTAAGCCCTTTTATTAATTTTATTTTTTAACTGTTCAAGTTTTCAGTTCACTTTATCAATAAAATAGCATTCATATTTACTATGAGAATTATAATAAGTATTTCATAGTTAGAAGTTAAAGTTTATATTAAAGTAAATAAATTAGATAAACATGTATTGTCAAAATAACTGAAGTGTCTCCATTATTGTTAAACATTTTTCTAAGAATACAGTTTTTAAATGTTAAAATTTGATATTATGGAAAGACTAATAACTGGATAATAGCCATATGAAAAATACAGTGTGAGAACCCTTCCTTCTATTTACTTAATTATGTAAATATCTACAGATGTGTTGAGAGACATCAGATATCTAACAGAATAAAAAATTTGTGCCACTTTAAAATAAAAAAAATAGAGAAGTTAGTGTGCCTTGTCTCTTATTCAGCAATTTCTCTTGAATACCTACCTATACATGATGATCATTATCATTGACTCACTTCTCAACACACAGATTAATTTAAGAATCTTGATTTTGCCAGATACATTTATAAAATAAAATATATATATACAGCAGAAGACTATCAATGGACTTGCATTGAATAGATTCAAATTCTACCCAGCCAGTATAGCCATGGAAATTCACATTAATTTGGAGAGAGATCCATTTGTCACATATGTTTGTCATGGGTTAAAAAAAAATAAGTTTGGGGATGGAGTAAAGATTAGAAAATACCTCATATTTTACACTAAGTGAATGACACGTTTCCTAGTTATAGGCTACTATTAATTTCCTTGCTCCTGACATTTCCAGAAGGAAACTACAATCTAAAGGAATGTTTTAAAAAGATTCATATCCAACACAAAGGCAGGGAAGGAAACTGAGCACTCTGTAAAGAAAGCTCACACCTACAAATACCACCAAAACTCTAGTTAATCAAGACATCAAAGAAATGAAAGCATTTATACAGATTTTATTGAAAATAAATCACTTTATCATATTCTAAGATTTATGCATGATTTTCTCAGAGAGTTTTCCTTGATCCTTTGTAGGCTTTTTATAGAGTATCTCCTGCCCTCTTTAGTCCAGATTTTATAACTACATTTAGGAGAGAGATCTAACTCTACAGCATAATTTTGACTTCAGCTTCGTCTACTGCTTGGTGAAAATAGGTCATTATTAGCCATTTCTGGCAGGAACAGTTGACAGGAAGCAGCACAGGAAATGATATAATGATTCCAAAATTGTATATTTCCCCTATGCCCTGCTGTTTGGGGAATGACCTTACAGTTAACCAGGAAATTGGGAGGTGGTACTGAACCTCAAACACTCATACTATTGAGCTCTTATTTTCTCCCTTGTCCTCCTCATTTAAAGAAATAGATTAAAATTCTAGGACCAATAAAAATAAATTTAACAAAGAAAATATGTTTCTGTTAAATCATATATATGTCTAGATTTTTGAGCAAACTATTCAAAGCCCATATTAATACCCAGTTAGCTAACACAAAAACCACATAAAAATCACCTAAATACTAAAACAACAAACTTCTAAATGTTTCAATATTTATGAAGTTAAACTATTTTCTCATAAAATGGAACTTTGGTAGTATTTATTATTCAATACATAGTTTTTATTTACAGTTAAATTACTGTTTTAAAACTGCTTTTTAAGATGTGTGTTTTCATATGCCACATAATGATAAATTATATTAATATGTGGTCCATTCATTTTTTTTCTCTAAGATAGATGATATCTCTTGAATGAAATACACCCAATAAAAATGACAGGCCTAGAACTCACACAAACATGTACAAAAAGATACATAGCATAAAATATAAACTCCTCCATTTAAAATTTTATGTAAATTTAGCACCTATAAATTCCATTTGTACTTTTTGTGTGGTTTAGTTACTTTATATATTTAAAATAGATTTATTTAACCAGTCATCTGCTGATTCCAGTTCTTTTAGCAATTACAAATAAAGTTGCTGTAAAAAAAATAGAAATAGAAATAGAAATCCACTTAAAAACATCACCTAAGACAATTAATTGCTCCACAAACAAGAATCGCAGAATCTACCACAAGAAATCTGATGCTCACAGTGTCATCTAAACCTTAGTTACTCTAGCGTGGCATTAAGACTTTAATATTTTAAAACAGTTAACTATTTTATTTACATTTTCTTAGTCATTAACTTCAACCTGTTTTAAATTTATGTCACTGGAGGATTGAAAATAACAGAGCTATACAAATTTAACAATTAGCCTTACTATGTAATTGCTTAAAATAAACATCCTGATTAGTCAAATCACTATTAAATTTTAATCAGTGTGAGTGGGTGTTTCTATTTTTGATTGGGGATTCCACATGGAATTTCTAAGCAACTCCTTTTTGTACATGACGTTGATATGTTTTCTCTCTTCGTATTATGACTAATAGATTGTAATTCAATCTTATGTTTTGCATTGTTAGTGAGTAGTCAAAGGTATTTTTCTTTAATCTGATCTTTATTTTATGATGTTAATTACATATTTTTATTTTCTAATTGTATTATTTTTTCTTGATGTTTAAACAAATTATAAACATTAAATCTGACAGTTTATTATATAATATTTTCAATAAATATAATTTAATTTCATAAAAATATTTTGTATTTTAGATTACAAATAACATCTTTTTAAAAAGTTAATACTTATTTGGAAGGCAAGCATTTATTTCTGCAAAATAAAATATTCTGTGGTTTCACCTACACAAAATACAATATTAGAAGTTAACAGATATCTAACAGAATTTCTACAATTCAGAAAGCAAAATATTTTTTTCAAGATTTATTCTTATAGGCATATGATTTTAGGGTTTTGTTTGTTTTGGTTTGATAATCCTCTATCAGGAACAACCAATTAACAAAAACAGCATTTTCTGTTTAATATTCTGCAGACATCATTTTCACGGATTTCCTTAATGACTGCCTGTGAAGTCTTCAGGTATTTTGAGATGAATAAGTCATTTCCTATATATTCTCTGATACCACCATTGTGAGAGCAATATCCCTGCAGTCAAATCTTCAGAACTACTCCGTTTCTTTTAGCATTCTCTGCTAATTCAATGTAGTCTACCAGGGGACAGGTAGAATGGCTTTCAGAGTAACGGGCTCTATTACAAATACAATCAATTCTGTGAAACAACAGGTTTTATTTTTTTCAGAAATGCATTTGGTTAAAAGACTGAAATAAAATATTACATACACAAACACTGCACTTATAAAAATGAATAAAATATTTTCTCCCAATCACAAGAATCATATTTTCTCAATGCAATCTTTGTGTTTTCCTTGCCTTTTACAACCCAGCTAATTCTGAATGTAACATTACTTTGAAACTTATCACAATAAAGCACTATTGAAATGATATTATACTCCTTTGTTGCTCACTGTACAGTTTATGTTCCACAATTTCCATGTAGTGTATTTTTCTTAAATAATTATTCTGCTTTTTTTGACAAGTAACAATTTTAATATATGACTGTGTAAATCTTCAGATAACTACATTTAGTTCCTATGTAATTTACCATTTCTAAGAAATATTTGCAAAGCAACAAAAGGGATCTCTTTTTTTTTTCAAGTAATGATGACAAAGTTGTGAAATTGTATTACTTACTAAATTTAAGGACAAGTTTAATTGTGCCTTTTGCTCTTCGTTTGGATCATTAAATAGTTAATCCTAACAAGCATGGGGGGAGGAAAAGAAATTAACTAAAGGAAGGCCCTTGTGATACAATGACACTTGCTCTATGCTCTTAACAGAGAAAAAACATGATGATAAAACAGCACAAAGTGGAGTGTTATGAATTTTATTAATGACTAGGAGACAGTGTGCAAAACATCAAAGGTCTGTGGAAAAGATTAATGACCCCGTGTGAGACTGTTTAATTACCTTCAGCTAATTAGATTCTTGACCAAATTTTTAATATCTGCATTCCTTCTACAGCCTAATTGAGATTCCACATTATTTATCAATCTTTCAAAAAGCCCTTAGTGGGCTGCTTTTTTAGTTTTTCCCTTTGCACTTTGACTCCATTTATGGTCCATTATTAAATAAATAGCAAAGTAACTATTCCCCACAAATTGTATATGCAGAACACTTTATGCCTGTTTATTTTGACTAGGAGACTATCATTGGCATCTTTTATACATAATGAAGCACTCAAACTAATAAACTGACTAACTCTAATGTAAACAATGTGCATAATATTTTTGTTATCTGGGCTATACTCAGGGCCTCCTTGTGCTTTCTGCACATTAGCTTTTCTAATGTCAGTTAATCCTTATTTCAGTTTACCTTGGTCAGGGCTCAGAGACCATGATGGAATGTTATCTACAAACTAGAGAGAACAACTCAATCAATTCTTTTTTTTTTCCTTATAAATTTAGATTTTTTTTGTATTCAGAAAGTCTTAATTGCATGGTAATTTGCATTAACAAATATCAAGCACTTTCTTCTGAAATGCTGAAAACCCAAATGAAGTTTGATATATATTGTATTTTATTTATCTTTGCATCCTGTACTGAGGCAGGACAGTAAGAAGCAAGGAAAATTTCTTGGCAAGTGGAATGGGGAATTGAAACAGACAGCTGATTCAAACTGGCCTTATCTAGCATCCTGACTGCTTCTCCCTTGTATTACCACTCCTTTAAGCATTCAGTCCTCATGACAATGAGTTTCTGATCAGCATCAAATAATCAAAGGAACAATGCCTTAGTTCTGTTGACTACAGAGACAGAGGTTTGGTCAAACTAGAGGTAACATCTAGGCCTCAGTTGTGTTTCAGCCCCCGTCCCAGAAAGCAGCAAAACCGGATGAAGGGACACAATGGCTGGCATCAGGACCAGATGCAATGACCAATGACCTCCTACCCTAGTGCCAACCAATCAGTAGAGATCACGATCTTGATCCTATAAGCTCATTTTGGTGCATCAGCATATTAAAGGACACACGTGGAAAGCTGATAAATATTTTATTGAGACCCTCCCCCAAGACCTTCCCTTTGGAAAACAGATAAAAACCCTTAAGACAAAGAGTGTGTCCATACTTTCTTTCTTCAGGTGTGTATATTTGCTTTCTTTCTCTTAAGCTCTAAGGGTTTCCATGGGACTTGCAACCAGGGAAGCAGCTGCAGCTCATCCTGGGCTAACCTGAACCTGTCTCCAAAGGCCCTTCTTTCGCTTCTATAGCTGTTTCCTGAGTCCACCCAACCAAGCTGGCTCATTTCTTCTGCCTCTGTGACTTTTTTTTCTAAAGGCCAAGGCAAATCTCTAAGTAGCCCACTCAAATCTTCTCTCCTAGTATACTTTTACTTTGCACGATAAACTTCTTGAACTAGAGTTTTTGACTCTGAACTCTTTCTTTGCTGAACTCAAGAACCAAGGTCCACCATTGCAGTTAACAATACCATTTGTGCCCAAAACCTGTTTGGCTCAGTGAACAGAGCGTCGGCCTGCGGACTCAAGGGTCCCAGGTTCGATTCCGGTCAAGGACATGTACCTTGGTTGCGGGCACCTCCCCAGTAGGGGGTGTGCAGGAGGCAGCTGATCAATGTTTCACTCTCATCGATGTTTCTAACTCTCTATTCCCTCTCCCTTCCTCTCTGTGAAAAATCAATAAAATATATTAAAAAAAATACCATTTGTGAAGGAGAAACGTTTGATATAGCCTCAATGGAGGAAAAAGGCAGTTATGGAAAACCCACCAATCACCTAGAAAACACTGAGGACATGGATTGTCTTTAACATTAAGTAAGCAAGAAGTCCAAACTCAGCATGGACAGCTGAATTATCTTTGTCTAGATCAGTGGTCGGCAAACCGCGGCTCTCGAGCCACATGTGGCTCTTTGGCCCCTTGAGTGTGGCTCTTCCACAAAATACCATGTGTGGGCGCACACGTACAGTGCCATTGAAACTTTGTGGTCCATGCGCAGAAGTCGGTTTTTGGCTCTCAAAAGAAATTTCAGTCGTTGTACTGTTGATATTTGGTTCTGTTGACTAATGAGTTTGCCGACCACTGGTCTAGGCAATAGCACCTTCTGAATGATGTATAAGGTCTTACCTTTTAAAGTGAAGTATTTAATAGGATAAATTCATTAGCACGACATCAAATATTATTGTATCATCTTTGTACTTGCAGAACCAATGTGGGGGAGGAGAGAGACCATGTGGGGCAGGAGAGAGAAAACCTATAGCAATGTAAACATATTGATAATATTAACCCAAGATAGCCTGTGAGTCTAACAATGTGATTCTATTGAGGGATTTCTGATATATTTCATGTCTGGTTATAAGACTTGGACAACATATTGAACTATACAATGCACAGCAAGTTCTCTACTAGTAATAATGACTGTTCTTACATGTCTCTTAATATTAGTCTTACATTCAAGAGAAAAGGGAAAAAAGAATTGATTCATCCAACATTTATGAAGAGGACAGTGTAATTTTTCACTAGTTATTTCATAACTTTTCCATCATAACACATTTAAGTATGGCCAGAAGAGTCATTCACCATTACTTTGGCTCATCCTCAGAATTTGGTACAGTCCCTTGTGCCCAATGTTTCAATTATTTATTTTTAAAATGACAAACAAAAGAATCTTCTAAGGTTATTTCCACTTCTAAAGCTCTATGATTCCAAAAGATTCTTACATCTTTATAACTTGGATACTTCCTTTAAGTGTATTAGCAAGTCTCAGATTAATGGCTAGAGTCTAGAGTCCTCATAATAACTTCACCTTAGGCCTGCCTTATAGTCATGCAAAAATGAACATTTAGGTTAGATTAATATTAATAACTAGAGGCCCAACTAGATTCGTGCACTGGGGAGGGGCCCTCAACCCGGCCTGCGCCCTCTCACAGTCTGGGATCCCTCTTGCAGTCCAGGGCTCTCACAGTCTGGGAACCCTTGCTTCTTACCACCTGCCTGCAGCAGAGGTAGGAGAGGCTCCTGCCACCGCTGCTGTGCTTGCCAGCTGTAAGCCCAGATTCTGGCTGAGCAACATTCCCCCTGTGGGAAAGCACTGACCACCAGGGGGCAGCTCCTGCGTTGAGCGTCTGCCCCGTTTTGGTCAGTGCACGTTATAGTGACCAGTCATTCTGGCATTCAGTCAATATGTATATTAGGCTTTTATTATATAGGATAAGAAAAGGAATACCAACCCTCTTTTAAATCTCATGGAAATGATTAGCACAGGAAATTTGTCATGTTCCACTAGAGCCGTGGTCGGCAAATTGCGGCTCGCAAGCCACATGCGGCTCTTTGGCCCCTTGAGTGTGGCTCTTCCACAAAATACCACGGCCTGGGTGAGTCTATTTTGAAGAAGTTTAAGTTTAAAAAATTTGGCTCTCAAAAGAAATTTCAATTGTTGTACTGTTGATATTTGGCTCTGTTGACTAATGAGTTTGCCAACCACTGTACTAGAGAGATAGAGCTCAGTAACAGTGGTGATATTTGGGGAAGTACATGGAGGATAGAATACATAATAAAATTAGCATGGAACAAAGATAATCTCCCCACTGTACCTGAGAAAGCTATAAGATCTGAGACCATCCAGACCAATGACTGGATGGATAGGTTAAAAATTTACCTCAGTAGCCCTGGCCAGTGTCACTCAGTGGTTAGAGGGTTGGCCCGTGTACTGTAGAGTCTCTGATTTGATTTCCAGTCAAGGGAGCGTACCTGGGTTGTAGACTCATCCCCTCCTCTCCCCGGTTGCAGTGCATGCAGGAGGCAACCAATTGATATGTCTCTCTCACATCGATTTCTCTCTCTCCCTCACTTCCCCTCTCTCTGAAAAGCAACGCAAAAAAAGATTCTCAGATGAGGACTGATAGAAAAATTAAAAATTTACCTCAGAAAAGTTTCTGAACCCAGTACTGCACCACCTCTAAGTCATGGATACTTGAATTTTCACATAGAGGCCCTCTTTCCTCTGGCAAAAGGAAAACAAGATAAAAGTAGAGAACTTTCTCAGTGTTTAATGTATAAATAACTATGGGAACATTAACCAGTCATTTGCACCCCTAGGGAGGCAGCATGAAGAGATTGCACACTTAGGGTTAAAACCTGGGAAGGAGAGCAAGAGATAAAGTACAGAATGCAATAAAGTTAACAATCTCTCCTTTATAACTTTGACTAACACTGGTCCAAGGACTACTTCACAACCAGCAGTCTCTGTGATTCATTTATGATGGAAGAAAGGAATACAATTGACCATACTGCAGGCAACTCCCTTAGTGTTTAACATGCTGCTCAAATGGTCTAGTCAGTTATTTCCAGAGGTTTTAGATCAACAGAGAAACCTCAGAACAGCCCCCGTGGTTTTAGTTGGCCTTAGCTAATAGTTAGTCGTTCACTCTCTTAATTCACACATTCACTCATTTACTCATTATTTTAAATAAACATATTGCTAGTGCCAACTATGTATGTGATGGTATATAACTATTAATTAACCATGGTTCCTGTGTTCCAGGAGTTTGCAATCTAGTACACGCTTAAGTATTATCTACAAATGTGAACCAATCTGGGGTCAGTCTATTATAAATCTACATCTAAAAGAAATGCAGAGGGATACTCAATAACCGTGAGAGTTCACTTTATTTTTCCAGAAGTCCCAGGAACTTTTATTTATGATTTGGGCATTGGATTCACATTCAATTGCACTTTACCTTTGAGATTCCTATATTTTAAAAATCAATGCAAAAGGCACTCCATCACCAACAAAATTCAGATAATTTTAACATGACAATGAGGATACAGGCCCCTCTTCCTCAATCCTACACCTAAGGTGTGTGTGGGGGGAAACAACTATGGAGGCCTTTATGACTAAATCAGAGATATTATCTAACCCCACTTCCAGATCATTATGGGAATCATGTTATAGTATCCTTCATAGGTTTTCCTTTCAAAGCATCACCGCCCAAGAGTCATGAAATTTCAAGTTACATTTTAACACATCGTTAGTTGTAATACTGACATTTATGCTTATTTACTGTGTAGTAATTATTTAAGCAAACACTCTAAATTTCTCCATATAATTGTTATAATTTAAATTCTTACCATTATGCTCTCAAAAACTGAAGGACTAATTTGGGAACAATTTCTCATTATTAGCTTTCTAGTTGTCATGCTTTGCTCCATAGTAAATCACTCAATAATTTCTTGGAAATAACAATAGATCTTGGTGAGAATTGGGTTGAAACGTTTATCAAGAAGACTGTTTTTTCCCCCCTACCATTTAGTATAAATTATAAAAGGAAATCTTGTAATGAGACCATGTAAATTGAGACTTAAGGAAAACAAGTACTCATACATACTTTGGTATGAATATTGTATTGAGTAATTACTTACTGTAAAACAGGAGCCTTAAAATTTTCATGTCCTTTAATCCAACACTTCCTATTATAAAATATAATAATAAGAGAAAAAAAGAAAGGAAAAGCTAGATATTCAAACTGACACAAAAATTATAAAAATGTTTATTTCTAATAATGCAATAGTTATAATGAAATAAAAAGAAAATATTACATAATACTGATAAATTATTGTAGTTATAAGTTAAAAAATGCATACAATCTTATAAATAATAATAAATCCTAATGTTAAAAAAACATAGAATATACTCAACTGGAAGTCGATTAATGTGTTAATTTTTGAGTGAAAAAGTTTTCAAAGAGCATATATAAAAGAGATTCACATGAAAAATACTTAACTATGATTTGTTATCTTGTTACATACTTTTAATTTATGGGGAAAATCTGCAAAATTATAAAAGCTATTAATATTTAATAGTTCTGGAAATAAAAATGTTTATAGTCCAGCATAATTTTGTAATGTTTGAATTGTTTACAATAAATATAGATTTTGTATCCATAAAATAAATACATATTATGTATAGAAAAATTAAAACATATAGATAGCTGTGAAAGCAAAAGAATAAAATGTAATAAAGGATTCTTTGTGTCTATTTTTGTTATTTTTTAAATGATCTAATATAATCATATATTATTTTATAATTACAAAAACAAAATAAATTTTAATTAGGATGAAATTATCCACATAAACAAGCCAAGTGGATTTATGAATGAAAATCTAACTTCAGATGAAATGCAAAAAAAACCTTAAAGTAATAAAGCACATATCCATTAATATTTAGAATATAACACTAACATAATAAAGATTCTTTTTCTGATGTTATTATATGTTACTTGAAAAGATTTTGACCATTAAGTTTTGCACTATAAAAATGTCAATCAAGTCTGAAAAGATTTGCTTATGGATATACAAATCAGTCAGACAATTTTAGATCTTTCTTTTTCGAGACTTGCTAGGACTGACATCACACTGGATTTAAATTTCTCCTAAAATATGAAGTGTTCTATTAATTTTAAATTGCTCTAGATCATGCCTGTTCAGCTGATCAATTGTTCCTATATTTTCCCTTAAATATATAAAACAATAAAATGCACCCATTCAACAAAGCAGGTATCGGGGTTAGATCACTAATGTTGTAACATTACTATTTAAAGGATTCAAAAGGCAGACATGTGAGTGCATGGGAGGTGCAGTCAGGTTTTCACTGGCTTGAACAAATATTTAGTTCCATAAATAGAGAAAACACCAAACCTTAATCAATAAACTTGATAAAATGCACGTCAGTTATTTTATACTATTTGCTCTCCAGTTTGGATAATTGCTGCTACTTGTGGCCTAAACCATTAACCTCTCACCCTCAGCAAACGGAGGTTTCCTTGCAAAAAACCACACTACCAAAAGAAAGCCACATTTCCGACAGGAGAGAGAGAGAGAGAGAGAGAGAGAGAGAGAGAGAGAGAGAGAGAGAGAGCAGTTTGTTGATCAAGAGACTGTACCACACTGCATTTGAGTTCATAAAAAATTGTGTTGGCGTTTTGTATTTTCTTTTAAAAACAGCTTCTTATAAGCTCCTAAATGGGCTCTCCTTATCCCCAGCCTTGAAAAACAGCAGTGTTTCCAACTTTTCACCTTTCAACCAATGTGTCCCTGTAGTATTCACCGCACTAATGAAAGAGATTCTTGACAATGTCACCACGGACCACCCCAGAAGTGGAGTGCTGCCAATGTAAACCATTATTACAGTACTGACTGCTCATCTCCTGCTGCGAGGCTATTCAGAGACTTCCCCTGCTTCCCTAGTGCTCACACTGTCTCTGAAGAGTGACATCCTCCCTTGAACCACAGACATTGGGGCAAGCCCCCTGCTACTGATTCCCATCCAAATCGCTATGGACAACATCCACACTTTGATGCAACTGAATGGACCTTCTTTCTTTGGGGGGAGAATCAAAGAACATTCAAAGGAGAAACAACTTGGCAATGACAAAGAAATGTCCACAAACTGATGCAGTCTTTAACTTGGAATTCTCCTCACATCCTGAGCTTATAATAAGCAATGGAACTCTTTGAGCATAATTATTTAATAATAAAAGCACCAAGTAATATAAGAGCTATGTTTTTGCCAGAATCACATTCAACTTCTGGGAATGAAAATGACTTGAGTACAAATTTAGTCTACAGTTACTTACATGGGAGAATATAAAGATATGGACTATGGGACATGGGACTATTAGTCTCTATTAAATAACTGTGACCTGTCATAAACAATTTGTGTGAAGTTCACAGAAAGTTTAAGTTGCTATATTTTGAGAAATTGCTATGAAAGGATAAAGGAACCTGTATAAGCATTCAGTGTTGTAGAAAAACAACTCATATAATCATTTTCCCCACAAAACACCTACCAACTATCAGACATTTTCATGTATATGCCCATACCATGCCAGGCTGTCCTTACAGAGTCGGGGGAAAATGTATCCTATCTTTAATAAAAGTCTTGCTTTCTGCTGGATTGGCGAACTTAGTCCCTCGTGTTCCCATCTTACACCTTTGCCTTTTAATTTCCTGTCCTTAGTAGTTGATAGTGCAATGCCAAGCATGGAGAATTGCTTACTTTATTTATTTGCCAAGAGATTAACTTAATTTAGGCTGAGCAATCCCTTTTATTCCAACCATGGTGCCCTTGGATGGAAAGATTCACTTAAGGATATATCATCAGGAGAAGGAAAATATTATGTCCTTCCTTTCATGGATACAAATACTAAGAGATAAAAAGGAAAAGATGTAAAAAAAATAAAATGTGATGGGAAGGGTGTTCATATAAATTATGAATATTTCTGCCTAAAACTGGAGAAGAATTTACAGCAGAGCTGATACATGAAAAGGGGTTTTAGGAGTTTTCCAATGGAGGAAGTGAAAGGTGAATATTTCAGTATAGAAGGAAAGAACAGCAGATGCTACAGAGAGACAGCCTGGCAGTCTTTGGTTGGAAGTGATGTGCTTTTAAATGTTTAATAATTGGCTTTTGGGAAACACACAGAAAAACAACAACAACAAAACATAATGCCAGTGAGTTAGAGAGTTGGACAAAAACATACACCATTTGCTGTTGTGAGCCTGGAGGAGCCAGTTTCATCATACCAGTAGAGTTGGGGTATCTGGTAGGTGCCCAATCTTCTTATGTAGAAGATGTAAACATAATCCAGCATCTATGAAAACACTTAATTTCACCATGTAGTCATTCTAATTATTTAGCTTTTCTTTTGGACAGTGAGGACCTCCTTCAAGCATCAGAGTGTGTTTTGTCACTTTTCCTTTGATAATTGTGCTTGTATCTAACAATAATTCCACTGTGATCTGGGCTGAGGAAAGGTAATCAAGCTTATTAAAATACCATGTTAAGTTAGAGTCACTAGGACCCTCACTGAGGTCAAAGGATTGCAATGCCTGACTAACAGACAGAGGTTTCTGACAGCTGTTGCAAAACTAAGACCTTAGTTCCAGATGTGGGACTGTGGTTTGAATGGTTAAGGTGTCCTGAATATTTGACAGGGTATTCCCTGATAATTTGAGTTATACTAGATAGACAGAAATATCATAAACAAATAGGTTACTTTTATGGTTCAAGTTTCAAAATATTAGTTAATGTTTTTATGTTAGAAAGAAGCAAAAGAACAACAAAAGAGTCTGCCACTATTTTATTAAGTGTGTGTGTGTGTGGGGGGAAGCTAGTGAATAATGATTACTTATTTAAGTAAATTGCTCATCTCATTAATGCAGGAGCCCCAAGCAAAATCTTTATAGTGTCTAGCAGGTCATATAAATGAATACAACAGGGCCAAGTGAAATATTACAGAAACAAAATGGAGTATCAGGGACTTTGATGGACTGAAGGAGTGGCTACCACTCACATTCCATTGTTGTCATGGACTAGAGGCCCCTTTAAGAAATATTGGGTTTTTGCATAAATTTTTCTGATCCTTTAAAGGTTGGCAAGTAATTCATATTTTAAACACACTGTGTGGGCCAAACAAAACATGTCAGTGGGCAGGATTTTGCCTGTTAGCCACCAATTCGAGACCTTTGCTTTCATTCATTCTAAACAGCGCAATGTGGTTTGTATTATGTGGTATTGGCAGGCAGGTAGTATGTGGGGCTAACATGCCTGGATTTATTTTACTTATTAATTACTTTATATCCTGTCTTGTTCCCAGATGTATTTGAAATCGTTATTAAAAAATCATACAATAATATGATAACGTAATTGAGGTGAAGGAAAAAAGAAGACATAAAGTGCAATAAAATTATTTAAGATGAGGTAACAATGTTGCATTGAGCTTCATAGCAGCCAAAGCAAAGAGTGAAAAAAAATCTTATAAAATTCATTTACATCATGTGTGAGGTAAAATATGCAAGAGTGTTTATATATTTCCACAATGGAAGAATTTTTCTCCTCACACAAGTGGTCTAGTCACCTTACCCAGTAAGTAATGGCAGTGAAATCACAGCCCATGCTACAAGCACAATATTCACATACCATGTTCAAGGGCCTTTCTCAAAGACTACTATCTCCTCCATCCTGGCCACACAGCTCCCTGAAAAGAGGCACTGATAGATTCACTGGTCCCTAGTATCAGTAAAGGGAACAAACAGGTTTTCAAATAATTATAAGATAGTATATTAAGTCATTTTTTTGTGTGTAAGAGAGAAAAAACTAATAATTATTTCTCTCTTGAAGGTATGAGAAAAGGTTCTCAAGTGTATACATAAATGTCCGCTCAAGATTATTTTGAATGTTAATTAAAAGTTTACAGGTGACTCTGATAAGAGTTGTGGCCTTCTGGAGAAATGCAAAAATATGTTCTCATTAGCCCAGAGAGAATTTCCACCAATCTCTCTCAGAGGTGTTCACACCAATGATACCGTCTCATCCTCAATTATACACATATCAATGCATGAAATGATTGGTCCCTCCCATTCATTACTCCCATTGCCTCCATATGATTCACACCTGATGCCCCACATTTAAGACTTCTTTTCATTCTAACTAGCCATCATCCTTCTAGCATTCACATAGCTCCATGAAAATTGATATTTTCTATGCTGCTCGCCATACACTATCCCATAGAGCTTCAAGTTATATGGCACATTGGATAACACTCACTCTGGTATTATGCAATAACTTGGAAATTCAGACAGTTACAACTATCAATTCATTGGTACAGTTTTGATCAGATTCACTGATTCTCTTTTCTTCTCTTTTTATATCTTCACTCTGGGCATTGATTCTTTCACTAATCATGCCATTCTTTTTTATGACTAAACTCTTTGCTCCTGTTAAAAGCCTGTAACTTCATGAAAATCCCATTTCTCCTTTGCAAGTGCTTCCACTTGCCCAGTGCAATGGCCCTTACTCCTCTGGGAAACACTGCATCCATTTCTAAGAGAGCCTAATAACCAAACAACCATGATTTCCCCAAATAGTAATGATTCCAAGCTTTCTTTCTATTGCTTTAACATAGTTGTCTTCCCACTCTTAACTTTGTAGTATAAACTCTGCTTATGGAGGAAAAGTTCTTAGGAAGAAAAGATATTTAAAATACAGCACACAATTGCATTTTAACTCCACATCCTAGGACAAGGAAAATAAATTTAGCAAAAGAGTATTAGAGATAGGTTTTATGATTACTGACCCAAGTTATGCTCAGTTTTTCAGCGAAGTTTGACACACCAAGCTCAAAGGTTACCCATCACTGCTAGAGCCATATAACTCTCCTCTGGGGGAAAAATAGAAGAAAAAAAAAACGGTTTTAAAAAAGAAGAAAGTTTCCAAAGATGAGGAAAGTAATCAGAAACATCAGGAGGACAATGAGTAATTCTCCTACCTCAAAGGCAAGGATCAGAAGAGGGATATTCAAGGGAGTAGGAAATGCAGGAGACTATAATAGACTTAAAGGAAAGAGGAAGAGCAGTTTTAATTGAGTATTAGATTAAACAAACAAAAACAGAAAAAAACAACAACAACAGTGCAGAATGCAAGTAATTCAAGCAACAGTAACAGTCTAGTACCCTTTGATAATTATTTCACTTTTACTAAGAATTCACTCTCACTTTAAATACAAAAATCATTTATTTACATCAAGGTCAATATCAGGTATTTCAATGTAAAAAAAATATAGGAAGAGCTGTAATCTTTTAATGGCAAACACCTACTCCCCATGATTATTAGTAGATCAACCTCAGACCCTAGATTTGCAACCTATTGGTGAGCAAGTAAATACCCCAGAGCTGCGGCTCCTACAATTTCCATCAGCGGGTGATGAATAGAAAAAGTGCTGAGTCAGCGTTAGGAGGGACATGGAGGAGGATTTTACTGACCTGGGAATTTGCAGTTTTTTAAAAATTGGTTAAAAATAAACCCATTAATTTAGGTCTCTAAGAACATCTTGGGTCTTTACTTAATAATAGAGTTGGCAACACTGCTGTGAGAGAAACAAAAGGAATAAACTTAGTTTGCCTTTTAACATACAATTATTGTCCTATTAAATGTAAATTTAATCCCTATTTGAGACATGTAACTTAAATTGTGACCAAAAATATTATAGGCATGCTGACTACTTCTAATTAAATCAGGTGGCCTTATTTTAATGAAGGGAGAATTTGGAGGCGATACCAATTGCAGTAACAAGCTGATGACTTGTTTTTCATAGTAAACATATCATTAGCATTTGGACCCCAGAAAGAGAGTAATTATTTTTCTAAATAAACTTTTAAAATTAAAGACTTGGTATCATAACATAGTCCACCCCCGAGTTCCTTTCTTTCTTTAAGTGCTATTTGAAAGAGACATAGACTAAACAAATTAAAACCTGCAAAAACACACCTGGTCCTTATCTGACCAACAGCTAAATCTTGGTATAAGAACTACATAAACTTATCAACTGCTTTCTTTGCTCAGTTTGCATTGTCTTCTGGGTTTATTTTTTAAGACTTGGGGTATGCTCAATAAGTACTTAAATGTTTAAGGCTTTGTTCAGCTTTATGGAATAAAATATAAATTGTTTATTGAATTGGGGTATGGAGAGGAGAGCTAAATTCTCTTACTTTTAATATTTCTCTTTGATATCTACCCTTCTGGACAGAAATTTCAAGCAACAGTTCCCAGCAAACATATGGGGAAGCCCACTGGAAATATCATAAGGTAAATTAATAATGGCAGATGCCGGCATGTCTGGATGTTGTTTATGCTGGAGAGTCCTGCATTCTTTATGTTTTGAAATTATTCTGTTGTAAACATTTTCAGTTTCGTTTAGTTTGGCAATGTATTCTCCTCTCCAAAGGTGTCTGCATTTATTTGACTACAGAAAATATTTACTTTAGTAAAGGGCAGCTTAACCTTTGTTTAAATTTGAGGTGAGTTAAAGGTCACTGTAATTATTTGCTGTATTATTTGTGTCAGATTTGAATTACTATGAATACAGCACATGCATTGCCCTTTATTATGAAATAAGCTAAAAGAAACTCAACTTCTGCATCTAGCCAGCATATTTTATGGAACCAATCAGTGTTGCAGAACATTTTCAAGGTTTTCTCTTGGACTGTGATTGACTGAAAGTGCTTGAGGTTAAGGTCCTTTCCCAGAGGGAGGGAAGGAGGCGATTTAACATGGCAGCTCACTCTCCACCCCCCACCCCCAGCTATGTTTTTGATGGCTAGCAGCCAGCATATGGACAGAGTGGGGTTCAAGGCTATTAGTGAAACACTGCAAGCAGTCACATTGGGAAAATATATAGACAGGACTAGAAGGGTGGAATTGCTGAGCAGAGGATGATTTCAGAACAGATACACAGGAATCCTCAGGTCTCACCAAGGGAAACTCAAAGTTAAAACATGAATATTGGGATAAGTAAAGTCAGTGGAAAATAAGAAGAAAATAGTGAAAAAAGTTTTGAACTAAAATAGGTTAGGGCATTAAAAGTGGGTGAGCCTTCATCTATGGTCTTTACCCTTCAATTAAGGAGAGAAAATAATGTAATGTAACATGTTGACCCCACATTTAAAAACACACAATGACACAGACACACACATATACCAAAAATATTTATGCATGATTCTGGTGACAATGAAATATCAAGGCTCAATGAACAATTGAACTACACTAATAATTTAGGGTTTATTTATATGGGAGGATGCATGATGGGATGGAAATATGTAGCACATTAATTACAGTGAAAACAATGGGATTGATTCTTCCAATGTTGCAAGTTAAGAGTTTCCTTCTTTTGCTCATATAAAGACAATAATGACTTTTCTGTTGTGTTGTGTGTATTAAGAAGACTAATATATTTATAGAACATAAGAAGTACCAGTCAGATGGTAAGCATTCAATAAATATGAGATCTTATTTATAGACACTATCACTATACTGTTAATCAAATATTTAAGACTAAAAAAATACCTAAAGCAAATGCAAACTTTTGGCATAAGCAAAAGTGAAAACTGAAGTCAACTGTACAGCTCTACAGTACTGATAAAGTCTGGTGAACAGTCTCATTCAGGATATGGGGAGAATGGGCTTATATGGTCACAAAAATGGTATTAATATGGTTAGAATAGAAAGGAAAATTAAAAATATCATTTAAAAACATCTGTAAATGTTGGTGATAATGATTATAGCCTAATAGCAAGCCAGGATATTATTTCTATTCCATTACCACCAAAAATTCTTTCTTTGAGAGAGAGAGAGAGAGAGAGAGAGAGATTTGTTGTTCCGCTTATTTATGCATTCTTTGGTTGCTTTTGTATGTGCCCAGACTAGAAATCAAACCTACAACCTTGGTGTATCAGGATGACATTCTAACCAACTGAGATAGCTAGCCAGGGTTACAAAATTTCTTCCATTTAGATTCTTCATCTACTACAACTTACCACAATAAATGATTGTTAATAAATTTATATAGCTATGCAAACATTCCCTTACTCCAAATAGTTTAATGGCTTTATTGAGATGCAATCCACCTACTAAATTATTTACCAACTTAAATTTGGCTTTTAGTATATTCACAGAACCAGTTGAGCAACTAAAATCACTGTCTAATTTTAGAACATTTTCACCATCTCAAAAACAAATCCTGCACCCTCTAACAGTTACTCCTATTTCTTCCAAACTCCCTTTCCCCTACTATTAGACAATTACCAATCTATTTTCTGTCATTATAGATTTGACAATTATGTACATTTCATATATGCATGATGGACATTCATATATACATAACATGAAGTACATTGTAACTGGCTTCTTTCATTTAGCATGTTTTCAAGGTTCAACCATATTGTAGCATTTTATCAGTGTTCCATTCCTTTTGATAGCCAAGTAATATTTCACTAATTAATACAACACATTTTGTTTAACCATTCATCAGTTAATGAGCATTTGGATTGTTTCCACTTTGGCTATTAAGATACTACTGCCATGAGTATTTAAGTGTAAAATTTTGTGTGAATATATATTTTCATTTTTATTGGGTAGATACCTAGGAGTGAAAATGCTGAATTGTAGGCAAAATTATTTTTAAGATTTTAAGAAACTGCCAAAGTATTTTCCATTGAATTTACACCATTTTATATTCCCATGAGCAGTACATGAGGTTTCCAATTTCTCGTAGTCCAAGTCATCCTTTAACCATTAAAAATATATATATATATATATATATATATATATATATATATATATATATATATATATATTTATATATAATTTCAGAGAGGAAGGGAGAGGGAGAGAGAGAGATAGAAACATCAATGATGAGAGAGAATCATTGATTGGCTGCCTACTGTATGTCCCACATTGGGGATAAAGCTGCAACCTGGGCATGAGCCCTGACTGGGGGATGAGCCGTGACCTCCTGGTTCAAAATAACCCAGGTTGGCATTCAATCATTGAGCCATGCCAGCCAGGTTTCTTTGTTTTTTAATAAACTGAAAACTTGAGCCCGTAAATAAATACTAGGTGGTTTCAGATCCCTGTCTCTATAGTTATTGAACTAATTGCAGTCTCTTTGGGGGTGATGATTGAGTGCTATGCCTCATTCAATCCACCTGGGGTTTAAAGTAAACTTAATAAATGCTTACAGAGTAGATTAGCAAACATTGTCCAATACGTGGGAAAGCATTCCATTCCCGTGGCTGGAGGAAGATATTAATTCCAGAAAGAGAGACCAGTCACTGGCTGCATGGATAGCTTCATTTAGCACTAGTCCTGAGTGGAAATGTGATATAATACCCATTGGGCAAATGTCTGCATCCTGGTAGGGTTTTTCTTTATAAATCCAGAGCTTATGTACTAGTAAACATGAGTTTGAGGCAGTGTTTCTGGTTTAATGCTTGACATTTCTAGGCTATGGAAAGCTATTAATCCCTCCGCCCCCATAATAATACTAAAACATGAAGATCACAATTAGACAATGGAAAGGAAAGGAATATAGAGAATGTGTTTGAATGAGAAAATGATATTCCTTAATTAGCATATTGGGTTCATGAAATCTCTACCTTTTAATCTTCAGTAAAATTGCCGCAATTTTTAACAACAAATAGTCATACAATATTTTTGTCCTGTTAAATTTTTAGATATGGGATCAAAGAATCATTTTGCATCAGTGTATTGCTATAGCTGAAATGGGGACCCAAATGGATGAAGTCTCCTCTTTCTAGAAGTCATGGCACGGTTGACAAAAGCGCACATCTTTTGCACTACAGCTGAGCAAATGCTTAACCACAGTGCTGTTTCTCATACTGTATATCCAGGTTTGTTAAAATAACAACAACATCAACAATAGCAAAAGCTCTCCATTACAGGTTGGAATTCAGGGTATAAACAAATATAAACATGTTAAAAAGCTTTTAGCAGATGGAAGCCCATTTTAAATGTATAAGGATACCCAACTGGTATAAAGGAAGAAAAAATTATAAACTGGAGAGACCCAGATGTTGTTTTATAGCCAATCTAGTGAAGAGAAAATAACCCAGTTTACTTCGTAATTGGGGGGCAGGGGGAGGGGGGGAGGCAAGCAAGCCGTATGAAGTGCTGATGTTATAGAACTCTTTATCAAATTATTTTCTAGTTTATAAATAGGTTGCTTACTGTCAGGAGATATAATAGTAGACATAGGAATTTGTTAGCTAAGCAATTTATTAGCCATTCAAATAAGCTCAATTTGAGAAGTCTTATGAACTAGAAAAAGGTCAAAAGGTTATGCTAAAAATAACATATAATAAAACCAATATCAAACATTTATAGTGCTACTTAACAGCATTTTTTTCTTATTAACATGAAGGAAAAAGGTCCACAGGTCACAGACTTTAAATCAATTTGTCAAACTTAAGGAAATGGGAGAAGGTAAAATGAGTCAAAATTCAACTTGTGTATCAGTAATAACATCAAATATTTCTTGCTAGACTATTAGATAATCATGAGTTAGCAGCTGACATATCCATACTTTATGTTATAGCAATTATTCCAGGCATTAGAGTCATTATAATAATTAAATTAGTTGATAGAATAAATAATCTGGAAATGAGTAGTCTGAAAATACAGGACCTGTTTTCAGGGCTGCATAGAGTTGTAAATAACAAAGAATCAGGTCATTTCCTCATTTCCTAACTTTCTCAGTCTTCACCTGCTACTCCCATTTTCTTTTTCCAATCACTAAAAAAAAAAAAAGGCAAACAAAAAAGATATAGACGTGTTATTGTCTATTCACCTTTGATTGAATAGAGATTCTGAGCTCTCGTTCTAAGATTTCCTCTGCTTGTAATAACTCCCTTACCTTCCTTAATCTGGACAACTCTTCCTTAATCATTAAGAATTTAGTTCAGACATTATATCTCATAAAAACTAGTTTCTGTACTCCACAGATTGTACCACATGTCCCCAATTTAGAAAACTTCTTCATGGTATTTCCACATTATGCAAAAATTAATTGTTCATATCAGCCTTTTAGAACTATCCTGGAACCCTATTGAGGACAGGGACTATGCCTTGTTATCTTAGCTCACTATGTTCTTCATAAGATAATCATTATCATGATCTTGTTTGACTTATTGTAAACACCTATTAAATTATACATGCTATTGTTAATATTATCATTGTCGTTAGGAATAGTAGTCAATGTTCCACAGGTAGTAGTGATTAAGATTAAGAATCTACAAACAATATGCTGTGAACATTCATGGTTAATGAGGTTCTTTGGTTCTTTTAATGTGTTTAACCAACATAAATATAAATTAGTGTGCGCCTTGTAATTTTTTTATTAAAGCTTTACTTTCAGAGGTAGCTTTCTAGTTTCTTCTTTAAGACTGAATTTAAACCCCCTCCTCTTGCAACCATAAAGTAACCAAAACATGTTCAGCCTTTTCAATGATTTGAACCGGATATTTAGAAAATTTTCATATTAAAAAAAACTATGTTATTCTCAATTTCTAAAATAGACTGTAAAACTTCAAACATTGTATTTTCAAATTTTAAATGAATCAAAGTATATGTTGAAGTAATTGTGTTCATATAAGTCACTATTTTTATGGCAATCACTAAGGATTTCACTGACTAAAGGATAATTGCTTTGGATTACATTTATTTCAATAAAACAAAACTTTTAAAATTAATAATGCACTTTATTTCATAAGGAATCTACTCAAACTCCATATGAATATCCTTTAATTTATAATATATGGAAACATATCAAAAAATGTTTGATAAACATTAAGATATATCCGCATAAAACAAGTTATATTTTAGTACTTAAAGAATTTTTTAATTGAAAGAAAACATTTGTTCTTCCCTTTCTTTATGATAAACCATAGTTCAATCAATTTTCTTTTATTAAAATATAAAAATATCAACATGAAGAATTTAAAAATAGAAAGTGGCTATTAAAACTTCCTAGCCAAATTACTACCCTCAATAATACCATCTCCTTTAGTAACATAGTATTTATTTTGCCGAGATTGCTATAAATCCAAGTGACTCAACAGGCACTATGTGCTCAAATTGTTAGTATGACATAGAACTAAAATATCTATCATTGGTTTCAAATATATTGGAAAATAGTTATTTTGTTCTTAACTGTAAATTTATTTTATTTGTATTAATCACAATTGCATGTTCCTGTCTGTCTAGTCTTGGAAGACATAAACTCAATTAATTTACATCCTGTTTCATTCACAATGAGTTGTGCTTCTGAATTTTAACATGCTATTCCTAAAACTATTAGCTGTGTATGTGCTTTATGGGACGTTCCTACATAAGCTGGCTGTTCATCAATTTGGTGTCCATACATTTCTCTGAAAGCTATATTATAATTAGAGTTTAGGTTAATACTATTCAGTAACCATAAAACAGACATAAAATAATTATAACTCATTTAGTGAAATTAGAAAAGGAACAATTATTAGACTCCCATTGTGAAGCTTTGCTGTGAGGGATAGATAATCTATCTGCAAGATGTACTTTAAGAACACCATTTTCAGAGAAATAAACTAGATAGATTACTGCTCCTTGTCTTTGTGCACTTGAGGCAGAAGTGGAACTAAAAACTTGTGTTGTATATGTGAGTTTCCTGAACTTTCCTGAATGTTTATGGGCAAATTAAAAAGAAAAACATTCTAGACATAGTATATACTCCAAAAGAAATTTATACTTGTTCTAATTGTGAAGCTGAGAAATTATATGTGTGAGTTTGCAAATATACTACATAAATCAGTTTGTATTAATAAAGTACATTCCACATAGATTTGCAAAATATATATATATTTTTTTCACAGTCTAAGGCACTTAAAAGCTGTCTAAAAATCTTAATGATCAGTCATTTTTTTTCCAGTGTACTTTGCTTCATAGTGATTGATTGGATTGAGTGCCAAGAGAAGTGTATTGGGCTTTATGATTTGCCTTATTATTCAATCATGAGCCCCTGGCAAAGGTATGTTCATCCATTCAGAGATAAATGAGAAGAGATGATGTCTAAGACTTGCTAACTATAAAGTGGAGAAAGTAACAGACTATCTCTGCATTCCCTTTTATTAAACCTGTTCCATCTAAATTGTTTTATTGTGACACAAGACTGCCAATATCCAAGAAAGAAAAGGTGATAGATAGATGATAGATAGATAATAGATAGATGATAGATAGATAATATTTTACAGAAAATAATCAGACAGTTCTAATATACCTAGACACTTAATTTCTTTCAATTGTTGCTGAGAAGAATGTCTATGGCAAGAATTCATATTTCTAGGCTGGGTGAAATGGCACATTTTACAATATGAAAGGACCTAAATAAAGACGAATCTAAACCAACGCTATGTGGTATTGCAAGGGAAAATAAAATCTTTCAATCTCTTAGCAGAGGCAAGAAGAAGGTCCATTCTTTCTCATTGTCTGTAATGATCTGGTAATATTTAGTTTTTGTTATAATATGTCAAATCTATAGAATAATCCCAATAAAACAGGAAAAAAAATAAGTTTTGACATTTTGTCATGAGGGTATTGGGTAACAAAGCAAAAAAAGTTGGGATAAATGTTCAAAAATACTTGAGGTCATCACTAATTTTATTTGTTTAATAACATGTAACTTCTGTTTTGATTCTCATTCAACTCAAAAGTAAAGATACATCCAGAGAATTTCCTCTGACAGCTAGGAACAAAAAGAAAGAAAAGGTTTCCTTCTGAGAGTACTTCTGTCATTTAAGCCGTTTACATGTTTCTTTGCTTTTACCTTTCTTTCTTGCTTTCTGACCACCAGGGATCCAATGTTAGCACAGGGTCACCGGGGCTCTGTCCAGCTCTAGACAGATGTTGCTATAGTCAGGGTTTTATGACAGAATGAGATTTCCAGAATGCACTGGTGAGTTCTGTGACAATTGTTAAGCTTGTCATTTACGGCGAATAAAAGGCAAGTCATTGATTACTTTCAACACTTACTACCATTTTTTTGAGTGTGTGAAATACTTTTGTTTTTTCCATCTAAAAATAATAGCTACACAGCACCCCCTCCCCCCAAAATAGGCCACATTATTTATAGTTCAAGACTCTCAGGCATCATCATTTACATTGAGCTGAAAGAAATTAAGACTTTTAAGATGAGTTCAGTCTTGCTAGACAAGTAAGAAAATTAATTGAATGAAAATGCAAAATTAAAAGCAAATGATGAATTTGGCTAATTTCTTCCTCTTCCAATGATCCAGTATATTCCTCTGACCATTCTCCAGGAACATTGCCTGAAATAACAGCTGTGAATTATAGGTTCTAGTAAAGTATGGAGGGGTTTTTTTTTTCTGTATAAAAAAAAAAAAAGCATCTGATGAACAGTTGTCTCAAAGATTTAAAGGATTCATCCCAGGTTTTAATAACCCCATGTGGTTTTAAAATATTTTAATACTTCCTCTCAACAGATTTCCCACTATACAGCTGTGGAATTAGTAGGACAATTGAAATGGGAAAAGCAGTGTCCTTATATTTCTGTGTAACAAGTGTTTTTAGGGATCAGGTAAAAACTTAATAATAAAACAAAACCAATGTGCTCAATAGTTTGGTAATTTAATCTTTATTAAAAATAACCAACTTGTCTGTTTCTTTGATTACAAAAATTAAAATTACTATCTATCTATATTTGAATGGTCAAGTCAACTTATTCAAAATCATCAAAGAGACTAAGTATATAAGATACAACATAGAATAAGAAAGTAACTTACTCTGACAAATTGTTTTATATTTGCCATAAATATTTCTCTGCCATATTTCTAGTAGATAAAATGAAATATATAATATTTTAATATAGATAAAAATTTGTCAGGTGGAAAGAAGCTAAAAAGGGAGAAAGGAGATTATAATGATTATCTAAATAGATTTATTAATAACCTCATTTAAATCAGTGCTAAAAACCTTTAATAAGATTTCTAAATTTTTGTACACAGAACAAGTCATATAATACATGTTGGAGGCACTAATGAAAAAAGAAAGAAAAATAAAATCTAGATATCAGAAAAATTATAACTTTGCAAGAAAGAGATTCATGAAATATGTAAAAGGTGATTCTTATTATAGGTACTGTAGTCCTCACATTATAAACACTTAATGCTACCCTTTGCATCATTTAAAAGGCATTAACAATGAAAAATAGTAACTTTTTTTGAATGTGAAAAAACACTTGAAAAGTGCTGTATTTTATGGAAGTTATCTTAAAAATTAATATGAGCTGATGTTTCCAAATGTTCAGGTAATTAAAATAATTCTAATTTAGAGATAAGAATATTCATATTTTATATGAAAACTTAGGATCCAAAGATTTTTATACATTAAAATATAATTTTTATACTGATTTGATTTAACTTTCAAATGCTTTTCCTTCAGTATAGTATAATAATAATTTATTTTTAAAAATTATAAAATGTACATGTAATATTTATATGTATACTTTATAATGTATATAATTTCTTTGTAATAGGTGCTCCTTTTAACACCTATTAGGAACATAGATGATCCTTTTACCTATTCAATAAATTTATATAGAAAAAATAATGTTTATATGTAACATATTTCAAATGAGCATAAAATGAAAATAGCACTTTAATATGTTCCCATCATATGAAATGTGGATGCTTGTCTTAAAAAAATGAAATTTTTAATCATAAAATAGTTATCAGTGTTCATTATGAATGTGTGAGGACAGTGTTGTATATATTTTATTTTATTTTTTTTACATGAAAACAGATGTTTATTACAGAACATTTTTTTTCTTATTAATTAAAAGCTTTAAACAAAACCACTTAATTCCACAAACTGAATGACTTGGTCGCATGCAAATATTTTAGGCCACAGAGGCATGTTTGTTCTTGATGAATTTACATAGAATAAATTCTCATGACATTTGATTCCAAAATGTATGAAATGACTTAACATTATTAATAATTTAAAGTAAAATGCAAATATAAGGACAATTTAAATACTATTATTACGTTATGTGTCAATTTAAGGTCAGCGATTGAAAAGATATATTTTTTAAAAATCTGGGACAAAAATATTTTTAGGAAGCAAACATTGCCTTTGTACATTTGAAGATCAAGGGCTAAAAATCCACTCTTGATGAATACCATATTAAGCAAAGGATGTATAACATCCATCAATCTGTTTCAAAAACAGCATGTTTCCAAAATTATACATTTCTTTTCAAATAAACATTACAATATTAATATCTATAGAGAAACCATTGGAATGAGTTCCAAAATATGTTAACTCTCACAAGGCATCTTTGAGCCCTATCTTAAGGCATACATTTTAATCTTGGGGCTTTAAGAACATCTTCTTTGCTTTAATTGGTTTTATATCTCCATTTTCATCTTCTTCGTAATTGGCACGGTCTCTTTTCTTGGTAAATGTTTTTCCAATTGTCCCCACCAAGGTCTCATATCTTCTAGCCATTTCTTCATCTGACACATCAAGCTTTGTTCAACTTCTTCTGCTTTGTTCTTAGCATTCATCTGAAGCACTAATTTCTCAACCTCAGGATTAAATCCTCTGAAGGACATTCTTCCATAGAGAAGATCTTCACATAACAAGAAACTCTGCTCTTCTATTATGAAACTCTCTTTCTCTTTAAGCTCTGGTAAATCCAAGTACCAGTGCTCTTCACTAATGATTTTCTTTTCTTCCTCTTCTAGTTGGTTCTTGGTTTCCGAGTCCAGTCCCCTTTGCATGAACTTCATGCGCAGCAAATTTTTGGACAACTTGGTCTTACGTTTCAGATGCCATGCTGGCTCCTGCCGGAGTCCGGATCTCCGCTACAAAGCCCCTGTGTATATTTTAATGTAACCCTAACATGATAAAATAAGCATGACCTTCCCTCCCTACCCTCTATTTCCAAGTCACTTTAGAGCCCTATGGACCCCTTTAACCTCAACTTAACCCCTTGAAAAACTTTTTGTTAATTTATTTTATTTTGGTTATTTTTACTCTCCATTATACCTCAGTAAAATATTTTGAGATTTTAAAGATTTTAAACAAAGCACACTCATGAAGGAAACAGTAAACAGTAAGAGTAGGGTAATGTTTAAATCCCAAACCTTGAGTGTCCTTTTCAATCATTCGGAATAATATTGTTAGAATAAAAAGCTATGTCTATGCCATTTTGAAACCAAACAGCATGCACATCCTTTTGAAGTTCTTAATAGATTTCCTTCTCCAAAAATGAATGTTTTTTCTAGATTACTTAATCAAAGTATAATATGAGATTAAACTCAAAACTAACCAAGATAGCCCTAACCGGTTTGGCTCAGTGGATAGAGCTTCAGCCTGCAGACTCAAGGGTCCCAGGTTTGATCCCAGTCAAGGGCATGTACCTTGGTTGCGGGCACATCCCCAGTAGGGGATGTGCAGGAGGCAGCTGATTGATGTTTCTCTCTCATCGATGTTTCTAACTCTCTATCCCTCCCCCTTCCTCTCTGTAAAAAATCAATAAAGTATATTAAAAACAACAACAACAAAAAACTAACCAAGATATAACTTTAGTCATGAGATACAAATAAATCTCCAACTGCATGCCTTCATAATTACCAGTTAACAATTTAGAATGCCACAATTTTCCATTAGTAAAATTCAGTCACCAGAAGGAGAGCTGACACAGAAACCTAAATCTAAAACTACCAGTTTATTTAGGTTAGAAGAAAAATTAAAGCACAGACAAATGTTAATTTTTTTTCTCATACACTGTCAAGCAAATAATATAAACATACGACAGAGTTTAGTTAAATTTGCATATTTGAGATGACACAATGAATTCTTTCTTTAGAGTTCCTTATAACATTAATTTTTTGAATCCATGTCAGACCTACAGAAAATTGAAAGAAAAGAATAAAGTAAGGGTGGGAGTGAGGTAGGGCCATAAGAAGGGAGAAAGAAAAAAAGGAAAATTAAAAACAGGAGAGTAAAAGCAGAAAGCTAAACAAAATCCAGTATTGCTATAATTTTGATACAATGTGCTGGTCAATTGGCCAGGTAAACATTCTTTTTACAGCCAACTCAGAATTTAAAAACACTTCGTTGTAGAATGTTAACTCTGATGAATTTAACTAACATTTTTCTCAAAAAACAAATTTGTACTCTCTGTTTACCTTTTCATATTCTTTCTATAACCAATCTCCATTTTTATAGCAGTATATTAACACAGACATCTGTGACAGAGGGAGACTCTCCAAATAAATGAAGACATCTGTCTTTTAGAAGAGGGACAGAGATCTTATGAGAGGAATGAAGCAAAAGGAAGAGTCCCTTATGCAGGCAGAGCACAGCAAGAGGCTGAAGTGATTCTGACTTCTGTTCAAAGCTAAGGTGCATCACTCTTATTGTAGGAAAGGGGGAAAATTAATTGGGATGTCCATACATACAAAAATATATCCAAGATAGGAAAATTACTAAGGAAAATATTTCAGTGCAAATGTAAAAATCACTGCGTATCTTAAAATTACTATGAATGACATGAGTTCTATACAGATGAAAAGGTCAGACAGAAGCTAGACGATCAGTGTTGACATAATTCCTATAATATTTTATGCCAAAAACAAGGTGCTGGATAGTGGTTAAAATAACTCAATACAGCCAGAATGGTTTGATTATATCCAAAACACTTCGTTTAAGTGATATGATTTCTTTCCTATAATCAAATAAAATAAATTTGTCAGAACTCAATATTCATGAAAAGTTTTTGCAGTAGAAAATTTCTTAGAGAATATCAGAATCTGAAAACTTTTAAAGGAGAAAAAGACTTCAAAAATCCCATAGTCCATCTTTTATATTTCAAAAATGAAAGAACAAAGACACAGGAGTATGAAATTTTCTTATCCAGAAATCTCTTAATCATTGATATAGACCAATAGATAAGATAAATATTTTAAGACCCCCAAAAATAAATGGAAAATATAGATATAGATAAGATTCAGTTATAAATGTATTGCTATGTCTTATCTATATCTATATGTCTACAACTATATCTTATCTCCATTGATTTATCTGCCTATATGAGATCAACTATAAACTTCTTTTAAACATAATATTACTTCTAAAGAAAAAATAGTTTCTAATTATGTCATAAGACACCTCTTTTTCAAAAAAAAAAATTTAACCTGAATGATTTCTTTAAATTTTTCTGTCAATCTTAGGTGTCACCTGTTTTTTATTTTTTTGTTTTGTTTTGTTTATTTTTTTATTTTCAAAGTAAATCACAATCATATTTTTCATAGCCCCAAATTTCCAATTCATTCAATAAATAAATCTATTTCACAGTGTTTCATTTAAACTTGAATTAATATATTTGAAATAGTGGATAGCTCTTCTATGTCAAGAATATATTCATTAGCTTATTAGAAAAAAGATTGAATTCCAGTTTCTAATATTTAAATTTTTTCTGAATCTATCTGTAATGCTTAGTCCAAGCTGTATTATCACTTACCTTTTGCCTATTAACACCAATAGCAGTTCTTTTTTATTAGTCTCTTGGTACTCATTGATGTTTTATGCATAATGATGCTTAATTTTAATTGAGCTGTAAGTTTCTGTTTAATTATGAGGCTCTGTGATATTTTAAGCACTTTTTCCCTCTATGGTTACTGTGAAATTTCTATATAACCTCTTTAAAATACTTCATGTATTAAACTAGTAGACAATCCATTTTAAGAGAAAGACTAATTAGAACTTTGCAATTATCTTTATGTACTATTTTTATATTTTAGCAAAAGCCTTTTTTAAAATACAACTTGAGTAAGAGTATGAACACTGGCCTTTAATGGTGTGTTTGGCTTGGAAATCAAATATATATTTAAGCACAAAAAAGTGACACATTTAAATTATGCTGTTTTCACTCTTGTTTAGTTGTGTTGAAGTGGTGCTTACTATTTACTGTAGCTGATATCTCAGTGTGAGAGCTAGTCTGATGAGTGAGAGGCACAGAATTTTCTACAATAACAGGTATTCCAGTATCCACTTCACAGGTAACCCTGTGAAATCTTCATTGTGTGTGATGCTCACAGGTAAACTTTCAAAACTGTTGGTTAATTATCTGGAGAACATACCTTTACATTAAAACATTTCCAGCCACTTTGACATTAAGTATATTTTCTCCCTTTGTTCTAGGATCAATATGCAGTTCTCCAATAAGAATTAGAAACTAAAATTTTGAGTTCAAGTCAAATTTTTAAAAATAACAGTGGTTATAGAAGGAATGATGCTTTCTATGTCCTCTCATGCTAGGTCATATTTTAAAAGTTACACTTTCATTAATCTGCCTAGTTAATGGGATTTTAGGGAATCACTATGGAAAAAAATGTGATTTTTTTTTCCATGAGAATCACATGTTAGTTAAGTATTTCTTAAGTTTTACCTGAAGTTTTACCTGAAGACAGAATTTATAGTAAAATGGACCTCTGGGTAAATTTTAGAAATTATATTCCATGACTTTGCCCAGCAAAATTGTCATGTATTTTTTATCCTTGGGGCAAAAGAATGCCCTAAGAATGGACATGAATTTACAAGATTGAAATTCTTGGTGTCTTAAGTTGGGTTTCCTAAAGCAGAGCCTGAGACAAAAATTCGATTGCACGCGTGCACTGAGGAAATGTTCACCAGGAAAAACATGTAATGAAGAAATAAATGCAATATAAAGGAGGGTACAGGGACTAGTGCAAGCAAGGATACCGTTTCTGATTAACGTAAGCCTTGGCCCGTAGCACAGTGATGAGACTCTCCTCGTAGTTGTCTCATGTTGAGGCCAGGGAATCTTGTAGGCCATATCGATTCCTGTGGCAGGATTTGAGAAGGTCATGTAACCTTCCACACCTCTTCTGTGAGGTGGTGCCTATCAAACTAGATCAAGTCTCCCGACAAGCTCAAGAGTGTGAATGAGTCAGTCACATAAATGTAAGCATTTAGGGGATAATATTAGCAAGGTAGCATTTGCAGCATGTACACTTGGCTCTTAATATTTTAAAGCTGTGGCTCTCACAGTGTAATCTATGGAGCAGCAGAAGAAACAATACATAGGAACTATGTGCTATGCAGCTACAATAATCAAAATATGGTAGTATTAATGAAAAAAATATAAATCGATAAAAAATAAATGCCTAAAGAGTTCAGAAAGAGATGCACACATTTATGGATAATTGATTATGCTTAATTCAACCAAGGTGCTGTGGTAATGCAGTGTTGAAAAAAAATAATCTTTTCAACAAATGGTGATGGCATAATTGACATGTTAATTATAAATTGCTACAAAGAAGTTACCCCACAAATAGTGACTTAAATAATAATATTTATTAGCTGGCAGTTTTGCTAGATTAGGGATCCAGGTAAAATTTAGCTTAGTGCTAATGACTCAAAGTCTCTCACAGGCTGCAAGCCAAGTGCCAGATATAGCCATAGACATCTCAAGGATCAACTGGGAAAAGATCTGCTATGATCTGAATGTCTGTGTTCCCCCAAAACTCATGTGTTGATATCCTAACCCCCAGAGGTGATGGTATTAGTATGTGGAGTTTTTGGGAGTGATTAGGTCAAGCAGGTGGAGCTCACATGAATAGGATTAGTGCTTTTATTTTTTTTTAAATATGTTTTTTTGATTTCAGAGAGGAAGGGAAAGGGAGAGAGAGAGAGAAACATCAATGATAAGAGAGAATCATTGATTGGCTTCCTCCTGCATGCCCCACACTGGGAATCCAGCCTGCCACCAGGGCATGTGCCCGGGCCCAGATTGGGAATTGACCTTCTGGTTCATCCGTCGATGCTCGACCACTGAGTCATGCAGGCTGGGCAGGATTAGTGCTTTTAGAAAAGAGGTCCCTCAGAGCTCCCTAGAGCTTTCTGTGCGTGAGGATACAAGGAGAGGTCTGCATTCCAGAGCAGGGCCCTCCCTTAGCCATGCTGCCCCCTGATCTCGGACATCCAGCCTCCAGAATTGTAAGCAATGAGTTTTGCAGTTTATAAGCTACTTATTCTGTGGTATTTTGTCAGAGCAGCCTGAAGGGACTAAGACAGGAACTGCTTCCAGCTCCCTCATATGGCAGGATTTAGTTCCTCATACACTGTTTCGACGAGGGCTTCAGTCCCTCATATGCTTTTGTCCAGAGGCTTCCCTCAGTTCTTTGCCATGTGGGACTTTTACAATATGGAAATTCATAAATCACCAGGCAGTGATGGAGAGAAAAAGAGAGAGAGTGTGTAAAAAGAAAATGAGTCTTATATCCTAATCATGCAAATAGCATCCCATCATTTTGCCATGTTCTATGCTTTAGCAGCAAGTCACTAGGTACAACCCACACTCAGGGGTAAGGCCTAAACAAGAGTATGAATAGCAGGGAACAGAGATAATTGGGAGTCATTTTAGCAGTTGACCACAGTTTATCTTTTGGCCCCCCAATGATTCATGCCCTTCTGTTTGCAAAATATATTCACCCCCATCCTCCATATTTGCAAAAGTTTTGTCCTTTATAGTAGCAGTTCAAAGCCCCATCATCTATATTAGGCTCAGATGTGGATGAGGCAACCTCAGGTATAGTTCTTTAAATACACCTCCTAGAGCATATTTTCACTTAATCAGTAGGCTTATCCTATATAATGAAAGGCTAATATACAAATAGACTGAATGGCAGAACAACCAGAACAACCGAACAACTGTTTGCTATGATGTACGCTGACCACCAGGGGGCATGCGTGGAACATGGGGAGGTGTCAGCCATGGGGGGATGATGAAGCAGGTGAGTGGGGGCACCAGACCAAGGCGGGGCACTGGTCGCTGTCATCAGGGTGAGCCTCTGGTGGTTACTGAAAATTCTTTGCTCCCACATGCCACAGTCCCACCTGGCGCTCACACCTGCTGCCAGCGCCAACCCTGCTTGCACCCGCTGCCAGCACTGAAGCAGCTGCTCACACCCACTACCCGTGCCCAGTACCAGGCCCTATCGCTCGGCGCCATCAGCCGGTGCAAGGGGCGACTGCCGCCCCCCCCCCGATCGCCCCTCAAGGCTTCTCCACCTCCCCCTGCTCCTGAGGGGAGATTGGGGTCTACAACCACCTCTCACACCTGCTGCCGGAGATGGCCCCGCTCACATCTGGTGCCAGTGCCGGAGGTGCCACTCAAACCTACTGCTAGCGCCAGCCCCACTCACACCCACAGCCAGCACCAGAGCTGCCGCTCGCACCTGCTGCCGGTGCCCAGCGCCAGTCCTGATCGCTCGGTGCCATCAGTGGGTGCGAGCAATGGCTGCTGGCCCTGATCGCTCCTGAGGGCTTCTCCACCTCCCCCTGCTCCTGAGGGGCAATTGGGGCAGCAGCTGCTGCTTGCACCCACTGATGGCTCCGGCCCCAATCGCTCTGCACCTTCAGAGGGTGTGAGTGGGGCTGGCGCCATCAGCCCATGGGAGCAGTGGCAGCGGGAGTGGGGCTGCTGGCAGACAGGGGACCCAGGGCCACAGTGGGAGGGGCCAGGCAGGGGGATGGAAGATGGGCCGAGACCCACCCCTGTGCCTACTGAAGCCTCACGGCCCACAGTTCCTTTCAAGGTGCATGAATTTGTACACCGGGCCCCTAGTAATTAATGATAAAAGTTATCTTCTCCCTAAACACTCAACATGCAATGTGAGACAGGAATATGATAACTGACAGTTAAGTGGATGTTGTACACATGTCCATCCATAGTGGGGGAAAAAACCTGTTACTCTTACTTTTATTTTGGTACCATATATAGCAATTAGCTTAAAGTAGAACACAGACATAAATGCAATTGCAAAAGAAAACATGGCATAAAATCTTAATATCCCTCTGTTAGGCAAAGATTGTCTAGTTACATGTATTTAAATTTTTCCATTTATATGTGTTATATATGATATAATATACATATATATATATATATATATATATCTACACACATATAAATTGAACTTGTCAAAGTTAGAACCTTTATATTTAAAATAATACTGTTAAGATAAGGTAAAGGCAAGTGATAGGGAAAAGATCTTTACAAAATATCATCACATGAAAGACATATTCAAAACATTGAAACAATTTTTACAACTCAATAAAACCCAATGAAAAGTGGCAAAAATATGACACTTCACTGAAAAAGACATATGGATGGTGAATAAGAACATGAAGTAATTCTCAATCTTGTTAGACATTAGGAAATGCAAATTAAAACCACTACACACCAAGTAGAATGCTTAAAATGAAAATGAAAATGCTGAGTGTTGGAGAGGATGTGGAGCAAGTGGAACTTGCATACATTGCTACTGGGAGTGCAAAATAACATTTCTCTGTTAGAAAATAGTTTGTCAATTTCAAGTCAAATATATAGTTATATACACATATACACACAGACATAAAAATATGCCCACCCAAATACTTGTATGCCAAAATTTCCTTAACCCACTCCTAGATGTCTGGAAATATACAGCCCATAGAGGGACTTTATTTATAGCCACCAAGTCTGGCAATGCCACAAATATCTTTCAACTCATGTACAATGAAACACCATTCAGCAATGTTGATGAATGAACTACTGATGCATATAACAATATGGATGAATCTACAAAGCCTTAAGCTAAGTGAGGAAAGACAGGCACAAAAGACTGCATCCTGAATGATCCCAATTATATTGTATTTTCATTCTGGAATAGGAAAAACTATAGAAAGAAAACTTAATGACTGTTAGGAGCCAGTAGTAGAAGAAGGTCATTGATGTGAAAATGTATAGGGGAACTTTATGAGGTTGAAAATATTCTGTAATCTATATTATTGCTGTGATGGTGATCATGCTGTATGCATTTGTCTAATTTTATTAAAGTACATACTTAGCCCATCCGAGTAGTTCAGTGGTTGAGCATTGATCTATGAACCAGGAGGTCACAGTTCGATTCCATGGGTTGCAGGCTTGATCCCCAGTAGGGGGTGTGCAGGAGGCAGGCAATCAGTAACTCTCTCTCATTATTGATGTTTCTATCTCTCTATCCATCTCCCTTCCTCTCTGAAATCAATAAAAGTATATATTTTTTAAAAAGAAGTAAAAAGCACATACTTAAAGACAGTGAATTTCACTATATTTAAACTGCATTTTCAATAAATTTGACTTAAAAACAAAAAGGAAAATACACTGAGAACTTCCAGTGAGAAGGATATGATAGGTTGCAATAGGCAATGCTCTCACTGAAGCATTTAAAAAAAAAAGCTAAATGTATTTCAAAAATCATTTTCACAAGCATAAACTACTTTTATATTTCAATTACAGTTTACATTAAATATTAATTTATATTCGTTTCAGGTGTACAGCATAGTAGTTAGACATTCATATACTTTACAAAGTGCTCCTCCTGCTATTTCAAGGACCCACCTGACAGCACATAGTTGTTACATTATTATTTGCATAAACTTTTAAAGGAAGAAGTAGGTGCACTAAAATTCCAGAAAGTAGGGAACATTTCTAAGGAGACTTCATGATCATCATATATTTCCACTAGGGAAATTAGCCAAGTTATGGGCATTTCCCAGTCATAGGTTGATGTTCAAGCTTAACCCAAACTTATATACTCTGGTGGGGTAAAGAGAAACCAGCTAAACTCTTAATGTTCTAGCAGTACAGAAGTTAACAATTTAGTAATTTGGAAAGCCTCATCACTAGGCTAGTGTTTCCTAAAAGATATAAAATTTGAAGACTGTGCAAAAGGATTGGGAGTTTGTTTATTTGAAAAAAAAATTAAGGTGCATAAAAATATCCTGGAGTCTTATAGACCTTGGGGAAAAAAAAACCTGCTAGAGGAGTAGGCTATTTCAAACATTTGGCTGGCTTCACCTTCAAGATATTTGCTGGATAATGGTGCACGAGTTTAAAAGCTTAGAGCTGGGTGGGAAAGGATAAAAGTCAGTTTCCTGCAATCTCAAAAAGATAATGACAAAGAGAAAAAACAGGCTTTCAATCAAAATCTCAAGAATGCCAGGTCCAATAAACAAGGCAAACAAAATACAGAATGAGTCTTAGTAAGTATAACCAAGTTCTACAACATATCAATCATGATTTCATTGAGATTTCAGCCCTTTCTATTTGTCTAGCAGAGAGAACACTTTCAGTGGAGAGTGACAATACCTTGAACTTCTGTGTTTCCTTTGTATGTAATATCTGGCATACAATAAAAAATGTTATATATTAGACTGAGAAGAGGCAGGGATTTAAGAAAAAAAATCAAGCTAAAACAGACAGAGAACATTTACCAACAGATTACACAGAAATTAGAATTAATAAGCAAGTACTTTATACATGATCATTGTTTAATAGAAAATAAATATGAAAAGAAGGGAAGGGAAGGATATTTAAACAGAATATTGAAAGATATCAAAACAAACATTATATAACTAAAAAATAAGATATCTAAAATTTAGACCTCAATGGATGGGTTGAACAGCAGACTGCAAGCATAAAAACACAGGATTTGTAATCTGAAAGAGAGTTCAATCCTATATAATAAAAGAGTAATATGCAAATTGACCATCACTCCAACACACAAGATGGCTGCCTCCATGTGGTCAGATGGCTGCCCCCATGTGGTCAAAGATGGCCAGCACAAGATGGCCAGCAGGGGAGGGCAGTGGGGAGGGACCCGGCCTGCAAGGGAGGGCAGTTGGGGGCGATCAAGCCTGCAGGGGAGGGCAATTAGGGGTGACCAGGCTGGCAGAGGAGGGAAGTTGGGGGCAACTGGGCCTGCAGGGAAGGGCAGTTGTGGGGGAACCAGGCCTGCAGGGGAGGGCATTTAGGGGTGACCAGGCCTGCAGGGGAGGGCAGTTAGGGGCAAACAGGCTGGCAGGGGAGCAGTTAGGCATCAATCAGGCTGGCAGGGGAGTGGTTAGGGGGTGATCAGGCTGGCAGGCAGAAGCGATTAGGGGCAATCAGGAAGCCAGGCAGGGGAGCAGTTGGGGGCCAGCAGTATTGGATTGTGAGAGAGATGTCCGACTGCCTGTTTAGGCCGGATCCCTGGTAGGATTGGGCCTAAATGGGCAGTCAGACATCCCTTGAGGGGTCCCAGATTGGAGAGGGTGCAGGCTGGGCTGAGGGACACACACCCCTGTGCACAAATTTCGTGCACTGGGCCTCTAGTAAAAAAATATAAAAATTAGCCTTGACCACGTGGCTTTGTTAGTTGAAGTGTCATCCTGTATACCAAAAGGTTGTGGGTTTGATACCTGCTCAGGGCACATACTAGGTTGCAGTATTGATTACTGGTCAGGGCATGTACGGGAGACAACTATGGATGTTTCTGTCTCACATTGATGTCTCTCTCTCTCCCCCTTTTTCTCTCTGAACATATCCTCAGATGAGGATCTATATATATAAAAGCCTAAACAACCCTTAGAACTAGAGGACCGGCCAGTAGCTATGATGCACAATGACCACCAGGGGGCAGACGCTCAACACAGGAGCTGCCCCCTGGTATTCAGTGCACTCCCACAGCCAACCTTCTGTGGCCAGCCAACCTCCTGTGGTCCCTCCCCGCCTCCTACCGGTCCCTCCCCTCAACTGGCCGGCCCTGATATGCCCTAAACAGGGGCTGGCCAGCCAACCTCCTTCGGTCCCTCCCCCATGACTGGTCCCTCCCCCTGGCTGGCAGGCCAACCTTCTGCAGAACCTCCCCTCCCCTCTCCCCTGTCCCCCTCCCCTGCTGGCCAGCCCCGATTGGCCCAATCCCAATCAGGATTGGGCAAGATGGCCCCAATAGGCCTTGATTGCCAGCTAGGCCTAGGGACCCAACCTGTGCACAAATTCGTGCACTGGGCCTCTAGTGGTTGTATGTTAGAATCCTTTAGGAGCCCGGTCAGCTTAGCTCAGTGGTTGAGCATCGACCTTTGAACCAGGAGATCAGAACCCCAGGCTCCGGCCCTTCCCAGACCCTTTTGATGCTTATCTGTCAGCAACTAGCTTACACATTTATTTCATGGGCTGGACGATGACCATCTACCTTGTACTTTTCCTATTATGAGTTTTTGTTTTCTTATACTATTATCTTAAGTTGTTGATATTGGATACTTAGGAATCAGATCATTAATTACATGCCTTAATTACTTAATAGTCTCTTTAGAAAAAGTACATTGACTTCTTTGGCACCTGTTTGCAATTCAAAGCCTAATCATGAAACTCCCTTGATTATCAACAAATGAACCACATAATACTATTTTTTATTTTATTTTTATTGATTTCAGAGTGGAAAGGAGAGGGAGAGATAGAAACATCAATGATGGGAGAGAATCATCGATCTGCTGCCTCCTGCATGCCCCCCACTAGGTATAGAGCCCAAAACTCAGGCATGTGCCCTTGACCATAATCGAACCCAGGACCCTTCAGTCTGCAAGCGAACGCTCTATCCGCTGAGCCAAACTGGCCAGGGCAATACTATATTTTGAAAGTATTTCTCTACATGAATCTCATTCTTCTAATCTTTTGTAAATGCTCATTCCTTGCAGGCAAAGAAAAAACATCCTCCCTGCACTCCATAAATAAAATGCTTGCTTCTACTTCAAAACAAAGTGACCAAATGAGTAATTAAAGTGTCATTTTGTAAGGGAATTTTTTTTATACCCATGGGTATCTAATACATGTCACTTAAACTTATTAATTCACTGATGACTAAACAGTGAACAGTATCTGCTTGTTAAGCTAGCTAAAGTTTTATTTAATTCATAAAATAATACCAATTTATCTAACCCTACACTTTCCAAGTGAGTTTATCTTAAATGCATTTTTTTCATAGAATACTTTTGGTTGGACATTACAAGTCGGTTCTATGACTATGAATTGAGTGCCTTTTGTGTGTATACACTAAGTGAATGTCCATGTGTTAAGCATTCTGACACCTCTGCAATGTCCATCAGTGCTGAGGTGAAGGAAAAATGGAACAGAAAGCATGGTTAGAGCAGTAACTGATGTTTATTACAGAAAATAGCTAGTTGGATGATTCAGGAAAATAGAATATAGTGTTTTGTGTCCTGTACAAGGTTGAGAAATAAAGGAGAGGGCCTGGAAAATTCAGACAGGGTCCTGGTAGATAATAATACATGTGTATGTCTTGTTTGGATAATAGGACACTTCAAATGTATTGAAGGGGTTGCCATAAGATAATAGATGATTGCACAGTGATTCTGCAAGACTGATCCATATATGAGGAACAATAACAAAACAAAGCTAAACAAAAAACACCCCTTGATGCCATATGTTAGGGCTGATTTAGAAACTAGAGAAAAGGAATCAATGTAAATAACATGACGGTGTCTTCTACTTACAAGAGGCTGCAAAAACAGTTATGATCATGTATAGTCAGCAAGATAAATCAATCATCCTCCCTGCCTTTTAGAGTCTCTTAACTTAGGGAGCAAGACCTATAAAGAAAATACACAGTACCCAGCTGGTATGACTCAGTGGTTGAGTATCAACCCATGAACCAGGAGGTCATGGTTCAATTCCTGGTCAGGACACATGCCCAGGTTGTGGGCTCCATCCCCAGTAGGGGGTGAGCAGGAGGCAGTTGATCAAAGATTCTCTCTCATCATTGATGTTTCTATCTCTCTCTCCCTTTCCCTTCCTCTCTGAAATCAATAAAAATATATTTTAAGTCCTAACCGGTTTGGCTAAGTAGATAGAGCGTCAGCCTGCAGACTAAAAGGTCCCAGGTTCGATTCTGGTCAAGAGCATGTACCTTGGTTGCGGGCACGTCCCCAGTAGGAGGTGTTCAGGAGGCAGCAGATCGATGTTTCTCTCTCATCAATGTTTCTAATTCTCTATTCCTCTCCCTTCCTCTTTGTAAAAAAAAAAAAAAATCAATAAAATATATTTAAAAATATATATATATATTTTTAAAAATACACAGTAAATTAAGATAACAAACAAAACTCTATTTTATGTAAAGTAAACACAAATTTTAGTAAACTTCTTTACCAAAATTATAAAGTTTAGTTTAGGGACTGAATATCAAATCCAACTAATAATCTTTTCACAACAACAACTCTTAAGTTTAGTGGTATATGTGTATTAGTAAAAGACTGAGAATATCTGCATAGTGATACAAATTTTAATGTTAGTTTTTGGGGATATTCTATATTTTAAAAGAGGAGTTCTGGTTGATATTACTTGGGTTCGATAAATCTACCGCATTTGGTGTTTGTCCATGGGCAAGGTTTTAAACTCATCTGTGCCCTAAGTTCCTCATCTGTAAAACAGATGTTATGATAGCAGCCACTTCTTGGGATTGTTTAAGGTTAAATAAATTGGCTTGTAAAGAGTTTAGAATTATGCCTGTCATACAGTAAAGACTACAAATATTTGATATTATATTGTTATGATCCAGTAGAAATAATAAATTGTGTATTAATATTACTATAGTGATTCTGTACTTTTTCCTATAAAACTCTTATTTTTATAATATCCTAAAATTATTTTCCTATTAATATTAAAAACTACTAACTAATGCCCCTGAATAACATTGATAGAGTGTTTATCTAAGCAAATCACAATAACATCCTGTTACTTATATTTTAAATTGAATTTCAATAAAAATTTTACAAATGTATATACTGATTAGACAAACACAGGACTGCTATGATAATGCACAGATATCTGAAATAGAAACTTGAATAAATCTAAGGTGTACTCAGAAACATAAAGTAAAATGGAAATAAATACAACCAATATAAATAGGGGAATTCTTCAGACAGTTTTAAGATTTCTTTTTGTCAAAGACTTATGTGCAACTACCCAGAATGCAGAATGTTGGTGATATTTTTGGCATAATAGAAGGAAAAAAAAGAGAAAAAAGAAAATTCTCATAATTTATCCATGCAGATCCTGCCCTTTCTGACACCTTAAAAGCCTCTGACAATTTTTCCTAATGTACATTCCTGGATAATGTTGCAATAGTACAAACTGAATCTTGAGATTTGAAGACCAATATTTTATTCTGGTTTTCTTTTTGTCAAGTGCAGCGAGTTAGATGAGCTAAGCTCATTACAAACCACATTATCAAAAGGTGAAAATAGTAAGAAGGCTGTCTTGCAAAATGCATCAGCTATTGAAATGTCAAAGATGAATTATGTTAAAAACTCATAAAACAAGGGACTCTTAACATTCTGAGACTGTTTAGAAGAAAACAGATGGAAAGTGAAGAAACATCTCCCCTGGTCAGGAAAATGGTGGCATTCCAGTACAGTTAGAAGTATGTCCATCAACTTTGATGGCAGTGAGTGATACAGCAATTGTATAAAAGGTCAAAGGATGAAACCTTCAGTACCTTCACTTGGGGCTTCACTTAAACATTCCTCCACATGTCTTAAACTGTGGAATTAAGAAACCATAGGCAATATCTTGATTTTTGACCTATTTATTCCATATTACTTGGACCTGTCAAGCATTCAAACTACTGTAGGTAATGCCTAGTTGTTATTCTTAACATCCCCATGAAAAATGCCTTTATTATCATTTTATACCCTTACCAATGAAAAGGAGAAAAGGAAAAAAATTAAATATTCATGTAACACTTAGCTTTTCCTAAGTGATCCCTTCAAAGCTAAGTATCTTGTAATAACCAAAGTCAATTGTTCACTCCTGTTACATATTGGCTGAGTATAGGATGTGGCTCTTCATTTCTCATGTCCTCTTCATTATCGGATCAGGGCTGAAGGAGCAGCTGCATTCTGGGACATACTATTTTCATGGAAGAGGAAAAAGAGAATGGATCAACTATTTCATGGCTCAGAAATTTCTGCTTAGTTATGGTGTCAATATTTCAACTTTTATCCCATTGGTTAAATTAAATCACATGCTATGATTTATATTAATGGGTCACAGATGTAAATGTCTTCCAGGGGAATTCACCTTCATAAAGGAAAGTGAATAATTGGGAATAATAATACAATCTATTATACCTTACCCTCATAGTCATATATATTCACTTGCTTTCTATTTGTTTACAAAAAAAAAAAAAAAAACACACATATTCTTCCCTAAAGAATGTGGCACAAAATTAATTCCCAACCAATTTTGACATTAGACTCAAGTCCAGGATCTTGTGCTCCTCTCTACATCATGAGGACTCCTCTCAGTCCAAAGATGTGTGAACTACAAAGTCAAGTTATCTGCACACCCTCCCCCCATACTGAACATTCAGTCGTTCAACAAGGACACATTAACCTTAATAAGCACTGCATTAGGGAAGGAGAATGGAAAGCACCAAACAACAGGTCCATAGGAAACCTGAAATTATTTCAGAGATAGATCTGAGTGTCACCTACTTTGTGGAATAGAGAATCTCCAGGATTAGCACTCAGCTCTGTTTCATGGTTATATCACCATGTTCTGTTTGTTATGGCTCTATCTCAAACAGATCCTTCTTTTTCCATTCTCCTTCGACACATCTAGAGAAAGTATTAAAATTATTCCCTCTTTGGTGGCTGATTAGTATTAACAGAGGTCTCTTGACCTATAGATAGTTAAAGATCAATGTCATTATTTGGTTTTTAGTCTACACTAGAAGTTATAGTGACATTACAAACTTCTCAAGTGTTCATCTATATGATTCCAATGAGTTCCATATAGATGAGCTCCAGTAGATATGCCCATGGTTCTTTTTGAAACACACCTTTCTCTCTCTAGACTTAATTGCCAATACCTTGAGTTTATCAGGTTGTGCTTGTTTGCCCTGGAAACCATTTTGTCCAAATGAAAGGAATTTCTGAGCCAACTTAATTGCTTCATGTAGTTTAACTAAGGCAAGTCAGTAGCCTGCTTGGTTTGATTTGATTTAGGCCAAACTTCAATCAGTCTTTGTTAATTGAATGCATTTCTCAATTTTAATTTAACTGGTTGGAGGAAAAACAAACAAAAAATAGTTGTATCTTTCAATCCTGCAAATTCTAAATCCACTTTTTGCCCCCCATTATTTTTAACATTTTTTCCTTATGCTCATGTCTTTATTTTTACAGGACAATTTTTACCAACTGAGCCACCTGGTCACGCACACATATCTTTCTTTAATTAACTTCTTTAATGCTGCGAAAAGCAACCAAATCGTTTCTGTTACATTTTGCGTCCCAACGTATTCCTCTAAAACCACAAGCTTGTTCATTATGTTAGCAGCCTTTCAGGTTATTTCAGGAGACTGATTTACCAAATATATCACCATTTTATAAAGTTTCTCTACCATTTCTCTATCCGTGAACAGTTTCTCCACCTTTCACTTTATTTTCCTGAAGAGTGTGCTATGTATTTTTGAACTTTTCTATGGCAGCAACCCATGTATAGGTACTGATTTCCATACCAGTTAGATATCTCTTTCTGTGTTTGTAGTGGTAACATCAAACTATAATCGTAAAGATTTATTCCTTGCTTGCATTGCATTTAAGTTGGAGGTCATCTCTGCTTCACTTGCCTTTTTCATCTAGGAGGACAGGATTAGTCCAAAGGAGCAGTCACCATTTAGGATGTGCCATTCTCATGGAAGATCGAAAATTAAATGACCTCCCTCCTAGTTCTTATAGCTCTGCTGAGATATGATGGGTATCAATTCTGACCATATTCAATTGAGTAAAACAAGACACACAACCAAGCCTCCCAGGGAGGGCTGGAGTCCTATGTGCCTGTTTGCTCAGAGATAAGCAGAAAACTTCAAATGATAATACAATCTATCATGACCCAATATTTAAAAATTAGTATGTTAATACTAGATCCAAAGTTTCTAGGTATGTGTGCTTGTATGTCTTTCTCTGTGTGTATGTGTGTGTGTTATCTGTTTACACAATGGATAGCTATTTGTCCTTTTAAAAATATAATAATTAAGTTAAAACAATAAAATGTTATGTTGTGAGGAAAGATCAATAGAAAAGAAAAAGGTGCTAGGTGATATTCTTGAAAGATGTTCTTCAAACAATGATTATATTGTCAGAGATTTTTTTATTATTACCTCTATTATTACCTCATGATAGGATAGTGAAATTGCAGACAAATATGTTGTTGAAATGATATGACTTTCAAACTAACACAGGAAAAATATATAGTAGCATTAATAATTAACAAAATCTAAAACTCAAACTTCCCACTTTTGGTGACTAAGTACATCTGAATCTTGTATTTCTGAGAACTTAGAAATTAAATGGTACGTATAGAAGATTAAGAATTCATCAGGCATTCTTTAACAGATAATCTCATAAATTTGAAAATGTTTGAGGTGCTAAAAAATGTATTACCTAAACATATGTGCCATAGAAATAGAGTATTCAGATCTGGATTAAATGAATCTTGTCCCAAGTAAAGAAACTGCAGAATTCTCTTATTCCTGCACCAGCTGCTTCAGCTGTCAACAAAGTTAGCACCTAATGGAAAAGGTGACATAGAATGTTGATTCTGGGGGAGTACATGTAGGGCTTACTTTACCCTTGATAACTACTACTACTAGTAAATATCATCTTCAAGTATTGAACATGAACTCAATATACTAGTAGAATCCAACAAAATCTGAGTGTATGTAGTCACAGTTTAGATCAGAGTTATTAAGCCGTCCTTGGTAGCACAATGACAAAGGCTAAAAATGATGCCACAGTATACTGTAAGGGGTGTTATGAATGCACAGCAGCACCCTTTATCATGTTGGGATGCTGACACTGGAGTTTTACAGAGTATTTCCACACCACACATGTAAGGCTGAGAGGAAAGAACAGGCTTCATCTTTTCCGAAGTGCTTCCTGATCACTTAACATTTTGCCATTTGACAAGGTTTGTATTTTTATGGCAATCTTAGATTTAGAAGAATAGAAGCATGAGTATGATAGAGATAAAGTTCACACTTCCCGGATCTTCAAAGACAATAACAACAACACTCTAAAGTTCCCATAATTAAAATAGTTGTAGCCTCTACCAATTCTCCCCAAATGACAAAGAAAATATTACATTTCTGGACAAATGTTGTAGAAAGAGAAGATAAGAGACCAGCAATTTTAAATGAATAACTGCATCACTTATGTGCTGCTCCTCTGACTCCTTCTCATAATTTTCAATGGACACAGGCACAAGTCTGAAGCCATTCACAGATGGAAGGAACTGGTTGTTCCTACACAGACACTTTTTGGGGTGAAAGGTGAGGAGACAAAGAGAAACCATGGCTATGGGCTAGGAATCATGCTTTATATCTTGATGTTCATTGCACTGTATTTGCCCTTTTCTCTGAAGTTTAGTCTCTCCTTTACAACATTGCAAGTCCCCTGAGAGCAGAAGCTGTTTGGTCTTTCTGAAATAAGACAAACACTTTGAATCCTGACTCTGCCACTTACTAGCTATGACCTTTGTAATTTCCTCATCCATAAACTAAATTCAATAATTGGGCTAGATGTCTTTTTCCCCATCCATACTCTACCTTTCTTTATTCTGCTCTATAGGCGGACCTTACAGATTTCAATGAGCTCATTTGCCCTCTGGTTTCTGATCCTATCTAATTGTTGCGCTTGGGAGATTATGTGGTAGAAGGAGATTATGTGCTTGTGCAGTGGGAGTGCCCTGTAGAGTTATTAGGCCCTGTGAGTAGTTACCTCCACAACATCCCTTTCTCTCTTTCTTCAAGTTTGGCAATCACTCTCTCCTCTTGTTCATTAAGGCCTAGGAATGGCAGAGCCACCCATGCCCTTTACTAAATTCTAGTTACCCATTAGCCCTTGTAGATTATCTAATGCTTCCTGATTCTTTGAGTTAAACTTTTAATTAATTAATTGAAAAGCCTTAATTTGAATGTGCCACCTGTTTCCTTTAAAAATGTTAACTGATAGAGCAGTATATTCCTCCCTAGATTTTAGAGGTGCTAAGAATTTATGTATATATTTTTATTCTTAATACCTAGAAAAATTGTTGATATATACATTATACATCGAATACATTGTCAATGAATCAATTCATTAATTAATTAAGCCAGAGTTAGATAGTATGGTTTGATTTCAAAAATACTAGTATAGGATATGTAATAATGATGAATCCACAGAATATAGCTTTTTCTCCTAAAATTAATCATCTCCATATAGCCAATGCATGTGCTCCACATCAAGAGGATCATTTATGAATTCTTATACGGTCATAAAATGCAGGATCTTCAAAACATGGTATTCATAGCTTGAAAGATGAGCAAAATTCTTGACAAGACATTTAATTGTACAAAAGCAATATGCATTCCAGCAAAACCTAGTCTGTCAAAATTTAAGATACTATTCTAATTCATCATATAACAGCCAATGGTCATTTTTAACATGAATGTTTGTATGCAATATGAGTCAATTCTGCCTTTTAAGCTTTAACTGAATCTTTATGTCAAAATATCAACAAAGGATGGTATAGGGTCTATTAATCAATTTTTATTCATTTTCTCATCAACTTTCAAGATAGTCTTTAGGATTACAAGTACTTGTTGAAAGCCAGATACTGTGTTGAGACTACCCAGTTGATGAGGAAACTGTTAGAAGTACATGACCTAATGCAGAAAATTTATACTTACACTAATGCCTATGATGTAGGATGTGTGCTTACAAACATACTTACTCTTTTTTATGACAAGTTATTCTTAATGTATAGAATATAGCACAGTTAAAATAATCAATAGTTTTAAAATATAGGTGTTTTATTGGAAAGGAAAATAAAATAATCAGTCACAGAAGCTGAACAATATATTGCATTAGAGAAACTAAGCAAGCCTTTGCTATTACTACTATGCATGTAGTAAAGAAGTGCACACACAGGCCCAGCAGAGGCAGCCACAAACTGGATCACTTTGTGGCTTTAAAGAGGTTGCCCAGGGCTAGTCACAGGCAGTGTCTATAATTGGCCTGCACCAGAGTCCCTCCCAAGAGGTCCAGAACCAACACACCCAGTGGTCAGCTTCAGACAACATCAGAACAGGATCCAATGAGCTTCTCAAGCATCATATCTAAAGGGTGGTTTCTTCTGTTCTTTCATTTGTGACATGTTTCTTTGTCTCTGCATTTTGGCTGCTTCCCTGTGTTTGTTTCTGTGTATTAGGTAGAGCTGGTATGTCTCCTGAAATTGATAGAATGGCCTTGTTTAGGGCCCAGTGGCTCAGCCTCCCCAGTCACCTGAGATGGGCACTCTAGATGCATCCCTGAGTGGGCTGTGTGCACAGTCTTATGGTAATTGAGCCCTGATTGCTATTGGTGTCACTGGGAGGAATTGACCTCCAGGCCATTGCAGATGTGTTTACAATGGAAGCTGTGTTTACTGCTGTGCAGTAAATTCCTATGGAGCAGGACTTGCTTCAGTGGGGCTTTGGTGCTCACTGCATCTAGTGCTTGAGTGTGTTGCTTGTGGATACATAGAGTTGTAATCTGGTAAGGTCTGAAGCTGTACATCAGGTGCACTGGCTTTGGGGCCTCGGGGAGTGCAAAGTGAGACATTGCCTGTGTCATGCCTGGGGCTACCCACACAAGCTACAGAGGGATCTGCAGATGGCTGCTATTTGTATTGGGCTTGGAGGTGCCCAGGCAAGGCCCAGCTGTGAAGCAAGGAAGGCTGGTGGTTAGTGCCTATTCTTGGGCCTTTTATTGACAAGTTTGGGGCATGCTGACACCAGCTGTTGCTTGTTTGAGAGATTTTAGCAAAGTCTGAAGCCTGAGCCAGGACAGGTCATTCATTTGGAAAAGCTGCTGCAAAAACAAAAAGCTTGGGTGAGACTGCAAATTAGATGGGGCAGGGTCTCAGGGAATCACCAAGGCAGAGCAAATAGTGTGAACCAGGCTGATGGAAACTTCGATATGGCTGCCAGTTAGCCCTGTAACAGGGGAGGTCCCAGCACAGGAACAATGATCCCTATGATCACCCTTGTCTGGGAAAAAGCCATCGCAGCATTCCTTCCCCAATTCAGACAATCCAGTCCCTCCCTGTATGTGTCTGATCTCCCAAAGCCACCTGATGTTCTGAGTCCTAGTAAATTCGTGAACTGTCCTTTTAAAGGGGACACCTGGGTCTTCAGCAGCTTCCATGTTACTCAACCACAATCTCCACTGGTGCTTAAAGCTTATAGTTATGGGACTTCTCTTCCCAGCTCTGGAACCCTGGGCTTGGGGTCCGGTGTGGGGCTGGGACCCCTCGCTCCTCACGGATGGCCTCAGCAGAGTGATCTCCCTCCTGATTAAAAAATCACTACACATGGATGTTCGAGCAGTTCATTCCAAGCCTCTATGCCTTCACCCCTCCTACCAGTCTCAATGTGCTTTCATTTTTACTTCTCTAGTTGCAGGACTTCCATTCAGCAGGCTTTCAGGCGGTTCTGAATGATGGTTGTTCTGTATTTTAGTTGTAATTCTGATGTGGTTGTGGGAGGTGGTGAGTACAGGTGTTTACCTACACTGTCATCTTGGTTCAATAGAAAAATATATATTTCATGCAAATGGAAATGAAAAATAAAAGCTGGAGTAGCAATACTTACATCTAACAAAATAAACTTGCAAACAAACACTATGGTAGTATACAAAGAAGGACACAACAAAATGATTTTTAAAAGCAATCCAATAAGAGGATATAACCCTTATAAACATTATGTACCCAGCATAGGAGCACCTAAATATGTAAAATAAATCTTGATGAACATAAAGAGGAGATCAACAGTAATACAGTAGGGGACTTTAAAACCCCATTGACATCAATAGATAGATCTTCCAGACAAAATATCAGCAAGGAAATAGCGGCCTTAAATGACATACTAGATCAGATGGATTTACTGGATAGCTTCAGAGCATTTCATCTCAGGGCAACAGAATATGTATTATTTTCAAGTACACATGAAACATTTTCTAGGATAGACCCCATGTAGGACACAAACAAGTCTCAGTTAATTTATGACTTTTGAAATCATATCAAGCATCTTCTCTGATAATAATGGAATTAAACTAGAAATCAAGCACAAAAAATATTACAAAAACCTCAAAGACGTGGAAGCTAAATAACATGTTACTTAACAACAACTGGGTTAACAATAAGATCTAATATGGAATCAAAACATACCTTGAAATAAATGAAAATGAGAACCCAGCAACTCAAAATCTATGGGAAACAGCAAAAACAGTCCTAAGAGGAAAATTCATAACATTACAGGCCTACCTCAAGAAACAAACAAACAAAAACCTTAAATAAACAATCTAGCTTTACACTTAAAGGAACATGATAAAGAACAACCAGGTTCAAAGTGAGTAGATGAAAGGAAATAATAAAGATCAGAGCAGAAATTAAAAAAAAATAGAATCTAAAAAATAAAACAATATGAAAGATCAATAAAACCAAGAGCTGGTTCTTTGAAAAGATAAATAAGATTGACAAACATTTCTCCCGACTCAGTAATAATAATAAAAAAGGGGGGGATATGACTCAAATAAATAAAATCAGAAATGAAAGAGGAGAAGTAATGGTGACTAAGGGTTGTAAGAAAATATTATGAACAACTATATGCCAACAAATTGGACAAGCTAGATGAAATGGATATATTCTTAAAAACATACAATCTTTCAAAACTTAATCAGGAAGAATCAGAACATTTGAACAGACCAGTTACAACTAATGAAATTGAAGCAGTAATTAAAAAAAAAATCCCGAAAGACTTAAGTCCTGCACCAGATGACTTTACAGGTGAATTTTACCAAACATTCAAAGAACTAACACCTATACTTCTCAAACTATTCCAAAAAATTCAAGAGTAGGGAAGGCTCCCAGGCTTATTTTACAAGGCTGGCATTATCCTAATTGCAAAACCAGGTAAGGACACTAAAAAGAAAAAAAAGTATAGGCAAATATTCCTGATAAATATGGGGGGCTAAAATCCTCAACAAAAATATTAGCAAATTATATCCAGCAAAAGATTGAAAAGATTATATACCATAATCAAGTGGGATTTATTCTTAGGATATAGGGTTGATACAATAGCTAGGAAACAATAAATGTGATAGAGCACATAAATAAAATGACAGTTAAAAATTACATGATCATATCAATAGGTGCAAAAAAAAAGCATTAAATAAACACCCATTTATGATAAAATCTCTCAGCAAAGTGGGAAGAGAGAAAACATACCTCAATGTAATAAAGGCCATATATGACAAACCTATAGCCAATATCATACTCAAAGGGCAAAAACTAAAAGTGTTTCCCTTAAGATCAGGAACAAGACATGGATGACTGCTTTCACCACTTGTATTAAAAAATGTACTAGAAGTCCTAACCACAGCAATAAGACAAGAAGAAGAAATAAAAGGCATTATTTTGAAACTAGAAATCAAGCACAAGAAAATATTACAAAAATCTCAAAGGAAGAAGTAAAATTAGAAAGGAAGAAGTAAAACTGTCATTATTTGCAGATGAAATAATACTGCATATAAAGAACCCTAAAGATTCCACCAAAAAACTAAGAGAACTGATAAATAAATTCAGTAAAACAGCAGGATACAGAATAAATATCCATAAATTAGTTGTATTTTTATATACCAGTAATGAACTATTAGAAAAGGAATCTAAGAAAACCATCTCATTTACAATTGCATTAAAAACATATATGTGCATCCTAGGAATAAATTTAGCTAAGGATGCAAAAGACCTGTACTTGAAAAATTATGAGACACTGAAGAAAAAAATTGAAGAAGATACAAATAAGTGGAAGCACATACCATGTTTATGGATAGGAAGAATTAACATCATTAAAATGTTCATACTACTCAAAGCAATCTATAGATTCAAGGTAATTCCTATCAACATATCAATGGTGTGTTTCAGAGAACTGGAACAAATATTCCAAAAATTTACATGGAACCACAAAAGACCCTGAATAGGCACAGCAATCTTGAAAAGAAGAACAAAGTGGGAGGAATCACACTGACTGATATCAAATGACTACAAAGGCTATAGTAATTAAAACTGGCATAAACTAAACATATAGATCAATGGAACAGATTAGAGAGCCCCAAAATAAATCCATACTATTACAGTCAATTAATATTTTAAAAAAGGAGGCAAGAACATACAGTGGAGTAAAGATAGTACATTCAATAAATGTTGTAGGGAAAATTAGACAGATACATCTTATCTAATAAAAGAGCAATATGCAAATTGACCATCACTCCAACACAAGATGGCTGCCCCCACGTGGTCAAAGATGGCTGCCCATGTGGACACAAGATGGCTGCCACAAGATGGCCAGCAGGGGAGGGCAGTTGGGAGGGACCAGGCCTGCAAGGGAGGGCAGTTGGGGACAATCAAGCCTGCAGGGGAGGGCAGTTGGGAGGGACCAGGCCTGCAAGGGAGGGCAGTTGGGGACAATCAAGCCTGCAGGGGAGGGCAGTTAAGGGTGATCAGGTCTGCAGGGGAGGGCAGTTAGGGGCGACCAGGCTGGCAGGGGAGTGGTTAGGGGGTGATCAGGCTGGCAGGCAGAAGCGGTTAGGGGCAATCAAGAAAGCAGGCAGGAGAGTAGTTGGGAGCCAGCAGTCCTGGATTGTGAGAGGGATGTCCAACTGCCCGTTTAGGCCCGATCCCGGTAGGATCAGTTGGACATCCCTCAAGGGGTCCCAGATTAGAGAGGGTGCAGGCTGGGCTGAGAGACACCTCCCTCCATGCACAAATTTCATGTACCCGGCCTCTAGTGTAAAATATAAAATTACCCCTTCATATATTATATACAAGAATTAAACTGGAAAGGAATTTAGGACTTAAAAGTAAGACTCAAAACCATAAGAATCATAGAAGAAAACATAGGTAGTGAAATCTTGGATATTTCTTATAGAAATACTTTTTCTGACATATCTCCTTGGACAAGAAAACAAAAGAAATAGAACTACATCAAACTAAGAAGTTTTTGCACAGAAAAGAAGCCATCAGCAAATTAAAAGCCAACACATTGAATGGGAGAACATATTTAACAATGATACATTTGATAGGGTATTAATATCCAAAATGTATAAAGAACTTATACAAATAAACACCAAAAAAAAATAAAATTAAATAACCCAATTTCAAAATGGGCAAAGGACCTGAATAGACACTTCTCCAAAGAAGATATACAGATGGCCATTAGACATATGAGATGATGCTTAATATTACTAATCACCAGAGAAATTAAAATTAAAACCACAATGAGATGTCACTTCACACCTGCCAGAATGGCTATCATAAATCAATAATCAACAAGTGCTGGCAAGGATGTGGATCAAAGGAAATCCTCCTGCACTGTTAGTGAGAATGCAAATTGATGCAGCCACTGTGAAAAACAGTATAGAGTTTCCTTTAAAAATTAAAAGTGGAACTGCCTCATGACCCAGTGAGGGTATATATCTGAAGAAACTTGAAACTCTGACTTGAAAGTATATATGAACCCCTAAGTTCATTGCAGCTTTATTTACAATAGTCAAGATTTGGAAGCAGCCCAAGTGCCCATGAGTAGATGAGTGGATAAAAATGTTGTGGTACATTTTTAATTTTTTGAGGAAATTCCATACTGTTTTCAACAGTGGCTGCACTAATCTGCATTCCCACCAGCAGTGCATGAGGGTTCCTTTTTCTCCACATCCTCTCCAGCACTTGTTTGTTGATTTGTTGATGATAGCCATTCTAACAGGTGTGAGATGGTACCTCATTGTCGTTTCCCACTTCTAGGAATATATCTCCAGAAACACCAATCAGAAAGGATATATGCACCCCTATTTTCATAGCAGCACAATTTACAATAGCTAAGATTTGGAAATAGCCTAAGTGCCCATCAGCAGATGAATGGATTAAAAAAACTGTGGTACATCTACACAATGGAATACTATGCTTCTGTAAAAAAGAAAGAACTCTTTCTATACGCAACAGCATGGATGGACATGGAGAGCATTATGCTAAGTGAAATAAGCCAGCCAGAGAAAAATAAATATCACATGATCTCACTCATTTGTGGAATATAATGAACAACATAAACTGATGAACAAAAATAGATCCAGAGACAGAGAAGTATCAAACAGACCATCAAACTTCAGGGAGAAGGCAGGGGAGGGGGGAATGAGAGATCAACCAGAGAACTTGTATGCATGCATATGAGCATAACTAATGGTCACAGACACTACGGGGGTGAAGGCATGTGCTGGGGGGGGGGGAGTAGCCAGGGAGAGGTCAATGGGGGGAAAAGTAGACATATGTAATACTATATGTAATACTTTAAACAATAAAGAATTTTTTTAAAAGGTGTGGTACACTTACACAATGGAATACTGTTCTGCAGAAAGGAAGGAAATCTCGAGAGGACAGACTAACAGATGGGAGGGACTTGATGGGCTGAGTGAAAAAACGTGAAGGGACTAAGCAAAACAAACACACAAACAAACAAAAACCACAAATGAACAACTTACAGACGCAGACAGTAGTTTTGATGGTGATTACCGGAGAGAAAGGGATAAGGGAGTGGGGGCAATAGAAGAGAGTAAAGGGGGAAAATGCTGTCAGAAGGAGTCTTGACTTTGGGTGGTGAACACACAATACATTATACAGGTGAAGTATTATAGAATTGTATACCTGAAACCTATATAATTTTATTAACCAATATTATCCCAATAAATTCAATAAAATTTAAAAAATAAGACTGTCTGTAGACATTACTTATACCCACTGGCTAATAGTGAGCCAAGTTTTATTTACCCTTTGAAATGACACAGACTTCCTTGAGAAAACACACACACACACACACACACACACACACACACACACACCCTCAAAAGAACGTATATCGCCTCTGAAAATCTTATCTGATAATAAACTTTCCTAATATTTTCCCGCTAAAGATTAATAAACTTCTCTTGAAACTTATATCTAATTTATGTGACTTTAAGGGTCATGCTTTAATAACAATGATGAAACACGATTATTACTTCCTAATGCTGAAATTACAGTTTTTACATTGTAAATTTTTCCTGCTATGCGCCCTGTGGCACTAACATCTTTATCACTCCATGTGTTTCTAGTTTTAAAACCTTTACCCCTGCTGTTTGAAAAATATTTCTCATTTTCGTCCCCTATGGAGTACAGAAATCCCTAAAGGCAAAGCCATTAGTGATTTCTCTGCCTTTCCCCAAACACGTATTATGATCACCAGTGCTGCTCCCACTGCCTCATTGGCTTTTGGTAAAGTATGCAAATGAGATGTTCAAAATACACACTTTTTGCAACTGTGCAAGTTCATACTGATTTATAAAATGGGCAGGCTATTAACGTGACTGAAAATGTCAGCAAGATTTATGCATGGGTGACAAATTGTATTGGAAATGTTCATTTTTAACATGCTGCCCTGCTTTTTTTTTCTTTTTTCTTTAACAACCTAGATATTCCCTGTGATACATTTGTTTTAAGGCCATTTTTTCCTCCCCAAACATACTTTGACAGTGACTTTTTGACTGGAAAAATAAACAATGCTACTTCACAATCATACAAATTGTATTTTATCACAAGAAAGCAGTACTTGGAGGATAAAATAAATTTCCTTTTGACACCCATTTTCTCTACGTACCATTAGTCCACTATGTTTAAATAGTTTTCCTTTAAACAGATATCTTGAATTGCATGCATAAATATTTTATCACTAAGATATAAAATTATGTAACTATCAAAACAATTATCCAGTCACCTCTGAGAAAAATATATCATTCATATTAAAAATGCACAACTTAGGGGGAAAAAGATAGGAGTGACAACTGGCATATATCTTCTGGAGCTTATAATTCCATCTTTGGAAAATTCCATGTTAAAAATGGTCTAAGTGATATTCAGATGGCTTTTCTCTATTATTTGTGAATTTGTTTCAGTAGACACCAGCTCTGTCTGTGATTTAACCAGGCAGTTATAGCAGTCTTGCGGGTCCAAGTGTGGTCTTTGAACAGAGGTCTTGATATTTTATATCTCTGGATTGCAGCCATTCATTCACTAAAGGAGGCAAAGGAATAGGAAAAATAATACTGAGCCAGTTTATGCAACTTCATTTAAGAAATTAACTAGACCATCCTAGCAGACCACAAGACATATACACACAGCAGAAATATCACCAGTCTAACAGTGTGGTATATCACAATTACAGAAGAATGGATTATAGAAGTCAAATGCAGTAAATGAAGAACTGACTACAATTAATTTTACAAAGAACAGATCTTATGAACATTATTATGTAGTCTTTCTTGTTGGAAAAGTGTGGTATTAGAATTCTAATTCTACTTTTTATATTCAGATCAGTTTTTAACCAATACTATTATTGCAACTGATTTTCCTAATTAGTTCATTAAGTTGCACAACAATTGGTTTACAACTAACAACTCTTCTTGATGTTAAAATGGTGAAGATAAAAGTGATTTAAAGCCCACTTCTGATCATTCATTCTTGCACATTCGTATGTCCTGGAGTTTGACGAAGTTCTCCTTATATGACTGCCAGCCTCTATGCCCTGTTTTCACTTAAGTGCATGGCTACGTTTTTGCTTATTAAAATAGTTAGCATTATACATTGTACTTAAAAAATCCAAAAACGCTTAAAAGGAATAACAAACAGCCAAAAACATCTGCTCTTCATCAAGAGGCGCCATCTTATAGCTTATAGGAATTTTAAGAGAAAGCAATAGGAATTATGAATAAGCAAAGATTTGTATAGGTGAAATGCAGCTACAAAAGAGAGGAAGAAGTAGTTTCCTTTGTTGATGGTGTTTCTACCTAAAAACTGTGTTACTTTAATAAAGCAAATGCAATTTTTAGAATACTACTTGTTCAAATATTTTCTGTTTAGCCCTAACCGGTTTGTCTCAGTGGATAGAGCGTTGGCCTGCAGACTCAAGGGTCCCAGGTTCGATTCCGGTCAAGGGCATGTATCTTGGTTGCAGGCACAACCCCAGTAGGGGGTGTGCAGGAGGCAGCTGATTGATGTTTCTCTCTCATCAATGTTTCTGACTCTCTAGCCCTCTCCCTTCCTCTCTGTAAAAAATCAATATATTAAAAAATATTTTCTGTTTAAATGAAATAAATGATGTTTTATGTTAATGCAGAAATAGCCTCATATTAATGTTTCCCTCTAGATTTTTTAAAATTAATTTGAGAGAGGAAGGGAGAGGGAGAGAGAATCATTGATGGGCTGCCTCCTGCAGGTCCCCTACTGGGAATCAAGCCAGCAACCCAAGCATGTGCCCTGACAGGGAATCAAACAGTGACCTTCTGGTTCATAGGTCAAAGTTCAACCACTGAGTCACACCACCTGGGCTCCCTCTTGCTTCCATGAGTATTAGGACCTATCAGTCTCTTCACAACAGTAAAAATTTGCCTTCAAGTAACACATTTTCTTAATTGACGGTTAATCCCATAGGAACATCTTTACCCCAGAAGATAGAAGAGAAAATATTTTTAAAAAGTGGAGCAGAAAGTATATTTAAGAACATCTGGTATAACATCAAGAAAATCTGTCTACAAGACAAGCAAATTCCATTATTTTTCCTTATTCCTATATTGAGATGCATTAGAGGATTAGTTTCCTACAAGTGGCTCAGTCAGAAATTTCACTCATAAAACCTAGGCTTAACCTACCATATTAAAAAGAAAGAAACACATACTTGTATGTATATGTATATGTATATGTATATGTATATGTATATGTATATGTATATGTATATGTGCATATAAATATATTTACATGGATATAATGTTTAATAAAATACCATTTTAAATCATTTTATTTTGTTGTCACCCTTAAAGATTAAATAAATAAAATGAAATACATAAATGAAATGAAAACCACAACACTGGTTGAGTACAAGTGGAGCCTTTATTTTGCATTCAACCTGCTGTTTGCACCTTTTGTATAATCGCAAATGTCACTATTTTCTTCACAATGTTGCTTTTCTCTCCATAAATCTCAAATTGATTTATTTTCCTAGTAATAACTCCTTATTTGCAGAGTTAGCCTTGCTAGATCAAAAACAGGTTAGTTGAGTTGAAGAAACAATAATTGAGCATCTAATAAATTCTAGATACTTGAGGTAGACTATAGAAACACAACATTTAACAAGACATGCTTCCCACCTGTGAAGGAATAAGGTATAAGGACAATACATAGATGTCAAGGCTATCTATTAAGATAAAGTTTCATTGTCAATATAGTTGTGGAAGATGTGGGGTAGCTTACCAATAGTTTAAATGTTGTTATCCTTTCACAATAAAAGATAATCTATTGTACACATTGGTGAATCTCTAATGAGATTATCAATTTTAGTTAAATTATTTCTATGTTTTAAAATATAAGAATCCTCCACAACCCATCCTCCAACAATTTAGGCAAATTTCCCATTTCTCTAAAAATAATTCCTAGAAAAGCAGGCATTTTAACTAGGTCCTCCCCGCTCCACTTATATCATCCTCATTTATCTTTTGAAATCTCAGCCTTGATGTTATTGGACAGTAAAAAGGCTGCAATGGGACCCCTGTCAAAAGACAATTTTCTTACTTGAATGATAAGCAATGGAACATGTAAGAACAAAAAGCCAACTGATTAATGGCATGCAATTCATCTACAATTATCTTGCCCATGTTACACAGTCATTGTATAGATTAGACTAGATCATTAAATTATGTGACAGCAATCAGCCATCTAACTTTAAAAGAGGTGGGAAGAGCCAATTTAAAAACTTAATATCTCAGGATGATACAGTAGCCTGAGAAAACCAGCCAATTTAGAGAAAATTACCATATGTACCAACCAGGATGATAGATGTGAGACTTAGCTAAGCATTTGTCCCTGTGCTGATGATGTTTGGAAGTCAGTAAAGAACTCTGTGCTTCTTTAATATGTGTTTGAGAATGGTGGTGGTCCAGGGCAGTGTGGACTTAGAAAAGTGAAATGTATGCAGACTTCAGGAAGAAGTACGTTTTCATGGTACCTTTCCACTCTCCCCAACTTTACTGGAAACTTTTGAATCACATTCTGAGATATGAAGATCAAGATTTTATTGTGTCCTTCCATGTTTAATTCTTATTTGTGTCTCATATGTATCCTATCTTTATTCATACATTTATGTTTTAGATATGAATTCTACAAAACTTATGGCACGAGGTTCTCATTCAAAATACGATCAAAGATTTAAATAACAATGTAAATTACTCCTATACTTACAATGAAAAAATCATTGGCAGTCAGAAGATAAGCCACCTGATATGTTGGGAAAGTAAAACATAGGTATCTCCATCTCATTTTTTTAGATAAACAATGTTATTAAAGGTGTAACTTTGCATGAACCATGGTAGTAGGCACAAGAGTTTCAGGGAAATGGGGACCTGGAAGAGCTCAGAAACTAGTGAGGAGACAGAATATCTAATTACCATTGACTTGGAGAAATGCTATGTGATGGGAAAGAGCAGATTGGAAGAAACGCAATGGAAGAGAGTACATTGAAGGGAAATCTAGCATTGGTCACTATCACAAAGAATAACATCACATAAATACCCTAGTAGCATAATAAAGCAAACTATAAGTTCCTTTAACTTAATAGAGGATAAAATCTAATGCATAATGTCTTAGTCAGCTCATACTGCCATAATCATATACATAGATTGGGTTGTTTAAAGGATAGAATTTTTTTCTTCACAGTTATAGAGGCTGGGGAATCCAAAATCAAGCTGCAGGCTGATTTGGTTTCCAAGTGAGAGTCCCCTGTTCCCATCTTGCAGATGACCAACCTCTTGCTATGTCCTCAAATAGCAGAAAGAGAGCAAGCTCTGCTCACTCTCCATCTTTTTATAAGGACAATAACACCATCATAGGGCTCTATCCTCATGACCTCATCTAAACCTATTACCTCTCAGAGGCCCCATCTCCATCACATTGGGGATCAGGGACTTCAACACATCAATTTAAAAAAGAAATAAACATTCAGTCTTAAACACATAGTTGGCCACACATGAACAATTTTTCCCCCAATATCTATGGTGATTTCCTTATATGTAAAAAATGACTACTTTTCTTTTAAATATTTGTATTGATTTCAGAGAGGAAGGGAGAGAGAGATAGAAACATCAATGATGAGAGAGAATCAGTGATAAGCTGCCTCCTGCATGTCCCACACTGGGGATGGAGCTCGCAACCTGGGCAAGTGCCCTTACCAGGAATCAAACCGTGACCTCCTGGTTCATAGGTTGACACTCAACCACTGAGCCACACTGGCCGGGTGTGACTACTTTTCTTTTATTTCAATTATGCACCTGCATCTAAGTTAAATGTTTATCATCAGATCTTCACACTGAATAAGTGGATGTAAACTGGAAGTTTACAAGCAGTGTTCAGGGTCAGGTAGCATTTGACTTCCCATTGAGGTAGGAGTGACTGCCCAAAGATTTTCTCCTGGTGAGGAGCAAGTTGATTATATGGCTTTATTGTGGATGTGCTGCTGGTGGGAGGGACCTGAGCAAATGTGTCTTAAATAGTGTGATTTCATCTCCAATCATTTGGACACTCAAGGAGTAAATCATGTGCTATGACTTTTTTTCCCTTTATATTGATAAGAAAATTTACCTTATAAAACTTCTGCCTTTTAAGCACAAGCAATTAGAAACTGAGTCAATAATCTCAGCTGTTCCTTTTCCTACCACTGAAAAGAATCCAAGATCCAGAAGACAGTCCAAATACAATCTGAACAGAGCCCTGAGTCTCTGGATGGTTCTCATTTGGCATTTCGCAATGAGGCACACTTGAGGTCACACATTTTTCTTTGAGTGTCATAATTAAAACATATATATCTTCAGGTAGATGCTCTCATGCAATAACTTGTAAATGATCCCTGAGATTGTGAGCCTCACATACTCACCTTTATACCTGATGTTTTATAATAAGATAGATCAGGTGAATTTTTGGCCTAACGATAACACTAATAATAATAGTAACAATATTGTTCACAATTTGCTGAAAAATACATCTGCTATTCTTTGAAGCATATGTATCACTCATTTAGTCCTGACAATAATCTTATTTACTCAACTGAGGCACAAATAGAGCTAAGTAATTTGCCTAAGGTACAGGGGTAACGAAGAGGATGTGGCTTGGATTGAACAAAGGCAATCTGACACCACAGATAAATCCCAACCATCATGCCATAGTAGTTAGTTAGTAACTGACTTGAAATCACAGTTAATCTTTTTAAAACTGAAAAGAATCAAGACATAGAAGACAAACCAATACAGTATAAACATATCATTGAATCTCTAGATGATTCATAAGTCATTGCAGTAAGCCTAGAACTTTTATAATTTTGGTAACCCTCTTACAGAAGAAAGACACAAAATTATGAATACATACATACTTATTTAGAATGAGAAACACACCCAAATAATATTTTTAAAGAACTGTTGAATATGGTAAGCAGCTCAATGCCTTGAAAACTAATACTTTTATCAATTGACTACCTGACATATATCCATAATCTATTCTCTTCTTACATTTTAGGTTTGCAGTTTCTTTGATCATCTCTTCTATAATGATAATTTCTTAAGAATTCTAATATGTTACACAATAAAACTTACATCTAGTGCATTTTTTATTGGTAGTTTAGAAAATGTATTTTTAGAATCATAGATCTCTGTTGGTAAGTGCATGTGAACTTTTAGTATTGTCAAATTTGGGGAATCTTCTACCATGCCTTTTTATTTATTTAGTTTGTTACTTAGTTGTAAAATTTGGGAACAAATCTCCACAGTTTAACTTCTGATTTAGGAAATTCCAAACCTTGTTTCTCTTCCGTTACCTACATTCTTCCAGTGCCAGGGCACCATAGGCCACGGTCATTTTGCAATGTGCCCTCTAAGCGCTTACCCTTTGGTCCAGATGCAGGAAGAGTAGGCACCGTGGATGAGGGGCATACCTGTAAGGCTAGCAGAAAAGAGATAAATAAGTATACATAGCAAGGTTTAGCAAATAAAAATACAGGATTTCCAATTAAATTTGAATTTTAGATAAACAGATAATGCTTTCTAGACATACAATAAAAAGTTATATTATTTATATAAAATTCAAAATTAACTGTTGTCTGGAACTATACCTGTCATCTCCATAGAAATGGTTGTGAAACACGTAAATATAACCCATTAACACAAATTAATGTAACCCCAAACTTCCCCAGAGCAATATGTCCAAATGACCTATGGCCACTCCAATACAATCCTGACCAAAGGAGAAATGAAGAGGAAATTGGAGGGAAAATAGGCAGAAGTTTTAACCAATTGTAGTTAAAATATCCCACTTTTGTAAATTTCTGACCACACATGCAAATATATGACAACATAAACCTATTGCTAGAGCCACTGCCAGTACCAGGGTGCATATCTATCTATATCTATATCTACATCTATATTTATATCTATCCATATCTATATCTATCGATATATGTATATACTGCAGTTTTTCACAACTAGATTTTAAATTCTTTTAAGGTATTATGAAGGCCTGCCCCCAACTGGCTTTATATACTTCTTATGGTTACTCAAATAAGACCTAAGTGGTAGAAAATAAATGAAAATAGGACAATAATACTAGTATATTGTGTTGGTTGTTTTTCTATAATTAAGGAATAGGGTAATTTACATAAAAGAATATGGATTATTTTTTACGAAATCTGATGGATGTCTCTGTAGGTGTTAAGACACCCATCAAGTGTGTGGTCTTGGGGAAGAAGGTAATATATAGGGAGAACTGAATGATTCTACATCATCATAGGAGAAAAATATTTCTACAAGCAGCCCAGGACAGAAAGGGAGTAGGGTAAACAAAGACAAAGATGTAGAGAAGGACTGGGTGAGAATGGAGAGCCCAACTTTTATACAAAGTGGCCAATGTGATTTTTTTTCAGGATGCAGAATAAAATTCTAGGTCTCACAATTCCTGATATTGGGCTTTAATGATATATTTTTTTTACTTTACTAAAGTCTAATAACCTTTTCCTATTTGAATTCTTCAATCAACATAAAGTACATACAGTAAAATTGAGTTAGTTATAATCTAGAAGGATTAAAGGGAATAGATAATCTACTCTAGGGTGTGGTAGTCCAGTAGAATAGAAAGAACTGGACTTAATATTAAAGTTGATACCTTCTTTGAAGCAGGCTAGATTTGGGATTGATGAGGTAATAACAAGGCCCAGAAATCCATGGGAAAATTAATTGAGACTATATAGTATTTGGAATGCTGATCTAGAGCCATAATTTTTTAAAACTTAAAATAACTGGAAGCAGAGGACATGAAGATATTATCATGCGGGCAACATTTATCAGTCTATGCTTATTGACATACCAGCTGTCCATTCTCCCTCTCACCTGCTCTACTCTCTACCCACTTTTTAAGTTTTCATCCTTCACTCCCCCTCTATCATTTTCAGGGGTAAAATCTGAAGAAAACAGGACTTTTTTTTGCTAGCTGCAGACCACTTCCAGCAACGTCTACCACACAGTGCAGTCTGTTTCCAGTCCTGTGGAATCTCCTCTTTTCCCACTGCCTTTTACTTACAGAACTTCCAGCTACATGCTCAACGCAGGTAAAGTGTCAGGCAATGTAAGCCATATTTTCCTGCAACCCTTTGGCCATAACCTAATAAAGAAAGCACCTTTAATTTATCATGTCCTCCTTGAGTGCTCAGAGCTGTTTCACTTAGCAGAGCCCAGCATCCTTCTGTGGAGGGCTGGGAGCAATGTGACAAGACTATGAAAGGAAGGGATTGCACAGCCTGATCTCTAAGATCCCTCCCAGCCTTAGTATCCTGTGTTGTTGTGATTCTATCCTCCACAGTGAAATGATCAGCTGTGTGTAGAAGGAAACAGCCATATTTTACTAGTATCCTGTGTTAAGGGCAAGAACACTTGTCAGGTTGCTTAATTCCTGGCTAAATATTTTCCAACTAAGCTATAATATATGCTATGTGATAATATTCTAAAGCTGAAATTAAAATTTTAGAAATGTCAGTTGTGGTATTTAGTATCTATCCATACACATTGTTGAGGATTTGTAATGGAGGAGTTTCTTGGAAGCATTAAGTGACACCTAGTGAAAAAAATAACCTTGAAAAAATAAATATATTTCCAAGAGTAATTTTATATTTATTGCACTTAATTTAACAAATTATTGCAGGAAGCACATAGACAGCATTTTCCCAGTAAAATTATTATACTTAAATGAACTTTTGACAATGTATTAATTACAAGGACATGACCACATTTATTTTGCTGATCCAGTAATTACACGCATTAAAGAAATATTTATCCACAAACCATGCAGTGTACTTCAGAACAGCATTTATTGCCAAATTACATTTCCTGGATATCTGATCCCTATTTCCAGTTACCAATAATTTTTTTTTAAGAGGAAGAGAGAAATGACAAGAAATTTGAAAAACACTGTATAAAGAAATGCTGACTGCTGTGAAAAGATTGAAATGTAGGTTTTTTAAGTCATAGACCTGAAAAAAAAATACTTATGAGATACTTAAATGCATGTGTTTTAGATAGAAAGAGGATAACAACAATAATATTTAAGCTCCCTTTTCCCCCTATTTTAGTAATGGAGAAAAACATAGCCTAAATTTTAAACAAAAATATAACAGCTCCCTAAATAGGAAGAACTTTAGCATAAATGATATCTACCTAAACGATTCAAATATGCAGCCTATTTCAGAAGCTTGAAAACTTTTATGAAATACTAGCAATTGCTTACAATACAGCCAGAACACTTCTACCGCTGCAGCCGTCCACAGACACAGACACGCTCAGGAACTGTCTATCCAGGAAGGGACAGCTAGTCCTCCTTAAGGTCGCACAGCTGGTGAGAGGCACAGCGGATTCTGAACTGAAGAACTAGTCCATTAAATGTAAACAAAGAGATTGTCTTGTTTTTGTTTTTGCCTCAGCGGCATACTTTATCACACTTACCAATAAACAGTGGAAACATGCCTGTGAAGGCATTCGGAGATCTGATAGTAAATTCTCTTCCCGGTGTACCTGGAAGAGCCCATGTTTCAGACTCTGAGTATAGCACTTACATATTTTAATCCCTTGGGTATTTAGAAGAGGATTGCAGAATTTACCTTGATTTTCAATTTTCTATGACTGGAAAACCCACAATCTTTTCTAATTCATAATTCCAGGTGGAAAAAAAAATTAATGTAATTAAAGTTTGGCACTTAGTATTAAAATGAGTAGTAGCAATAATAAGAACAACAATGAAACCAAGTAGACAATGGAATATCTATTTTTGAATGTCTTTTGAAGAAATGTTTTACATATATATTACATCATATAATCCTCCCACATTTTTAATGAAATTAATGGCAAAATGCACATTTTAATAAAATCAAAGATAGTGTAATATGTGTCATGATCTGATTAAGTTTGAGGGGATCCTTAAAGCATTAAAAAACTATGCAACATATTTTTGGTTTTTTTTGCATTTAAACGTTTCAGAAAATAAAGTAGATCATCAAATTGATGCCTATACTCAATATGGAAGTGTATCTACTCCCCCTAGATTCCTGTATCAATTCCCCAAAGCAATTGATAAATCTTATCATTGATGAAGTAGGGGAGAGCTAAAAGAGACAGGCATGCAGAAGTCTGGATGATGATGGTCATCATTAACAATCACTAACTTTTGCAGAATGCATCAGACTCCATGAATGCATGCAAATATATCACCTTTTTTTGTTTGCAGCAGACTGCATCAGAACATAGCAGAAGGATGCATACATATGATTAAAAAGCCTACCCATAGAGCAGAAAACTTCAATTTTGGTTGTCTTTCTGCTATGGAAGCACAAATAAATTTGAGTTAGGTGACCTCTAAATTATTTTTTAAGCTCTAAATTCAATGAAAATATTTTTTTTTTAAATTACAAAGCACTATTAGAATATAAGTATGCATGTCTTTTAAAAACGAACTTGTAGTTTGGCTGGTGTGGCTCAGTGGTTGAAAGTTAACCCAGGAACTACAAGGTCACTGATTTGGTTCCCTGTCAGAACACATGCCAGGGTTGTGAGCTCCATCCCCAGTAAGCCCAGTGATGTTTCTATATCTCTTTCCCTCTCCCTTCCTCTCTCTCTCAAATCAATAAAAATATTTAAAAAGTAAAATAAAAACTAACTTGTAGCTATAATAATAGTGTATGCTTTAAGCTGCATAGACAATTCATGCTCTAACATTTAAAGTATTACTTTTATTAAAACACAGAAGTGGGTTCTTATAAAAGTATGTGTTAAAATATTTGTAGACATAAAATCGAGAAGATAATTCTTGCATTGGGGATAAAAGTGATAGGACTCTTACATGTACAACTCTATTTATTAAGATTTGTACACTGCTCCCTCCAAACAACCACCCCCACCAAATCTAATTAGAATGCCTTCATTGTATTTCTGCCTGAGCTACTATATAATCTGTTTCTAGTGCTGGCAGTGATTGAGAAATAATATGAGTTAAAGCACGTTAGATCAAATAGATAAATGTAGGCACGGCTAAAAAGGCAAATGAAAGATTAATATAAATTATATTCATTTATTTTTAAACGCCTCATTTTGATAGCCTACTTTCTGCAAAATTATGTGTAGATGAACAGCCAAAGAAAATGTAAGAGTTTAAAAGGTGTTTTAGATGATTTCTTCTTTATTTAATAAATTATACATTTATTGTTCCTGAGTCACCACTACTGATATTTTTGGCTTTCGAAGCACTCTGTAAAAAATTCAGTGATAAATGCTCTGCATTGACTTCATACACCAAAGTCTTCCCTATTCTCCCAAAATTTATTTTTGTGGGTTTTGTGGTTATAGCTATTAGGCTTCTACATCTCACTCTACATGTCTCAAGAGTTAGAGAATCTGGTCATTAGAAAATAAGTTTCCCAGCATAGAATTCTACTACTGTGCAATTGATGGAAAGATGTGCTTCTCTTTAAAAAAAAAATTGTGTTAATTTGTGGAGCTCTTGATCAAGATTCCCTCCTTTCAATCACTGTTTTCTCATCATCCATGACAACCAAAGAGAGTGTATGGCAAGAACAACAGAATTTTAAAGAGAAATTAATCATTAATGATACTCAAATACTACATCAATAAGCAAAAAAGAAGCACATACTATTATGTCCAAAATGTGATAAAAGTGAACACCATTTCTTGAGGAGAGGAAACACTAAGAAATACTAGGCTTAACTTTTTGTTATTTTTTACCTGTTTTATGTTTATCTAATGTTCCCTTACTTATAAAAGATCTAAAGAATACATCATACTGTTTGGTAAAATTCTAAAAACAAGAATAATTGAACAGATTTATTATATCAAAACAGTTATTAAACATTACTTTGGAAATTCTGATCATAGGAACAAATAATAAAATAAATAGAAATATTGAAAATAATGGTCAAAAGTTATTTTATTTCAATAATTTTCTCCACATCAACAATAACTAGTTAAGTAGTAACAGCAGAAAAAAAATGTAGCTGAAATAACAAAATTTAAAAATAAACATTTTTCTAACAGTAATTCTAACAATGTTTATATAAAACACTGACAGTTGTTGTTTTTTTACAAAAAGAAATCTCCTGAAAAAAAATACCAACAAGTGTATATTAATATGTAGAAAATAGAATCCATATATTTCTAATTAGAAAAAATAGGTAAAAATAACAATTCTCCAGAATTATAGGTTTATGATTGAAATTATAATATTTAATCAGCCTATTTTGTGGATCTTGTCAAGATAATCCTAAAAGAACAAAATGTGTTTATAGATATGTGTATGGGAAGTCAATTAAAAAATTATACTACCTTGATATGCTGCATGAGGGTCCTCTCTGACAAACTGTGGTTATGTGAAATTCATTTATTTCTTCTGGATTTCCATATTTTTATTTTAAAATAGATTGATTATTTGACAATTCATTTATAACAGAGCGTGGCTAACTTTTTATATTTTTTAAAATACCTATAATTCTTATCAATAACCTGGATATTTCTAATGATGATGGTGATAATGATGAAAACTAACCTTTAGCAATCATTTACTACGGGTCAAATACTGTTTTAAGCAATTTCACAAAATTAACTAATTTATAGATTGGAAAACTTGGGCATCATTTTCTCTGTGCTACTAAGTGGTAGAGCAAGGATGTGAGCCTAAGGTATTTTTCTCTAGTTTCTAAACTCAGGCACAAGTCCTAATCAATGACATTGGCCTTCACATTGCATCAGGTGTTCTCACTGTTGATATATGGCCTTCTGCATATTAAGCTAACAGAGAAACTTCATTCATTGATTCACTTTCAATGAACTGCAAATACACACCCAGTTAAGTGAATTTTCTGAGTATATTCTTTTAACTAAATTACATAAATGGTTTCTAAGTAAAATATACTACTGAAACATTGATCCCTAAGCATGATTTTAAGTTTGTATAGTTTTTTGTCTTTTATTTCTATTTGACATAAAGAGGTTATAGTTTTCAGTCAGGACAATGAAAGTGCTCATATTTCATACTCTTGACAGGTGAGAACTGGATGTATGTAGCTGCAGAAAAACATGATATGTGAGCTTGCGAGTTCTGTTGGTCTGTTAAATGCTACCATTTCCCAGACAGTCCTCAACTATCTGCCCCTGACTGAAAGAGCAGGTATTTACTTTGGCTAAAGTAATAATTAATATTAAGGGATGAATATATATTAATAGCAACAGATACCAAGAAATAAAACTTTGTAAAAAAAAAAAGTAAGAAAGAAAAACATTGTGTTTGCTTCCTTATTTCAAAGAAAAAATACTTTTGTCCTAAACCAGCACATGTCAAATGTTTTGGTCTCTGGAACAAGATTCTTAAAACTTTTTAAGGATCTCAATGAGCTTTTGTTTACAGAAGTAGGCTTTATAACTTTCACCATTTAACATGGTAGATATTAAAAGTGAATAATTATTAAATTTGTATTTATTGAATCATTTGTAAAGAACAATAAACACATTGCATAACATAAATAATATTTTGGTATTTTATTGAAAATAATTCTGATCTCTCAGTCCCCTGAGTGAGAACCACTGTCCTCAAGTAAAATGTCAGTTTATTTCAGACTGTGAAAGAGCCTAATAAAAGAGAAAGCTTGGAAATACATTTTATTTACCTTGGTCTATATCAGATATCTACATCTGTAAATAAGTGCCAAAGGTGTTAAAATTTTGTCAAAGTTCATTTTATCTTATTAGGCTTACTTCCTTGGTTTACTGATTAATACCTTTGACTACTGCATGAAATATTATTTTTTACCTGTTTTATCTAATCTGCTTAAAACACTTCATATTTTATCAGAAATTTGTCTGTGCTTGTGTTTAATTAATTATACCCTTAGTTATTAAAGAAAAAAGGCTTTTATATATATATAGATAGTTGTGGGTTTGAGATAACAAGTAGAAAGAGAAAAGGCATATTTTTATACCCAGAAAAACAATGGCATTGAAACAACATCAACCATATTCTAGACATGTAAGGGCAATAAAATTTTCCTCATTAACTAACTTATTTCTATGTAATTGATCCCTCTTCTGCTGATCTTTGATTTGCAGTATGTTTCGATAAAGCCATCTGCTTCTCGACTAAAATGAGATCTGAAAAGCTTGACTTAGTCCACTGATTATAAAAATTTTATAACTGATATAAGCTCAGAAGCCTGTATTCAAGAGTTTATTCATAGAAATATCAACAGTTCAAAGTACATGGTATATAATTTCTCACAAGGCTCTGAAACTGTCCTTGGTTGAAGTCACAAACTCTTACCTAAAGTTTTTATCAGAGCCTTCATGCAAGCACTAAATTAAAATGAATTGCATTTTAGATGACAGAGATTCAATGACTTTTACTTATTAGTATAATCCAAAATAACAGAATGGAGATCATAGTTGTTTTTCAAGGTAGAGAACATTTTAGAAGAATTTTGATTAGTGTTTCTACAAGTAAAACAATGTAGCCAGCAATAACATTAACAAATCTCCAGGAAATTCATGTGACACACAATTTATGAAATATGTACATGAATTATAATTTAACTACACAAATTTAACATAGGTATATAGCTTATCTCTTCTAATTTGAAAGATTTTCCCATATAACATAATAGTATTACAGCAAGCAAACCTAATTATATCTAGCATTTCTGTTTTATAAGATGATAAAACAAGTACGTTGTAATTATCCAGTGGGCTCTCTGGGAAATTTTAAACATAGTTTTAAGTGTTAAAATTATGCTGAAACTTACATTATTTTCCATATTTAAGATTGGATTTGGGGAAGACAAACTAAAAATATTTGTCAGAAAGGACTTGGACACTTATAAGATAGGATCATTGGTATTTTAAGTCAGTAACTGGCTACCTATTTAATCACAGTGACAAGAAAACATTTAACAATAAACATAAAAGGTAATGTGATTCTACAGAAACCTAGATCTTTTATAAGTAAGGGAACATTTTTCTTTTTTCTTTAATAACTAAGGGTATAATTAATTAAACACAAGCACAGACAAATTTCTGATAAAATATGAAATGTTTTAAGCAAATTAGATAAAACAGGTAAAAATTAATATTTCATGCAGTAGTCAAAGGTATTAATCAGTAAACCAAGGAAGTAAGCTTAATAAGATAAAATGAACTTTGACAAAATTTTAACACCTTTGGCACTTATTTACAGATGTAGATATCTGATATAGACCAAGGTAAATAAAATGTATTTCCAAGCTTTCTCTTTTATTAGGCTCTTTCACAGTCTGAAATAAACTGACATTTTACTTGAGGACAGTGGTTCCATTTTTAATTTTGGGGGGGTCAGTATAATATCAGAAGGGTGGGGATGAGGGGACTAGATCAAAGATTGTGAAGAGATTATCCAAAGACACAGACAACAGGGTGGTGATAGCCACAAAGGTGTGTGTGTGGGGATGGGGGGGCAGGTTTAAGCAAAGGTAGATAGAAATGGGGGACTTCTGTAAACAATAAAATAAAACAAAAACAAAAAAGAATAAAATGTTATATATTCAACCATAAAAAAGAAGGAAATCCTGCCATTTGCAACATGGATGAACCATGATGGCATTATATTAAGTGAAATAAATCAGACATAGAAAGACAAATACCATATGGTCTCACCTATATGTGGAATCTAGCAACAACAAAACTAAAAAATCCTGAACTCATAGATACAGACTGATGGTTGCCAGAGGCAGGGGGTGGAGGGTGGGCAAAATGATTGAAGGTGGTCAACAGGTACAAACTTCCAATGATAAAATAAATAAGTCATAGGAACTCAATGTACAGCACCATGACTATAGTTAATAATACTGTATTGTATATATAAAAGTTGCTAAGAGACTAGATCGTAAATGTTCTCATCACAAGAAAAAAAAATGTAACCACAGAGTGATGAATGTAAACTATTCTTATTGTGGTGTTCATTTCACAATCTATATAAATATTTAATCATTATCTTATACATCTGAGACTACTATGTCAATTATATCTCAATTAAAATACTTTAAAAAGTCATACAATTATTGTTTCTTGTTTTGCTATTCATATATTCAAATTTGCTTCACAATAGAATCCAATGACAAATGAGGAATAGTTTATAATTTCAAATGTATATATACATAGATAGATAGACTTATTTTTGGACGTGCATTTGGTTCACTATTTGATAGAGGAGGGGCAGGAAGAAAACGGAGATGGAAACAATTAGCAAATTACCTAGGACAGACAGGTAACACTTGTTAGGAGTGTTTTCTTAGAAAAAAAGATTGAGGCAGAAGTACAACCCAATGCCATCAACCAGCAAGAAATACAAATTTATCAGAATATAAAAATGATGTAAATTGTCTTATTATTTTCTAATGATTGTTTGAGTGTGAGTTTGTGTGTGTGTTTGAAAGAGAGAGAGAGAGAGAGACAGAGAGAGAGAGAGGTTTGGGTGGAGGGGGTAAGGTGTTGATATTAGTGGGACTTCCAGCCAGTCACAGAGATATAAAGCAGGCTCCTTTCTCATGTAACTGAAGGAGGTGGGGTTGAGAAAGTTGTTTCTGAGTCATGAGAACAGCATTCCCCATCCCAAAGGAGCTTGAGAGGAACCGCAGCTGCCAACTGCACTCACCTCCACCACCAACGATCTGAATCATTACTAAAAATAACTGAAGAAGTATTCAGGAATTCACAAATGGTTTTATTTAGGAGAATAAATCTTGAGAAATAGTTCACCCCCTATATGCAGACATTATTTCCATTCCAGTTTCTAATATCTCCATGCAAGAGGCTGCCTCGGTTTGTAGAGTTCCCGAGGTTTGCCAGGAAAAGCAAAACAAAATAAAACCAAACCATAGAAATGAAGACAAGAAGGACATTTGTTTGATTAGGGAGATGGCAAGGTGTAAGAGGTATAATATTTAAACTGATCTGTTTTCATGTTTTGAGTATTTTAGGAAACCTATGTTTTAAGGGTAAAACTGCATCTATTTCCCAGAAATTATAATCTTTTAAAATTATCTTTTATGAATTTGTGTGATATTATTTTTATTAAAAAAACAGTGCTATCACCCCTATATATTTTTTATTACTCACAAAAGGAAAACAAACAAAAAAACCACCTTTATTATTGAAAAATCTGGCAGATACCACCTTAATTAAGTGCTCACCTAATCCCCTCATTTATGAGGCAAACTGATATTTCTCCCCCTGACTGATGGACTAACAAGGACCTATATCTAGTTCTACCAAAATATTTAATTAGAGTCTAATCATAAGGAAACAGACACATCCAAATTGATAGCTATTAGGCCTGGAGTCTTAAAATACCAGTGTTACTAATGCTAAAAAGTCTGGGGAACCAATAAATTCAATGTGTGATCCTTGATTGCATCTTGAAATCAAAACAAAACAAAAACATTGAAAATGCGAAAAACAACCAGAAATAGTTACAAAGAATATTATTAGGATCATGAGAGAAAACGGAAAATGGAATGTATATTAGAAAACACATTTAGATAAATATTAAATTTCCTGAATATTTTAATATATATAGTTATGTAGAAAAATGTTTTTGTTCTTAGGGTATCTAAGGAATGACAAGAGAGAGTAAAAGAGAAATCCATACAGTAAAATGTTAACAAGTGAAGAATTTTGGTGCAGAGTTTACATGTGTTCATTGTACCAGTTTTCAATTTTCTTGTAGGTTTGAAATTTTTCAAATGTTAACTTAGGGAAATGAAATAATTGAAAGTTTTATTTTATATTTTAAAATGTATTTTTATTGTTGAAAGTATTACAGATGTCCCCTTTTTTTCCCATTGACCCCCTCCATCCTACCTCTGTTCCCCACTCCCAAGCCTTCACCAGTCTCAAAGGGTAAAAGATTCTTCCTTTTTACAGCTACATAGCATAAATGTACCATGGCTTTTTTATACACTCACCTACTAATGGGCACTTGGGCTGTTTCCAGATCTTAGCTATTGTAAATTGTGCTGCTATGAACATAGGGCTACATACATTTTTTTCTGATTGGTGTTTCAGGTTTCTTAGGATATATTCCTAAAAGTGGGATCACTGGGTCAAAATTTTGAGGAAATGCCATACTGTTTTCCAAAATGGCTGTACCAGTCTGCATTACCACCAGCAGTATACTAAGGTTCCCTTTTCTCCACAGCCTTGCCAGCACTTGTCATTTCCTGATGCTAGCCATTCTGACAGATATGAGGTGATCCCTCATTGTGGTTTTAATTTGCATCTCTTTGATGATTAGTGACTGAGCATTTTTTCATATGTCTCTTAGCCATCTGTATGTCCCTTGAAGAAATGTCTATTTAGGTTTTTTGCCCATTTTTTAATGGGATTGTTTCTCTCTCTTTTAGTATCCATTAGTTTTAGTGCACAGTTGTTTTCAAAGAAAAATCAGTGTGGGGTGACTTTATTTGGTTTTAGAAACATGGCTTACTATTAAAACAAACCTTAAAGTTACAGGCTCCTTTCTTTATAGATGAAGAAATAGAAGCTGAAAGCAAGCAGGAGCTGTAAGTCAATTCCACATTGCAGACTCCAGTGCCATTGATCTGTAGACTTTTCAGGAGAAAGGCTGCTGTTTGCAACCATCCTCACCACCACTTCTTTGATCTCTCCCAATACCCAGCTTAGAGAAATTATTATTATTATTATTATTATTATTATTATTATTTAAAAAGTGCACTTTTAAAAAATTTTACAGATGTCCCTTTTCCCTATTGACCCCTTTTAGCCTACACCTGTCCCTCCCCTGCCCCAGGCCTTCACCACACTATTGTCTGTGCCCATGGCTTATGCATATATGTTCTTTGTTTAATCTCCTCCCACCCTCCCACCCACCCCCACACTTCTAAAAACCAGAGAATGGCAGCACTCAAAAAAATTTAAAAAAAAAAATTGGTTTTATTTCTATGTCTTACAACCCCTATCCTATCATTCTTACTATTAAAAACAAAGCAAAACTGTATTCTTCATAGCCCTTTTTACATAAACAATAAGTATATTTTTCTTAACATCTGCCTCAGTTCCTCCCAGAATTCATTGTAGTATTTTTCCTTAAGTCCTGAACTTCGAGTTTCCTAGTGAGTTTATCTACTAAAATGTCAAACAAGTCTTTCTCCAGTTTAAACCGCGTCGTGGTCTACCTAATTGATTTCTCAAATGCAGCTAACAGCCCCGTAACCTCTTATGTCCACCCTGCAGTTATTATTGTGTGATCCATACAGGCCTTCCCTCGGAGGCTGCTCCTCGCGGCTAACATTAGGCCCCACCACTCTCTTTCCCAAGGATTTGCTGCACAGAGCTCCGGGCACCGCAGGAACCAGCACTGTGCAGCCGCTGGCAGAATGCCTTTTGCTGCTTTGTTCTTGCCTTTTGTAAATTCTACTATAAATCTGATGTATGCACAATCATCACTTTGCTTTGCTTTTACTATTATCAGCATGATATGTGCATGCATGTGTGCATGTGTGTGTATGTTTAGAACTTATTTTGAGAGCAGTTTCTGAAATATAAAACCAATAGAACACAAGTACTTTTCAAAATGTCTTCCCCCTTTTGGGGGGGGGAGATAGAAATTTGAACTTGAACATTACCTAATTTTTTAAAAATATGTTTTATTGATTTCAGAGAGAGGAAGGGAGAGGAAGAGAGAGAGATAGAAACATCAATGATGAGAGAGAATCATCCATTGGTTGCCTCCTGCACAAACCCTGCTGGGGATCGAGCCAGCAACCCAGGAATGTGCCCTGACCAGGAATAGAAACGTGGTCTCCAGGTTCCTGGTTGATGCTCAACTTCTGAGCCACACTGACCTGGCAAACATTACCTAATTTTATAATTCAAGACCATCTACATTTATCTGAAGGCTAGGTTAAATGGGATTATTATAAATCTATTTGGATGGACTGTTTGAAGTATGGTCATGGGGACAGGAGGCATCGTAAAGGAAAAGAGAGCTGGTCCAAAAATAATGGCTTTGTCAACCAAGTTTGAGTCATAGTAGAGCAATGATATGGCTCTCCCCTATCTCCCCTGGCTCACCTCCTGTGGACTGAGGCTTGACTCTCGAGGGAGGAAAGCAGTAAATAAATAAGACTCATTTTTCTATAATTTCCCCAGACACTGAGAACATTATCTCACCACTGGTGGAAGTCCTAATAGCTAAAGCAAGCTTGGCGATGGCAAAGGGCTGAGATATAGATGTTGACAGTAGTACAGCTGCCTGCCGTGGCTCTGCTGTGGATGACAATGATCTCTTCAAGGCTTGGCCTAGAGAAAATGTGTGCTATTGCCAAAGGTATCCATGATTCTAGCCTTAAGAAATAGCAGCCTTCATTTGGCTTTTATGAGCCTAAGCAAGAGCAGTGAAAACCTTTGCAGATATTGGTATGATCATGATCCCTTTAGTTATTGGCAGTTAATAGAAATATTGCAATGAGCCAGTAAAGAAAGAAAGAAAAATAATTATACTCTATGTGCTGGCAGAAAGAGTTAGTTTTTAGAGTACATATGAGCTCTCTTATGTAATTTCAACAATTAATTTAGAGATGATTAGAACTAGAGATCTTATATACTGGGTGGAGGGGGAGGGGTCAGACAGAGAAAAAGTATGGTTGGCTTCAACTTTTATCATATTACTAGAGGCCCGGTGCATGGAAATTCATGCACTGGAGTGGGGGGGGGGGGTCCCTCAGCCCGGCCTGCCCCCTCTCACAGTCCAGGACCCCTCAAGGGTGGGAGGCAACCCAGTGATCAGGGGAAGGCAACACCCCCATGACACCTCCACTGCTGCCACTGCTGACAGTGCAAGCCTCGGCTGGCCCTGGTTATCTGCACCTCAGCCGGCCCTGGGCAGCTGGGCAGCCGACATCTGAGGCTTGCCTGTGCCTCGGGCCGGCCCTGGGCAGCTGGAGGGCTGAGGGGACTGGGGGACTATGGAGGCAGGCGCCCTGGCGGGGCTGAGGGGACTGGGCACCGCCATCTTGTGGCTGTAGGCACCGCCATCTTTGAGGGCAGGACAGTCAATTAGCATAGTCCCTCCTTATTGGCTGTGGGTGCCGCCATCTTTGCAATGGCATGAGGGTCAATTAGTATATTCCCTCTTTATTAGATAAGATTGCCTCAAGTTGGGAGGCTTGAAGGTACAATTGTTAAGCTTTATGTTACCAGGAAAGAAAAAACAACAACACATATTTTCATAGCTCTTCATACCACTCTTAGTGGTTAATTTCTTCTGACTAACAAGTTGAATCACATCTACCTGTGGAGAAACTCTTAGAAATACTACAAAATAGAAACCAATCACCAAACATCTGAGACCCTGAAGAGTGGGGATAAGAGAAAAGAAAACATAGAACTCAGTTAGCGAGACCAAATTGATCGTGAACTGATGAATTTGGTTTTAGATACATCAATTTTAGTTACACTAAAATTGTTTTTTTTTAGATGTATATATTTAGTCTTTATATTTTCTCCATCTCATCTCTCCCCATAAAATAAAATTTCATTAACCTATTTCCTTTTTCCATCCCCCAATTAATCGCCTGTGTTTAATTCAAATAATATTTTACTTTTAGAAAATTCATTATTTTATCATTCTGCACCAATAAACATTAGTCTTAGCTATGTATTTACTCTTTCTAGTTTTTTTATCAACATTTTTCCTTTTGTTCTATATCTTCTTTCTAAAACTATTTTTTTATTATTATTACTTTGCTGGAATACCGCCTTTAGAATTTCTTTCAGGTGCGGCCTTGTGTAGGAAAATTTTCTGAGTCTACATTTCTGCAAATGTCTTTGTTTTGACCTTATATTTAGTGTTAGTTAACTATACTAGTATACAAGATCCTAAGTTTAAATCAATTTTTTTTCCTTAGGACTTTAAAGGTATTGCTATTGAGAAGGTTGAAGCCCTTCTGATTTTTGTTCATTCATTAAGATTTAATATTTGCATCTTTCTTTGAGAATTTGTTTTTTACTTTCTCTCTCCCTCCTTAACTTTTCAACTGTATACATTAATGGAAGAACCATACCAAATCCCTGAAAACATAAGGAAACTTGGAAGTTATGTCCAAGCAGATGGCAAAGCTCTGGAAGTCAGGTAAAGGGGTTTTTGTTAAAGCTATAAGTGCTGCCTTGTTTGAATGAGGGTAGGGAGAGCCTGCTGTGGAATCTCAGGACAACCCCACCGCTTGGGGGTACCAGTACAAAGCTTCTCCTCTGTGCCTCTGTAAATAGCTGATGATCTTTCTCTCCTCTGGCCTATGGGCAAAACAATATCCATGTTGCCTGACCAGGTAAGGATCATCTGCAATCAGTGGTACATTCTTTTCTCCAGCACTTCATTTCTTCCAAAGTACTTGTTTTATTAACAGCTGTGGGAAGCAATATAGAAAGAAGCTTTTAATCCCAACTTTGATAATTTATTTATAATACAAAAGTTTATTTTACTATGACACTATGAAAGCTTTGCACATCTGGATGATATGATGGTTCATGGTTTAAAATTCCCCTTGAAATATCAGAGGTATCTGTCAATTTACAGAACTATACTTTTGAATTTAAACACTATGGAATACTCTGTATTGGTTCATTTGTGTAACTTTTAATGTTTTTGCTATAATTCTAATACATGTTGAATACAAAAATAATGAAAATAGATGTAAACAAGAACATAAATAAAAATCACTGTATTCTATTATCCAGAAGTAACCACCACAATATTTTGGTGCATATTTTTCCCCATTCTTTCTCTAAGCCTAATTATACTAAGTCTTAAAGAGAGGAGGCTTGTCTATGGGCAATGTTTTTAAGACTGCATTTGAAATGATATTTTTCTTGCTCTGTTTGCTTTCCTAAATGCAATTTTAGTTTTAGTTTCATGGGTCTTAGAATATAATAGATAGGAAACGGACCTTGAATCTCACCTACACTCTGAATGTAATTTACACAAGAAAACTAAAGGGCACTTCTTTTCCAGTAACTTCTCTGGTTGTGGGGCCTGCATGTGGCTGTGACTAAGTTTCCCTACAAACTTGCTTCTTCTACCTTGGCGTAAGGACAGGATGGTAGCTTGGAAATCACCTGAGGTCTTGTTAAAACTGCAGAATCTGAGGCCCACCACTGAGGGACAGAATCAGAATCTGCCCTTGAACAATACCCCAAGGTCATTTTTATACATATGGAGTTTTGAGGCGCTGTTTCTTCAGCCACAATCTCTGCCAGGTCCCAAGGTTCTAGCTCCTCCAAGCTCTGGAAACATCAACTCCTCCCTTGTCATTTCCAGCTCAGAGACTTCTCACTCTCATTCCTCCCCAGTTTCTTGCTTCACCATTCTTTCTTTAAACCCTACTCCTACCTCCATAAACATCTCCCTCCATAAAGCATCTTTAAAATCCCAGCATGATGCCTTTGGTTTCCTTCCAGGAACCTGACTGGTCACTGATGAGCGGTCTTAGTGGTGGAGAGTTGGTAGAGTGCTTCCTCTGTTTTAGTCTTTTTAGAGTCTTTAAATTCACAAAATTCCACTTTTGCATTCTGCCATACTTAGTTTCTGGTATCTGATCGAGTTATTCTCAATGAACACTAATGTGCCTTGGTTAGTTTCCCATTTTTTTTTGTCACAAGTCATGACATTATTCCCTGTGGATTGAAATTCAGGTACACTGTAGACATTGCCCTTCAAAGACAATTTTCTGGCAGCTTTGCTTTGGCAAATTCTTACTTAATCCACATAGTAAATTCAGGTTGTATGTAAGTTATAGATGGGAAAATAAAAGATAACAGGAGGCTACATGACTTTCACAGGTTAGCTGGCAAGGCTTTCTGATTTCAGAGGCCATTCTGTTAATAGCAATGGTGTCTACCTGCCTACACATTTTTCTCCTGATCACTTCCAGGTAAATGTTTGCTGATGAAAGTAAGCTAATTTCTAAGCAAAGGTTTTATTGTTGATCTTTGAAAACATACTATATTCCTAATCATTCTAACAGTCAGAGCTATGATTAAACAGTTAGACCCCATTCACCAACCCTAGGTTCACCTCACCTTACAGTGAGGCATTCATTCAGCTAGAGGTTCATTACTTTTTCAATGGACATATTTTTGATCTGCTAAGGACAATAAAGGTGACCCTGAATAGCCATGGATGTGGCTGTAGATGAAACCTAATTTTCCCCCAGAAACTCAAGTCCTAGACATGTCCTCAGGACGTGTGGGGATTCTAGAATCTCAGGGTAACATCCTAACTCATTCATTCATCCTTGTCTTCCCATCCACCTGTCTCCTGTTAGAGCTCTACTTCTTCTAGGTCAGTGGTTCTCAACCTTCCTAATGCCGCGACCCTTGAATACAGTTCCTCATGCTGTGGTGACCCCCAACCATAAAATTATTTTTTTGCTACTTCATAACTGTAATTTTGCTACTGTTATGAATCCTAATGTAAATATCTGTGTTTTCCGTTCTAGGTGCACATAGGGCCTCTGCATTTTATAATCCTGGCAGTCTCTTGCCTCCCGGTGTATAGGACTAGATCTTGGGGTTGGAGGAATACTGTTTAACTAGGATCTGAGAACCGTCAGTTTATTTTGTGTCTGAATGGGCATGATGGGTAAGCACCTACATGTAGCCAAGTGATACCATTAAAGCTGCGGCGATGTTTAGACCCTAGGTGAGCTTAAGAGTAATTCAAGAAAAAAAAACACACAATTCATTGACTTTTTCATTTTTTGAGAAAGAACTCTCATTTCACTTATATTAGTTTAAAATAATGTAGGCATGTAACAATTGTGTTTTTTATATGTGAGACCAGAGAAACTCATCATTTTGTCCCTAGCATTCTGGCTGATGAAAAGGTTCAATAACTATTTTTTTCCTAAATAAGTGAATGGCATTTGTTTAAGAAAATAAGTGATTCCTGAAGCACAATATGTCATCTAGACAGAGCTTGGAAGATATTTTCTAAACTACCTTTTAACCATGCCTCCGAATAATTAGGTTTTCCTACTGGCAAGCACACTAATAATCTGAGGTAGATGTCTAATTTCAATGTCTTTGCACAGCCCTAAACTATTTTGAGATCACCTGACTTTAACCCACAGGATCCAGAGCTGCCTCACTGGGCTAATGGAGAATCGTGTGGTACACCTAAGGGGTAGTGAGAGACTGTGTCTCCTGCTGCTTCTCTCATTGCCCAATTACCTGACTGACTCTTGGAAGTCTTAGCAGCTAAGACTTCCAAGAGTCAGTCAGGTAAGACTTAGCTCATGGGATCTCAGAACTGGGCACACCTGGGCACTTGATTAGCCAAACACGAGTTCCTAGACCCGTGGTCGGCAAACTGCGGCTCGCGAGACACATGCGGCTCTTTGGCCCCTTGAGTGTGGCTCTTCCACAAAATGCCACGGCCTGGGCGAGTCTATTTTGAAGAAGTGGCGTTAGAAGAAGTTTAAGTTTAAAAAATTTGGCTCTCAAAAGAAATTTCAATCTTTGTACCGTTGATATTTGGCTTTGTTAAATAATGAGTTTGCCGACCACTGTCCTAGACCCACAAGTCACATTTCTGCTTTAGCTGGGACTGAAGATGGGATGCGATAGCTGAGAGGATTTAAAGAACTGCAAGAAATGCAAAACTTCCTGTCCATTTAAATGGTTCCTGTTACTGTTTAGAACACCTGACACTCAAATATTTAAATTACAATTCTAGTTTTCATTTAAGAAACCTAACAATAAGCTCTTTCTGCTCCCACAGTACTTTAGGTCTGACTTTTCTTTAAAATGCAGATTTGGGAAATGAAATTAGTGATGCAAGGTGAACCTAGTGTGAATTTTACTGAAGATTATGCAAATGCAGGAAATTATAATTCTATCAGGATGTCATTCCATGTGTCTACTTAGACACACATTTTCTGCTATGTTTAAGTTAAACAAAACATTAAATGACTATGTCGTATGACATCTCATTAATATGTTTCCATTCACATCTGTGCCTTTAGTATGAAAAAAATAAAAAAAAAGACAGCTCCAATGATAAGAGATTAGGCCCTTTAATTAGAAACAAATGACAAATCACTGTTAACCCCATGCGATGCTTTCTAAAACTTCCATCAAATATTCCTCTTAAAACATTATTAAACACAAGTTCCCGAGATCTACTTCCTAGAAAGTGCCATTTAACAAAACCCAGGCAGGATGTTAATACTGGAGCCGAATTACAGGTTGCCAAAGCATTTCCTGTGAGGGGATTGACAGGGGATCATTTTGTTATGGGGCCACCTCCAGTGTGTTGTGACAACCACTCATTACACCTCTGAGCACAGCACTCAGCTGTAGGTTCCACAAGATGCAAATAGCTCCAAATGGGTTCAATTTAGAGCGAGTGGATAATATATCATTCACTTCTCTAAGGTAGAAGCTTTTAATTTTCCAAGAACAAGGAAGAGAAGAACATCGCAGCTTCTGGAAATTAAGATTCAGTTAACCAGCGACGCCCAGGAAATGGAGTCACAATAGCAATATCTGTTACATCATAAAGAAAAGCACTTCACCTGCCTTGATTCCCCTTGGCCCAGCCCCAAATACCAAGTGGTCAACTGAGCATCACCTCTCCATAAATATAATTTTCTACTCAAGAGCTCAATGTCAAAAACCCGGAACCTCCAAGTGATGGTAGGTTTTTCTTACAAAGGGAACTGCTTACAAAGGTACTACAGTTAATTATAATAATCTTCAAAAAGTGTTTAAAACACATTTTGATATGGAAAAAAAATATCATGGAAAGCTTTGCACAGTGGGACTTTAATGTTTTAGTGCGCTAGCTTTTAGACCCCTCTGTGATGTTCCTCCCACTGTTCTATTACGGATTTTAGTGAGTGTTGCTAACAATGGAATGCAGTAAGTCCCTACCACCAGCCATTTAGAAGAGAGGTATGCTAATATGGATTGGAACAAGTCAATAAGCCCATTTAAGATTTCTGTGTTTAACTAAGCCACAGGAGAAGCAGGGAGCTACAAAACAGGCCCCTGTGAAAAGATGGTTGTTTTCTGCTATGAGTACATTAATGAGCACTATGCTCTTTGCTCTAAATGACCAGCATCGCTTTGGCCAGATTACTAAAATCCTCTGGATGTTAATGTCTTTTTGTTTTGAGCACTCTACTGAAAAATTAATTATCCACTGGAAATCCACCGAGGTGGACCTATATGTGACCTATATCAACGTAGGAAACATCCAACCCTCTAAGAATTTTTAATGAGTTTATTTGAGTCAAACCACAACAATTGCCTGGAAGCAAAATCTCAACGGATTGAGAAAATGCTCTAGAGAATGGCAGTTTTACACCTTATTTTATACATTACAGTCAAAGGAGGAGGCATAAGGTGGTTGCATGAAATTTGATGGTGGTGGATTAAGAAGGCAGGAGAAAGCAAACCGGGTAAATCTCTGGGATTGGATAAAAAGTAAAACAAATAGACATACTTATTTTTACATAGGTGAGTCTAGGATAATTAACAGTCAACCATTAACATGATAACAATAAGGGGTTTTGTGGTCTCTCTCAGGTGAAGTGACTGAACCCTGAGAGGTCTGGAACAAAATGAAATTGCTCAGACATTCTAAAGGTCTGTGATCCTAGATGCAAAAAGACAATAGACAGGCTCAGTTAGGGTAAAGGTCCACCTTTGTCAGGGAAGATACCAGCCTACAACATGACACCTGCCGTGTCCTACTTTTAGTTAGCAACTTTTAATTGTGGACTGTTATACTCAGTTAAACATACATGAGCAAAGCAAGGACAATGGGCCCGGTACCGAAACTCAGCAGGGCAGAAAGCCACGGATGCCTAACAAGGGGCAAAACTGGGAAAACAAGAACCAAGCCCCTAGGGTAACCTTTCTCTCTCTAGCATATTGTTGGTCATGAGTCTACTAGTAGAACCCCTGTATTTTTCCTCCTTAGTGATAACTTCTAGGCCACATTTGTATTTCAGCTCCAGGCCCAGAAAAGCAGCAAAACCAGACGAGTGAGGCCATGGCTGCCTCAGGACCAGCTGCATTGACTAATGACCCTGGTACCAACCAGTCAGTGGAGACCCTGACCCTGAAAGAGCACACCTCGAAAGCTGATGAACATTCTATTGACACCCACCTCTGAGACTTCCCCTAAGATTTCCACCTGCAAGAGATAGATAAATACACTCAGCATGAAGGACCCAGCATGCGCTCTCCCACAGGGGAGCATGCATATGCCATTCCTGTCCTCTTCTTTCCCCTAAGGGACTCCAGGAGACTTGTAACCAGGGGAGCAATGGGCAGTGGCAGCTCGTCCCAGGCTAACTCCCTGATCCTGTCTCCAAGGCCCCCTTTTCTCTGACTTCCCAGTGAGCCAAAGCAGCCGAGCCCAGGCTCTCCTGTTACTTCTTCTATGCCCTTCCTTGTTTCACTGGCCTAAGTATGTTTTTGCTGCAGCCAATGAATTCTTACTATGCTACACTTTGTCTCTTGATTGAAATCTTTGTTTCAAGAAGACAAGAACTGAGGTCTTCTCATCTGGCCTGTAACAAGACCATCTTATGTGGTTGCTTTAGGTCTCTGAGTTCATAAGGCCAGCCATGCAGGCCTCTCCTGAGCTTGTCAGGTTTAGCTATGTGGCCACCTATGTAAAAATAATAATGGATCCATCTGAAAAGATTTCAACAGAAAAAAAAATTCTTGAAACCTCATGAAAAAATTAAATATTGGTTAGAATCTTCAGAAAATTTTTCCATTAGTGGCTAATTTAGCCCCAGAATAAATGTTGCACTGCCCCTTCCCTAGCAAACTTTTAAAAAGAAGCCTCAAAAGCAATTGAATTAATCCATTAGTAACTTAACTGCATGCCAGAACAAAGTCTAAACTCTTTGAAGGAATGTTACAAAATTCAGTATTCAACAACAAAAAATATAGAATATCTGGTATGCAAAAAAGTACTAGTAGGCCTAGGAAAATGCAAGAAAATGATCAATTAACAGAAAGAGATAAAATATATTGGAGAAAGGATAGCATTAAGAAGCAAGAAACATAACTATTATCCTATATATTAAAGAGGAAATATGCAAATTGACCATCACTCCAACATACAAGATGGCTGCCCCCATGTGGTAAAAGATGGCTGCCCCCATGGGGAAACAAGATGGCCACCAGGGGAGGGCAGTTGTTGGGGGCCAGGCTTGCAGGGGAGGGCAGTTAGGGGTGACTGGGCCAGCAGGGGAAGGCAGTTGGGGGTGACCAGGCCTGCAGGGGAGGGCAGATAGGGGTGACCGGGCCAGCAGGGGAGGGCAGTTGGGGGTGACCAGGCCCACAGGGGAGGGTAGTTAGGGGCAATTGGGCTGGCAGGGGAGGGCAGTTAGGGGCGATCAGGCCTGCAGGGGAGGGCAGTTCGGAGGGACAAGGCCTGAAGGGGAGGGTAGTTGGGGGTGACCAGGCCAGCAGGGGAGGGCAGTTGGGGGTGACCAGGCCAGCAGGGGAGGGCAGTTAGAGGCAATCGGGCCGGGAGGGGAGGGCAGTTAGGGGCAAACAGGCTGGCAATGGAGGGAAGTTAGGGGTGACCTGGCCAGTAGGGGAGGGCAGTTGGGGGTAGCCAGGATGGCAGGAGAGGGAAGTTAGGGGTGACCAGGCTGGCAGGGAAGGGCAGCTAGGGGCAATCAGGTTGGCAGGGGAGCAGTTAGGCATCAATCAGGCTGGCAGGGGAGTTGTTAGAGGGTGATCAGTCTGGCAGGCAGAAGTGGTTAGGGGCAATCAGGCAGTCAGGCAGGCGAGCGGTTGGGAGCCAGTAGTCCTGGATTGTGAGTGGGATGTCGGACTGCCAGTTTAGGCCTGATCCCACCAGTATCGGGCCTAAACCAGCAGTCAGACATCCCTTTAGGGGTCCCAGATTGGAAAGGGTGCAGGCTGGGCTGAGGGACACACACCCCTGTGCATGAATTTTGTGCACCGGGCCTCTCGTTATCTATAATAATAAAAATGTAATATGCTAATTGTGCCAGATGGCCAAACAACCTTCCGTACAACATTCCAGATGACCTCCCAGACGAAGCCAGGGCTATGAGGGCGAAGGCAAGCCATGGTGGTTAAGGCCTAGCCCCTTGCACAAATTTCGTGCATCAGGCCTCTAGTAAAAGTAATAAAATCTTAAAACTATCCATAAAACAGACATTTTACATGCATAGGAAAAAGATAATAATAACAGCAGACTTGTTTTCCAAAACTATGTTTAACTAAAGATAATAGAGTAGCACTTTAAATATTGGGTAGAGGGATAGAATGAACACAGTCAAACCAGATTTCTGTACTTAGCAAACTATCAAAAGTGAAGATAAAATAAAATATATTTTCAGAAAGCAAAAGCTGAAACAGTCACCCCCAGCTAACTGAATTAAAAGAAGTATTAAAGGAAATTATTTAGCAAAAAAATAAGATACCAGATGGAAACTTGGATCTACATAAAGTAGTAACAAGGACCACATAGCAACATGGTAAATAAGTGGTAACACCTGCAAATTTTTTTCTCTCATAGTAATCTCAGTGAAATATAATCAACTATTAAAAAATAATAGCAATGTATTTTAAATTTTATAATATCTAGAAGTAAATTATATGACCAAAAGCACAAAGATAAGAGATAAAAGGAAAGTACATTATTGATAGTGTTACAATACTTTGAGAGGGTATGGTAATAAAGTGAAAGTTAGGAATAGATCTTATTAAATCTAAAGCAACCATTAAAACCAAAAAAGAGGCATAGATAACAATCCAATAGTGGAGATAAAATGCAATCATAAAACACTCAAGTAATCCCCTCAGTCCCCCCAAAAAAACCCACAAAAAGGCTGAAAAAGAAGGAAAAGAAAGAACATATTGTATAGATAGTACACAAATAGCAAAATAGTAGATTTAAACACAACCATATGAACAGTAGCATTAAATGAAAAGGTTTAAATATTCCAAATATAAGACAGAAAATTTTAGAGTGTATATAAAAGTGAGACAAAGCTACATACAAAATTTATACAAATTGTATACAAAAACATGATTTAAATATAAAAATAACAGGTTGGGAAAGATATACCACATGCTACAAGTAAATAAAAATGCTGAAAAGTCTGTTGAGAACCTTCAAGTAAAAAAAAAAATTAACAAAAGTAAAAAGAGACTTATTAAAATGTAAAAAAGGTCAATTCATCAAGGAAACATAATCCTATATGTGTATTCACCTAATATCAGAATAAAAAAAAATAAAGCAAAAACTGAGAGAAATAGCACATTAACAAGTATAGTTTGAGATTTCAACATTCCTTTTCCAGTAATTGGTAGAACATGTAGTCAAAAATCAAGTAATAATGGAGAAAACTTGTACAATGTGTCAACCGATTTGACCTAACTGATATTTTAAAACACTAGACACACAACAGCAGACTACACATTATTAACAAATGAACATGGAATATTGACAAAAATAAGCCATATTGTGAGCAAAAAAGTAAGGCATATAATGTATGTTTCTTGATCCCACCAAAACAAAGAAACAACAACAAAAGAACCTAAAATCAATTAAAGCAATATATTATGACAATCTATAATTATATGGCAATTGTATAACACATTTGTAAACAAAGCACACCATGAGTCAAAGAAGAAATTTAAAAATAAAACTAAGTATCTTAAAATAAATTAAAATGAAAATAAACTATATCAAAATGTAACAGATTCAATTCAAACAATGTTTGCTAGGGTTGCCTTAATTACCACAGACTGGTTGGCTTAAACAACACATACTTATTTTCTCACAGTTCTGGAAGCTAGAAGTATGAGATCAAGGGGTCAGCAGGGCTGGTTTCTTTTAAGGTCTCTCTCTATGACATGTGGGTGGCCATCTTCATGTTCGCATAAACTTTCCTCAGTGCATGTCTATGATTCTGATACCAATTACAATGTATGTTTTTTCCACTCCAGTAAGCAATTATTGGACACCAACTAGGTGTCCTACAATTTAACTGAATTTGACATTACCTGGAGATAGTGTCAGATCCCACAAGTTAAGGGCTCAATCCTACAAGACTGTCCACCCATCCCCACCTTTAAGACTGCAATTGCAAGTCCAGGTTGCCACCTATGATTCTGACAGATTGCAGCTTCCAATAACCCTCACGTTTTTTTATTAATTTGCTAGATCAGCTCATAGCACTCAGGGAAACAGTTTACTTATTAGATTACTGGTTTCTTATAAAGGACTAGAGGCCCGATGCATGAAATTCGTGCATGGGGGGGTGTCACTTAGCCCAGACTGCACCCTCTCCAATCTAGGACCCCTCGAGGAATGTCCGACTGCCCATTTAGGCCCGATCCCTAAACGGGCAGTCGGACATCCCTCTCACAATCCAGGACTGCTGACTCCCAACTGCTCGCCTGCCTGCTTTCCTGATTGCCCCTAACTGCTTCTGCCTGCCAGCCTGATCACCCCCTAACCATTCCCTTGCCAATCTGATTGATGCCTAACTGCTCCCCTGCCAGCCTGTTTGCCCCTAACTGCCCTCCCCTGCAGGCCTGGTCTCCCTCAACTGCTCTCCCCTTGAGGCCTGGGTCCCCCGCAACTGCTCTTCCCTGCAGGCCCAGTCGCCCCCAACTTCCCTCCTCTGCTGGTCTGGTCATCCTTATCTTCCCTCCCTGGTAGGCTTGATCACCCCCAAATGCCCTCCCTTGCAGGCCTGGTCCCTCCCAATTGCCCTTCCCTGCTGGCCTGATCACCCACAACTGCCCTCCCTTGAAGGCCTGGTCCCTCCCAACTACCCTCCCCTGCTGGCCATCTTGTGGCAGACATCTTGTGTCCACATGGGGGCAGCCATCTTTGACCACATGAGGGCAGCCATCTTGTGTGTTGGAGTGATGGTCAGTTTGCATATTACTCTTTTATTAGATAAGATAGTGGCCTGGTACACCAGGTGGGGGCAGGCTGGTTTGCCCTGAAGGGTTTCCCAGATCAGGGTGGGAGTTCCCTTGGGGCATGGGGCAGCCTGGGCGAGGGGCCTGTGGTGGTTGGCAGGCCGGACACAGCCCCCGGCGACCCAAGCGGAGGCCCTGGTATCTGGGATTTATTTATCTTCTATAATTGAAACTTTGTAACCTGGAGTGGAGCCAAGCCTCCTGCTCGCACCGTGGCAGCTGCCATTTTTGTTGGGATTTATTTATCTTCTATAATTGAAACTTTGTAGCCTTGAGAGGAGGCCTGGGCCCACCAGGGTGTGTGGAAAGCTTGACTTCCTCCATTGCCAGGGAAACCCAAGCCTCCTGCTTACTCTGTGGCCACAGCCATCTTGGTTGGGTTAATTTGCATACTTGCTCCTGATTGGCTGGTGGGTGTGGCTTGTGGTGCAGCGGAGTGATGGTTAATTTGCATATTACTCTTTTATTAGATGTGATACAACTTAGAAACAAACAGATGAAAGAGATGACTGGGATAAGGTCTGAGGAAAGAGTATAGAGCTTCCATGCCTCGCTGGCTGTACCACTCTCCCTGAATGTTCAAAAACTCTCTAAACACCCCCTGGCTTTTAGATTTTTATAGAGGCTTCATTACATAAATAATGGATAAAATCATTGGCCATTGATGATCAAACTCAAACTCTAACCTCCCCCACACACACATACACCCTACCCTGAAGTCAGAGGCTTGGGACCAAAAGTTCCAACCCTTTAATCACATGGTTGGCTGCCTTAGACAATTTTATTGCTCTTATCACAGCAAATTCCAAGGATTTTAGGGGCTCTATATCTGGAACAGGGATGAAGACTAAACATATATTATTGTTATTATAAATCACAATATCACAATATCTGTGTCCTAACTTTGTCTTCTTTTTTTTTTAAAATTTTTTTTATTGAGGTATTATATGTGTACATATTTTACCATTACCCCCCCCACCCCACACCCACACATGCCCTCACCCCCCAGAGTTTTGCGTCCATTGTTTATGCTTATATGCATGCATACAAGTCCTTCGTTTGATTTCTTATCTACCCCCCTCTCCCTACCTTTCCCCCTGTAATTTGAAAGTCTGTTTGTTGCTTTAATGTCTCTGTATCTATCTAACTTTGTCTTCTTACAAGGAAACCAGTCATAGTATTTATATTGTGCTGGAAGTTAATCCCAGCATGTCATAATAAATGCAAGAAGTCCTCAAAGTTTGACAGGCTTCTATACTCAGCAGGGCTAAAGATACATATTATTGCTTGCTGGAATAGCCGAAAGCATTTCTCCAAACCTGAAAATCTGCATATATTACTGCCTGCTACTGGAACAGCCGAGGGTAGTTCCTCCAACCTGACAATGCCTACTGTATACCAAACCTTGCCCGTGATATGTATATCTGCTTTGCTTTAGGGCAATTTGTGTTAATAAAACCTAGGGGTCCAGAGATTCAGAGAACTTGGTTACTGAAGCTAGGTCTCCTCTGGCTCCCCAAAATGCCTTCCAAATTTATATTTCTAGTCTCGTTATTAATTTACATGCAGCCCCTTCTCCAGATTCCTGAACCCTTCTAGATACTGAGAAACATCCCGGCAATATTGGATTAGGGCCCAACATATGATTTCATTTTATCTTAATAAGCACCTTAAAGGCCCCACCTAAAAGACAGTCACATTCTGAAGCCTTGGGGTTTAGGATGTCAACATACAAAATTTGTAGGGGTGGTAGCCAGGGCACATTTCAGCCCATAATACAGTGCTTATATTTTTTTAAAAAGAAGAAGAAAAGAAAACTATTTAAAAGAATAAGGATCTGAGCTTCCATCTTAAGCAATGAGGAAAAAACAGAACGTATTAAATAAAAATAAGCAAAAGGAAGGAAACAATAAGGATAAGTATAGAAATTAACACAACTGAAAACAAAATAGAACAAAAAACAATGAAACAAAGGGCTATGTTAGAAAATTAATAAAATTATAAGCCTCTAGCCACATCCTATATAATAAAAGGCTAATATGCAAATTGTCCCCTTGGGAGTTCGACCGGGAGACCAGGAGTTCAATCGCTCACTATGACGTTCACTGACTACTAGGGGGCAGTGCGGAACATGGCTGGCGACCAGCGGCAGCAGTGGGGCACTGAGGGAGCGAGGGAAGGAGGAGGCGGGGAGGTGGGGAACCTGATTAGCCCTCATTGCTGGCCAGGCCTAGGGACCCTAACCATGCACGAATTTTGTGCACTGGGCCTCCCTCTAGTAAATAAATAAAAATGAGAGAGAAAGCCAGAGAGAGAGGTACAACAAAATATCAAGAAGGAAGACAGAAATTACTACAGAGCTTATAAAATTTCAAAAGATAAATGTATAAAAATTTTATACAGTAAGTTTGATAACTTACATGGGATAGAAAACTCATTCTAAAACATAAATTATTACTATTATTTTAAACATCAATCTTTTGCTGCCTGTACTCACCATGACTGTGGATCGAACCCACAACTTGGGTATGTGCCTTGTCTGAGAATAAAATCTGAGACCTTTTGGTGTATTGGACAGTACTCCAACCAACTGAGCCACACTAGCCAGGACAACACATACATTATTAAAACTCTCTAAAGAAGAAGCAAATAATTTCATTAGTCCTATATATATTCATAAAATTAAATTTCTTGTTATATACCTTATTACAAAGAAAACACCAGGCTAAATTAGCTATACTGATTAAATTTACAAATGGAAATGGAAATGATAATAGTAATTCTACACAAAATTTTCCAGAAAACAGAAGTGAGAATACTTCAAAATTAATTTTATGAGACCAGCAACATCCTTATTCTAAAATCAGACAAAGATGTTGCAAGAAAAAGAAACTGCAGACCTTATGAATACAGGTACAAATATTAATACAATTTTCATAATCAAATCTAGATATATATTTTTAAAGTGTAACACATATCATGATCAATTAGGTTTTATCACAGGAAGTCAACAAATTATTACTGTAGATTATTAGTGTAAAGGTAAAAACAATAGATGCAAAAATCAAGCATTTGGCAAAATTTACCATTATTTAATGTTAAAAATAATCCTCAGAAAACTAGGTATTCAAATAAATGCTTTTAGACTAATGAAGGGCATCAACAAAAATCTAACAAAATAAATGGTGAACAAATTAATAATGATTTCTCTCTAAGATCAGGAATAAGGCAAAAATATCTACTCTTACCACTTTCATTCACCACTATACAATAGGACAAGGAAAATAAATAAAACTCAATATTGCAAAGATAGAAGTAAAACTATTATTCACAGATGACAATAATTGCTATAAAATGTAGTAAGGAATCTAAGAAAAAAAGATATTAGTATGTTAAGCAAGTGATAGAATGCAAGTTAAATATGGAAAAGGCAATTGTATCCCAATATCCTAATAATAAACAAATGGCAAATTACATGTAAAAAAAATTAGCATCAAAAACCATGAGTAACTCAGAGATGGATTTAACAAAATATGTTCAATAACTGCAATCAGAAATTATGAAAAATTGCTCAGAGATATTAAAAAAATAAAATAATTGAAAAGATATAAAGTGTATATGGATTGGAAGACTGGCTATTATTAATACATAATTTTTTTAAAAAATCAATCTATCCTCAACATTATAAAAATCATTAGAGAATTTAATATCAAAACCACAATGAGATACCATTTTCTATTATTAAAAAGAAAAATAGGAAATACTAAATGTAATGAGAATGCAGAAGAATTGGGACAGTTCTGCATTGCTGGGGGGAATGTAAAATAGTGTAGCCACTGAGTAGAACAATATGGTGGTTTCTCAAAAAATTAAACATAGAATTACCATATGATCCAGCATTTCCTTTTCTGTGTACCTTCCCAAAAGAGTTGAGAGCAGAGACAAATATTTGTACACTCATATCAATAGCAGCATTATTCACAATAGGCAAAAGGTAGAAATAACCCAAAAGTCAATGGATGGATGCATTTAAACAAAACGTGTTACATACATACAATGAAATCTTATATTCAGCCTTAAAAAGAAATAAAATTATGACCCATGCTATAACATGGGTGAACCTTGAAAACATTATACTAAGTGAAATAACAACTCAGACACTAAAGTACAAATGTATAATTCCACATATATAAGATACCTAGAATAGTCAAATATAAAGACACCAGGGGCCCGTTTTGCAGGAAGATTCCTGCAAGACTTCCTGCGGGCTTTCCTCCCACCACCGGCACCTCTCCCACCCCCACACCTCTCCCGCTGCAGTGGGCAGGTCGGGGTGGGCGGGGCGTGCCGCCACTGCTGCTGCGCGCCCCGCCCCCGCGGCCACCAACGCTGCCACCTTCGCGGCCGCGCATGCCACTGCCTCCGCAGCGCACCCTGGCCCCCGCTCCCCCGACCCACCACGCCTCCGCCGCCACCCGCCGCTGCCCGCCTCTGTGGCCGCACGCGCCGCCCGCACTTTCCCTCAGCAGCCACCTTGCTTTCTACTTTCCCTCCCTCTTCCTTCTATAGTGTCTTCAGTCTTCACTCCTCCCTCCCTCTGTGTATGCAAATTAGCCGCCATCTTGGTTGGGTTAATTTGAATACTCGCCCTGATTGGCTGGTGGGCATGGCTTAGGTGTAGCAAAGGTGCGGTCAATTTGCATATTACCCTTTTATTAGGTAGGATTGTAGAATGATGGGTGCTAGAGGCTGGGGGAGGAAAGAATGGAGAGTTATTGTTAAATGGCTATAGTTTCAGTTTAGGAAGATGAAAAAGTTTTGGAAGTGGAGGTGGTAATGGTTGTGGAACAATGTAAATGTATTTAATGTCACTGAACTGTACACCTAAAATGATTAAAATAATAAATTTTATGATTGTATATTTTACTGAATCTTTTTGCTAGATATTGAAAAGCTTACACTAAAATTAACAGACCAATTCAAAGGATCTAGAGTAATCAAAATATTATCAACAAGAAAGATTAAATTTGAAGTACTTGATTGACAAACTATAAAGTTACAATAATCAAGTTAAGGTGCTATTGGTATAAAAATAAACATATAAATAATTGAAAAAGAAGAGAGAGTTTAGATATAGATTTCCAACAAAGAAGCCAAAGTAATTAAATGGAGAAATAATAATAAATTCAAAGAAAAAGTGAAATCAATGGTGCATGGAAGAACAAGATATTTTTATGGGCACAGGAAATAAGCCTTGATCCTTACTGTGAACCACATAAAATAATTACCTCAAAGTTGATCATGGGTCTAAACATAAATGCTAAATCTATATATAACTTTAAAAAAAAAAGAGAAAAATGTCTGTGATCTTAGGAGAAAACAGCTATTTCTAAGATTAAAAAAACAAAAACCAAAAATAACCCAAAGGAAAAAAGCCAAATAGGATCTTCTCAAAGGTAAAAATTTCTGCTCTTTGAAAGATATATTTTAGAATATTAGAAGTCAAGAAAAAGACTGTGAGGAAATATTTGCAGAACACATCCGATAAATGACTTTTATCCAGAAAATATGAAGAATTCTTAAAACTCTCTAATATAAAGACAAACAACATGAATAAAAGTAAAATGCACAAAAAAATGAAGTCTATAAAGCAAATATATAAATCATACATAAATATTGAAGGGAAGCAGAGTTTGCCTTCCCAAAATATGCCTTCTGGGATATTGATTTGAATGTGGTTATTAAGGAATGAAAGACTCAGGATGAACCTTTGACCATCCTGCTACCTCTCCAGGAAGGGAGATATCATCATAGATAACTATGGTTTAATATAAATTAGTGTGTGATAGAGAGGAACTCAACAGGGCCCATTTGTTCAAAGTCCTCACTGTGCCCCATTATTAAAGATAGCCCCAAAGCCAAACCTTTGCTTTTTAATCTCCATGTGAATTGCCTTTCCGCCCTCTGAAATCCCAAACCACAACCCCTCTTTCCCTTTGGTCCAGAGGGCATATAAACCTTAACCACCCAATACCTCTTTGTTGTTTTTGTTTGTTTGTTTGTTTTCAAATTATAAAATGTTTATTTAGAAAGTTACAGAGATGGTAGAAGTGAGCCAGCTGGGTTGCATAAGCTCAGGAAACAAATGACAGAAGCAAAAGAAGGGCCCTTGGAGCTTCAGAGAGAGAAAGGCAGAGGTAAGGCCCTGGGCAAAGAAGAGGGGAAGAGAGGAAGAGAAAAGTGTGTGCCTGCTCCCAAGGGGAAGAGAGTGTCCCAATACCTCTTCGTGTCTCATTCTCCTGGCATCCCCAAAGGTGTGTCTGTAAAATAAACTTTGAACATTTTTTTCCTGTTAATTGGTTTCTGTAAAATTTTATTATTAGTCCAGTTACAAGAACTTAGAAGGTGGTAGGAAAGTTATATTTTCTGTGGCCCCACAGTATCATAAAAGATAGCCAGCATTATTACTAGTTGGTAAAATACAAATTTAAATCTCAACTAGATAGCACCACAAACCCATTAGAACATTAAAATAAAAAGACTACTAAGATAATACAAACTGCTGGCAAGAATTTGGAGCAACTGAAATACTCCTACATTGTTGCAAGTTAATCGTATATTTACCATGCTAGGTATTTACCCAAGAGGAATTAAAACATATGTCCATTCCAAAAATAGTCTGCAAATATTATAGCATTTGTATGCATGATAGCCAAACAGTTGAAAGAACCAGTGTCTATCAACTAACTAATGAATGGAAAAATGAAAAAATGAATTATAGTATATTGATAGCATGGAATATTAATAAACACTTAAAAAATGTACTACAGATAAACAGCATGGATGAAGCTGAGACGTATCATGTAAAGCAAAAGGAGCCCGGCATAAAAGACTATATATTGAATTAGTCAATATGTGTGATATTCTAGATGTGGCAAAGCTAGAAAGATAGAAAATTGATAAAATGTTGCCAGGCTCCATGATGGGAGCAGAAGATTATTGACAAAGAGGCTCAGGGGAATGTTTCACAGCGAAAGATAAAGTCAACATCTTCACATAATGACATATTGAATTTATTAATCAAAACTCAGCAAAGTGTAAACTTAAATTGGAAGGTTTTAATTGTATGTAAATTATGCCTAGATAAAGCTGATTAAAAAGTAAACATTATGCAGTTTTTGAGCACACATATATATGGTAAAATTACAAAGGATACAGGGTTTTAATTAACACAAATGCAGAACAGTCGTAACTGGGACTAAGGAAGGGACACATAGTGTCCTTCAAAAGTCGGGGTCATTTTCTATTTATGAATCTGGAAAGTGGGTACTTAGAAACCCATTGATCTATTTTTATTTATTTTTGTATATTTATTATTAATATTCTGCTGCAGGCATATGCTATATACATTCTTTTGAATATATGATCTATTTAACCATAATAAATAAAAATATAACTTAAAAATAGGAAATAAATTTAAAAAGATGAAATGACTTTCTAGGACTGGATCATATGAAAAAAATAGCATTATTAAAAAAAAAAAAAACTTGTCAGGAAGAGAAAATAACCTCCAAAAGATGTTTTAATGGGAAGAATGGTATGAGAAATGTGGTACTACTCTTAGCAAGCTGTTTTCTAGAAAGTTCTCCCTTGAATTCCACCAGGAGTATGGAGAAAGAAAGAGGAAACACAAATCGTATAGAAGTTGTTGGTTGAAAAAAGAAGTAAGGAACCAACAAAAAATTTATCTGCCCAATATTTTTGCTTATTCAGAAAAATCATATGTCTTAAAGAACAAACTACCATGGATTTATAATTTAACCTGATTATGTAGGTGCATATGTGTTTTATAAACACATTCAGATTACTATATTTTTTATCTTTCTATAATTAGTTTACAAGTTCCTGCAGGAGGCAGCAGATCAGTGATTCTCTCTCATCATTGATGTTTTTATCTCTCTCTCCTTCTCCCTTCCTCTTTGAAATTAATAAAAAAATATATTTTAAAGATCAAGCTTCAGAATATTTTTCACGTGATCTTTTCTGTAACAGTTTACCAGTCAAACAAATGGGTATATGCAAATGTATATTTCTTTTTTAGAAAATTATTTTGTAACTTCTTTTTTCATTATGATTTATAGAGATTGAAATCTCCACTGGAGTTCAGGATAGAAGGGGTGGGTCATTAGGTTTCTGCCTCAAGGAAATAGGTCTCAGCATGCTACTAGCAGAGCTCAAATAGTGGTAATAAGGTCATCAGTTATCTTGGTCAGGAGATAGTTTGAAACCCTGGGATGTGCAACTTACACCCAGAAAAAGATAAATGACCTTTCTGTGGGATTAAGCAACATCATCATGGAAGACAGGTGGTTTGAGTGTTTGTCTAATATAGTCTAGAAAAATGTCTCAAAAGAATTAAATAGTAAAAACCAATACCCTATCCTCTGTGAAATGGGATTATTAAAATTTCCTTTGCCAGGGCTTATTTCTTAAATACCCCCCAGATTTATTCATGTTGATATGTATTTTTCCAAAATAAACAAAAATAAAATAAATTTGCTCATTTAGGTTGCACTGATTGATATATAAACAGGTATAATTTCTATTATAAATACACATATAAGCACAAGCTTAAGGCAAAACATAGCAGATCAATACACAGAATAAATTTCACAGATATACCAACCATAAACACTAAATATATTAAACAACAAGTTAAATTACCATTTTCTAGATCCACTACTCTAAAACATAACCCCTTAGAAACAGACCAATTTAAATAAATGATCTTGTACTCCCTGCCCTCAAACCCTTCCAGGGCAAGGGGGTCAGAACATTCTATAAGAGTCTTTGCAAGAAGGCCAGTTCCCTGGGGATGCACCCTGGCCAATGGGATCTGTCCTCAACTAATTAGTTGTGAGGTAGTAATTTCCCAGAGGGCTTAGTGTATCTGCAAACAAACTCTCAATACTTAACACCATACCACTTACATTAACTTGACTATTTGTACATGGAAATTATTTACTTACCCTTTGAGGCTGTGCGCTCTCTCCTTAGGGGACTGCTTGGCTCCAATTCTATCACATATTGCTAACTTCAAGGGACCAGGGACTTGGTAAACATACAGAGGTCTGATGAAGTCGGCTGGTACCAGCTTGCGAGAACAGAAAGTGAAATTTTCAGGAATTTTGAAAGCCAATTGTTAAACACTGCAATTACTATAACTAAATTATATAAACATTTAGTTAAATAAACTACATTACAAACAAATGTAATAAGTACAACTCATCGATTCCTAATTATTTTTACTGCATTTCACAATTATCTATGTTCTTGAAGTTATTTACATCTATTTTACTTATGGTGAAAATAATGTATAACGATTGATGGACTTACAATATTTGTGTTCAAAGATATCACATTAATAGCTTGAAATTGACCTAGGTAGATGTATACACGACAAAAAACAAACAAACAAACAAAAGAAAACAGTGAACATTGAAAAACAGAACTCCCACCCTACTTTCCCTTCCCCCACAGCTGGTTATTAAAGATTTACCAGCAGGCCATGGCAAACTTGCTTTAAACAACAACTCACCCAGGAATAGAACATCAAAAAGACCTTAAGCGTTTCCTTTGGTAATTAACACTGACATCATCAATACATGTTCACCTGAAGTCTCTATCAAGCGGACATGGGTGAAAGGCTGATGTGTAGAGAGATCTAACATCTACAGAGAGCTTGCTATATGTGAAAGGGCCTCTACGCATCTCCATCAAGCCTCACAACAATCCGAGGAGGTGTATTTCCATTTTGCAAATGCACAGATTGATGTTTATACAGGCTTATAATATTCTGAAAGTCATCCACTTGAGAAATGGCAGAGTCTGGTTCCTCAAGCAGAGCAGACTTTTTGAGTAGGAATTCTTTCCCAAATGCCACACAGAAGAAGGCCAGGGTATTTGACTCAATCAAAGTCCCAAACCTCAGAAACCAGCAACCTAAAATCCTTATTCTATCTCAGAGACTTTGAACACATATGCGTAGGTGAATTTGAAAGTGGGAAAAAAAAAAGAACCGATTAAGTAATGAACAAATACTAAAATCCCCTGGAGAATGCAGAGTAGAAGATAAGAGAAGTGCTAAAGAATACATCTTCAAATATATGTATTCTGCTACTCAGTGAATAAAATGACAGCATAAAAGGTACAGAACTATTCTTATGCCAAAAGAGCTTGATAAAAGCTTTGCATGCATTTGCGATTTTTCATTTTCCTCCTATGGTTGTATTATACCTGCTATAAACAAAAGAAGATTGTTCATATTGAAATAATGCTGAAAATACCATTCCCCAGGGAGCTGCTATTAATGCCTATCCTTTACTCTTTACAGAATAAGTATGTAGCAAGCATTCATGCTAAATGCCAATGTACTTGGAAACTGACATGTTGATTATCATGTTTGGATATTATTCATTTTATTTATCTTTGAAAATACAAACAAGCAGTCCCGTTCTATAAATATTATCTCCACTGGAAAGCTACTGCTAATAAAAAATCTACATCTTTTTTTTTGGCTATGAAATCCACTAAAAGTCATTGTAAACCTGCTCATTATAACAACGCATTTTTTTTTCAGTGCACACAAAAGAGTATTGGGAAGAAGGAAGAGGCGGTGTGGGGAGGGGCGGTGGGGAGGATAAACCAGTGGAAAGATGCAATTAGAGTTATGCTGGCTTGGCAAAGCCCCACTGAATAGCAAGCTGAAGTTTTATTTTGCCAAACCACTCCAGGCTCTTTGGGAGGTCTCATGTCTATAAAGAGGGCTTCATTCCAATAAGTATCTTCTACAATAGGAGAAAAATAAAGATGTAAAATGAATTACCAAACTAAAACCAATGTGCAAGTGCACGCATAGGTGAGAAACACACTCAGTGGGAAATATTTGGCCTTGCAGAAGGTACTTTAACCTGACTTTTTGTATCCAAATTATGGTAGGTGCAAATTAAGAAATCGTCAAAAAATGGTAACCTGTGAAAATGTACACTGGGTTTAAAAGGTGGAATCATTCAGTTGGTACGTTTGTATTATATTGTTCCAGCTAGGAGTGTAATTCAAAGAAAAAGGGTTTCTTAATTGGCTGCATGATGGTTTGAGCTTGGTCATGAGAGCTCACTAAGTTGGATGTTGAAGAAGACATACACCCAAAATGTAGCAGAAAGGTCATTTTTTGCCATTAGAATGGCACTACCGTTTTCATCATCACCATCATCATCATCAACAATAAGAACATCATTATTATAATCATCATCAACACTAGCAATTATTGAATGTCATTAAGCTAGCCAAACATATTTTTGTGTGACAACATGCCTGACTTTTTGTTCATATGTTTGCTTTTTAGGGGTCTCGGGACATTTTATTCAAGTTGAGAGATGGAATTGAGATGAACTGGCACCGGGGCTAGTCTCTTCTTTATATGCACAGTACAATCACACCTGGAGGAGGTTTCATGCAATACCTCTTCTTAAATTATAGAGCTAGCCTGTTTTTTAGTAGCCACACTGAGGAAATACCAGAATGGTAAAGAAGTATTGGATTTTGAATGTATTAGAGGATGTTACTGTAGTTAAATGCATACCTACTGAAGTATTGCCCAGCTTCCCCTAAGTAGTGTCCAGAACTCCTTTGCAGCTTTTGTTCAGGTAGGTCTGCTTCTTTTTCACTTTTATTCTGCAACTTAAATTGAGTCATATAATGTAAGAGTAATCACTCTGTTATGGTAAGAGAGAACCAAGAATAAGAATTCTAATACTAAGATAATAATAAGGCCTTTGGGGCATTTTTGGTTGAAACATAATGGGTATGATGATGAAAATAATGTACCTTATATATGTTCAAGCTTTATAAATAATAAAACTTTATTGACAAGTGCAATGATGATGATTTATTAGTCTTAGGAAATAGATAGAATCTAACAAAATCAACTTAAACAATGAAGCATAAACTACACACATAGGAATTACCGTGGGATGGAAGGGGGACTGTTCAGAACATTTGCTTTTTGTTCCTCCCAACAAAAAGCACACTGGGTTCAGCCAGAGTTTTAGTGAACAGAGCGTGGATTCATCAACGTTCTTAATGGGTCTGTGAATAGTACTTGGACATTCTTAACACCTTGCCAAAGTGATATTTTTAAAATGTAAATCTGAAGAAGCTAATCCACTGATCAGAAATTCCCTTCTGCAAGATGACTGTAAACTCTCTGCTTACCCCTTTCTTGTCAAGGGATGTGTCCTACTTCCTCATCCCCCCATTTCCTGTGCACACACATAGACACTCCATGCATTGATATGCTGAACACTGAACCTGCTCACAGTCAATACCTCCAACCAGCGCTTCCCTCGGCCTGGATTAGCCCGTCTTGGCTTCTTTCATCTACATGATCAACTCCCAGAAAGCATCATCTCCTCTGTTTGGCATACGGTCAAGGAAAAGTTATATGATCCATTCCGTCTTTAATGTTCCCAACATTTTGTTTATGTATATCTAGTATTAATATTTGTTTACAATTCAAACTTACTAACTAGAATAGGAATTCTCAGGAGGTGAAATTTTTGTATTATTCATGTAGTTTTCTCCAATGCTTAGCACTTAGGCCTTAATAAATATTCACTGGAAGACTAACTAAAAAGATGTAAAAGATATTCACAAATAATATTTTTAGCAAATAAATTTACTTAATGTATGTTTTATGTGACACAGGAGCTCTCATAAAGAAATAAAGACTTAGAGTAGCAAAACCTTAGTGCCTATATATTAGGTTTTGAGAGGCAATTGTGGAAAATTAACTAAAATATATGGAGAAACTAGAGGAAGATAAAATAGTTATTTTATTTAATTTATTTATGTTGCTCTCCTAAACCTTATTGTGCTATTCTTTTCATATATCTTGGCTAAAATTTCAATTATTTTATGTTCATACTTTCTTGATAACAATGAAAATATTTAAGATATTCGATTATCACTGAGTGCAACTGTGGCAACAATCCATAGCTTTTCATAGGCAACCTTTTCATCAATATTTTTGAAAATAGATTTCCTCCTATAGGTACAAGAGCTATTTATCTAGTGCAGGGGTCCTCAAACTTTTTAAACAGGGGGCCAGTTCACTATGAACAAATTCCTATGCACACTGCACATATCTTATTTTGAAGTAATAAAACAAAACAGCAAAAACACCCGCATGTGGCCCACGGGCCGTAGTTTGAGGACGCCTGATCTAGTGTCTTGTCTTAATTTTATGAGTTAGGGTTTGTTATATTTAAATGGGCATTAGTAATTTATAGATTTTTTAATATGCTATTATACATACTAAGGTTGATTTTTGAAAATAAATATGTGATAAATTTATATTAATGTGTCATAAGCATTTTAAAATAAAGCAGATTCTATTTTTAGGGTTCAAATTTGTTATATTTCTATTATATTATTAGCTTTAATACTTAAATTCATGATAATCCTAATTATTTGTGGCTTCCTGCATGTATTAAAGACCAAGAACGACATACTAAAGTACACTATTGTGTTTCTGTTCATGTCTCCTTGTATTTTTGGTTGATGTTCTTTATGTACTTTGATGTAATGTTTTTAGTTGTGTGTATGAATTATATTTTCATGATGGAATGTGCCTTTGAAATATGTTATGACACTACAACTTCCTTTTTTCTGTGTCAGGTACTGTCCTTCATTTTACTTCAATGTAAATATTTTCACTCATCTTTCTTTGAATATCAGTTTATGGATAAGTCTTTAATTATAAATTTTACTTTCAGGTTTTCTGAGTAATTTTTTATTAAGATGCATTTTCTTTAAAGAAACAGATTAAGGAATAGAGAGAGCACATTGAAGTTATAATATATTCCCTGAGGTAATCATTCTTATTAATATCTCTGTGAATGACACACTTGAGGGTGGTGTTCTAAACTAAGGCATTAGAACCTAACTGGAGAAACAATATATAGTCACTGCTATTAATATTAAGAAGCCATGTTGGATGAGATATTAAAGAAAAATTAAGAATATATGTATCCCTTTTTTCTATGCTTCTTTCCTCTTCCATTTTACTCTGCATGCATTTGTCTAGTTGTGTTCAATGTCAACTGCATCAAAGTTAACTGCATCAGTATCAGAATAGTGAGAAAACCATTGATGCAATTAACATTTGGCCAGTTCTCCAAATGGTACCATTGGAGATACTTTATCATAAAATAACATGAGGATGATGGATGACAACTCTCATTTTGGAAATAGATCTCTTACAAGTTATATGTCAACAAACAAACTATTTGGTTCATTTCTTTTGCTGGTAAAATGCCTGAACTAATTATTGTTTTCTTTGCAGGAATGATATAAATCATAGAATCATAGGTAGAATGATAAGATCATCTATTATTACATTCATGTTTAACATTTGAAAAAACTGAAAACCAACAAAGTGACAGGACTTGGACAAGGTCACACAATGTGTTGGAACAAAAGTAAGAACCTAAAGTTCTCAATTTCCAAGTGAATATTCTTTGAAGATATTTAGAACATCTACCTAAAAAAGAGTAACATGCTAATTGACCATACCTTATCGACACCCACCATCCAATCAGGAGTGAGTATGCAAATTAACCCAACAAAGATGGCAGGTTAATTTGCATACACAGGCGCTGAGAGGCTAGAGGTGGGGCGGGATGCTTGCATCTTCGCCATGGTGATAATGCAGGCGTTCCACACCACCCCAGCCGCTCCGGGCCTCTGGCAGCGTGGGAAGGTGGAAAGGTGGCTCTGGCCAGAGAGAAGGCACTGCTGGCAGCCAGGGGAAGGAAGGCCCATTCTTGCACAAATCTTCGTGCATCGGGCCTCTAGTTTTTTAATAATAATGAATCCAACATAATATACAATTTACTGCCACTAAACAATCTCAGACTATTTGGCTTTTGTCATTGAAATAAAACACTAACTTGATGAGTTCTGATTCCTATTTTAATATCTCTAGTCAAATTTAATATGTGTGTGCATGGGGGGGGGTGGGGGGTGTAAGTAAGTAAATTATAACAATAGAGATATTTAACAGAAGACAAGTAAGGATGGGAGGGAAATCTTTTCTTTCTCACAGCATATTTCTCAGACTATATGTCCCTGTCTGCAGGGCCAGAAAATTCAATTATTTGGCTTCAACAAATTTGACCACCAGTGGACATTTAAGAAAAAATAAATTCTATTGGCTAGGGAGAGAAAATTATGTTTTTTCAGCTGATAATTTAAACTAAGATGACAGTTGGTGGTATTCTGAATTTCTAAGGTCCTGTTGAGTTAAACAGAGAGATGACATCATTTATTCATTATTCAGTAAACATTTATTGAGAGCCTGCTATGTGCTAAGCAATTAAGACACATCAGCATATAAAAGAGATAAAGATCCAACCCTTGGGGGCTTATGATCTAGTGGGAAAGACAGATAATAAACCACAAACTTAATAAATAAGACATGAGACAATATATATGAAAAAGTGATAGATCCTATGGAAAAAATAAAAACTGTATAAGGAGAGTTATGATTGCTCAAGTAGGGATAAGGAGAGTTACAGTTTTAGTTTAGGAAGGTGAAATTTGAGCAAAGGTTGAAGGACTTAAGAAAGGTTTACCTAAATGAAAAATAATGAAAAGAACTCCAGGCAGAGGGAACTCCCAACAATTAGAGACATCCTGGCATGTTCCTTGTGAAATATCACAAGGAGGCCAGAGTAACTGAAATAGAGGAGGCAAGCAGGAAAATCAGAACGATGAGATGGAGAAAATGAAGGGCTAGAGCATATAAGGAATTATGTGCAAAATCACAGCAAAATGTTTGTCATATAAATTGTGAGTATGGGACTGAAGAGAAAAAGTATTTGGAAGGAAGGAAGAACAAATCATGTGCAGAGAGAGGTTGAGACTTTGTGACCCCAACGTGAGGAAGTTGCTTTGAGTCTTCCACAGTTTGTATCTTTCATATTACCCATTATTTTTCAATTAAATCCCTTCCACTGGAATTAGCTAGGGAAGATTTGTAAAAAGAGGACCTGCAGGAGATGCCATTCATTTTAAGCAAATATGATAAACCAGCTACTGTAAAAGTGGGGTTTCCACATTCAGTAGACATATATCAAAGCAGCATTTTATATCAGGACAAAAGTCTAGAATAACATTAATGTGAATATTCTTTGAATGTTCGAAGTAGAGATGTCTAATATCTTACGTATATTTGAAAAATGCTTTTCAAAATTCAATTCAGCCCTAACTGGTTTTGCTCAGTGGATAGAGAGTCCGCCTGCAGACCAAAGGGTCCTGGGCTCCATTCAAGTCAAGGTCATGTACCTCGGTTGCAGGCTCCTCCTGTGCCAGGGCCCTGGTCAGGCACATGCAGGAGGCAACCAATTGATGTGTTTCTCTCACATCCATGTTTCTCTCTGTCTTTCACTCTTTCTTCCACGCTTCCTAAAAATCAATGGAAAAATATCCTTAGGCAAGGATTAACAACAAACAAATAAAATTAAATTCAAATGCACTATTAACATGAGAAATATGAATGTTTACTGCAACAAAAATATGTACACTAAAATAATACAGTGTCTGTAATGCATGGGGGGTGTATTTAGGCAGCTCTGATCCAGGATGGACTAACCTTTCAAAGCTAATAATGAAGAAAACACAATAAGACCAAATAGCTTAAAATTTGTATTCAGGCTGAAACAGTAAAAAATAAACACTAAGAAAACTCATAACCACCCAAAGAAACAGGAGATCTAGAAGTAGTTGCCTTCAGAGATAAGAATAAGGTGAGACCAAATAACAATAATAAATAATAATAATTAAATTAACTAGTTAACTGAGCCTTTGTTTATCTTTTTACAAAAGAAGGAATCGAGACTAAATGATCCTTAAGGTCCTGTCCCACACAGGTATCTATCTATGTAACATTCAAGCACAGTTCCCAAAGTCACTCATCAAAACCTTACAGGAAGGTTCTACTCTGGGGCAGTAAATAAGGACCAAACAAGCAATTATCCAAAGAACAGAAAAGGGATAGGATCTGGTAGTCAGGAGTTGATGTTTCAATGGAAGATCACTTGAAATGCTTGAAGAGCCTAAGTACCTGGTAAAGTCAGGAACTCAGCAACTTGGAGGATTTCTTGATGTGCTGCTAAGGAATCTCAGACCTTCATGGCTAAAGAAAAATAACTGGAAAATATGACCTTCATTTTTCAGTTCCCAGAATTGTTTTAGGTTGTAAGGGAACTGCAAGGCACTATAAAACAAAACAAGACAACCACAAAGCTCGCCCATCACAATAAGAAAACTGTAACTCAGGAAGATTCAGCAGTGCTGGTCTAGGTCACAAAGCTAGTGGCAGAATCGGGACATGAACTCTTGTCTCTGGACATCCATTGCAGCTCTTTTGCCTAAACTCACATAGCAATTCCTTTAGAGCTTAGAAGCATACAACTCATACAAATCCTGACCACTTAGCACAGCTGCCCCTTAGCTATGCTCCAGCTCCATAGGGTTGATACTGAAGGCTTTTCAATGCAGAGAATGGACAAAGTACACACCTTAGAATTGGGGGGGGGGGGGGGGGCGGGAGAGGAATAAAATTTTAAAATATGAAAATACAAAAGTCACAGCAGTAGCCAAAGATGAACATTAGTTGGAATCCCATCCTGAGTGTTCAAATTAAGTGAGTTCCCTGAGAAATGTGGGGAGACCACTCTGGGACTGAGTTTTGAAACCTCTTATCCTGTTAGGGCTGGGCAATTTGCATGTGCACTTACTACATTTGCATGCCTAACTACCCCACAGGAAGATTCCTATGCCAATTGGCATTTGAAAATGTGTTAACGGAGCTTACAGAAGGGTGGTGCTTTGAAATCCTGGGAATCTTAATCATCAAGAAGGAGAGGTGAGTCAGAGTGGGCAGAAAAAGATGGTCCATTTTGAAAGGATCTGAGCACAAACAGTGTGAAAGCACACAAGGAGAAGTTATTGGTGCACAAGTGGATGAAATCCTGGGTTTTGAGATAGCACTTTGGAAACCAGCAGATTCCTCAGGGAAAGCATTTCGGGCATTAGCTAATTGGATTAGTTGTGTGTTTTCTGTGAATGCTAAGGAATTTATAAGCTGTAGATTAAAATCTTCAAACAGCTCTGGTCACAGAGGTGAGGAGGCTCTTTTCTTCTGCTAAAAACAGTCCTGTGGACTATAAGTATATTCAGCCCTCTTCTTCCTCTAAAGCAGATAAACTATATCCCACAGGGTTCTAACTGTATGTGTTTTATCTCTGCATTTTGTCAACAAAAATCCTGGGAGGAAACAAATCATAACTTTGAATCCTTCGTAGTGGTAAAACAAAGATTGCCTGTTCTCCCAGAATTGTGTAATTTCCTCTTTGCAAGAAACAATGAGGTATAATCCATTTCCTTGCTTCTCAAGCCATTTCCTCACTCAGGATAACCCTATTTAGTATTCTCTCTCTGCTATGCAAGAACAAGAGTTTGAAGATTCCTGCAGGACCAGATGCAACCCTTAAAAAACTGATAGTTAATCATCAGATCCCTTAAGATATAAGAATAAAAAAGGCTGGGGGCATAAATTCTAAAAATGATGTGGGCTAGAGTCCAAGGTTACCTGATTCTAAATGCAGGCAATCTCCACAGTGCAGAGTTTATTTTGGACTCTTCAGATATCACTCTGAAGCCTAACTGGCTGGCAAGCTATGGACACATACTTTCAATGAAATCATTGAAAATAGAAAGGGAGAAATTGGGTGGTGTTTTAATACTTCTTGCCTTTGAAATACTCTATGTAGCATGTAAATGCCTTTTAATAGCGACATTTTTTTTAAATTTATCTTTATTGTTGTAAGTATTGCAGATGTCCCCCTTTTTCCCCCCATTGACCTCCTCCACCTGCTCCTACCCCATCCCCAAGACTTTACCTCACTATTGTCTGTACATGGATTATGCATGTTCTTTGGTTAATCTCTGCCCCCGCCCTCCAGCTTCCCTCTGAATTATGTCAGTCTGTTCCATGCTTCAATGTCTCTGGATCTATTTTGTTCATCAGTTTATTTTGTTCATTAAATTCCACATATGAGTGAGATCATGTGATACTTTTCTTTCTCTGAGTGGCTTATTTCGCTTAGCATAATACTCTCTCCAGGTCCCTCCATGCTGAACTCAAAGGTAGTGACTTTATTTGAATAACTTTTGTAATCAATCCTTCAAGAGACCAATGCTATGTCATTTCAAATGAGGACTCAAAAGTAATTTACTGTTTATATCATCAAATCTAATCATCTAATTATAGTAATTAAAATATTGAACTTGCAGGCCATCAAAATGTTGTTGTTTCTGATTTCAAGTATTGCCTGATTTATCTCAATAAAATAAAATAAAAACTGAAACAAGTATTGAAAGCATCAATACTTTCTTTAAGTACTTTTTTATAAGGGAAAAATGGGTTAATGGACAATACTGTTCTGGGAATTTATAGATCTAAAATCTATAAAAATACTAATGGCTACCATGGCTCCTTCTTCCAATCCACACTCATCTCAAATTCAATCAATACTTTTTACTGTTCATTTCCTGTGTATGAATCTCCATCAGAGAGACACCATCTTGACCAGAGAGGTGGAAAGTGGCCTTCCTATCCCTGTACTCCATTCACTACCTCTAGTACCAGGTCTACCTAGTACTGTTCTGAATTGATCTTTCTATATTATTGTTATGTCTAGGCTCACCTGAACCACAAGAGTAAGTTTCATGACAGTAGCAACAAAGTTAATATATATTTTTTCTCTGTAATACCCTCATCACCTGATATATTTTATTGACTCTATAAATACTTATTCAATGACTCCACTCAGCATTTAGGTAATTTTAAAATATTATTGCATTGAATATCCAACACAACCTTATAGGAAATACTGTAAAAAGAGGCAGAGATTCTGAAGAGGTGACTATTGTGTAAAATATGGAGCTAATAAATCAGGGAGTTGGATTTGGTTCCTAGATCTGTCATACTACAGATTGTTTCCACTACATGTTGTTGACTCTGCTCTGAACTATGTCATAATGATAAAGGTGGCCTAGATAAAGAATTTATTGTGGCCAAATATTAGTTATTTACCCAAAAAAGGAAGACTGAAAGCTCTCTGTTAACTGCAGAAGTCATGACCTTATTACTCCTATTTTCTCCATTAAAATATCATAAATATTTTACTTTCCTAAGGGACAAACATTCCTAGTCAAACCACAAATATACACTGTGATTGTTTTCAAAATGAATTAAATTTCAACTGAGAGTTTTAAGATAAAATTGTCTTACTTTATAAAATTTCATCAATTCAGAACTACTCTTCCAAATATGATTAAAATAAAAATGAATTTTATCAAGACCAGCAAACTAAGAGGAAGGATGGTGATTCCAACACACTCATCATCAAACATTTAAGATAAACTCTTATTGAAATTATATGAATGTAACAGCCTTTTCCCCCACCCCCACCCCCCGAGGAATTTTAGTTAAAATCAAATGTAACCTTATAAGGGCTGTACTATTTCCTTTATTTTTCAAGTATATTTTTGCTAATGCCATTTGATGTTTAAGTGATTCCAGTTTTTAAAGGTTAGACTTAATATACCAAAATCTTGGTTCTTTTGAGGAATTTGGTTGCAAAAAAGAACTGCAAAAGTGTAAACCAGTTTGTCCTTTTGACTTTAGTTAAACTCTTCTGTAAAGAAAATATACAAATTTCAATACAATTTAGGGTACTTTATGAAGTCTTGAACAAAGTTTTTAAAAGTAAATTAGAAGCAATTATTGATTTTTAAAAAGCTCAGTTTATCCAAGAGTTCTCTCTCTCTTGCTCATTTCCTTATGTAAAAGAATTTAACCAAAGAAAGCCAGCATTCTAATTCAATTTCTCCTCCAAAGTATATAATTTTATTTCATCATAATGGCTGCTTTTATTTCCAGGGTCAGATTTTATTTAAATTTCAGTCCATTAGGAACAAAAACTTGCCATTTTCTGATAAACAAAATCAGCAGGGGAGCCTCTTCAAAGGAGAAATGTATTTCCATCGACCTTTGTTTTATTTGATCTAAATGACAGGTATACACCACTTTTCCTGTGTTTACTTTTAAAGATTCTGAAAAAACTGGGGTGACATTTTTAACAACAAAACTAGCAATCACCCTAGTAGTCCTGTGACAGGCAGATGGAAGAAATGATAAAAAGATGTAATCCACTGCTTTAGACCACCAAAGAGGCTTAATATGAGTCATTAGCAGAGAACCGTTAATTTTCTTTTTTCCCTATTCTGACTGTTGTTTGTAGAAGTACTTAGCCTCTTAGGAACTGGAACATTGAACTGTTTTTTTGTGTGTGTGTTGTTTTTTTTTCTTTTCTTTTCTTTTTTTTTCTTTTTCTTTTTTTGGTGTGTGTGTGTGTGTCTGTTTTACAAGAGGGGGAGGAATCAAAAACATAAGGGAACTAAGGAATATGTCCTTATACAGTTTAAGAAATCTGAGTGATATAGGTAATATTTTAGAGGCTCTTGGGTTTAGCTTGATAATAGTTAAGAAGAATAACTAACACTAGTAAAGCACTTTAAAGATTATAAAGGACTTTCTCAAACAGTATCTCTATTCTTGGACATCCTCACAAAAATTTTGAATCACAGAAAATCAATCATGTTGAAAATGGGGAAATAAAGCCTAGGTTTTTGGATTTGAAATTCAAGACCTTTTTAATTCATCAATAGAAAATATGATGATATTGCAGTCTAATAAGAATGAAGTCATGTTCACTTTCCTAAAGTTTGTTTTGGAAAACATCAGTTCTCTAGGATGCTGTGCACTGTCAATTAGAGAAAGCAAGGATTCATGGATAGGAAGATAGATGATAGATAGATAGATAGATAGATAGATAGATAGATAGATAGATAAACAGATAGATATGCAGTGCTTCTTCAAGTTATAAAGATGAAACTTTTACCTTGAAAATCCCTAAAACTAAAGTTAAAGAAAACACTTGATGAATGAATGCTGTAGCAGAATCCTTTACTCTTCTGGACCAGTTTCCCCCAATGCTTACCTAGCCCACTCTGTCAATACACGTAATAAAAGTATATAGATATAGATGTGAATAGACACAAAATAATAAATTCATAGAAGGATTTACATTATATATATATATATATATATATATATATATATATATATATATATAATTTACACATTGTATATATTTATATATGTTTACCTAGAGGTATGTATAGGTTTTTCCTCATTGAAAAAATTAATAGATCCATTGTGGGCTGGCTCTTTTGCAACCAAACTTGATTATGAAAATGTTTCCCAGTCCCTCTGATATGAGGCAATTAACAATACACTTCAAAGCACAGTAAACCTTAGTACTTTTTCAGTCAATGCAAATGCCACAGTTAGTGCCAACACTTGATATAGACATGTTTATTTTAAGAACTTCTAGGGTAGTTTACCAATTCTTTTTATAATTATGTAAATCTTATTTAAACCATTGTTTTTAAGTGTGAATACATGAAGGTGACTTCTGTACGATAACAAATTGTTAGTTTAATTATGTGAATCAAGATACTGGACAAATGGAAATTGAGAAAACCTCATTGTATATTTTACTGAAGTTCTCAAAAGACCAGATCTGGCCTCACTACATCTTAAAAAAAAAAAAAAAAAAAGGCAGGTTAAAAAATGTATTTCCATACCGAGATCTCTTCTCATTTATAGATGTATCTTGTTTTATTTATACTCATTGATGATTTAGAGATTATAGATGCCTTGTTTCTTGATAACAGAATTGGATGGGGTGGGGGGTGGGGGACTTTGTTAAGGATTATGAAGCCTTTATCCAATTTGCAGTTCTCCAGAACTTTCTTGTTATCCAAGAGATTATGAAGACATTCACTAAGCAACTAATCTTTTCTTTCTATGATGTTTTCTAGCATACATACAGACAGAACTTCAAATATGAAACAATGTAACATTAAATGTTTAGAGGAAGGTCTGGATGAAATTATGATCATTTCTTTCAGTTCTACAATGCTCATATTATTTTAAAAATCAGTTCAATATTCCATAGTAACTCAGGCCATTAAAACTTTTGAGCAGTAAAAGTCATGGTTTTGAAACAGACAGTAAAAAGCAACTGGCTAGAAAAATAAACTTCCTCTTAAAATTTTATAATGTGTTACAAACTGGAAAAAATGGTATCCTTAAAATATAAGCTGAAAATAATTTAGAATATATCATCAAGTACCCATACAAACTCATGGATGATGACTTCACAACCATAGTCTAAGGGAATCTAGGGATTTGTGGGGAATCGACACAGTTTTGCCTTTAATGGTATAAAATATATCCTTGCTACAAAGACTGTCATAGTTAGGGTGAACAATAAACAACAATTGTCTTATATTCTACCCAACTTTACTACCTTGTTTTACCAGCTGGGCCATAAAAACTAGATACCAGATCAATAATTAAAATTGTATGATGACCATTTCATATATTTCTACATAATCTGAAAAGATGATGAGATTGTATTTGATCTTTCTTTATAACAGCTTGCCACAGGAAACACTTTGTTATATTTTTTAAATATAGAGAAAACTAAGTCAAACAAATCTAGCATTTAATTCCAATAATATAACCCAGTGATGCTGAACCAGGTACCATCCCACCCCCTTGGGATATGACAATGTCTGGAGACTATTTTGGTTGTCACAATTATGGAGTGTTACTAAGATATAGTGCATAGAGGTTAGAGATGCTACTAAACTTTCTACAGTGCAGAGGACAGCCTTCCACATCCAAGAATTACATGACCCAAAATGTTACTAGTTGCTGAGGAAGTTGAGAAACCCCGTCCTAAGCAAAGACTATTGGAAATGTAAATATTTACTTTTTCACAAAGAAAAGGTGTCTTGGAGAAAAGCGCTTCAATGGAGTAGAACATATGTACACTCATATATCGCCTCTCAAACAAAATACTAATGTAAACTGCCTACCACAACTAGGAAGAAAGTGGGAATAAACTTAGATGAAGTATGGCCTAAAACTGGGAAACAATAGTGAGCCCTTGATTACCCTATACCACTATCCAAGTGCCTATTCTATTAGTCCAAATTAAGGCTCAAGCTTCAACAAACAAATTTTCCCTGTTCAATCTTAGGGAATTCACATATTTCCGTGCTTATTATATTTCTTCTCTAAAATGGAAAATGCCCTCATTCTTGCTGTACTTAGTTTACTGTCATTCACACTTTAGGGTTTTTAATGCAATATGATAGATTTGTTTTTAAATGCTTTGAGTTTGCTTTTCAATTTAATGATTTGTTACATTATTTACAGGCTAATTTACTGAACCTTCATAAGATTAATTGCATGGTCTTTTAGGACACGTGACAAATCATTAAAAAGTGATAAAACCAGGCAACTGAAAAACAAATGGCTTGTGACATATGAATGGAATCCCCAGTACCATTTATTAATGCATGTTTTGGTAAAACTTGTAAGATCTAAAGCCATACTAGCTCAAAATTGAGCATAGGATTATGCAATATTTGAAAGTAAGATATCTGGATAATTTAATAGACCAGAACAGAGTAATGAGTTTATTTTTGTAAGAAGAAAACACTGACAAGCAAATTAATAATAGTATAGAAAAAGCTACAGTCTTTAGTGTCATATTTCTTATAAAAATAATTGACAAAACTGTCTTAGGGGAGCTTATTCAATTTCATTTGAAAAAAAAATAACAAGTGTACTTTTTATCCAGCTTGTGTTTTAGCATCTAGATAAGGTCCATCTTAATAAAAATGAAGGGTGTGTCAATAAAGTTAGATTCTACAAGAAATGCTTTTGAGGAAAGAAGGAGTATTTGTTGCATGGTTATATCATCCTGTCTTCTATTTAAATATAGAAAATATTCTGTGGTTGGAGTTACTGGACTGAAGGGGTCCATTTGCCTGAACATATCAAAGCCCAATAAAACACAAACAGGAGTTTGCAGCAAAGAAAGTAAGGGTTTATTAAGGAGATGGCGCCATGCCCAGAGTCACAGATAGCTCATTCTCAATGACTTCCAGGGGATATGTTATACAGGGAAAAAATCATTAATCATGGTGACTAATAAATTTAGGATTGTGGTCTCTACTGATTGGTTGATGCTAGGGTAGGGGTAATTAATAATTGGATTTGGTCCTTATGTCAGCCATGTAGTTGTTCTGTCCAAAATCACAAGGATTTGTTCTGTGAGATGGTTCTGCTTTCCTGGGTCCAGAGCTAAAACACAACTGAGGCCAAGATATTATGTTTAGTTTGAATGAAAACTCTGTCTCAATAGTCAATAAACACAGGACCTTGTTTCTAAGACTACTGGATGCTAACCAGATCCTCATTTTCCTGAGGGCTTAATGATTAAGCAAGAGAGAGGGAGGTGGGTGAATCGGCAACTAGGTGAGGCAAGTTTGAATTAAATGAAAAAATCAAAATAAAAGAAATAAGGTTTCTGTGGGGTTACATGGCTCAGGTAATTATTTGGATTACTGTACTGGGGTAGGAAGAATAAAATATATTAATATGTTTGTTTACACACTACTGCATCTACTGGACACAGGCAATAGTGTGGCAAAGGCTTGTAAGGGACAGTGCAGGGAAGAGGGGGTCAATGGGAAAAAAAAAAACCCACAATGGGACATCTATAATACTTTTAACAATAAAGATAAATTTAAATAAATAAGTAAACGAATAAATAAACAAACAAATAAATAAGATAGCAGCTTTAAAGCTGAGGAAACGTCTCCCCAAATCCATCAAGTACTGTACTTCCTTCTTAGAGATAGAGTGTATGAGATTCAGCCACTTATTTGTTTGTAGAACCTACTCCAGCAGACTATTCAATGCCAGATCCCTCACAAAAGTGGAATGCCCCTTAAGTTTCATAGAGTTTATCTCCCATGCTATGGCACAAAAATGTATCAGTAATGCCCTTGCCAGTGTCGCTCAGTGGTTAGAGTGTTGGCTTCTGGTCAAGAGCATATAACTGAATCTCAGGTTTGATCCCAGGCCCAGGTCAGGGTGCACGTGGGAGGCAACCAATCAATGTGTCTTTCTCACATCAATGTTTCCCTCTCTCCCACCCTCCTTCCACTCTCTAAAAAATCAATGGAAAAAATAATTTTGGGTGAGGATTAAAAGACAGACAAACAAAAATGTCTCAGTAAGGTATCAAGGGCATCTGTGACTTACTTCTTGTCAGGCCCTATCAACATAATATCATACAGTGGATTGACATAATAACCTTGATAGTAAGATGTTTAAGGTCTCTCAAAATTAAATCATGGTCTGGAGAGATAGTTGGAAAGATAATAAAGGGTATTGCCATCTCTATCAGAAGAAAGCAAACTTTCTGCTACTCTATTCTTATTGGATTAGAAAAAGAAAATACATTTGTCTGGTCGGTAGCTAGATACTTAGTGCCAGAAGCTGTGTTTGTTTGCTCTAACAAGGAAATTACATCTGAAACTACTGGCTTTTTTGTCGTTACACCTTGTTAAATGTATGATAATTTAATTTAACTATCTAGGATCCATTTGTCTTCTGGGTGGGACACATAATCCAATTATAGGGAGATATGATAGTGATTGCACAACTGTGTCTTTCAAAGGTAAATTGGTGGCATAGATTTTGGGATTCCCCTCGAATTTGGTGCTTTGATAAGGATGTTGAACTACAGGACATCAGGCTCACCATTCTTATCACGACAGTGTATTGGTGGAAACCAGTGTTGGGAATCTGACAGTTACTGAGAATTTCTTAATTATAGGACACCAGAACTAGAGTAATAATCCAGGGTGGATTCAGGGACACAATAAACTCACTATGAGATAAACTTGTGCCAGACACCCATTTATTATGCTCAATTGTTCCTGTAGATCTCTATCCTGATGGCTAGACTGTGGTAATGTTATAGATCCTCAAGAATTAGCACCACTTCAGAGACAGTGCCCAAGATCCATTGAAAGGCAGTGGTGCTTTTCTGTCATTAGTTTATAATTATAATGGTAAATAACTCCAAACTTATTATTTTACAGTCCTTTCTCATGGAGAACTGATCTCTCCTTAATGCAAAGGGCTCTGTCTCTATAAAGTCACTTAGATGTGACAATTTGGACATGGGTACAGTTTGCTATTGTGATTTAAGGCATGTGTTTGATCACCAGATTTTAGGAGGGTTCTTTTGTTATACTAACCAAGTTATGGTTTAGGTGGCTGTCTCTTTTCCTTCATTAAGGGCTTTAGTCATTACTAAATATATATATAAACACACACACACACACATATATATATATATATATATATATATATATATATATATATATATATATATATACACACACACACACACACATACTAGAGGCCTGAGGCCTGGTGCATGGAATTCATGCATGGGAGGGGGGGAATCCCTCAGCCCGGCCTGCACCCTCTCCAATCCGGGACTCCTTGGGGGATGTCTGACTGCTGGTTTAGGCCCAATCCCGCAGGGATCACACCTAAACTGTCAGTTGGATATCCCTCTTGCAATCTGTGGGACACTGGCTCCTAACTGCTCACCTGCCTGCCTGCCTGGTCACCCTTAACCCCTCTGCCTTCTGGCCTAATTGCCCTAACAACCTCTGCCTGCCAGCCTGATCACCGCTAACTGTGCTCCCCTGCTGGCCTGATCACCCCTAACCACCTCTGCCTCGGCCCCCGCCACTGTGGCTTTGTCCGGAAGGAGGACCAGACAACTGGAAAATGTCCGGTGGACCCGGTCTAATTAGTATATTACCCTTTTATTACTATAGATGAGCCAAGCAATTCTGCCCCACTTTGTCCCTGCCAATTGTTAGGCAACCTTGCCCACTTGGTCTCTGCAACGTTTTGTCATTTAGCTTCCATCACCCTCGGGTCCCACCATTTTTATTGAAATCAGGGGGATTCTCTATCAATATCCATATTTCCTACTTTCTTCTTTAGCCTAAAAAGGTCAAGCATGTTTCAAGAATGTTGGTGCTCTACTCACTCAATAATTTGATTAAATGAATGTCCTCTAGGCATATGGCTAGGGAGCAGTGAGATAAACACATGAATATACAAGATAAATCTGATCAAAGATATTCCCATAATTCTGTCCACATTGCGCCATAAAATTTCAGGCATGCAGACTTCATTCATCACAGGACACCTTTGTGAATCAGTTTTCATATGAGCTAGCATACTGAACCCATAGCAGTAATTCAGCCCAATCTACAAGTGCATTCTTCCCTCTCTGGCAATTTCCTTCTGCACATATTGATTTGTTTTGTTCTGATATAAATAAGCACAGTTTTGCAATTATTGTTGGTAAATAATTCTTCTCTCCCAAAGTTTGACTTAGTATTTGGACGCCATGGCAAACAGAGAACTGACTGTAGTTATGGATCTAGAGATAAATAGGGGTGGCAGGCTATGGTATGAGGAAAATCAGTATCTTGTCATAAACTACTGCTCAAGCAAAATCAGAATTAGGTATTCATGCACAGGGGGTCCAGCCTCATGAGACAGAAAAAGATGTGATAGGTTTGCTGGCACAGAAGTCCCGGGTAAGTTTTGGATTCAGTATACTATGGAGAAGAGACTGGTCTATGACATGCCACTGTCTAACCTGTGAGCTGGACCCAGGTGAGAAGGCAGAGATTGATTCCCACAAATACCCCTAAAGGCTGTCTAATCCACATCCATGTTTTCTTCTGATATAAATCACTGCCCCTCTCCTGCCTTCTACTAGGTGCTGGTTCCTGGAATAAGCTGTTGTACCGACCTGGTTAAGCATGTAAAGTGGCTTCCTGTATCTGGTATCATCCATGTACTAGTACCCTTGACTACCCTCTCCCCCTTGACCCTATAAAATTATTTACCTGCTAAGCAGAGCAGAAGGTATCTACTTCATCTTGCAACTGCCCAAGATTTGCCTCATAAGTTGGCCTTAATAAAGTCTGTTGATTGCCATACCGGAGTGGCCAGACTCTTTCTTTGGTCTTTACATGCCCTCTGCTTACAGAGGTAGATTTTCAGTCTCAGGGCATTTCCCTGGATCTGATAATTAAGATTACCTTAATTCTTGTGCTTTAAACCACTCAATTACTTCTCCTTATCCTCAAAATCTTATATAATAAAAGGCTAATATACAAATTGTCCCCATGGGCAGGAGTTCAACCAACCAGGAGTTAGATGTGCGCTGACCACCAGGGGGCGGCGTGGAACATGGTGGGCGTCGACCATGGGATGCTGGCAGCAGGCGGCAGTGGAGGTGTTGCTGGCCCTGATGGGCCACGAGGAGAGTGGGATCACAGCAGGATGGTGGAGCAGGTAAACAGGTGGCACCAGGCCAAGGCGGGTGCGAAGGGAGGCCTCGGCGGTCAGCAGCTGGCAGCTGCTAGGGACCCTAACCATGCACAAATTTCATGCACTGAGCCTCTAGTAAAATATAAATGCCTTACTTTACAAGATTCTACATCATAACTCAGTAAACTACTGGCCCGTGGGCAAATCCAACCTGTTGCTTCATTTTGTAAATAAAGTTGTGTTGGGACATGTCTCTCCTAATTTATGCATGTGTTTTCTAGGACTTCTTTCACACTATATAGGCAGAATTGAGTAGTTGCAATAGTAGTTGCAACCCTAGGTCTTCACTAAGCCTAAATATTTACTATTTGTCTCTTTACAGAAAAAGTTTGCTATACTTGTCCTATATTACCTGCATATCTTTCCACTCTATCTATCCCTCAGACACTAAGTTCCAACCATGTTTGTATTCCTGTCATTTTTGAAACTGCTAATTATTTCCTTCATTGAATATGCTTGTCCCAAGATCTAGAATGGGCTGTACACTTGCCTGACTAGCTCTATATTTACCTTGAAGTCACATCTTCAAATAAGACTTCATTGAATATCCTACCTTCATTAGCTTTCCTCTGTTAATCTCTCAGTCTTTGTTTCTTCATTTGTTATAACTTGCAGCCATCTTATAATTGTTAACATTTTGATATAATTCCCTCATCAAATATCTATCCACCTATGCATTAATCCATCACCTTATTTTTAACTTTTTTTTATTATGAAATAACTATAGATTCATAGCAAGTTGCAAAAAAAGTGCATAGTGGTCCCATGGGTCCTTTACACAATTTCTCCCAATGGGTATATCTTATATAATGGAACTACAATATCAAAACCATGCCATTGATACAATGTGTGCATAATTTTATGCCATTTTATGTAACTGCCACTGTCATGATACAGACCTATTCTATCACCATAAAAATCTCCCTCAAGATACCCCGTTATAGTCACAATTACCACAACACACACCACCCCATCCCTCATCTTTGACAATCATTAATCTGTTTCCATGTCTATCATTTGCAATCTATAATTTTTAAATGCATGTTTATTTAATCCTGGGTCTCCTTTACCAGAAATTAAGTTCCAAAAAGGCAGGCATATATCTACCTTATTCCCTATTTTTTCTATCTTCTGTATTCTATAGACTCTAAATATGGTCTCTTTTGATACTATCTTGTATATTTCCCTAATCAAATTTCAATGCTCTATTTAAAAACAGATTTTCCCCTTTTTTATTAAAGTGGAACTCTCAATCAATTCAGTGTTCTGTCAAAATTTTAATAACATGTCTTTTTATTAATAAAAACTCTATTATTCACCAGCAATAGGCAGAGGACATTATGTGATAATGTTGATCAATGTACTGAAAAAGTACATCATAAATGAAACATAAAAGTTAAGAGGGCAACTATTTCAATATGCATAAATTCATAATGTTTTATAAATAACCTATCAGGTTTCAGTGTTTTTAAGTATTATTTATTGCAAAACTTGAACATTTTGTGAATAACTATGTAAAATTAACAGCTGGATGGTGTTTCAGAATCGCTTACCAACCAGTCATGTCTCATGAACAATTGCTCCAAATGTATTGACTTGATTTTTAAAAGAGCTGCTGACAACTTTGTAAAGACCTTGAAAAGCATTTTATTCAAAAACGATTCTCCTAGGGCTGCATATGATTTCTGTGTTTATTTTATCTGCCTTTTATTGACAGTGTACTTTTGTTTCAATTGTTAACTTCAGTAATATTTACCATCCCTTGGAAAAATGATTTGCATCACAGCAGCCTCCTTAGCTGTTAAGACTTCATCTACCCTGCTACTTATTTGTCTCCTGACATCATCTTTTGTGTCTGAAATCAGGGCCATTTGAAAATGGAATGATACTAACATCATGCACAGTGAAGCCAGATGCCAATTGTGTTTCACAACCATTAATTCTATTCCTAGTGTATTCTGTGTTTATAAAGCATTCATTGCTTTATCCCAAGGATCATTTACAAATTGTATAGCATCTTTATTTTCCTCAATAATTCTTGTGGACATGCAGAAACTGAAGTCCTAATAAGCAGCTGGGTTGTGAGCAAGTTCCTCTTTTTTTTAGCACAACAGGACATGAAAGTGCCAAAGTAACTCTTTATTTTGAAAAAAATAATTATGGTTTTATTTAAATAATTAAAAACCAAACTATAAAAATACTATCCATATAAATATATATTATTGCAATAAAATTTGATAACATTTCCCTTTGCATATAGCTTAATTTAGGGAATTTTGACAAATATTGACATTTCCATTTGCATATAGCTTAACTTAGGGAATTTTGACAAGTAAACAAAAATTTGGACATATTGGGAACTATGATAAGAGTGTCAGCAAATTAGACCCACCCATCATAACTTGATAAAAAGAGCTAAAGTATAAAGTAGGATTGTTTAAGCCATACCTGAAGGAGACATTGTAAGGTAGATTTCATTGTTAACTAGTAATCATTCATAATAAAAGTGAAAGTATTATAAAATATGTATTAAACACCATTAGGTAATATTGCTATTACCATTTCTTCAGAATATACAATTAAGTCTTAGGAGGATTTACAAGCCCTATTACCTTGTTTTTCAATATATTTCTAAAAAAAATGTCAAATTTATTATGAGGATGTATCTGGAGGAAAATGTCTGAAAGTTTCCTAAGCTAAAAAGAGAAGACAAAAACATCAACTGAAAAATAAATGATGTATCTAAAAATATTTCTGAACTAATACCTGACTCAAATATTTTTGTCAATTTTTAATATATAGAAAAAATTTTTAATTGTTCAAAAGGTTTTTCTTTTTTTAATATATATATATATATATATATATATATATATATATATACACACACACACACATATTTATTTGATTTTTACAGAGAGGAAGGGAGAGAGATAGAGAGTTAGAAACATCGGTGAGAAAGAAATATTAATCAGCTGCCTCCTGCACACCCCCTACTGGGGATCGAGCCTGCAACCAAGGTACATGCCCTTGACTGGAATCGAACCCAGGATCCTTCATTCCAAGAGCTGACACTCTATACTGAACAAACTGGTTAGGGCCAAAAGGTTTTTCAACATTACTTTGTTTTATTTAATGTGTACAGATAAAAGTAAAGTTCCAGCAGCAGAAATAAATAATATAAACTTTTATATTTGACACAAATTTTAACTTATTGACTATCAAACTGACTTTTAATTTGGGATACTACAAGTATGAGTTTTGGGGTCATCAAGATACAGGTTTAAATATCAATTCCAAAATTTCCTAGTTAAATGATATTGGCTAAATCACTGATCAGCTCAGAGCAAAATTTTCTTATGAGTAAAATACAAATATTATACTTTGTAGTAAGGATCAGTGTTTATATGAAATGAGAATGTATATATTCACATAGACTAAATGCTCAACATTTTTTTTATTCTTCACATATCCTTTATTACTTAAATCTTTTCTGAATGTATTCCTATCTTCATTTCTTTAATGTTAATATTCCTTAGAATTTCTACCTAAACTTGTCTTTTAGTCATTCTGTAACCTTTTCCCAAAAAAAAATCTCATTTATTTCCATGATTTCCATCACCAATAAAGGCCAAAGTTGCCCCAATTCATACATCTCATCTCTGACAACATCGCTGCTCTTCAGATCTCTTCTGATCCTAGCTCCTTATTTCCAGCTACCATCCCTGAAGGTCAGAAGGTTCTTCTAAGCTATCATATCCTAAAACAAAATAATGATCAAATCATCACTCCTCAAAACTGCTCTTCTTTTTCTAGTCTGTACCTCAGTTATAAATAGCACCATTTTTGTAATTGACAAAACATTACAGAATCACCCTCATCTTCATTGATTACTAGTTTTTCTCCAATCTCTTTCATTTGGTTAGCAGTGTGTCTAAATCCCACTGTTTTATTTTTTCCTGTCCCTCATCCACATCACAATTCAATAGTCATAGTTCCAGGGGTGGGGAACATCTGGCCCATGGGCCATATAAGGCCCACAGAATCATTTGGTCTGGCCCTGCCAAGGCATTAGAGGTGAGTTAATTAAATGTTTGACAAAATATAGCAGGCTAATTTTTAAGTTGATAATTTTGTAAGGCCCTCAAATGATGTTATAAATATCCAGATGGCCCTTGGTAGAAAACAGGTTCACCACCCCTAGGACCCTCCATGAACCCATTATATATTCCCTCTGAACAATTCATCATAAACATGTTTACCAGATTTTTATTCTTTTAACAATGCATCTCCATAATCTGCAGAATAAAATTGAGATATAGAAGACCCCAATGTAGTTTATCTCCCATCTTGGCCTTGAGAATACCCTTCTGTCAGGTCCAGCCTGACGGCTTGAACCGGGCTGAGGTAGGGAGGTGGGATTTGAGAAGAGAAAGAAAGACAGGACAGTGGGATTCGGGAGGTCCACAGCTCTCAAGAAGCTCTGGCAACTTTTATTAGTAATACAGTGCTTTTTATACATAAGACACTAAGCAGGGAATCACTCACAAGGAAAACATTCTTTGTTTCTCTAAAATCACTACTGGAGGGATAAGTTGAAGGACAGGTTTCTTGTTACAATAAATCTCACTAGTTGAATACATATTTCTTGGTAAGCCATGAAAGTAGCTCTTATCATACTGATAGCAGTCATATAAACAAACCCTGGGAAAGCTCTGTAGGCAGGGGCTGCTCTCGTTATACTGATTAGTTGCCATCCAAACAGGCCTGGGAAATCTGTGGGGGTAGGTGCCAGCCTTGCTAGCCCCTACAGGTGCAAGGACCGTGTCAGCTTACAGCCCGTTCCCCACACCCTTCATACTGATACCACCATTTGCTCTTCCATTTTACTGAACACACTGTTCCCTTTCTTTGTAGATTATAAACCCTGCTTATCCTTCCAATATTAGCTGAAGTATAAAAACTTTATATTTTGCAAAGCCTCATCTCACAAGCAAAATTAGTTTCCTTTTTATTTGTTCACTAATAGCAGTTTTGACAAATTTAAATTATTGTCCATTTCCCATTGTAGTGTATCCACTTGTTTATAGATTTATATAAACAATATATGCTATATTTTCCCACTACACTGGCAGTTCCTTGGAGACAGAGCCTTGGGTTTTATTTACTTTTGAGTTAACATTGTAACTATACTCTGAAAATATAAGAATCACTCAATAAATCAATGTATTGAGTTAATGAATGAATTATGAATGAATCATGTAGCAGCCTCTCGGACTGAAGCATAGAAGTACAAAATAAATGTTTGTGGACTTCAGTTAAAATGAGATAGAATGGGGAATGCCACTTGATTCTTACTGTGCACAGAATTTTAAGTCCTTGATGCAAATTACCACTTATATGTCAATGTATATTTAAAAACTTATAGGTTATAAGTTTTTATTTTGTTGATGAACAATTTATTATCGCTAGACAACCTGACATATTTCCCAGCACTACATTTTATAAAATATTTACAAAATCAGTAATATATGTTAAATATCAAACTTAACAGAATCTTGTGAACTTTTACCTACCATTGTTTTTCAGCTCAAATACTATATTCAAGCAAAGCCTAACTGCAATCTCATATTATTAAGAAAACAGAAATATTCCAAGCAGCTACAGAATTCCAAATGCTTAATCCTAAGTCCTCAGCCCATGCTTTTCCCCATGTGCTGGCTTCCCAAAAGGAGCTCCTAAGAGCACCACTCTCAAAACAGGATCAACAGGTCAGCAGCTCTCTGTTCTAAGGCACAGTCATTTAAAGCAGATGCTCAGTGATTTCAGGAGCAAGAAATTGGAATGAGAGGGGTGAGCATTTTAAGTGGATTAACTAATTTGGTCATCAGTTAAATGTGTATCCCTACTACTTTTTATGCAAAGTCTTTCTCTCTGCTATTATATCTTCAACTTCTATTCCCTTTTGTGCCAGGCAGCTGTCCAAAGCATTCAATTATAATCTATATTAATCTAGTTTGTTTATGAGAAGATAAGTGGCCTGCAGACATTCATAAATGCATTTGAACATGTCCTGGAAAATTTTATTTTCATTATTTCAAAAATGTTGACACTTGGTTTTTATTTATGACCTTGACTTTATCTCAAATGTGGTCAGATTCCATGAGGATGTGTCAAACAGGTAGGATAATTTGTGCAGTATGAAGTATCATATAGGACATTAAAAATATTCAGGAAAAAAGTAATCTGTTATTAATTCCCTGCAGCTCTGAGAATTTTACAAAATATAGTTATACTTCATGATGATATTTTCCCTTTTTTTAAAATACAGATTTCAGGATTCTCTTCATTCATTTTTTAAAACAAATAGTGTTTACTCAGATATCGGCACTGCTCCGAAGCCTAAGGGTACAGAGTGGACAGAGGAACTAAGGTCTCCAGCCACATTGAGCTTTTATTATAGTGGTGATTACAAATAATAAAGATGAATAAGAAAAATATAGAGTTTTTTTGTTAGTAATCAATGCTACCTATAAACTGGTTTCAACATCCTATATAATAAAGAGCTAATATGCTAATTAGACCAAACAGCAGAACAAGCATCCGAACGACCTTCCAAAGGAACCGGGGCTGCGAGGGCTGGCTGAGGCAGGTGAGGCTGTGAGGGCCGAGCCCCTTGCACGAATTTCATGCATCGGGCTTCTAGTAGCTATGTAAAGATTTATATCCCCCATCTTTAACTGAAAACTTTTAATATGCTTTCACTGAATTTTTCATAATTTTCTGAACACTTTAGGTTTTTCTCTATGTTCCTTCTTTTCAACTGTGATCCTTCAGCCACTGCACCCTATCTTTCTCTAACAATTTCTCTCTCTCTAAATGATTTGTGTTCCACTGGCAGCTCTGTGCTGAAGAAAGTGATATATCCTGATGAAGCCATTAAGCACTATACTACAGACATTAAGAGGATGATATAGGCACGATTTCAATCATACAAAAGGAAACTACCCTAGTTCCGAGGAGGAAAAGCACCAGAGAGCTTAACCCACTCTAGTCTACATTTTCATTTCATTAGATTCAAATCTGGGATGTCAGAACAAATTAACACTTTTCCCCCCACAAGGCAATCACTGTAAGTATCATCATCAGATGCATATCAAGCAGCCGCAGGGAGAGGGGTTAGAGCTTATCATGTGCAACATACTGAAAAGAAGCAAAATACAAATTGAGGAAAAATGGGTTGATAATATAAAAAATATATGAAAAGAAAGTTGGACTTTTTTACTCTGTGCTGCCATGAAGATTTTCTCTAAAAAATCGCTGTTACATAAAAGTCATTTTTAAGTTCTGTTATAATCCCAAACTAAATTTTTGTATGTGCTTTATTATCCCCACACTTAACACATTCCAAGTTTCAATTTTGTTTTGAGATATAGAGGCACCTTGCTTTGTGAAATAGATCCTTAAATAAAATATTGAAATTATGTATTGTTGCTAAATCAAGGTTTACATTAAGAACAGGAAGAGACAAAAGTATATGAGTAAATGTGCTTGCCAAAAGTGAAATCAGTGTGCTTTAACTTGATATTATTATAAGGATGAATATGAAATGATAGAAGGGTTATGGCACTTGACATGTATTTTCTATTTTGTTAAGGTTTGATTTTTTTTTTATTGAGATACTTCTAAATTATACAGGGATTGTCAAAATTAGGTTTACAGTTGTGAGTATGCAAAAGAGTTTGTTCTTGTATTATTATTATTAATTACTAGTGGCCCAGTGCACAAAATTTGTGCACATTAAAAGGGAATTAACTAGAGGAAATATTTTAATATTGCTATTTGCCCTTTGTCTATAATAGAAGTATCAGAGATGAAAGAAAATTAGTAAAATGTAAATGAAAATATCCCTCCTGTCAGAGTCTGGGGTGCGCTGTGGGACCCAGAGTCAAGTTCCCGTCCACCCATGCATGCCTCGAAATCGCACAAGACCCAGACCCAGCCGGCTCCACCCCCGCCAAGCCCTGCTGGGCAGGGGGGCACAGCCTCAGGTCCCCTGGCGCAGCCTCAGGTCCCCCAGCCAGACCTCAGGTCCCCTGGCCTGGCGCCGGGGTGGAGGGCGCAGCCTCAGCTCCCTGGCCCCAGCACAGACTCAGGTCCCCCCACCCGGGCACAAGGGCAGGGGGAGTGGCCTCAGGTTCCCTGGCCCCAGCGCAATGGCATGAGGGTGTGATGACCATTTGCATATTAGCTCTTTATTGTATAGGATGGTATTATTTTCTTTCTTTTTTTTTTTAAATATACTTTATTGATTTTTTACAGAGAGGAAGAGAGAGTTAGAAACATCAATGAGAGAGAAACATCGATCAGCTGCCTCTTGCACACCCCCGACTGGGGATGTGCCCGCAACCAAGGTACATGCCCTTGACCGGAATCGAACCTGGGACCCTTGAGTCCGCAGGCCGACGCTCTATCCACTGAGCCAAACCGGTTTTCGCTGTATTATTTTCTATATGGAAAACTATAAACCTACTTTTGTCCTCGCCTATATTATACATATGTATCATACAATATATAAGATATCAGATTAAGTTCTGTAAAGTATAAGATACTTTATGAATGATTAATAAATCCTGTCTAACAATTCAGAGATGTTTGTCCTTAAGGAGGGCCAGTCCAAAGAGGAAAAAAAATTATACTGCCTAATTTCTTTACAAATACTTATTACTATTTCATCAAAACATATGCTTTCATAATGACAAATTCTAGATAATGGAATACATGTTTTTAAGGATAAAAGCAAAAATAAGCATTTGAAATTAAAATTATAGCAAAACTCACGTATCTTCTCAATGGTAATTTAAATTAGAAGAACACGAAGCCACAGATATTCAGCACAAATCTCCTATTTTTACTAAAAAATACTGAATGTATTTCAATCTGTTTCTGGTGCCCTAGGTATATATTAGTAACCAATTATTTAACTGAACTATATTAACATGAAGACCCCAGAGCCTATCAAAATATAAAGGGCCATTTGCCTCCATAAAATCACACTCAACTGTTTAGCTTTAAAGATATGAAACTGCTGTTCTTGGCTTATTTTCTTGGCTTATTCATCTCTTCTTTCTCATCATATTGAAATATCTTACTTTTCATTGCCATTTCTGCAGCTGATAAAAGTATCTCCTCTCCTTAATGTGATCTTGGGTAACAAATCAATTTTGTTAGAATTAAGTATAAACTAAGAGTATATAGTCTTTGAGTGGGGAACCCAGGCTCTTCTCTTTATATACAGATGGTAAAATTGCTTTCAGCAATAATTTTGTGTGTGTACATGTGTGTGCGTACTGTATTACTAATTTGCCTTTTCGTAATAAAAAAGAGAGGTCATTATTTGGAACTCATGAATTAAAACAGATGAATTATATTTAAACACTGACCTAAAATTAAAATAGCATTAAGGTTCCATAACAGGTCTGTCAAACTTTTTTTCAAATTTACTCTTTTGAAATAACTGTTTTTTTCAATAGGTGATATTTCTTATACGGGTAAGATATTTTTTAAAATATATATTTTATTGTTTTCAGAGAGGAAGGGAGAGGGAGGGAAAGAAATGTCAATGATGAGAGAGACTCATTGATCGGCTGCCTCCTGCATGCCCCCTACTGGGGATCGAGCCCGCAACCCTGGCAATATGCCCTGACCAGGAATGGAACCATGACCTCCTGGTGCATAGGTGGATGCTCAACCACTGAGCCACGCTGGCTGGGCTATAAGTGAGATATTTTCACATGTGCTTAACACTTAAATGGTTATTTTTATTTTTATTTTTTTTGAGAGAAGAGGACGAATATAAGGAATAGGCTCTTTCATAAACACTAGCTAGTGAACAGGGAACTTTGTAAGTGAAAAGTTTAATAAAAACCCAGGATAACACTATGAGAATTCAGTGTATTGAATTATAAGTGTGGGAATTTTCTATTCAAAGTGTGATTTGTGGCCTAGCACCATCTGGTTCATCTGGCAACTTGTTAGGAATGCAGACCTATAGGCCTCATCCTACACCTACTTTCAGAATTTGCATTTTTATAAGATCTCCACACAGTTCATATGCTCATTAACTTTTGAGAAATGTTTTCATACTCGATCATTATAGATTTATTCTGATCTGAATATTTTGCAACTGCATGGAGCATGCCATACTAGCCAGAGTAGAAACACATAAAGGAATACACACCATAGAGGCTCTGGATTCCATATCCGGGCATAGGAAATACACACTTAGGAAGATTGCTGGGAGGTATGAAAGGCTGAGTGGTCTGCCAAATAATCCCCAGTAGTAAATTTTTAAGATCTTAATAAATTTAATTTTTTTCTTTTAGTACACAAACTTTATTAAAATTAAAGTACACCCTAAATAAATCCCACTCTCTCTAGTTCCTGCCAGTCTTTTCAGGCTCCAACTTAGGGCCGCTCTCCAATTTGAGATCTTCTTCAGACATCTCATTTGGTAGGGGATTTTCACTCCTTAGAATCCTGGAAGCAGAATTCTATCTGGCCCACTTTGTGATACTGATGTTCTTTATCACATGCTAGGTAGGACAGTTTACATGTGTGTGACTGAATAAATATGCTTCTGTGCATCTAACCTTAAAGAGTGAACCAAATTGTAAGATCTTTCATGGGGGCAGCCACAGCATACGATTCATTGCATCTCTGTCAGCACAGAGCCCACTGCCTGTCCCATAAAGGCTTGAATGAAAGAGCTGAGCAGAGCACATAATCAGGGGCAGCATGAGAAACCACAGACCTAGAACTGAGAGGCCACAGTGAAGAAAGGGGACTTTAATAGTTGTCTATTTTTTCCAGGCATGAGTGAATACTAATAACCCTCCTCTTCATAGAGTTCTTTGGGGGAGCTACAAGAAAGCTGTGAAGGTGTAACATAGCTGTTGATTTAGTTAGCAATTGTAAAAGCTTGCAAGGTTAAATGTAATTGTTGTACCGCAGTTATTGACAGGCTTTTCTTCTTCTCCATCCCCAAGTGATCTCTTACATGCCACCTTGGACGATCCTGTATGCTTTGGCAACAGTCTTTGGCATTCACTGTTGTTTCAGAAAGTAATGTCCTTCTCTGAATCAGATTGAGAAAACCAAGGGGACTCTTGGACAATTTGTCTTGATTCAAGTAGATGTTAAGATTTCTAAAGGGAGAGCAGGCAGGTAGATTTTTATTTGGCTAGACTAGCTTAAGGGCCAGATGCTAGTGGGGAGAGAGTAAGAGTAATTAGGATGAAGGCAATCCTTCCTAGTTATGAAGTCCTCAATTAGCCACTTCCATTCGGTGGGAGATAGAAGGTGTGCAAGCTTACTAATACCATCATCCAGAAAAATTCAGTATGTATTAAAAATTTTACATTAAATATAATTGGATTCTTATTGTTCACATCTAGGTGCACTATAGGAAAAGTAGTAAAATGTTTAACTTGGTTGACTGGTGTAAGGAGTCAGATTCTAGACAAATTCTAGGTTGGACACATCTGTCTTCTACTTAAGCCAGCACTTGTGTGCATGAGAATCACCCAGGGAGAGTGTTAAAATGCAGACTCCTTGGCCCAGTTTCAGTCATTCTGATTTCCTAGATCTAAAACAGTGTATAAACTTTAACTTTTGATAGAGAACTCTTGTTGTTCTGATGTGGAGAAAGACTACCTAACCTGAAGCAATTGCTAAAAAAGAGCAAAATAAAACAAACAAACAAACAAAAACATATATATATATATGGTGAGTGGCCAGATTATTATGTTCTCTGAATGCATAATAATCTGGCCACTCAGTGTATATCCTATATAATAAAAGGCTAATATGTAAATTGTCCCTTTGACCAGGAGTTCGACCAGCAGGCAGATCGGCCAACCGCCAATGTCCCCTCCCCCTGGCCAGGCTGGCCAGACCCCACCCATGCACGAATTCATGCACCGGGCCTCTATACACACACACACACACACACACACACACACACACACACACACACACACGGGCACACACACGCGCGCGCACACACACACACACACACACACACACACACACACACTGAATGGCCAGATTATTATGTGTTCAGAGATCATAATAATCTGGCCACTCAGTGTATATATGGTATTAGCTGTCAGCCAATTCTTTAGAAATCAGGTTGGTTGTTTTTTTAATTTTATATTTAATTACAGTTGACATTCAATATTATTTTACATTAGGTTCAGATACACAGCATAGTGATTAGACAATCATATAATTTACAATGTGATCCCCTGATATTTCAAGTACCCACTATCACCGTACTTAGATATTACAATATTGACTGTATTCACTTTGGTGTACTTCACATGCTCATGACTATTGTGTAGCTATCAATTTGTACTTCTTAATCCCTTCACCTTTTCACCCAGGCCCCCAACTCCTCCTCTGTCAACCACAAAATAAACTAACAAACAAAACAGAAACAGACTCATGGATACAGAAAACAGGTTGGTTGCCTCTGAAAGGCTTCTCTGTCTCTCTATGACTTTCTCTATTTTTAGCCTACTCCTGGAGTGGACAACAGAGACAACACTTAAATATTCAGATGATGAGTATTTGAAAACAATTATCTGCAAAGGCCACTCATATGTCCCCATTGCCCAAGACAGTCCTGATTTATGCTATCTGTCCAAGCAATGCTCTATCATTCTCAAAAGGCCTAAGCTTCAACAATGTGTTACATGATTACCCTAATCCTGTATTAACAACTACAAGTGAGAGGTGTGGAGAAATGCCTTTGTAAATAATTCTATTTTCTGCTTTTCAAAGGGTTTCTTAAGTAAATATCATAAATGTCATCAAAAAGCACTTCTTTTCCAAAATGAGCTGATTATATAATTTTAAAAGGGTTAGCCTCTCCAAAATGTATCCTCAATAATAAAATTTCCTCTTGCCCCTTGTATAGGGGTGGGGGGGAGAATTTAGGAAAACTATCTCATGTCAACAACTAAGATAAAAATCTAATGTCAATAAAATGTCAAAACATAAATCTAAAAATAATTTAATTTAAAATAAATGAAACCATCATTTATATAATTCCATTAGGTTTTTCTGTCAGACCTTAATTCAAAATGTGTAAATTATTAACCACATTACATTGTATTCAGTTCTTCATTTTTCACTAATAGGTGGCTGCCTAAATTTCTACAGTTGCTATAATTTTTCTTGAGAATTTATAGAATTTTAATATTAGATTACATGAAAAAATACTTACTAGGTTTTTTTTTTTTTTAACCTTACGTTTTTACTCACCCAGTTCAACTACTAAAAATCAATTTGTTAAGAGTGTATAAGCAGCTAAAGAAGCCGGATACTCTGCTGCAACTGGTGCAAACCCAATGTTCTGAAAATTGGAAATCTCCTACAGGATCTTCAGTTTCCCCACTTCAAAATAAACGTGGGCCCTAACCGGTTTGGCTCAGTGGATAGGAAGTCGGCCTGTGGACTGAAAGGTCCCAGGTTCGATTCTGGTCAAGGGCATGTACCTTGGTTTGGGGCACATCCCCGGTGGGAGGTGTGCAGGAAGCAGCTGATCAATGTTTCTCTCTCATCGATGTTTCTAACTCTCTCTCCCTCTCCCTTCCTCTCTGTAAAAAATCAATAAAATGTATTTTTAAAAAATAAACACGGAAGCACACTTGCACTACAAATGTGTAGTCGTTCTTAGAAATGTAGGGGCCTGCCCTTATATGATTGCTGCGATTCCAATTTTACTAATTTCTGGCAAGCCTTATTCCAGCCTTCAGGACTTTTCTATTTGTCTTTCTGTCTGTCTGCCTGCCTACCTGCCTACTTACCCATTTATTTGCCATCCACCACCAAACTCACTTACCAGGGTTCTTAAATGGGTCTACCCTCTGTGACGCAAGCCCTTCTGCCTTGTTTCCTTCACTTCTCTAGCTCTTAGCATAATGTCTCATCTTAATCAAATGCCTAAATCTGACCATTACTCCTCTGTTCTCAGGAAATAGGACAGGATAGTACAGTGTTCCCTCAGCTGCAACTAGATATGTTGGAAAAACTATTTGCCAAGATCAGGTACTGAAACATCATCATACAGAAGGTGACACTGAAAGAAACTGCGGAATTCTGGTATGTACAGCTGAGGTTTCAGAGTCAGAGATGGGTGATTCCAACCACAGAATCCTCAATGGAATGGAGATCAAAACAAGGTGAGATCTGCTGAGAATATGATTTTTCTGGAAATGAAAATGAATTCTGAGGATGGAAGGAGAGACTAGTTCACTCCCCTTTTCTCTAGCACCTCAGTCCCCGTCATTTCCAACATCAAAGACTCTGTTCAGCTGAAGCCCGTCTTCTATCATCCTGCTTTCAGATTTCTCATCAACCTCCTCTTGCTGCACACAGAGATATCCTATGACCCATATTCAGTCTCAAATTATATTCAGGATTTCTGAGCTCTGCCTCCTATTTGGGGGAGACAGTAAAATTTACTTTTTAATCCTCACCTGAGGATATTTTCCCATTGATTTTTAGAGAGAGTGGAAAGGAGGGAGGGAGGGGAAGACAGTGAGAAACAGAGATGAGAGAGAGAGAGAGAGAGAGAGAGAGAGAGAGAGAGGAGAGAGAGAGAGAATGTGAGAGAGGCACATCAATTGGTTGCCTCCTGCATAGGGCCTGACTAGGACCTGAGATTGACCTTGCAACCCTGTACATGCCCTTGAGTGGGAATCAAACTTGATACCTTTGTTGTGCAGGCCAACACCTTAACTACTGATCTACACCAGCCAGGGCAAAACTTACTTGATTTGACTACACACCAGTCTCTTGGACCAAAGGCCACACTTAGTTCCATGGGGAAAAATGCAGTCATCACCTTCAAGTTTGGATTTTAATTAATTACCCTAACTTTTTGGATTAAAAGGTCAATCCACTCTCTGGAAGCTTAAATTCAATGGTGATTGTCTGGATTGTAAATATTATATATACTTGTGGAAATTCCAGATTTTGTAAAAACCTATATAGCCTTCTCTATGGGTAATTTTTAAATATAGATGACTGAATTCCAGGTTTTACCATGTGTTGGTTAAAAAAATATGATAAAATTTTGCTCACACTCATCCTGTAATTGAACCTCCAGAGAAACACAGATGGAAAACCAAGGACCATAAAAGGGCCTATCAAACACCTGGGAGAAGTGGGCAAACTTATCTATGTAATATCCCTGTCATAGTTTTAGATCACTGGTTCCTTGACAGGAGATATGCCCAATGTAAAGACCCAACACTCAACCAAATACCACAAAAACAAATCAAAATAAAAACTGGGAGGGTCATACCATTCTTAAGCAGAAATTTTTTTAATATTTTAGCTGAAACTTGTTTGAATTGGAAGAATGAATGATGTCTCAAACTCATTAATGGTTCATGAAAAACTTTCAGTTGGCACTAAAAGGAATTTTCAGGAAACTATGAATTATGCAATTGATCATTCTACATGAACTACTTAACTCTGATAATAATGTTCATGAGAAACTGTCTACAAGACATTAAGTGTGTGCTTATATAAGTGGTAGATCTGGACTACCAAACAATTTGTGCATGATCTCACATCTATGATCTTCTGTACCATATGCAACCTTCAAATCTACTCCTAAAGGGGTTCTTCTGTGATTTTAAATAGGATATATTTATAAACAAAATTTAGAGCAACTTAGTACTTATCTAAAAAACACAGCTTCAATGGGAGGTGTTTCAACTTGAAACTTTACAAGGTGTCTGTGGAAGGAAAGAATGAGAGAAGAAACAAACAAAAGGGGACTTGAGCAATATAATTTTTTCTTTATAAAGCAAGCAGAAAAAAAATGGTATTGGTCAAATGATCTGACATTCATGAATGTATAAACTGAGAGCATTGTTTATACTTCCAGATGTTAAGTAGAATATGTCTGCATATGCATATAAAACTTTTCTGCCTGTATTTGGCAAGTGTGACTAATTATATGAAAATGTTTCTGGCAATAGAAAGGACTTTTTAAAAATATATATATTTTTATTGATTTCAGAGAGGAAGAAAGAGGGAGAGAGAAAGAGAAAAACATCAATGATGAGAGAGAATCATTGATCAGCTGCCTCCTGCACGCCCCCTACTGGGGATCAAGACTGCAACCTGGGAATGTGCCCTTGACCTGAATCGAACCTGGGACACTTCAGTCTGCAGGCCGATGCTCTATCCACTGAGCCAAACCAGCTAGGGCTAGAAAGGGCTTTTAAGAGAGAATTAGAATTTTCAGGTTGATGCCCAGGTTCATTTTTTCACATGGCCTATTCAATTTTATGTCATTGCACTTTTAAGTCTATATGCTATGAAACATTTTAGTGATAATATTATTTCCAGTGAACTTTAGATTTTAACATTATACTTATAATAAAATATTTTGGCATTCCTACTATAAAGGATCATAAAAAATAATTCACTAATAATAATAGATGTGCACAGTACTGGTGCAGTATTAGAGAGATATTTATATTTATTATTCCATTTAATCTTTGTGATTCATCTATCTATCACAGATTAACATAAAAAAATGAGCCTTGGAGAAACCCTGTGATTTACTCAAACTCATAGAACTGGAATGAGTCAGAGGAGGAATTTATTCTTAGTATCTAGATACCTTATTAAGCATTGTATGAACTTGCATTTGTTTATTTATTTGGGGACCTCTTGATGCTTTGGAATCTAAATAGAGTAATACTAATAGGTATGTTTACTGGCACCTAACATAAAAGACAACAGCAACAACAACAACAATAATAAAATGAGTAAATAGTAGTAATGTAAAACCAAGGAAAAGTATAAAAGATAAATTAGAAGTATCAGAGTTTTTACTATGATGTAACTATATACACAAATAATTTATTTTAAATATACTAGTTGAATTTAGAGCAACAATGAGTCAAAATATTCTAATTCAGGAAAACCTCAGTGTTCATGGCTACTAAGCATGTTTTCAAGGTAACATGTTCAGCAATACCTGAACACTGTGATCTCCCATATTGTATTTAAACTTGAACTTCATGTTTATAGAAGTTGTTCTGTGATTTTCAACAGCATATAATTACAAGCAAAATCCAAATAATTTTGCAAGTTTTTGTGAGTGGATGAAGTTACGGAATAATACATCTAGAACAGCTCTGTCCAATAGGACTTGCTGCAATTATGGAAATGTTCTATATTTGCACTGCCTATATAGGGCTACTGAGCACTTGAAATGCAGCCAGTGGAACCGAGGAACTGATTTTTAAATCTTATTTAATTCAACCAATTTAAATTGGAATGACCACATATGTCCAGTGGACACTGTATCAGAGAGTGCAAGTCTAGAGGCTGCCACTCATTGAGTGACCGGAGGACCGGCTTACACCACCATCACAAGGGAGCTTGTCACACACCTGCGAATCAGGGCATTCTGAATCAGAACACATGTGAACAGATTCTCCAGTTGATTCAAGTGCTCTTTTTAAAGTTTGAGAAGGAGTTATGTAATGGTGTTGTCTATGCTGCACCGTTTCAAAATGTAATAGAGAAAGCACAAGTGTAAATCTCGATATTGCTTTTCTGGGTAAAGAGTCTGTGACTCTATCGACTGAAAACCAACTATTTCTACAAACATTACAAAGCTAGGCAATGAGTTGATTTCCAAATATCCAGATGTTGGGCATTATGCTTCCAGAACATATAGCCCCACCCCCCTTCATATGAAAATTTGCCTCCAGATGTCTGGCATCATGGAGGTGCCAGTATGTCCTTCGGAGCTCCTCATGGCTAATGTACTCACTTTACACTAGTGAATCTCCATGATGTTCTGTAAGGAAAAACAAGTGCTGTTTTTCCGAAATGTTTTCTGTCATAAGAGGCAATTAAGCTCGTTAAGGGAGGTGGCCACTGAAGTGTAGTGTTGTGCCCTCTGCTTTTGCCGTTTCCTACACACAAACCAGAACCCTCAGCTCCCCAGAGAAGGAGAATTAACACCATCCAAAACGGAAAACAGATTATCTCTAGCTAAGCCACCGCATCTTTCCTTTAATGTTTTAGTTTGGGAGTGTTTTACATATAGGCAGCTTTAAAGTAGAATTGTAATATATTCTCTCCAGCAGTCCACTGTTGAGCAAATATTTTTTTATGCCCCGTATTAATCTGTTAAGATTGTTTATTCGGTTAGTTTATTCTGACTTTGGGAGGCACGGAAAACCGAACCTGCTTCTAACAGGGTGGAAATGAGCAAGGAAGTTTCCAGTAGAGGAAGTTGGAAGGGCAGAGGCCTACAGGTGATGGGGAAGCATCCTGGGCACATTAGAGAAGGATGAAGGTGGGTTAGCTCATTGGGAGGCATTGCAGTGTGGAGATTGGTTCGCTATATTTGTGTAGTCTCAGGCTCAGGTGCCCAAAAGAGTTGCCTGTAAGTCCTTCTATTTTTTTGTGGGTCAGCTTCCCTCACTCTCCACAGGTGTAAACTCACTGCTTTAGCTCTTTTCAAGCTCCCCACCCCAAGACCAATGCTAATTAACAGATAATTTAGAAGCAGTTAGGTGAGAATTCTTTTTAAATTCCTGCCCTTCAACTGCATATGTCTTGCATAAAATCCTATCTTACTCTCCTTTTATGCCATTTCAGTGGGAAGGCATTTTATTTTCTGTCCCAGAGAAATCTTCCCACCTATGTTCAAGATAATACATGCTCCACTTCCTTAACTAACTTAATATATGAACTAATCCCTCTTTCTTCCAATACTTAAGTATTGTCTTCAGTAACTTGTTCCCTTTTATATATAAAGAAGTACATATATCTAACATTAAAAATATATATGAAGAAACAAAACCTCTCTTGATGTTAAACAATAGCCACATCTTTCTTCTGTATTTTATTTATTTTTAAAATATATTTTTATTTCAGAGATGGAAGGGAGAGGCAGAGAGAGAGAGAGAAACATCAATGATGTGAGAGAATCATGGATTGGCTGTCTCTTGCATGCCCCACACTGGGGATTGGGCCTACAACCCAGGCATGTGCCCTTGACCAGAATTGAATCCGGGACCCTTCAGTCTGCAGGATGATGCTATCCACTGAGTCAAACCAGCTAGAGCTCTTCTGTATTTTAGAACCAAACAAATGAAAGTGTTACCAATTTTTACAGTCCCTTCAAACCACTGCAATTTGATTTTCTCTAACCGTTTTCTTTAAAACTTTCCCAACATAGTTCCAGTAATCTATTGCTAAATGCTGTGCATGTGTGCGTGTGCGCACGCATGCGCGCGTGCGCGCGCACTCTTTACTTTCTATCTTAGCTTAACCTGTCTGTACTATTTCATCCCAATTCATTACCCTTTCCTTATGGATACTTTCCCACGAGGTCCCAATGACTAGTCTTTCCTTTTATTTCTGTTTCTTTGCTTCCTTCTCAATCTTTACATAGCCTCTTTTCCCAGTTCTTAGCCTCTTCTTTCACTCTCTTTACATTTCTTCTCTTTGTCCACAATTTCATGTACAGCAGTTACACTGATGAGTAATCTCTCTCCAGTCTCTTCTTTTCTGAGATCAGCTAGTGTATTCAATAAACCATAGGGTATTTCTACCTCATTTTCACAACCATTGCCTTTAAAATCAACATATTCAAAGCAGAGCATTTCCCGTCTAAAGAGTCTAGAAGCTCATTGAATAGATTCTCAATCTTGATAAATAAGAACATTTACCTTATTCTGAAAATAAGGAGCCCTCTTCAATATCTGCTTCTCCTTTACCTCTCATATCGGAGAATTGTTCTACTTATGGACTATCTCCTAAATGTCTCGGGGGTTTTCTCTGATTCTATACTTTGTTGGCCTGGCTTCTGACCTTGGTCAAGCCTTAATAACCTCTTATCACTGATTATTGCAGAAGCTGGTTAACTGGACTCAAGGTCCCTGTACATTTACCTTTCCTGTCCGAGTAATTGTTCTTAAGTATGAAAAGACATTCCACATCCCTACTAAAAAATTCTTCAGTGTCTCCATTTCTTGATGAAATCCAAACTTCTTAGTATGACACACATGTCCTTAGTGTAATACACATACTCCTGCACCTTACTCTAGCTTGCCCATCCTAGGTAATCTACATCTAGTTCTCCTGCAGGTGCTATGCTCTCTGACACCAGAGGCTATGCAATACCCTACTCTTAGTCCACTAAGGAGGAGGATGGTAATTAGGAAATTAATTGTCATCAAATTTTTGTTTATCCTTTAGGCTTAAAAATGTACCATCTCACTCTAGCCAGTTTTTCTCAGTGGTTAGAGCCTCAGCCTGAGGGCTAAAGAGTTGCAGGCTCAATTCTGGTCACTCAATTCTGGTCAAGAGTACATACCTTGGTTGCAGAACTTTGCACATGGTATTTCCTGTACTATAATACTCTCCCTCTCCTCCTCCCCCCCCCCCCAATTTTTGCCCTTTGGGTGATTTCATATCTTTCAAGTATCATTTAATAGTGCCTCATTGTCAGACCTTCCCTGACCATTGTATGATCAAACACCCTATTTTATTAACTTAAAAATTATTTTATTATAATAAAAACAGCTATCATAAGATCAGTTAAGTATGTAACACAGTATTGTCATCTTCGGGGCCCAATGCTGTACAGTAGATCTCTAGAACTTATTCATCCACCATAACTGAAGTATGATACCCATTGATTAGCAACTCTCTACTTTCTCCTGGCCTCTGGCAACCACAATTCTACTCTCTTTCTACATGTTTGACTATGACTATTTCAGATACCTCATATCATGGAATAATGCAGTATTTGTTCTTTGACTGGCTTATTTCACTTAGCATAAAGTCCTCAAGTTTCATTCATGTTGCTGCATATGGCAAGATTTCCTTATTTTTCAACAGTGTGGAAATCCCTCCAAAAATTAAAACTAGGACTACTATATATTCCAGCATACCACTTCTAGGTATTTAACCAAAATAATTGAAATCAGAATCCCGAAGAGATATTACCACTCGCAAATTTATTGTAGCATTATTGACAATAGCCAAGATGTGAAAATTACCTAACTTTCCACTGATGGATGAATGGACAAATAAAATATGGTATATACATACAATGGAATATTATTCAACCCTATTTATTTTTATCATAATATTTTTTGTCTGTTCATATTTTTGGTGTCAGTCTCTCTAACTAAATTGAATTTTCATGAGGGGAGGCACGATGGTGCTTTGTTCATAAAGGTATAACTAGCACCTCACACATAGTAGGCATTCAAATACTTATTGACTGGGTAAACTAAAGACTTCTATTTTAGAGACAAGAAACACAAGCTGAGTTCACAACCACTAAAGAAAACCATGGCATAAATCATAAAACGTTGTGATGCCTAATCACCTCCCTATAGGCAAAAAAAAGGTATTTACATAATCATGACCATTTCAACATACCTTATGCTCACACAGGCCTGCATTTCCTATAATGAACATGATGTAGTAATGAAGCTTTTACAATTATTTTCTATGCCTAATTTGTAAGGTGGCTGATTTGAAAATAAAGTCTTTATTATTTCTCATGTCTTTTTTAGTTCTAATAGTAAAAATTGACATATCTGTCATGATGGGTTGCTTTCTTTTTCACATTATAATATCAGGGAAGGAGCAATTAATTATTGGCTCTGAAGAAAGAACAAAAACCATAAGTTTTTTCTAGATTCTTTAATAAAGAAGAAAAAAAGACTAAATCAGTTTTAAAATTTAGTGTCAGATAATGGCATATGTCATCTTGTGCATGCCTAAGAAAGCACCTTAGCTAAGAACTGTAAGAAGTAAATAACTAAACAGGCAGCAGAAAATCGAAGGGTAACAAAGTATTCACCACATAAACAATTTTTGGTAGCTTTCTAACTAATATACAATTTATATTCATATGTATTTCTGCCTCTTTTGCCTTACGCAGAAGATGTATTGAATATGTTTCTATTGAATAAGTTATTTTTCATTTCTAGTGAAGCCTGGTCTTTTCTTCTCTTTCTCTCTCTCTCTCTCTCTCTCTCTCTCTCTCTCTCTCTCTCTCTCTCGATTTTGAACATTCCAGGCACCTAAGATTTCTTAAACCAGTACACAGAACCTTTAAATTTATCATTTCTCCCTTACTACCAAATTTACCATAAAAAGCTCATAGCTTATTTCCATTTTTAGATTAGATTCCTGTTAGAAGTAGAATGATTCTGAATATTAAATGTAGTTTTGCATGCATCCATTGATACAAGAACAAAGTCAGGTTGTTTCAAAGACCTTTTAAACTCTCATTGTTTTCTGCCTGATCTGTTTTGCAACTCTTATCTATCCACTAAACAAAACACTCCTGGAAATTAATGTGGAAAGTCTATGTAAACTAACTATATTATATAATATATAGCAGGTGGAATGGTTAGGGGCAATCAGGCGGTGAGCGGCTGGAGCCAGCAGTCCCAGATTGTTAAAGGGATGTCTGACTGCCGGTTTAGGCCCGATCCCTGTGAGGGAGGGAGGAAGGGAGGAAGGAAGGAAGGAAGGAAGTTATATCTGTTTTCCAACAGTCAAATCAAAGCCAACAGTATTGAATCTATTTTATTTTCTACTATCAGCTGTGAAGGAGTAGCCCTCCTGCCATAAACTACATAATTGGACAAAAATATAACATAATTATTCACAGGGTTTTATTAGGTGCACTACAGGATTATGATTTCTTCAAGAAGGTGTTTTGCATGGCACAGAGGATAGGAGAATCAACAGAGCACATTTGTATCAATGAGATGAGAAGACGGAGAAACACAAACTATAACAAAGAATAAAATGGAAATTTTAAAGCTCCATACTATACTACTGATATTAAAATTATCACTGGATCAGCTTAACATAAAGTTTCACTGCAGAATAAAAAGAAGGTACAGGTAAATACAAGAAAAAAGAGACTATCCCAAACTTTAAGAAGAGAAAATAAAAAGGCCGAAAAACCTTAGCAATGTAACCTAGCGTAAAAATCCATGTAACTGGCCCTAACTGGTTTGGCTCAGTGGATAGAGTGTCGGCCTGCGGACTGAAGGGTCCCGGGTTCAATTCCAGTCAAGGGCCTGTACCTTGGTTGCAGGCACATCCCCAGTAGGGGGTGTGCAGGAGGCAGCTGATCGATGTTTCTGGCTCTCTATCCCTCTCCATTCCTCTCTGTAAAATATCAATAAAATATATATATTTTTAAAAATCTATGTAACTGAAGTACCAGAAAGAAACCAAAACAAAAGTTAGAAAAAAATATTTAAATAAATAGTGGTTGAAAATACTTTGAATTTGATAAAACTATAAACATACAACCCCCAAAACCTTAATGAATGCAATAGGGATAACCATAAAGAATAGTACACCAATGATTTGCATAATGAAAATTTTTAAAATTTTTAAAAATCTTAAAAGCAAAAAGAATAACAGACACATCACTTACAGGGGAACAACAATAATATAACCAAAGACTTTTCATACGACACAATGCAAACTAGATGATCAAAGAAAGGCAACTAAAAGAAAAAAATGTATTTTTCTAAATATTTAAACTCAACAAAAAAGAACAGCAATTCAAATGTGAATATTTATCTAGACAAACTGAAGTAGTGTGTCATTGGCAGATGAGCACAATAAGAAATGCTAAAAGTAGGAATTCGAACAAAGAGAAATAATACCAGATGAACTCTCAGGACAAGACAAAGTGGAAAGCACAAATATATGGCTAAGTTGAAAAACACTTTTTCCCTCTAGTTTTTAAGTTATTTCAAAGATAATTGACTATTGAGAGCAAAAATAACACTGTCCTGTGAGGTTTATAACATATCAAGAAGGAAAATGTATAATGACAGAAAAAAAAGATGGGAGGAAAGAAAGGGAAAGATATTGTTTAAAAAGACAAAAATATGAACATGCGCCTCACAAAAGAAAAAAAATATATATATATACACACACACACACACACACACACACACACACATACATACATACTAGTGGCCTGGTGCATGAAATCCGTGCACGGCGGGGGGTGGGATATCCTCAGCCCAGCCTGCACCTTCTCCAATCGGACATCCCTCTCACAATCTGGGACTGCTGGCTCCTAACTGCTCACCTGCCTGCCTGCCTGATCGCCCCTAACTGCCCTCCCTTGCTGGCCTGATCTTGCCTCTAACTGCTCTCCCCTGCCAGCCTGATCACCTCTAACTGCCTCTCCCCTGCTGTCCTGATATTGCCCCCGACTGTCCTCCCCTGCCGGGCTGATCTCACCCCTAACTGCTCTCCCCTGCCAGCCTGACCACCTCTAATTGCCTCTGCTTGCCTGATCACCTAATTGCCCTCCCCTGCCAGCCTGATCTCACCCCCAACTTCCCTTCCCTGCAGGCCTGATCTCACCCCCAACTGTCCTCCCCTTCCGTCCTAATTGCCCCTAACACCCTGCCAGCCTGATATCGCCCCCAACTGTCCTCTCCTGCCAGCCTGATCACCCCTAACTGCCTCTGCCTCGGCCCCTACCACCATGGCTTTGTCTGGAAGAAAGTTGGACATCCAGAAGATGGCCAGTTGACCGAGTCTAATTAGCACATTACCCTTTTATTAGTATAGGTAGATTATATAGAAGAGGAATGCTTAAATAGGGGAAGGGGAAAGCCTTTTTCATCAGGAGGAGATGCTCTTGGCAGACAAAAATACATAATCCCTATATCTGGACTGATAGCCAGCCATATGCACTATACTGCCAAACCAGTCATTAAAAAATTGAACCTCTTTCTTACACCTTACACCAAACAGCTGTTGCCCTTAAAACCCCTACTCAGCCTCCACCTTAGTTCTGCCTTCACAGTTCAATAAGATTAGGTTCTGATTGGTCAGTTTCTATGCCAGTCAGCATCAAAAGTTCTGCCTCCTAAGCAGCCATTGGATCCTGGCAGTTCATCCAGATTTGGTTCTGATTGGTCGGTTTCTATGCCAGTCAGCGTCTCCAGGCCTATCTCTGGGCCTGATCAGAGAGGCAGGGCTGATCAGCAGCCCCCATAGCTGCTGGCAAGGCCAGGAGAGAAAGAGAGTCAAAGGATGATCAACAGCTTCCACGGAATCTGTGGATCAGACACTGCTTCTCTCTCCGGGCCTGATATGTAGCCCCCTTGGCAGTCAGTGCTGGGTTGCCATGTCTGCAGCCATGGCAGTCAGCCACTGCAGGACTGACTTCCACAGTGCTGACCCAGCACTGACTGCCACGGGGGCTGCTTCTCTCTCTGGGCCCCGCCTCTCTCTCTCTCTGAGAGGTCAGCAGGTCAGCACGCTTTCCAGTCCACGCCCACCCAAGCCTGCTGCACATGCAGCCTGGCGTTCGGTTGACCCTTTGGTCGTTTTGGATGTTATGGACCCTGGCTCTTTATATATCCTAATATATAAAAACCCTGTGTCGTAACGTCTGGTAATGACCAAGGCTCGACCAACCAGAAGTCAGTCCTGCAGTCAGCGCTGGGTTGCCGTGGCAACCCAGGCTGACTGCTTCGGCTGCAGGCACAGTGCCCCAAAACTGACTACTGAGGGGGCTGCAAATCAGGGCCAGAGAGAGGCCTGATGAGAGAAGCAAGGACTGATCCATTGCCTCTGTGGCAGCTTTTGATCAGGACTTGCCTCTCTTTCTCTCCCAGTCTGGCCAGCAGCCACGCCTCCATTTCTCTCCAGGCCTCCACCGGGAATGCTGATCAGCTCGGCCTTTCTGATCAGGTCCCATTGATAGGCCCAGAGACGCTGACTGGCATAAAAACCAACCAATCAGAACCAAATCTGGGTAAAGTGTGAGGAACCAATGGCTGCCTAGGAGACAAAGCTTTTGATACTGACTGGCATAGAGACTGACCAATCAGAACCAAATCTGAGTCAACTGTGAGGAGCCAATGGCTGCCTAGGAGGCGGAGCTTTTGACACTGGCTAGCATAGAAACCCCAATCAGAACCAAATTGGCCAGCAGAGGAGGGCAGTTAGGGGCAACCAGGCCGGCAGGGGAAGGCAGTTGGGGGCGAGATCAGGCCGGCAGGAGAGGGCAGTTGAGGGCAACCAGGTTGGCAGGCAGAGGCAGTTAGGGGTTATCAGGCAGGCAGGCAGAGGGGTTAGGGACAATCAGGCAGGGAGGCAGAGGCAGTAAGGGGAGATCAGGCAGGCAGGCAGGTGAGTGGTTAGGAGCCAGCAGTCCCAGATTGCGAGAGGGATATCCGACTGCCGGTTTAGGCCCAATCCCACAGAGATCAGGCCTAAACTGGCAGTCGGACATCCCCCAAGGGGCCCCTGATTGGAGAGGGTGCAGGCTGGGCTGAGGGAACGCCCCCCTCCTCCATGCACAGATTTCATGCACCGGGCCATTAGTCCTATATAATAAAAGGCTAATATGCAAATCGACCGAACAGCAGAACAACCAGTCACTATGATGCGCACTGACTACCAGGGGGCAGACGCTCAACACAGGAGCTGCCCCCTGGTGGTCAGTGCACTCCCACAGTGGGACCACTGCTCAGCCAAAAGCCTTGAGCTGGGCTCACAACTGGCAAGCACAGCGGTGGTAGTGGGACCCTCTCCCGCCTCCGCAGCAGCGCTAAGGATGTCTGACTGATGGCTTAGGCCCTCTGTGGGGAGCAGGCCTAAGCCATCAGTCGGACATCCCCAAGGGCTCCCAGACTGCAAGAGGGTGCAGGCTGGTCTGAGGGACCCCCCTGAGTGCATGAATTTCATGCACTGGGCCTCTAGTATAGATATGGTTCATCAATAGTGCATGAAATAATGCTAACTAACATCAGTTAACAGTGAGATGTATATTAAAACCACAATATGATTTTATGATACTTGCACTAGAATAGCTAAAATATAAAAGAACTAAAACACCTAATGTTGGCGAGGATGGGGAGTACCACATGACACAAGCTTTTCGGAAATATGTCTGGATTTTTGTCTCAAAGTAAATCATACACCTCTCCTGGCAATTCCACTACTACATGTCTGCCCAAGATAAAGGAACCATGTGTCCCCAGAAAGATTGTGAGGAATGCTGAGGCTAGTAGCTTTATTTACAAAGGCCTTTCAAAACAAGAAACAACACAAATGTCCCTCAACAGAAGAAAGAAACAATATATGATATATACTCAACAATAAAAAGGAACAAGTGGATAAAACATGCAACACCATAGATAAAGGTGAAAAGGTTATGCTAAATAGAAGAAGCCAAACAGCCCTAGCTGATTTGACTCAGTGGATAGAGCATCAGCCTGTGGACTGAACACAGAATGAGAGTGGAAGAGACTGCACATTGAATAAAATCAAAATGTTGATTACAATGAAGGTGATAATAAATTGAAACTGGGAAAATTTAATAATCTTCAAATTATAGGAAAAAAATACTAAATAAGCTATAAAAGTAAGATTTAGAAATTTAGACTTCATGTATCAATAGGGATAAAACAGGTAGATATCATTATATAATAAAGGTGGTGCTTTTAGCATATTAGTTTGAAGTGATATATAAATTGCAACAATAGGGATGAGATTCTAGAAGCACATAAATGAATATTGCCGATTACAGTAGTTTACATTTCACTCATATACAAAATTCTAGACTGCAAAATCTAGAATAAAATTTGAACCACACATTAAAGGTCTCTATTTATTTTTCTGCTTTTCCCTACTATAGATGGAATTAAACATTTTTTATATTTGGATAGCTATTTGTTCACATTATTATAAAAGTTATTGCAATTTATTTTTAGTTAGTTGTTACAGTTGCCATCTGCTAACCTCTCCTATTAGATTAGACATTGAAAAACAGGAAGTTGGGGGTTATTTATTATCTAAGCCCAGTATCTAGCATGGAGCTGGCCCCCAAGTGTTTTTTTATTTAAGGTACTTCATTTAAACTGCCAATATATTTTAATGAACAATTTTATGAGCTATTAAGAGTTATAATACCTTGCTTCCATATGGATGTCATTCAGAATTTGTAGGGAATTTCCACTTGTAGAAAATAAAGCTTACTAACATTGTGGCCCATAAAAAGCAATGTTATCTGTCATATATTATAAGAAAGAAATCCCTTCTTGTATTGTGAATTCTCAAAACCTAAGTAGAGTGAAATTGCTTTAAGAAAGCCCTCCCCTCCATTAATAGTTTATCCTTTTCAAAACTCTTTTTCTTTTGTTTTTCCTTTTATACTACATCCTCAGCACACTATTCTAGTATTACTGTGGTCTTGATTGCTATGGTCTTCCCTCTATAATTTTAGGTCTTTAAAAAAATACATATTTTCATTGATTTCAGAGAGGGAGGAACAAGGAGAGTGAGAAAAGTCAATGATGAGAAAGAATCATTGATTGGTTGCCACCTGCATGCCCCGCAGTGGGAATTGAGCACACAACCCAGACATGTGCCTTGACCGGAAATTTAACTGTGACCTCCTGATTCACAGGTGGACACTCAACCTCTGAGCCATGCCTGCTAGGCTAATTTTAGGTCTTTATTGTTATGATTGAAACAGGAATTCTAGGGGAATATAGGTAGGCTTAGGGAATTTTTAGAATTGGGGTCAATGGAAAAACACAGGGCTACAGACTGGGAGAAGGTACATTTCCGTAACACAAGGAAGCCAGGCACAGTTTCATTTCCATAAGATAAGGGAACTGGAAATAGCCAAAAAGGTCTATATTTACAAAATAAAGGAGGAAGAAAGCCCAGAGGGAATAGGAGGACAATGAGGGAGGAGGGCCTCAGGAGTTACTATAGTAACCAATATGAAAGGGAATATTGACCAATCAGAGGGATATCAGAGCACAGGAACTGCAGCCTTTATAAACCATGGAAACAGGAAGTCGGTGTGACCCTGGGAGTCCATTCTGTGGGACCCTTTCCCCCTCCCCACATGGGAATCCATTCTGTGGGACTCTTTCCCTCTCCCCACGTGGGAGTCTATACTTGTTCTTCAATAAATCTCCACCTTTGCTATACTACCCTCTGTTCGTAGATTCATTCAACTCCAGCAGACAAAGAATCCAGGTTCCAATCCAAAAATTCTGTTCCATGATCTTCTCTACAAAAGTCTTCAAGTTTTATCCAAGGCTTCTTTGCATTTTAGATAATATTGCCTATTTTCTTGGCTTCAGTTATTACCTATATGCTGACAATTCTCAAATCCATTTCTTTTTGCTTCCGTTATTATGTATATCCTGATAGTTCTCAAACATGTAGCCCTAACCTTAACTTTTTTCTTCAGTTCCATGTTCCCATAGCAGGTTGATTTGTCATTTACTACTGAAACTGCTCCTTATCCAGTGTTCCTGAGCTCAGTATTTTCTCCATGAAGTATCTTACTGAAGCCAGATATGGGTGTCATCCTTGAATTCTCCATCACCTACATCTCCCACATCCGCTAGGTGAAAACTGAATGCTGATTTTTCCCACAATGAGTTTGAAATTCCTTGCTGCCTCTCCTTTCTGACTAGCATGAACTAAATCTTTTCCTTCAGGCTTTCCTTTTTCAATGAGTGTTATCATTCATTTCAGCCAAGAAATTAGTAATCTCACTTTTCTTTCTCTCTCTCCTAATTCTTACCAATTCCTATCAGCTTTAGCTTTAGAATTTATTCTGAATCTGCTATTTTGAATTCTGTCAATCCCACCCTTAACCAGAAAACCACCGTTTCTCTTTCTATAATTCACTCCCCACCATTCACTCTATCACATTAGTCAAAATTATGATAAAAATTGAAAACATCCAGCTATAGAAACAATAACGAGGAAAACCATTTAAAGCAGAAAAGACAGCATTTGTAAGGGATCAAAACTGACAAAAATGTCAATGTGTTTGTAGAATGAAAGAGGACGAAATGTTATTGGTAAGCGGGAGAAGTGGGGGGAATGAGTCAAGATGAAGTGAGCAGTGAAATAAGGAGCTAGGGTATATAAAGCATTGTAGTAACATAACTTCATTTATTACCTTAAATCATCATTCTTGTTAGTAAGCAAAAAAATAGATTGTGAATGAGGTGCAGGCAAAAAATTAAGTGGAGTTAGTTAACAGGTAGGAAATGCTGATATCAGAGAAAAAGTTATGAATGTTGAAATTTTTAAAAGTGCCTGAAATTTAGATATATTTTGGAGATTAAATAGGACTGTGTGGTAGATTGAATATGAGGTGTGAGAGAAGAATAAAGACTGACTACTATAGTTCTGGCTTGAGCAACTTGGATAATGTTGGTGGCATTTATAGAAATAGAGATGTAGGAAAATATTTTAGAGAGGGGACATTATAAATCAAAGAAAGTTTCAGGATTGAACACAATAAAGTTTAGATGCTGTGAGACATTCAGTTGACATTTTATAAAAGTGAGTAAATAAGCCTCCCTCTGCTTTCCATAACATCCTGGTCCTACTACTAAGTAAACAGAATAAGAACTGTCCTGGTTAGTTCTGAGCATGTGCAGAGTGACAGAGTTGAGGGTGGGGATGTAATTTTCAGGGTAATATATAGTTTTATCATAATCAGAATTTGAGGCTCAGGTTGCCTTTCTTAGAAAACACCCTTCCAGCTGGACAATGGAAATTAATATATGCTGACTGTTTTATTGTTGTTGTTTGATTAAAGTGTAATCTAAAAACAATATTACATTAGTTTTAGGTGTACAACATAATAATTTGACATTTATATAACTTATGAAGTGATCACCAATATAAGTGTAGTAACCATCTGTCACCAAAATTATTAATATCTTATTGATTATGTTCCCCATGCTGTTCAATACATCCTCATGACTTATATATTTTATAACTGGAAGTTTGTACCTCTTAATCCCCTTCCATGGTGAATGTTTTTAAGGAAGCAATCTAGCAAATGAAACTGATACAGCCAAATATAAGGCAAGACAAAATGTTCATTCTAAAAAAACAATGCTTCAATTGGATAAAATGTAAAGCCAATAATGTATCCAGTGTCAATATTTCCTGTTCTACCCCAAATATGATGATAGTTCCTATTAGAACATGATAATGATGACAATAACAAAATAAAAAGAGATTTCCACCAAGGTTTAGGATTCTGAGGCCTAGATAAGAACAAATGAGTTATTCATCTTAAGTAGTGAAAATAGTATAAGCAATTTTGAAGGAGGGGTGAAATATTACCTTTGAGTAAGGAACTCGGGGATACAAATTAGTGAAATAATAACACATAGCACATTTAGGAGAATAAATGAAATAATAAACAGAAAAATAAAGTTAGAGTCTAGAAAAAATAGAAGTCAGAGTGAATACTCTTTATAGGGCAAGTGAATAGCAGTAATACATTGGCTATTCTAGCTTTGAGATACACCTGCCCTCTTACCCAGCAGCCATGGTCATTTGTGGGGCCAAGGGAAGAGAGAAATAATAACAAAGCCTGTTCACAGTAATTTGGAAATATCTATTAGTTGAATAATACCCATCATTTTCTTCAAGTTCATCTCAAAGTATATATTTTGATCAGGGTTTATGTAGAACTCAGAACTAGTGTTTGCAGAGTTAAAGATTATTAATAACTAGAGGCCCGGTGCACGAAATTCGTGCACGGAGGGGGGTTGTCCCTCAGCCCAGCCTGTACTCTCTCCAATCTGGGACCCCTCAAGGGATGTCTGACTGCCCGTTTAGGCCCGATCCCTGGGCAGTCGGACATCCCTCTCACAATCCAGGACTGCTGGCTCCCAACTGCTTGCCTGCCTGCCTTCCTGATTGCCCCTAACCGCTTCTGCCTGCTAGCCTGATCACCCCCTAACCACTCCGCTGCCAGCCTGGTTGATGCTTAACTGCTCCCCTGCCAGCCTGTTTGCCCCCAACTTCCCTCCTCTGCCGGCCTGGTCACCCCTAACTGCCCTCTCCTGCAGGGTTGATCACCTCCAACTGGCCTCCCTTGCAGGCCTGGTCCTTCTCAACTGCCCTCCCTTGAAGGCTGGGTGCCTCCCAACTGCCCTCTCCTGCTGGCCATCTTGTGGTGGCCATCTTGTGTCCACATGGGGGCAGGATCTTTGACCACATGGGGGCAGCTATATTGTGTGTTGCAGTGATGATCAATCTGCATATTACTCTTTTATTAGATAGGATAGAGGCCTGGTACAGGGGTGGGGGCCAGCTGGTTTGCCCTGAAGGGTGTCCCTGATCAGGGTAGGGTTCCCTTGGGGCGTGGGGCGGCCTGAGAGAGGGGCCTGTGGTGGTTTGAGGACTAGAGTTCCTCAGCCTAGCCTGTGAGGATCAGGCCAAAACAAGCTCTCCGACATATACTGAGGGGTCCCAGATTGCAAGAGGGTGCAGGCCAGACCAAGGGACCCCATGCACCTGGCCTCTAGTAAGCATATAAGATCTTTGGTTAATCTCTTCCCGCCCTCCCCCCTCCCCACTCCCCTTAGAGAACATTAGTCTGTTCCATGTTGCCATGCCTATGGTTTCTGCTGCTGTGTTGAGAGTTTGCCCCCTGATGGTCAGTGTGCGTCATAGCTACTGGCCAGTCGGCTGGTTGGTTGGTCGGCCAGTCACTTAGGCTTTTAAATATATAGACTAGAGGCCCAGTGCACAAAATTTGTGCACAAGGAGGGGGTCCCCACAGCCCAGCCTGCACCCTCTCCAATCCGTGATCCCTCAGGGGATGTCTGATTGCCAGTTTAGGCCCAATTCCTGCCGGCAGTCGGACATCCCTCTCAAAATCCTGGACCACTGGCTCCTAACCGCTCACCTACCTGCCGGCCTGATTGCCCCTCACCATGCCCCCTGTTGGCCTGGTCACCCCTAACTGTCCCCCACACTGGCCTGGTCACTCCCAACTGGCCCCCTCTACTGGCTTGGATGCCTCTAACTGCCTCCCCTACAGGCCTGGTTGCCCCTCACTGCCCCCCCCAGCTGGCCTGGTAACCCCCAACTGCCCCCCCCCACCACCAGCTTGGTCACCCCACGCAGCCTGCTGTTCGGTTGTCCATCCGATTGTTTCTGTCGTGATTGCCCCTGGCTTTTTATATATTAGGATTCATTGGCAAATAGTTTCTTTGACATTTTATAACACTACGGACTTTTATATGTCACAATAATTCAAAGTTTTTATGTTTTATAACTTTTACATGTAAGACGGAAATATGAGGTCTGTCTGGAAAAGCTGTAGGATGATTTCCTAAAATAATGAGAAGATTATTAGTTTTCAATTCTTACAGTCTATCAGAATCAACTTGGGGAACTTATAAAAAATATGTGTACTTGTACAGAATCTGAGTAAATCTGCCTGAGATACCTTACTCCCTCTAAAAGCTCCTGAAATGGACTAATAAAATAAAATAAGAGCTATGCAGATTTATAGACATTTAAGATATTTGTCATAACTTATAAGAAGTTAAGCAACTTATAAGAAATCTATATATATAAAAAGCCAGTGTCCATGACGACATGACCAAACAACTGGTCACCATGAGGTGCATTGGGCACCTCTCAGTCCCCCCACTCCCCCAGCCTGCGATCAAGGCAGGAAGGCAGGGCAGGACTGGGGACTGGCAAGTGGGCTGAATGGCTGACCTCTTGGTCCTTGCCCCCAGCCTGCAGGCTCCGATGGATCAGCGAATGTTGAACGGGGGAATTGGGGTGGGTGGTGGGAGGACTGGGCTGGCTGTCAGGCCATTGGGATCACCAGCTCATCCCCAGCTGCTTGGGGGCTCAGGCCTGCAGGAAAGCAGGCGCCAGCGATTTCACCTTTATGCGTGTGAGCCAGGCCGTATGCTGATGGAACACGCTGCCTGCTCAGGGCAGCTCACGCCAGGGCAGGTAGGTTGCGGGCATGTCCCACAGCTTCCGTCAGCACCTCAAGCCCCAGCAGCAGTGGCAGCGCCCATGTGAGCAGCCCCAAGCGGGCAGTGCGTTCCATCAGCAGCCGGCCCGGCGCACACGCATGGAGGTAAAGTCGCCGGCCGCTGCTTTTCTGCAGGCCTGAGCCCCCGAACAGCCGGGGATGAGCTGGTAATCCCAACGGCCTGACAGCCCAGTGGCGGAGGCGGCGTTCAGCCTGGGGACTGGCGAATGGGCATAAGATGGCCCTGATCGAAGGAGGCTAGGCCCTACCCGCACAATTTCGTGCGCTGGGCCTCTAGTAGTTATATAACTAAGAATTTTGAAGTTTTCTTGCTTGCCTACATTCTATAGTATTTTCAATTTTAGAATTAAATGTCTATAATCTTAACAAATGTTAATCTTGGAAGCTTATTTTAATGTGCTGATCTGAAGGATATTAGTTTGGTTAAATGGTATCATAAATGAATAAATAGATTCTAAAACTCAGATTTGGGTTGTAAGCAAGGGATAAAAACAGGATGTTCTTTTCTTCCACCTGTTCTTCTTGTCTCCTTTTCCCAATGCTGCATAGACAAGAAGTTGGGAATATAACTTGGCCAATATGAACAGAAGAGCCTGCGTAGAGGTGTAAAAACACAAATGAAGATTGATTGTATAGTGAAGACACTATATAAAAGACTGTCTAAATAGAGAGCTTCTAAAATCAATGTAAAAATTTAAATTTTCAGATGCATGGTTGACTTTTCCAAATGGATTACTGAAAAATAAATTTTAACATTGCATCAACATTGATATAACATAGAATTTGCAGAACCTTCAGAGAGATTGATTCTTTACAAAGAATAATGCACTATTAAGAAAAAAAGACCACTTCACTTTGTCAATCCATTGCTACAGGGAGGTTTTCTCTTGTGAAGAAAGAAAGGAATGGACATCCATTGCTTTAGGCATATGCAGGCCACAAGTGTATGATTATGACCACAGATGTGTTCCAAGTTAAAAAAATAGTTGACAGATGATCTTTTTTTTCAATTGTCATATATAAACAGAAATGCCTAAATAGAGATTGGTACTAGACATATTATCTCCATAGACAAAAGCAATTTCTTTATATTCAAGAGAGATTGGGGGAAATCTGAATAATTCAGTAAAATAACATATATATTAAAAAAGGCTAATTTATAGTAAAAAAACAAAACAAAACAAAAAAAACCCACTAGATCAACAGATAAAATACCTGAGTTTTTGTTCCAAATGAGCACTAATTATATATGACTTTAGGCAAAACTATTAAACTCTGCTAGCCTGGGGCACAATTTTCTCAACTAAAAAAAAATTAACACTTTGGACCAGACAACTTTAAAAATATTATCCAACAGTAAAAACAATAGGAGTGATATACTGTAATTTATAATAAGAAATATGCTATAGTCATCCCATATCCAAGGATATACATTCTAGCATACCCAGTGGATGTCTGTAGCTACAAATAGAATTGACCCTTCTATATACTATGGTTTTTTACTATGCGTACATACCTGTGATAAAGTTTAATTTATAAATTAGCCACAATAAGAGATTAACAATAACTAATATTAAAATAAAGCAATTATAACAATGTCCTGTAATAAAAGTTGTGTGAATGTGGTCTCTCTCTCTCTGTCTCTATCTCTCTGATAACTGATCTCATGGCCAAGGTGACTCCTAAGTGAATAAGGGGCAGGGAGTATGTATGTAGCTTGGCGATGATTGACAAAGGGATGATTCAAGGGACCACACAGGACTTCACAAGATTCCATCCCAATACTCAGAATAGCATACTGTTTAAGCTTACGAATTGTTTATTTCTGAAATTTTCCATTTAATATTTTCAGACCAAGGTTGACTGTGGGTAACTGATACCATGAAAAGCAAACCACAGATAAGGGGAAATTACTGTATATTTGGTCATCCACCCAAATTTCTGGCTCAGAATTCCTAAAGCCGTTAGAATTGCTTAAGCAATGAGAGCTTTAAAGGTGTCTTATGTTAATGAGGTGATTTTTGGAAAGCACCAAGATTATCTAAGGAAAGGGCCTGTTTGCCCGGGGACCCAACCATCTGATTAGAGGTTGGAGCCTTTGGTCAACTCCTAGACTGCTGGGGAAAGAAGAGAAACTGGAAGTTGAATCAATCCTAATGGTCAATGATTCAATCAATCATAACTACATAATGAAGTTTCTATAAAAATCCAAGAGAAGGGGGTTCAGAAAGCCTCCATGTATATAAACCAGAATGCTTCCACATGTCAATATACTGAGCCGCAAATTCCACAAGGACAGAAGCTCCTTTGTTTGGGGCCCTGCCCTATGAGTCTCTTCATCTGGCTATTCATTCATATCCCTTAACATCCATTGTAATAAGCCAATAATCTAGTGAGTAAATGGTTTTTTTGAGTTCTTTGAGCCACTTTAGCAAATTACTTGAACTCAAGGAGGGTATCGTGAGAACCTACGATTTTTAGTTAGTGGATCAAAAGCATAGATGACAAACTGGACTGGTGACTGGCATCTGAAGTAGAGGGCAATCTGGTGGGTCTGAGCCCTTAATCTGTGGAATCTGATGCTGTTTCTGAGTAGACAGTGTAAGAATTGAGTTGAATTGTACGATACCAGGTTACTGTATCAGAATTTCTTGGGAGTGTGGGGAAAAAAATCATACCACAAACATTGGAATCGGGTGTCACTTTACAGAGATTGCAAAAGGGAAACATCATGGCCTTGCTGGTGAGGACACTAAGCCTATAGTCTTATCTCTACAATGAATAAATTATCTGACTTTGAGCAAAACATTCACTCATTTGTTCCTTTCTTTCTTTCTTTCTTTCTTTCTTTCTTTCTTTCTTTCTTTCTTTCTTTCTTTCTTTCTTTCTTTCTTTCTTTCTTTCAGATATGTTTAGTACCTGCTATACTTAAGCTAGGCACTAGAATGTAATAATGAAAAACTAGGGAGAAAAATCCTGCTTTATGAAATTTACATTGTAGTATGGGAGAGAGACAAACAAACAGTTAAACATACTAATTACCAATGTGAACAAATTTTTAAAGGGCAGTAAATGGAAGAAGCACTTTGAAGGAAGCCTCTATGAGGCAGTGACATTTGAGCTGAGATCTGAAAAGGAAGAGCCAGCTATTTAACAACCTAGGAAAAAACATTTCAAGAAGGTAGGAGAGCAGGTGCCGAGGCCCAGAGGTGGGGAGCGCTTGACATATGCTGAACAAAAAACCCTGGGCCTCAGTTGTTGTGTGCAATAAAATGAAAGAAGTGAGCTGGATTAATGGCATTTACCTAGGGAGAGACAGGAAAATACAGATTGCAGGGTCTCACCCCAAGCTACTGAGTCCAAATTGTGGAAGTTGGAGCAAACCATCTGTATAATTTGAAATCTAAAATTATACTGATGTAGTAGAATTACAAACTAAGTGTCCTTAAATGGCCTTTTATTTTTGGCTTTAATAGTCTATGATGCTATAGTTAATTATCTAATTTTCCATTTAAACAACACGTGTAGATTTCATTCATGTTGTAATATAATAAGGCACTATTATATTACAGAAAGTACAAAATAATGATTTATAAATTGTTAGATCAATAAACTTATTTCAGGGAGAAATAAAAAGGATCTAGGTATCTACTTGCTTACCCCCTACTAGAAATAAAACTTTACAAGGGTATCTAAAATTTACTCCTAGTATGTAGTAGAATACCAGGCTCCTGGTAGTTTCTCTACATGCATCTGTTTAATAAAACATGGCAATGTTGAAAACAAATCACAGAAGAATTAATCGATTTGTCCAAATTCATGCAGTGATTGAGAGGGCAAATTTTGCAAACTCAATCCCAAAATTCAGGGAGAGTTAATGTTATTTACTGGCATTAATGGGCATGTTTAACAGTGTAACAAAAATGGTACCTCATAGATCATCCAACATTCAAAATGTATACATACAGCCTCAGAGGAAGGTTCAGGAACCAACAGACATTTATTTGAATAGTTTATATTATGCCAATGAACAGGCAGGAATCTGAAGGAGAGGAGGGTTGAGGGCAGGGGATTGGGGGTGGAGTTTGGGGTATGTGGCAAACAATAATGAAATGAAATCTTTGACTTTAGTGAATTGAAACCAGTGAGCAAAATCCAGACTTTAGATGAGAAGACAGAATTTACATTCTGAAAGTATACTAGTACAGAGCAGTACAGAATTAGCAGTTAATGTGCATAGCATAGAAAATTCTACAGTTTCCAGGTTTAGAAGAGCATGATTCAGCAAATCTCTAAGGATATCTGTTAGGCTTAGGTTCATGTATTTTAGGCAAGCAACAAAGTTCTAAATTAGCTTGAGGCTGAAAAGAAACAAGGGGGAGATGTTTATGTTGCTTTGTGTTTGACCATTTAGGGTATAAAATTGAATATATTCTTCAAAAGTCACTCCTGCCCAGCAGGTGTGGCTTAGTGACTGAGGGTCAACTTAAGACGAAGAATCAAGGTTTGATTCCTGGTCAGGGCACAAGCCCAGGTTGCATACACAATCCCGGTTAGGGGGCGTGCAGGAGGCAGCAGATCAATTATTCTCTCTCATCACTGATGTTTCTATAGTTTTCTTTAAAAGTCATTCCTAATGAGGACAAATATGTGATACCTTAATCAATAAAGAAATTAAAAAAAAGTCACTCCTATATTTTTAGTAATTCTTTTTTTTTTCATTTCAGAAGAAACATATTTACAAAATTAGCATGACCCACATACTTTTATATTTAATAGTTTATACACAGACCATAATATTAAATACAGTTAACTTCTCTTGTGTTCTTCCTGTCTTAAAATCACACAGTATTCTCTGGGTATTCTATTGTGTATTGCTCACCCATTTCTCCCTCTTTTTCAAGACAAATGTGCAACCTTTATTTCTTAAAAAAGATTTTCTAATGTGTCATGTGATCAATAGATATAAGTACCTTCATTTTTTAAATTAGTCTAAGGCTATTTTCCTTTTACTGTTGTATAAACAGGAAATTGAAGGGTAAAATAGTTAAAACTTAATGTTATAGTGCTAATGTGGCTTTTAAATCACGTCAGCTGCAATCACTGCATTATAATTAACAATTTATTGAACCAGCAATAAAATGAACATCACATTACTTCTTAAAGCAGCAGAATAAAATGGCTAATAAATAGCATAAGCCAGACAAATTGCAGAGTAATAGAAATTTTCTTAAGATTTATGGTGTGCAGAAAGATGGATGTGCTATTAGTAGGAGCTCCAATACTTGACAAAATTATTTTACAAAGACATTGTTACCATGCATGTCAGAGTTCACAAGTCTAAGTGGTTTATCCAAATTTCAGCTCTCTGCTATTACAGTGGAAAATACTCATTACAAGGTTTTGAAACTGCAAGCAATGTGTACATTTGCCAACATTCAAACTGCTACTGCCAAAAAGATACTAAAATATTTTATAAACTGTCAAATAACAAGTCTGCTAGCTTAATCTGAGTCTATTTTATACCATACAGACTGTAAAAACTATTACATTAATTCACTTCCTGCAAAACTTTTAAAGCGCAGAGAACAGCCTCTATAGAGGCTGAACAAAGTAAGTGCTTTTTACCTTTTGAAAGCCTGACAATGGCATACTTCTGTTGGGGAAGCATCATTGTTTTCCTGAAATGCAATCACATTCCCTTTAACAATCTGCCATACTAGAGCAATCTGTGAAATAAAGTAAGATCGGGGAAACAGATTAGAATCAAGCTACATGTCTCCCATTACAAGGAGAAGATTTCAATGGAGAAGTGAGATATTTTCAGTGTTTCTGCTGATAATATATGTATCGTGATGCTTAGTTTCTGCCATAGAGCTATAATGTTTATAATTTAGAGTAAAAAATAAATTTTATTATGTGACAATATGCAACAACAATTAGCAATACTTAAGAAATTTCTTTTTAAGTCTCAATTTTTAAATTATTATTGCAGTAGTAGACATGGTAGTAGTTAGCAGGTTCAGTTCTCTATTAAAATGTGAAGAAAGTTAGTGTCCCAGATTTTTGTCACTAATTAGTTCATTCAATAATGAGGGTTATTTTTTTCATATTTAAAGTAAAAATATATTCATCAAATGTTCATAAAATATTGCAGGTCCAAATCTACATACTAAAAGTGGAATGTATAGTATATTTGTACTAATTAGTTGCTAAAAAAGATTGCTGCAGTTAAGCTGCATGATATCTTCCAACGATGTGTTCATGTTAATAGCAGAGGGTAAACTATGACTTGCTCAACTTATCCTATGTAATAAAAGCCTAATATGCTAAGTGTCCAGTCAGCCATTCAACTAATCAAAGCATAGTATGCTAATGATGCTCAACCGCTTGCTATGATGTGCACTGACCACCAGGGGGCAGACACTCCGACCAGTAGGTTAGCTTGCTGCTGGGGTCCGGCCAATTGGGACTGAGCAAGATGGGCCAGACACGCCCTGGAACCCTCCCGCGGTCCTTCCCCAGCCCCGATCATGCACCGGTAGGGTCCCTCAGCCTGGCCTGCACCCTCTCGCAACCCGGGCTGAGGGCCCCCCTGAGTGCAAAAATTTCATGCACTGGGTCTCTAGTCTATATATATAAAAGGCTAATATGCTAAGTGTCTGACAGCCCGACCGGTCGCTATGACGCGAACTGACCACGAGGGGGCAGATGCTCGATGCAGGAGCTGCCATGACACGTACTGGCCATTTACAAAGTAACGTCACTGAGGACCTGACATCCACAAAGCAACACTTGGCTTCCCCCAAGTGGGACACAGACCCCGCCACCACCCCAGAGTGCCCCGCCACCACCCCAGAGTGACAGCCCACCAAATCACAGTCAACGCTACCAAGACCCCATGGCACAAAGTGCAGCCCATGGCCCAGCCCAGCCCGGAAATGGTTGCTGTGGGGGCCGGATAATGATACCATGTAACAACGTCCGGCTTCCTCTCGCTAGTGACAGGTCATTTAACAATAAATGGCACTACAGACCTGGAACCCACAAACCAACACTTGGCTTCCCCCAAGTGGGACACAGGCCCCACTACCACCCCAGAGTGACAGCCCAGCAAATCGCAGCCAATGCTTCCGAGACCCCATAGCACAAAATGCAGCCCACAGCCCAGCCCAACCCGGAAATGGTTGCTGTGGGCGCTGGGTAATGACATCACATAGCAACACCCTGCTTCCTCTCCCTAGCGACTAGCCTCCTTTCAGTTTCTTCAGCCCAGGAATACAACTTGCTTTATAGCCAGGTGCAAACATTTTACACTTTAGCCAAATGACTATGAAGTGTTTTCCCATGCCTCATCTCATTTGATCCTTACAGAAGTCCTGAAGTAGGCAGATAGGAGACTCAGTGGAATCCTATTTTCTTTTCATTAGCTGGAAAATGGAGATTTAGAAAGCTTAGAAACTTGACCCAACTGAAAAGAAGTAAGAAATGGTGGACCTTGCCCTAACCTATTTGTTTCAGTGGATAGAGCGTTGGCCTGTGGACTGAAGGGTCCCAGGTTCGATTCCAGTCAAGGGCATGTACCTTTGTTGTGGGTACATCCCCAGTAGGGAGTGTGTAGGAGGCAGCTGAATTGATGTTTCTCTCTCATTGATGTTTCTAACTCTCTATCCCTCTCCCTCTCCATTCTGCTCTGTAAAAAATTCAATAAAATAAAAAAAAAAGAAATAGTGGACCTTGAAAATGACTTCATGTTTTCTCACTGTGCAGGATATAGTCAAACACTGCTGCAGTTAAATATTTTACCCTTTGTTCTCCCTGCATGATATACAATAAGAATCTGCTTTGCATTGATATTTATTGCTGTGTTGCTGACAATTGTCTGAAAGAGAAGTTGGGGTGCTTCACTGGACTGGAAAATATTTAGCTAAATCAGAAAGCAGGTCTAATTAAGCAAGTTATTCTATATATGTAAAAGGCTAAGTTGACTCACGTATGCGCAATACATATAAAGCACTCGCTGGCACCAATTGCATGCGTGTGTTTCGATCTGTCATTGTCAATAATGAATTTGGTTGACACTTATATTATAGAGAAAGGACAAATAGCAATACTAAAATATTTCTTCTAATTAATTTCCTTCCAATGTGCACAAAATCGTGCACCGGTGTGGTCCCTCAGCCTGCCTGCACCCTCTTGCAATCTGGAACCCCTCGGGGAATGTGGAACTGCCAATTTTGGCTTGATCCCCGCATGCCAGGCCAGGGGACCCCCCCAGTGCAAGAATTCATGCACCGGGCTGGATTCGGCCCAATCCCCACAGGCCAGGCCTAGGGACCCCACTGGTGCACAAATCTGTGCACCAGGCCTCTGGTATGCATTTAAGATCTTTGGTTAATCTCTTCCCACCCTCTCTCTGAGATTCGTCAGACTGTTCCATGTTTCTACGTCTGTGTGTTGACCGTCTGCCTCCTGGTGGTCAGTACATATCATAGCTACTGGTTGAATGGTCGTTCAGTCACTTAGGCTTTTATATCTAAAGATATGGATCAAGATGAGCCAAGCTAAGAGAACTGTTATCAACAGATGCTTGGAACAAAGGCCAACTATTTGCCTGGTAACCACTTTCTGGTGCCCAGAACAATGGCATATATGAGGTACTCACATAATGCTTGCTGAATGAATAAATAATTTGTATGTGACACAATTCTCCTTGGGCTTCTCACATTTTGGCATGTCTTGTGAGGTGAGGCATTGTGTATCTTTGCTCCAAATGGATATTTGATGAAGTGGGGTTCCTCTTCCCCACTGGGTGCTGCTGGGGGTACAATTCTTACCATATCCTGAGAAAAAGAAATTTCTGAGACTCACATGAGAGAACGAGTAATTTTTACTTACGTGGAATTACATCCGTGGGTTTCTAAAGTCCCATTTCCCTTAGTCCACTCATAGAAGAAGTGTAGCTGGGGTTTCAGTAAAGCTAGAAGCAAAGTCAGTGTCCAGAATTTCCTTTGCAAGTTGGAGCTGTGCCCAGTACAGCATCAGGCTACCTGCAGTCCATTAGTCCATTGTATGCGGGAGTCCACATGGCCATGGGCCACAATAAAGAATGCCAGGAATCCAGGTATGAGTCATGAGCCAAGTGTGCCAAGAGGAACCATGAGCATAAGAGAGTGAACTCCTTTGTTTAGGGAATTAAATACCCCATATTTCTGAGCACTGGAACTGGCCACGCCCATTCTGGCCAATGACTCCATTACCAGGTGTGACTGACAACAAATATCTTATCTATGCAAACTTTACTGGGCTTGCGTCTGTCTCCCCTTTGTCCAGTCCCCTCTCCACCGGTGTTTTGCAGGGAACATGCCTATAATGTCTGGCCTTCCCCTTGTTTCCTTCTTATTATTTATAAGTAGGTTAAAACTGCATCAAAACTATCTGTATGCTGCCCTAGCTAGTTTGGCTTAGTAGATAAGAGTGTGGGCCTGCAGACCAAAGGGTCCCTGGTTAGATTCCAGTCAAGGGTATGTACCTCAGTTTCAGGCTCCTCCCTGGCCTGGGCCCTTGGCCGGGGCTCTTGCAGGAGGCAACCAATCTATATGTTTCACTCACATTGGTATTTCTCTGCCTTTCCCTCTCTCTCTTCCATGCTCTTAAAAAAATCAATGGAAAAATATCTTCAAAGGAGGATTAAAAACAACAACAACACCTATCTGTATGCTGAACAGCTTTTGAAAATAGAAATAGTGGCTTCCTTATGTTAATGTAAGAAAAACATTCAAACCTGTAAAGAATTTTTGTGATTTCATTTGAGCCAAACTGTCCACAATTGCCGGGAAGCAGAATCTCAACGGATTTGGATAATGCTCCAGAGAATGGTAGTTTTTCACCTTGTTTTATACATTACAACCAAAGAAGGAGATGCAAGTGGGTTACAAGAAATCCACTGATGATAGATTAGAGGGGCAAGAGAAAGCAAAGTAGGGAAACCTCTGGGATTGGTTAAAAAGTAAAACCATAGACATGTACTTCTTTTACTTAGGTGGGTACAGGATAGTTAACAGTTAACAATTAACATAACAATAATAATTAAGGAATTTGTGGTATCTGTCCTGACACCCTGGGCATTTGGTTGTGCCCTGAGGAGTCATGAAAAGGGGAAGTTACAAGTTACCCTGACATTTCAAGGATATGTTATTGTAGATGCAAAAAAGACAATAGGCTCAGTTAAGGTAAAGATTGACCTTGTCAGGCCTAGGACCTGCCCACCCACCATAACTGCTTTTAGTTAAAGTTTTAATTTCAGACCTTCCTTTGAGTTTGCAATACTGCCAGGCAGGCCTTCCCTGAGCTTGTCAGGTTAGCACGTGGCCTCTATGATCCACACTTAGGAATGATGCTTACTGTTCAATATAAGAGGTTCCCTAAGCTCAAGGTTCATGTCCTATATTGCAACACACTCTGTGTGCATCTTACACCTGGCCTTCTTCACACTGTCCTGTTGAAACTGAGAACTGTAAAACTTGTACAAGAAAATTCTGATTGCTTAGCAACTGCTATTACTTTAAGTAGTAAACTGTCCCTTGTTTTTTATCAGGTGCGTGGTGCTTTTGCCAGTATCCACAAAACTGTCACATCCTAAAGTTAATTTGCAAGTAGGTTAAATCTTAAACCTTCCACAGCTCTTGACAATTTCAAATAGGAGACAGATTGAAAACATTTGTTATGCAAATTAGTCCTTATTTCAAATCCTAACTTTAAAGTCATTAAGTAGCTTACAATTTTGTAGTTAGATAAGTAAACTACCAAATGCAGTTAATACAGAGCAAAGAGAAAAACATGCCACCGAGACCCACAAAGTGCTGTGACATGGTCAGAGGTGGAAGATAGCATATTTGGATGATCAATCAGGGAAGCTTCAGAGAAGAGATGATATTTAAGTTCCCCCTTAAACGATGTGCTGGATTTGAAAGATGGGCATAAAGGAGGGAAGATAAAATGTCAGTCCCCTATAAGGACATGCATGTGAGTAAAATTTCCTAAGCAGGGAGGTATGAAAAGTCATGGCAATGGCAGAGTGTCTAAATGGCTAAAGAGTGGTAAAAAGGAATTGGAGAAAAGTTTGGAAATACAGGTAAGGTGGTATAGATAAACTTTAAGAAAAGTTTAAACTGTTTTCAATAAATTTTGGAAATAGTTTTGAATACAACATGTATTAGTAGTTTATTTAGCTATTAGAATAATAGAGAGACATGTGTAAGTACCACAATGCTAATCTAATTCAGTCATAATATTCCTTGAGGGAGGGAGGTACACTGATTTTGTAAACTTAACAAAAATAAAAAATAAAATAAAATTATATATATATATATATATATACTATATACATATACATAAATATACATATATATGTACACACACACACACACACACACACACACACACACATATATCACAGGATCTCACTTATTTGTGGAATCTAATCAGCAAAATAAATTGACCAACAAACAAAATAAGACCCGAAGCATGGAGGCATGGAACAGACTGACAGCTCTGGATGTGGGGTTGGGAGATGAGAAGAGAGAAACCTATATACCTATATGCATAGCCCATAGACATGGGCAATAGGGGAGTGAAGACCTGGGAGGGTGAGTAGGAGCTGGGAGGAAGGTGGAAGGGAGGGAATGGGAGATATCTGTAATACGATCAACAATAAAAATATATTTAAAAAATTGTCCATTTAGCCTGTCCAGAAAATGGAAACAACTCCCCCTACACACAAACACACACACACACACACACACACACACACACACACACACACACACCCTTGCTAATAAACAAAACAGCAGGACAAGCCTCTCCCAGCTTCTTTCACTGATGCCTGAAAGCATCACCATGTTACTTTTGTTATGCTTTTCAATCAAAGGATCAAAGGTCAGCTTTAGGTATTGAAGCATTTTCTGAATGTCCTACTTCCCCCATGCCCAAAAAAGGGCCACACTTTACCTCTCAGAGAGCGACCTGCCATCCCTGTTTGCCTGGGAATAAGGGCATTCCTGGAACAGGGATCTTCATTTCTAAAACTGGAAAGATCTTAGGAAAACTAGGACTATTCAGTAACCCTAGAAAGGCCCATTAAGAATCACACCAGAAATAATATCCATAAACCACCATTTTTATTACATATTCCTTAGGGTTTCTTATCTGTTCTTTGGGTCCAGTAATAAGTATTTTGTTCATGAAACCATTGATATAAGATCTATCTCCTTGTCTCCATGTTTTTTCCTAACTCCAGCTTTCAATTTGCCAAACTTAACCCTCTTGTATCTTTTTTCCCAGCGTCTCTGTAGCAGTTTCTCACCTTTTGCAAAAAGTGTATATTTAGGAAAGCATGTAGTAGATGCATTCATAGTTAGGTATAAATGTCTGCTAATACTTTAATACTTTTCCCAGCAAACTTGTATATGAAGAAAGAAAACTTGATTCATGGATAAACACTGCAACTCCAATTGCATAATTCATGTAAGAAAATCAAGTGGGCCTGATTTCTATTTCCCTATCCTGACTTTATCAAGCATTTCCACAGCGAGGCCTTCTGATATCTCTCTGTAGGGGTTCACTCATATCCCACACATCAGGCCACAGCTTTGGCACCACTGCTAAAGCAGCTCCAAAGCCCATTCCTCAGGCTTCACCCCATTAGAGCAAGTCTTATTGTTTAGTCCTCCTCCCTGTTAGGCTGACCCCCACTGTGATGCCCCTTTGCAGACCTTTGCTGTCCTGGTGGTCCCCTAAATTGACAACTGACAAAGCACGCGTACTTGCCTTTGGGATTCTGTTAAGGAGTTGTCTGTGCACCAATGTCAAAATGCAGTTCATAAAACTGGTACCCATTGCTGACTCATGTTCTCATAACTGATATTTTATTTTCAAAGACTAGAACTCTACCTCATTCCTTGTTTTCATCTGAATTCTGACCATGCATTCCACTGCCACATTTGCAAACTTGGGTTGTGTGAACAAACTAAAGAAAAATCTTGATTATCAGCCTACCTGATAATCTTGACTACCTCAAACCTGTACTCCCAAATTATGTTGATCAATATATAAGGAAACCCCACTGCATCATCTTGAGCTATGTGGGCCAACCAATTGGTTAACCACCACTTCAGGTGCTCAAATGATAAGCTAAATTTCCACTAGTCAGATATGGACTCTTTTTAACTATCCAATTCTAGAGGGATATCTGGTACAAAGATGAAAGAAACATTACATGATCTATGTGAATAACTCACATTTCTGTGCCCATGAACACATCACTAATCAATCACAGGACACTAAACTGTTGGATTTAGATAAGTTCTTAGAGTTCTTTTGTCCACATCTCTCCAGGCAGCCTCTACAAATCAACTAGATGTGGCAGCCAAGATGAAACTTATTTGCCACCCTCAATCTAGTGGCATGCTTCACCTTTCTAATGACCTACTGTGAATAAATTGTCATACTATGTCAGGGCTTTAACAGCTTTGTTCATGCTACTCTGAGGATGGAGACATTTCTTAAAAAGCTGCAAAGCTAATCCTTTATGAATTCCAAAATTTTCCCAGGCACTCTCTTCCATCTTTAACTTTTTTTATGTTAATCATCCCACTTATCCAGTGTCATAGTTTTCTAGCCAATTGTTCTTTAGCTAGTTTAATGCCAATATCTTCATCAGAAGAAATCACCTGTACTGCCTACCCAGATATAAATTTGACTTTTCCTCAAGTCCACCTTTTGGGTTTATCCTTTAGGTTCTTAGTCTACAGAAAACAGGCAAGTAGAAGCCAGGAGAAAAACACCAGCCCAATGCTTAATGATGCTTAATGATTATAAGGAAGAGAGATCAGATGAACACCAGGATAGGACAAGAGGAATGGGTCAAAGTGGCACTATATAGATACCATATTTACCTACCCATGAGGCTACTATTGATGCCTCTCATAATGAGAAGTCATAGTTTACAAAGTAGGTTAGATCAATTAGGGCTTCTGTGTATGTGTGCGTGAGGGCACGTGCATGTGTAAGCACCCATGCATATATGTGTATACACTGTGTGCCCACGGCCATGTATATTACAAAAATAATAACTCTAGAACTCCTTTCACTATAATCACAATTTGATGTATACATATTTTTTCTGTATGCATACAAACTACATAAAGTAAAATATCAAGGATCTGTCACAATCATTATGCAATCCCTCTTCTCTATCTGTGTATCCTTTTTATCCTGTCTAGAAAGGATGATGTGAGGCTAATATTTCTAAAAGGATTTATGAATGTTTGGTAGTCACAGTCAGAGCTTTAATTTATTTTTAAGTTAAGAAGCTTCCCAGGTCTTTTGATTTAAAAAATGTCCCTTTGAATATTTGAGTACTGTGATACAGATTGCTCTGTCTCCTGAGACCCTCATAATACACCTCCCATGTGTGGTCCTACTGATCCATTCATCTCACCTTATTAGCTCCTCTCACAAGTCTACTCCAACTAGCCTTACCTTTGACTGGATGTATTCGAAAATCCAATAGATAATAAGTCTTTCTTCCACTGTATTAAATAATAAATATGATTTGCAAGTGATTTTGATGAACCTTCTAGATGTATCTTCTAGGAAAATTTCAAGTCTAATATCCATTCAGAAGGTGACTGGTATGACTTTTCTGTAGGCTTTCAGTTTAATAAATCATCGCTATATATTCTGCCTGACAACCTCCTGACACATGTATGTGCAGAACAACAGATACCTTTAATATTTGCTTTCCTCTTTTTCTGTTTGGGTTAAACTGTATATCATCAAATGATGTGAGGCCTAGGTAAAAAATATAAAAATAAAAATCCAGAGGAACTGTCCTGATTCGGGATGAATGCTAAGAAAACTTGAATAAGTAGAAACTGCTGCTGATGTGAGTTAGCAATCAACTTTGGTATTATTCAGACTTATCTTATAGGTCAACAAGATCTTAAGTACACCAGGAAACCAGATGTTCTGAGATGATCAGGAAGATGAGGAAATGAGGAAAGTCTCATGTGGCCTTCAAACAGTGGAGACTCCTAATCTTCTACCAAATACAGAAGCTAATAAATGGCACAGAGAAATTTAATCCAGATGAAAATGACATATCAGCCTTTATGTCATTCTGTTTTACTAACTTTTATATGACATACTGGGAGACAGGATAAGGACACAGGGAATCGGATACAATTCAGTTTGGGATTCCTTCTGGAATGTTCCTGCATTTTAAGCAAAAACGCCCAAGGCAAACATGTGGTGAGTATACCAGATGGGTGCATTTTTAAATCTGCAAGCATAATTATTTATTCCAAATCATTTGCCTAATTGATTGGCAGCATGATATTGTTGAAAGTTCACTAGTAATTGAATCAGAAGTTTGGTTCTGTTTGGAAGACTCTGTGCTTTGGGTCAGGCTTTGCAAACCAGTATTTGACTCCCAAGTCTACTCTTTCCCACCCTCCCCCCGCCCTTCCTTAACTGTGTATGAATAACACATAACCATTTTATCTATCTCAGAATTAAATGTGACGATGTGAGTTTAGTGTTTAGCTCTCTACCTGGTACATTTCAGGTTCCCTAGAAATGTTACCTTCCTTTTTTCTCTCATGCATCATCTTCTATAAATCACTTTACCTCTCTAGGCTTAAAGCTTTCCAATTGCTAATCTATTGCTTTTAAATATTGACCTTCATTACCTTATCAGCACCCCAGGTTGTTGACAGGGCTTTCAGAGAATCGATCAATCATAATTTTAAATCAAACTAAATTAGTTACAGTCTGTGTAAGATTTTTTTTTCTTCATGAAAGTTGGCATCTCTGACACTATATACATTTGAAGCTACCCAGATCAGCACACTGAGGATGATAGGAGAGTTCAGAAGACCAAATCAGAACAGAACCAAGCAGTTTTGTTTCTGGCTATCTGTGCCTTTGTTGTAAGGAAATGACCTCTCAGCATCCTATTGAGAACCATGCCTTAATGGCAGACATTTTTCCCCCTCACTGCCATGAATATGTCGGAGAAACTGCAGAATAAAAATGCAAAATAACAACTATATTTAGATACACTCCCACACAGACTTTAAAGCTTAATATTTCACTGAGCACAACATGGAAAGACTGAATTAATAGCCATAACTCTTCCACATCACTCATGCTTCAAAGTTCTGTCATTATAGATTTCTTTGGCCTACATTGTTGCAAAATTAGCTAACAACAGTAATCTTTCTTTACTATAACATTCCATTGTACTTCATAAGAAAAGACTCATTAGATTAATTCCTCTTTTCACTCTGTATATTCATGGAAATTTCATCAATGTTACCATAAATGACAGATTTCTACCAAATAAAAATTAAATGTGAGTAATTTTAGAACAATTATTTACAATCAGATTCTAAGTATCTATACTAATAAAAGGGTAATATGCTAATTAGACTGGGAGAACTTCTGGACATCCTTCCGGACAAAGCTATGGTGGCGGGGCCGAGGCAGAAACGGTTAGGGGCGATCAGGCCAGGATGGGAGGGCAGTTGGAGCTGATCAGGCCGGTGGGGGGTGGGGGGGCAGTTGGGGTCAAGCAGGCTGGCATGCAGAGTAGTTAGGGGCGATCAAGCAGGCAGGCAGGTGAGCAGTTAGGAGTCAGCGGTCCCGGATTGCAGGAGGGATGTCCGACTGCCGGTGATTAGGTCTAAAGTGGCAGTCGGACATCCCCCAAGGGTCCCAGATTGGAAACAGTGCAGTCCGGGCTAAGGGGCACCCCCCCATGCACAATTTCATACACCAGGCCATTTATAAGATAATCATGAGAACAAATTCATTTATGGTATAGTCTATCCTCAACTTTGTAATCAACTGGTTATGTCACAATGCATAAATCATTTAACTTCTCTGATTCACAATTATCCTCTGTGTAAAATGCAGCAATAGTCCAAGTGATTTTTACAGTATATTCTGATTTTCACATTTTTTAATTCTTAATGGAGCAAATCTCCAAAATTGACCATTGAACAGAGCACAAAAATGATTAGACAATGAAACCATGCAAAATCAAGGAAGGGTAAGGCATCAAAAAAGCACCAGGAACTTGATCCTTTATTGCACTGCATCTTTACATAATGCAAATTTTAGAACATTTATTCATATTGAACTAAGAGGCAGAACTATTAAAATAATACTTAAATTATATATATATATATATATATATATATATATATATATATATATATATATATATATACATATATATAATTGTAGACGTATGTACACTGAATATTATTAGAGATTATAAGTTGAAGGAGGTGCAAAATATCTTTTTTTCTCCCCTGGAGTTTTAAATATCAATAAAAAATTATCTAGCCTTGACAACTAAAATTAGTCTCAAGTTTGGGGGCTATTTAGAGCAATATCCTATATAATAAAGATGTAATATGCAAATGTTACCAAGTAATGACCGGATCACAGATCAGCACGAGGTTGGGGCAGCGAGCTATAAGTGGGTGGCAGAGAGCTACAGGAGGGGGCAGGACAGCAAGCTATGAGGAGGGGTGGGGGGAGCTACAGGAGGGTGGGGCAGTGGGCAGAGAGCTCCTGGAGGGAGGCAGCAAGCTACTGGCGAGCTACTGGTGCACGGATTCGTGCGCAGGGCTACTAGTCATTAATAATAGGGCTTATGTTATAATACAAATGGAATACAATTTAAATTCTTCTAAATTAAGCCATATGTCTTAAAATCCGCTTATTACTTTATATTTTTTAAATTAATGCCCAACAATGGTGATAACTAGCAACTCTGAACAGTCTTTTTTCTACATTATCTTGGGGTCAAATTTCTAAAATGGAATGAAACAGACAATAAAATTCTAGCAACACTAAGGAGTATTCTAGAATCACTAAATAATTGTCCTTATGGAGTTTTATGTATTTTTCATTGAGGCATTGTTTTAAATATATAGCAATTTTTGAACATCAATGTGTTCTTATTGTATCAGATCTTATTTGAGATATGCAAACAAAATTCTGAGTGCCGTATCAAGGAACCACATTCGTGTATTCATTGTTTCATTTAATAAGCATTTAGAGAACCGTTACCCTTTGCAGCACTGGGTGTGATAATATCTATGAGCACTTAAATTATTTCCCATAAGATTTATGATGTTTTATAGGGAGTGAGTACTGACAATGCCCAAAGAATGATTTTTAAATGACCTTCGCTTTGCCACGGCTCAGAGGAAAATTCTCATGGATGGCAAAGAAAATAGAGTACCAAATAGAACAGTGATATATCTGGGAGAAAGAGAGACACTGCCAAAACAGGTCTCCTCAATTTTCTTTCATTAGTAATGGAGGAAGCCACAATTTTGCAGAGAACATTAAAAGAAAGCAAATGTAGCATAGAAATCAATCTATTAAAGACCCAGTAATGAGAGATCATTCTTTGAGTGGCGAATAAGCAAAGCCTAAGATATTTTCAGCAATTAGTAGTAAAGTCCATAAAACCAGGAGCAGTCATTGCAGCTCCGATGTCATAGAATGACATTTATAAAAAAAGACCATACCTTGAAATGTTATCTTTTCGTAGATAAATAATCATCAGATCTTTACCAATGAGGAAGTGGGGATTTATAAGAGAACAAAGATGAATATACACATATGTGTATATGATGTATATGTATCATTCCATCAGTCTTTAAAGTTCCATATTATACTACTGAGACCTTTATAGGCTAATCTGGGAAGAACTTTTTTATTATTATAGTCAAGAGTCTGGTACGATGAATGGGTGAATTAGATAGGTAGTACCTCTTACTAAATCCCATAAGTTCAGAAGAAACATATAGGGTTAGAAATGACATTTTATGGTATCATATGATTATTATTACTACCTTCATCACCATCATTAGGTAGTTACAAGTTAGATGAATATCTTTGTTGTGTACCTGTTTAAAGTTTTTCTTTATTTTGTAATTCTGACATGCACATTCAAGTATTACAAAGATATCTAAGGTTTGACCACAAAAGCTGTAAATTTTAATAAATTAATATTTTTAGATTAAGAGTTTCTTATATACTTAGTCTGATCATACTCTCTGCAACAAATATTACTTCATGAATCAGCACTGAAATGAGTATAGATGAGTCACCTGGAAAATTATGAAATATATACATCCTAAGGCTCCATCTCTAGTAATCTAACAGTATATGTAGAATTTTTTTGGTTTTGTATAGAGATCTCCTGTGAGTTTGATAGGCAGCCTTAATCAGGACTAACAATTGAGAGGGCTTCAAAAGAAATATAAGGCATGTGCCCTGACCTCACTGACTTGGTGTTCCTACAGAAAACACAAAATGAACGAGTATCAAAACATTAGGACACATATGAACTATAGTATCCCATTATGTCATACTGTTTAACTTAGATAAATGCTTAGGAATTCAGAGATTCTGCGTGAGATCAACTAAGATCAGCAATGTTTGCTTGGACCAAATGGATGTGGGATGGGATTGTGCAGGGCTATTTATATGTGAATATGTTGGGGGTGGGGTGGGGTGGATGAGATGTTCATGTGAGAGAAACCACATGGCTAAAAGTCTCTGAGCAGAAATAAATATTAATATGTTAATGAGGTAGTAAGGAAACCAATTCAGATGAAGAAGGACATCTTGTTTGATAGGTTAGAGACCTTGAAATTCAGACAGTGATTTAGATTATATGGAAGGAGGTAATATTTGAGGACAATGAAATTAGCCAGTTTATAAGGACAGATTCCATTGTGTACAGCATAGGAACGTGAATATACAGATTAAAGGAAAAGAATTTAATGAGTGTAAAAATAGGAGAAGGGTGGTTCAATTTTCAGATAAGAAAGGTGATAAGAATGGGTGATGGGTTTTCTTTAATAAAATAAAGTCATAGGTTTAATGTAGTGGTCTGTACGTATGGATAATTTTTCTGCATGAGATTTATAACAATCCCACTTTTGTGTGTTTGTTTGGAAATCTCCATAATATGTTCAAAAATTAATCCAGTTTGCAGTCTAATCAAGGCACAACATAGACACCAATAATGGTAATGAAAGTACATTGAGGAGACGCAGACTTATACCACCAACCCTCTCACATCAAACAAGACTTCTCTCTTCCCACTTATTTCCTGGAGTGAAACCTTATCTCTTTCTCCCTAGTGGCTGTCAAAAGGGTGGTTTAGAGGAGCCAGAGAGCAATTGCTCTGCTGTACATTTTCCAGAAGTAAAAAAGGTGTTCACTTCCCAGCAATTCCCAATTTACAGGCTGTATCTTCCTGAGTTTCAAACATTATTGCCTCTGATTATAGAATCATTTATTGTAAGAATAAAATAAAAAGTGCCTCTGCTAGCTATCTTTCTTACACTTGCATTCCCATTGGAAACCCTTCTGCTATGGAGGATGTCTCCTACACTGTATGGGAATGCTAACGTTTTCTGAACTCACTGGCTGTCCAGGAATAGGTAAGTCCACACTTGGCTCTGCCCTGCACTTTCTCCCCATGGGAAACCCCAGAAGGGAAGAGAATTAAGTTATAAAACCAATCCTCAGATTCCTACCTGATCCATATGCAGAGAGAGGAGGTCTGTTTAACCGATCTTGATATTTTGGATACTCTTTTTCCCTCTCAAGGCATTTAGTCACATCCTGTAGTGTTCCAGGAAAATAAGCTTTAAAAATCGTTAAGTTTTTGTTTATTTATTTGGTTGGTTTTGATTTGATAGTAAATTCTCACCTAAAAATTTAGGGAATGGGTTTAACTATTTATCTCCCTGCTTTGCCTTCTTTGTAAAAACGTTAATCCCACTGTGTGAACATCTTACCACTAGCCATAATTAAGTCTTCTTGTAATTTTTCTCAGTAAACCCTTTCACTGAGCAAATATTTATTAAGGGACTCTTATGTGCCAGGCACTGTTTTAGGCACTTGAAACACATCTATGAACAAAAGAGACAAAGCTTCCTGGCCTCATGGAACTTCTATTCTGTCAGAAAGAGGATGACAACACACAATAAATTAGCTGCAACTTCATATGTGATAGACAATTTCCTCAGGCTTTTTAGGATGAAAGAATTCAAACACAGAGATGCTGAAATATTTTCACAGTGTACACTCATAAAGATTCTTCATTTAGCATACTATTTAATACTTTGTGGTATTTGTTTTAATATATATATATATATATATATATATATATATATATATATATATATCCTTCTCAAGACAGACATTTGAGTATCACATTTTAGTGTACCAGTCAGATATTTTCTGGCCCAACTTTAGAATATGTATTTAGTAGAAGGGAATATACTAGTAAGATTTCTGATAGTTTAAATTGAAATTATAAATGTAGGATAACTATAAACAATAGCACAAGCAAAAACTAGAGAGGATATACATTCTCCTCCTATATTTAGAGCACCATCCATGCTTACAAGCATTGGTATGCCAGACTGAGCTGTCATGAAGATGGTTTCAATGAGGAGAGCAGAAATACTGTCGAGAAATCAGCAACAACCTCTACTAGTAAAGTCCCATCCAAAAGGCAGGGCCAATAATTAGATCATGCTTCTGGGATCTACGGAAGGGGAAAATTTTGAAACTCATTCTAAAGGTATGTCTTTGAAATAATGTTCTTAAAGGTTGAGTAAGTGCAGTGTTCATGACAGAGGCAGGTTTGGACAGGAGAGTCAGACAGATCTGGCCACTTAGTAGGCAATTCTGAACATTTGTTTAAACTTCAATTTCCCAATGCATAAAGCTAGACTAATAATGTTTATCACAGGAAATGGTTGAAATTCAGAGGGAAGGGGGCAAGAAGAGATTAACCAAAGAACTCATATGAATATATGTGTTACCTATGGTCATAGACACTAATGTGGTGAAGGTCTGGGTTTGTGGGATGGGAACCAGGGGGAGAGGAGCAATGTGGAAGGGAAATAAGAGTATTCTGTGACACTCTCAGCAATAAAAATAACAAAAAATTACACAGGATGAAACCATTAGACAAAAGTAAATGTTTAATAAGTAGTACCTATATTATTCTTACTAAGTTTCTATAGAAAAATCATATAACTAGTAAAAAATAATCTACTGATATTAAGAGGTTCCTGAAGAAAAAATAGCAGTAGGAAAAAACAATTATTTTTAGTATAAAAATTCATAATTAAAGAATGGACTGCAGCTTTAATTCAATTGAGGTAGATACTAGCCTCATCATTTAATGGCTATGGGTTTTCCCATATAATTTAAGATCTGTAAACCTTGAATTTCTATCTGTAAAATGTTATCTACCTCAAAGTTCTTATTGCATAAATTAAATAGACCTATTATTCTAGACATACCGTGTCAAGTAATATGGACACTGCATCAACCTATTAGATTGTCACAAATTTCTGATTAAAGAAACATTTCAGTATAGCTGCCTACAGGGCAGTGCATAAAGTAACAACAATGGATCATTAATATTGCTTTAATGTAGGTGATTCTAGTTCTGAAGTGTTTTCATCCAAAGGAAAATTAAATAGGGTATGTTGGAAGTACATGCACACAAGTTTTATTAGAGACCCAGTGCACAAAATTTGTGCACTGGGGGGGGGGAGGGGGTTGTCCCTCAGCCCAGCCTGCACTCTCCAATCTGGAGCCCCACAGGGATCAGGCCTAAACTGGCAGGCAGTCAGACATCCCTCTCACAATCTGGGACCGCTGGCTCCTAACCGCTCACCTGCCTGCCTGCCTGCCTGATCGCCCCTAACTGCCTTGCTTGCCTGCCTGATCACCCCTAACTGCCCTCCCCTGCTGGCCTGATCTCGCCCCCAACGGCTCTCCCTGCCAGTCTGATCTGGCCCCCAACTGCCCTCCCCTGCCGGCCTGGTTGCCCCCAACTGCCCTCCCCTGCCGGCCTGATCTCGCCCCCAATGGCCCTCCCCTGCCGGCCTGATATCGCCCCCAACTGCCCTCCCCTGCCAGCCTGATAACCCCTGACAGCCTCTGCCTCTACCCCTACTACCATGGCTTTGTCTGGAAGGAAGTCGGCATATTACCCTCTTATTAGTATAAATAGATTATATAGGATAGGATTGCTTAAATGGGAGGGGAGCCTTTTTTATCAGGAGGAGATGCTCTTGGCAGACAAAAATACATAATCCCTATATCTGGACTGATAGCCAGCCATATGCACTATACTGCCAAACCAGTCATTAAAAAATTGAACCGCTTTCTTACACCTTACACCAAACAGATGTTGCTCTTAAAACCCCTCCTCAGCCCCCACCTTAGGTTCTGCCTTCAGAGTTCACCCAGATTAGGTTCTGATTGGTCAGTTTCTATGCCAGTCAGCGTCAAAAGCTCTGCCTCCTAGGCAGCCACTGGCTCCTCGCACTTCACCCAGATTTGGTTCTGATTGGTCAGTTTCTATGCCAGTCAGCGTCTCCGGGCCTATCAATGGGCTTGATCTGAGAGGTGGGGCTGATCAGCAGCCCCAGTGGAGGTCAGAGAGAAAGAGAGGTGCAGCTGCTGGCCAGGCCTGGAGTGAAAGAGAGAGGCAAGTGCTGATAAAAGCTGCCATGGAGGCTATGGATCAGACCCTGCTTCTCTCTCCCCAGGCCTCTCTCTGGGCCTGATCCGCAGCCCCCTTGGCAGTCAGTGCTGGGTCCAGGCTCCTGCAGCCGAGGCAGTCAGTTCTGGGTTGCCCCGGCAACTCAGCGCTGACTTTCAGTTGGTCAAGCCTCTGGTCATTGTGGATGTTTTGGACCCTAGGTTTTTATATATTAGGATAGTTCATATTCACCAGAGCATTTCCTGATGCTAAAATCCTTAATGCTGATTAAAATATATAAACATTTTAGATGCTCAGTGGTCAAAGCCAAGCACATCAGAAATGATAAAATTAAGCAAAACAACAAACCTAGGATGTAGGTATTTATCTCCATTTTACCAAATATAAATAATCCTATATATAATAAAAGCCACAAGATGGCCACCACAAGATGGCTGCATGCTCAGTGGAGGTGAAGCCTGGTGGTTGCTCCACATGGTGAGGCCTGTGGGTCCCGCTGCTCTGCGCAGCGTGGAGGAGGCCGGTCCCGGCATCTCTGCCGCCTCGCATGGAGGAGGTGGGTACCAGTGGAGGAGGTGGGTCACAGCAGGAGAGGGCAGTTGTGGGTGATCAGGCCAGCAGGGGAGGGCAGTTGGGGGCAATCAGCCTGGCAGGCAGAAGTGGTTAGGGGCAATCAGGCAGGCAGGCAGGCGAGCAGTTAGGAGCCAGTGGTTCCGGATTGTGAGAGGGATGTCCGACTGCCAATTTAGGCCCGATCCTCTGGGATCAGACATCCTCCAAGCGGTCCCAGATTGGAGAGGGTGCAGGCCGGGTTAAGGGACACCCACCTCCATGCATGAATTTCATGCACTGGGCCTCTAGTGTTAAATAAAATTCTTAAGATTACATACCCAATGAGAGGTGGAGCTGGAATCTGAGTCCAGATGAATCTGAGTCCACATCAAACAGTTCTGTTTGCCACACCATGTTATTTCCCCACATCTCATAACCTCCCTATTAACACGTTAAGCACCATGTCAGTCACCGGTGACTGAAATGGAAAGGAAGACAAAACAGGCTTGGTGCATAACGGGTTAAATGGGTCTATCTACACAAAAGAAATATTTTAAAGCCATTGAAATTCTTAATAGATATCACTATGGTATCTCCTACCTGTTGTGCAATCAAAGGAGGTTTGCAGCTAAACAATGTGATGATTGCTTACGGCCTTGTTGTACAGAATTATTCTTCTTATATGTTTTCACTATTGTGTTGGCATCTAACATGGCTACTAAAGGTAAGAACAACTATAGTTGGCACTTCAGGTTGCCAGTATAAGGGCCATCATTTCTTTTGAAAATCCTACTTCTCTTTTGCTCTAAATTCTTATTTCAAGCCAGAGCCATATGTATCAGAATTAAAAAAGGTAAACACTAGTTGCTATTCAAAGTGTGATCCCCAGACATTAAGAGAGGGCTTCTTAAAAATGCAGTATCCGGATCTTCTGAATTAGAATCTGTATTGTAAGAAATCCTCAGGTGATTAGCATGTACATTAAAGTTTGTCAATCACTAATTTAAAGATGTGAAAAATGTCCTAGTTGTATTCAATATGCAAACCTTTTTCCTCCCCAAATCCTGTCTTCAAAATATAACTTGCTAACTTCTTTTGTACAGCTAATCTTGATTATAACATTCATTTGAGGCAGATAATATGTGAATTGTTCAAATTAAAAAAATAAAATTTAAAGAATGCTTTATTTTCTTAAGAGAATAAATGAAGCAAACAGGAATAAAACAATTATGTGGTTTATAAAATAGTGTACTGCCTGACTGTATATTTTTCCTTTGTTCATTTATTTTCTCTGAAATTCACCTCTATTTTAAAACTGAAAGTATGCATAGGTAGTTTAATGCACAGGGTTTCCTCATTTGGACCACTGGAAAAAGACAAGAAACTTCCCTTTGGACACTGTATATCAATCCAAATCTATAACTAAAGATTAACTAAGAGAATTTCACCGTAAAGATCATAGGTTTTATTTCAACATTTTCAACATCGTTGTATTTTCAAAGTACAATGAAATTTGAATGAAAATACTTTTGACATATAAACATATTTTCCCCTCCAAAGACCTATACAAACAAATGAAAAGAATTAATTCCCATATGCATTTATCTGTAAGAGGACATGCTCACTTATAACAACATAAAATGTGTCTTTTTTGCCTTGACTACCTAAGTGATATGACTGTGAAGATAAAATTTCCCACTTTCCCCCAGAGTATTGACTTGATATAAGCTATTTTCAAATGTAAATGTTTCCTCGAATTCAACATGCAAAATGTATAGAATTTTATATTTATTCTTTAATTATTTAGTTTATTTAAATAAAAACATCCTGCAACTTTTGACTTTACACAACTACACAGACTTTTATTCCTTTTAGAGTTAAGTATAACAGTAGGCAATGGCACAATTTTACTCAATTCATGGTAGGCTATGCTTGCTGGGGAAGAACACTGTTAAATTGAATCAGCATTTCAAAGTAATCAAACAAACTACATTCCTAGAATATTCCATAAGAGTAAAATTGTTTTCTAATCTGCACTAAGATCCTATTCAATAAGGCCATTTTCTTATCAAACTATAAATTTGGGAACAAAATATTGTATTTTAACATGGTACCATGAGCATTTTAATTCTTTTAGAGCCAAAATAATGATAAACATGGATAATAGTAATAATCCCTTTCCCCAAAGAGTCCTAGAAATCCTAATTTACTGACTGGTAGCTACTTTCACTAAGGAGAAATACAGTAATTTAATAATCTTACCATAGCAGTTTTCACTAAAGAAAATTAACTAATTCATTATTGCTTATAATTTGCTGAGGCATAGCTGCCATATTTGTAAAATCAGCAGGTTCTGAAAAAATACAAGTTTTTAAATGAATGTTCAATTTCCCACTAAACACATAAATGATACAATTACTTAGCTCCCTCTAGTGCCAATTTCTAATATAAACTTAATTGTAATAACCCTATTCACCATGCAATTTCAGAGCAAATTAAAATTTTACTTGGCAATAATTAAAAAGTAAACTTTCAAGGGTTTAGTAGTGTGAGCTTGGGATCAAAACTAAGCAAGATTCAAGTGACGATGCTGTCATAGGTGGGCTCATGGCTGCAGTTTTCATTGCAAATTTTATCTCATACGTTTTAATTAAAAACAAATAAACCACGTTACTAGTAAAAGAATATTGATAAATTAGCACATACCATTGAGTATATTTTTATGCCTCAAAAAATAACCTCATTTAATTTGTGGTTTGTACTCATTATTGTTTAAACATTCTTAAAAATACAAGAAGACTTCAATATTCCTATCAATGTATACTAGAATAAATTTTAATTTGAAATTGTAGATTAAATCACAGCAGGCAAAGCATATGGATTTTAAGAAACCTTAACAACCAAAAATATCTAATTTAATAAAATGACTTAATAGATATATATTTCCTTAGAATTTCTCTTACACTGAAGTATATAGATGAAAAATGAATGTGTATTTCTAACTAAAATAAAACCCCATATATTATTGTTCTTAATATGTAAAGCATGTTGTGTTGAGTGCATTTGAAGACAAAATGACACAATTTGGAAGAAGAGCAGAAATAGCTGCAAACAGAATTTCACTCAAAAATTGAAATATAACTAATGAACATTAATTAAAAAAAAACTAAATGTTTCACAATAGTATATATATATATATATATATATATATATATATATATATATATATATAGTTTGTTTTGTAATATAATATAAGGGCTAAGAAGGACAAGAGCAAGAAATTTGGAATCAGATGGTATGTATTATTGATTAATAGAACTGCTAACTGTAAGTCTGGATAAAATGCAGATATCACTTTAATAGGGTTATTAAGAAAATTAAAGAAGACACCTTATATGTGAAACACAACTGAACAATGACTACTAATAACTTTTTTTCCAATATGTTGGTAATGAGAGAATGTCCAAAAATAAAAATAATTTATATTTGAATTATACTTGTGGACATTGAAACACAACTGTATTCCTAACTGCTTAGAAATTTCTAAGAATTAGCATTTTAAAAGTATCTACTTTTGTTTCAATACACATTTTTGTGTCTCAAAGCAAAAGAGAAAATTTCTCCTTAGCATAACTGGTGATAGTTTCACATTAAAAGTAAGTGATAAGCTGTCTTTCCACTGAGCTGAGTGTACAGATGTCATGGGGGTGTCTGTGTGGGGGGTATGGGAAGAGACTGGACAAAAATCATACACCTATGGATAAGGACAACGGGGGGGAGGGAACCGGGTGATGGGGAGATATGGGGGGAAAAAAGGAGAAACAATTGTAATAATCTGAACAATAAAGATTTATTTAAAAATAAAAAATAAAAAAAGATTCTGAAAAGTGTTTATATCTGAATGTGCTGTGAGTTTACAAACTCAGTAAAGAGCCTTTATAAACATTTTTAAAAAATATTTCAGAAATTATAGTAAATAACTAAAGCTATTATCACTATAGTCTTTGGAACATTTTTATTTCTAAATCTTAAGAGATAAAGCCTAGTAACTCAATATCGCAACCTAATTAAATAATTAACATTTTAGAATGTTATCTTTCCACCTCACCCATGCTTCAATGAAAGAAACACTTAGATATTATCAGACTAATGAGATTTTTCTTCATACTTCAAATATAGTAGTAGATATATATATATATATATATATATATATATATATACATATATATATATATATATATATATATATATATATATATATACTAGAGGCCCAGTGCATGATTGAATCATGCACGTGTAGGGTCCCCTACACGCTTTCGCTTTTCGCAGGGGAGCTGGGTGCCTGGTGCCGGAGCAGACAGGCACCCAGCTCCCCCGCTTTTGATGGTCCACGGCCGCTGAGGGAGGCTACCCTGCTGTTGAGAGGTGCAGGGGGCGGGACTCCCGCCCCCTGCACCTCTCAACGGCCGCTGAGGGGGGCTGCCGCGGACACCTGGCTACCCTGCCGTTGAGAGGCGCAGCTGGGTGTCCGTGGCAGGCCCCCTGAGCGGCCGCGGATCTGGCCGTTGAGAGGCACAGGGGGCGGGAGTCCCGCCCCCTGCACCTCTCAACAGCAGGGTAGCCCCCCTCAGTGGCAGCGGATCCGTGCCTCTCAATGGCTGGATAGGCCACCCCGAGTCCCGCCCCCCAGCCTCCGGCCGCCCAATCGTGAGCGTAGCGGAGTGATGCTAATTTACATGTTACTCTATTATTAGATAGGATTTTTTTTTTTTTTACAGAGAGGAAGAGAGAGGGATAGAGAGTTAGAAACATCGATGAGAGAGAAACATCGATCAGCTGCCTCTTGCACACCCCCTACTGGGGATGTGCCCGCAACCAAGGTACATGCCCTTGACCGGAATCGAACCTGGGACCCTTGAGTCCACAGGCCGACGCTCTATCCACTGAGCCAAACCGGTTTCGGCAGTAGCTATATTTTTAAAGAGATAGTTACGTTGTCTTATTTACCTGTAACTATAACTCTCTTGATAAATTACTATCGTCCACTGTTCTACGTGTCCTTTTTAATTGGATAGATTTAGGGGAATATGAAGAATAAAACTAAATCCACAGCTTATAAAGCATCTTCCCTTATTTAGAACTGGAAATACAAGTTAGGTTGACTTCCCCATGGGAAGCTAAAATGCGATTGTCTATACTCCTGGGAAATAAGTCCCGAAGAGGAACTGTCAGCCCTCCACAGACTCTAGTACATGGGATATGGGGATTCCTAGGAAAATAAAAAAATTTGTCTGGGTTTTAACAAATCTTTATAATAAGAGATTGTTTCATTATTTCTTATCTTTAGCCTTAAGAAATTTCAGAGCACTATGACATTTAATACTGAAAATGAAGAAAATATAAAGAAACGGTGAAAAAAGAAGGCCATAAATTTAATCAGAGGATGTAAGCAGAATTAAATAGTGGGAAGTAAATCCAACTTGTCCCTATAGTCAACTACATTGGTGGGTTCCCTGTCTCAGCAGAAAGTCAGGTGATCCAGTCTATTTATGGATAGACTAAAGGCCAATAAGCAAGGAGGTGACTGTTTCATCAGAATTATCCCTTCACTAAGTTCCAGTTTTTTTGTTCCACCCTCCTTGTCTATGCAGTATAGTCTTAACTATAATCAGAACCTTTTTTTTTAAGAACAAATTAACTTCACTTTCACTTATAGATAGGAACTACATGGTTAGAATTGTCCTAATGATACAGTAAGCTATTGCCTAGGAAACAAATCTACTTGTTGAATGATTATAAGGAAAATTGTGTATTTTCTGGAACAGTAAAGTTAAATGTTATATCGTATTTCCATTTTTGAGGGCCTTATTAGTGAACAAAGTTAAGTACTATGTAGAAAAATAAGAATTATGTTTTAAAAAATATTCGAGAGCCCATTTTGACAGTTTTTTTCCTGTCACTAGCTCAAGTTTATATCATAAAAACTCAAATGGCTGGATCTCAAGCTAATAGTAACAGCAATAGAAATAGCTATCTTGTGTCACCCTCCAGAGCTTTCTTTGCATTGATTCACTTAATCCACCCAAATACCTTATGAGTTATGAGTTATTATTATCTATTTTACAAGGAAAATGAGGTGCAGATAAGTTAAGTCTCTTGAAGTTGTGAAGGAACTTAGGCAATAGTACAAATTTACATTTCTTTGACAACTGACAGTTTTCAAAGTAAAACTAATTCCTTTATCTCATTTGATTCTTACAAAACCACGAGGCAGATACATTTGTCATATCACTTCTCTTAAAATGAGTTGAGAGGAGTGGTACCCTGACTTTCCTAGATCATACTTCTAAAGGGCTGAGGACTAAAATAAAGAAAAACAGGTGTTTTCACTCATAATCTAGAATAGTTCATGCTTGCAATAATAAAAGTGTGCAATTTTGAATTCCACTAAGGCGTTATCATTTCAAAAACCAGAGAAATCTACTTTTAAATACCTTAAAATAAGAAGGTTTGAAATTTAAATCTTAGCCAAATCCTATAAAACCAAATGTTTCTAACACATAATGCTTTCATCTGTTCATCATATTGCCCTTTCAAAAAAATTGTGCCAAAGCAAGATGCAGTAAATATACCTTCTGAATATATGATGTCATGTAGCTCTATCATACCACAAGAGCAATCTCAAAAATAAATATCTCTTTAAAATGCTTTGTGAATAGTATACAAGTTTACCAGGTAATGAAACTATGATCATATGAGCAACTAATTGTATTTCTTATGTTTCCAATAAGCTTATCTAATGAGTTGGTAGATATTAAAATGAAGGTGTTTTATGGCTAAATTATACCCATAATTTCTAAAACATGTACCATTTTTTCAATATAGCAGTAACACCTGCTGCTAAGTACAAAAACGATTAGACACAAACCAACCTACTATAGAATAGCAAAATACATTTGCCCAATGAAGAACTAATGGGAATTATGCAGATTATATTTCCTTCCTCGCTGAAGGCAACCAAGCTTCACGTCAACGGCAAAATGAAAATATAACTCAAATATGAAATAATATGTACACAGAGACATAACCAAACCTATTCCTGATTATTTTTAGACATGTATCTTTTTCATGTAATTATTTGGTAACAAAGAAATGAAATAAAGGTTTATAGCATTTGGTGGTTACCTGAATAGTTCTAAATATTAATCAACTAAAACTATTGTTCAGATATAAAAACACACATTCAGAATCATAATTTAGGTTGTGCATAACAATAGAAACCATTTTTTTTATAATACCTTACATTACTTAGATTTACTCTGTAGCTTTCTTTAATTTGGTTGATCAACTTTGGGAAGTAAAATGGATTACCTAAATTTTCTCTTTATGTCATACTAAATTCCAAATCAAAAATCTACTTTAAAATTATTTCTTTAGGGTCCTGGCTGTGTAGCTCAGTTGGTTAGAGCATTGTTCCTGTATTCCAAGGTTTCAGGTTCTATCCTCAGCCACATACAAGAATCAAGCAGTAAATGATGCATAAATGAATGGAATAACAAATTGATCTCTCTCTCTCTCTCTCTCTCTCTCTCTCTCTCTCTCTCTCTCTCCCCTCACCATCTCTATATAAAAACAATCAATATCAATTTAAAATTATTTCTTTAGAATTTTTGTGATTGAGCAACTCATTATAGAAGTAACTATTTTGACATATTTTTATTGATTTCAGAGAGGAAAGGAGAGGGAGAGAGAGATAGAAAGTCAATAATGAGAGAGAATCATTGATAGGCTGCCTCCTGCGTGCCTCCTACTAGGGATCAAGCCTGCAACTTAGGTATGTGCCCTGACCAGGAATTGGGAATTGAACCATGAACTCCTGTTGGAATTGAACCATGACCTCCTGATTCATAGATCGATGCTCAACCACTGAGCCATGCCGGCCAGGCAAAACTATTTTAGTAGATTCCTTTCTTCTGTAGAAAACCTGATCCAAAAGAAGAATGCAGAGATGATGCATTCGTTTGTCTCCCAATCATCATACTTTTATAAATGAGTATAACTTGATCATATATAATAAAATATGTTTTCACTCTAAGCAACTAGCCAAGGGGAAAAAAAGAAGCATCCTTTGAAATGAAAGATATTCAGCCTATATTTAAATTTAGTTATCTAGATATGTGTTTCTATTGCTGAAGCTTCAGGACATGTTTGCAAATTTTAAAACTACCACCTAATCATTTTCCTGAAAACAGCAATAGCTAGACATTACCCAAATCATGAAGTCCTTTGCACAATCTCCGGGAGCAGTCTTGTCTACAGAATCTTTCCTTAAGTAACAGCAGGGATAAACAGATGGGCCATACCATGGTTTTAAACGCCTATAGGTTTGGATTCTGTTTGAAAAGCTGGCACAATTATTTCCAGGAAAAAAATTGACAAGATTTAATTTTATTGAATGTCACTATGATCATTTATTCAACAGTAGAAAGAAAATCTTAACCATTCTCCATCAAATGAACAAAAAGGATTGTAGGATCCAAATAGTTTGCAGAGCATACCACACTTGTTATACTGTAAAACAATCAAAATAAATAAACATATTGAAAAGTGTTGCTTTTCAGAATTAGAAAGGTAGAGGGCACAAAAAGTAATAGAGTGGTGCCTTCAGAATATGTGACAAGTAATGTTATTTATTGCCCAATAGTTGGTTATTATAATGTCCTTCTCTGAATATACTGAGTACATTTTTGTTTGCTTTTGGTGGTGATGCTAACATTCTCCACATTTACTGCCTGAATTTGCCTGACTAATCTTATATGTAAGTGTTTGGAAATCTAAGAACTAACCAATTATAAGTCACCAATCTTGAAATTTACAGTTGATTAGTAAGCAGGAGAGTATACTATGAAGTTCAATTGAATCTCACTCAACACTAAAATAATTCATTTGCTTTAGAACCATCCACTCTAGTAATAGGAAGTTTTACATTAATTGTACACAGTAACTTAAATATTTTAAATACATTCTTAATAAAAAAGGCTGACTTGTAACTAGGTTCCACAAACCAACATACTGCATAGCAATCGCTGCATATCAGTTTATTAGCCATTCAATTTAAACTCTTAAGTAAAAGTATTCTTTGGTTTAAGCCAACTTACTGAGGACAAATCAGCCAGATGGCCATGGTGCCGATTCGGCAAATACTAAACTGCTTACTGGAATGAGTCAACTGAGGACTGATTAATTGATTTAGTCACATATTCAAAACTTTTGCTTCTTATCCCATTAAAAGTAGCACTAATGAGTGGTGGCTATGACCTTCCAGTGAGAAGCCACAAGTTCCACAACCCCTCGATATTTACCACCCAAATTTAATCTTTTTAATGGACACCTTAAAAGGAATCTGATAGAAAATACTAAGAGCTGCTCAGATACTAAAACACTTAGGGAGGTTTTTGATTAATGTTGCATGATTAATCAATTGATTAATATAGTTTTCAATACAGATGTTAGGACACTGTCTACTTTAATCAACCATTCTGAAAATAGTGAAGATAAATGCCATACTTTTATGTCTGCTTAAAAAAAAAATCCTTTCTTCAAAGGTTGTTAATTATGACATAAGCTTTATTTACCACACTCAAATTTTATCTAATGTTGACATTTTTATACATAGGAACCATTAATGAGATAAGTGGGATCCTTTTGGCAAAGCCATATTTTAATCACTTTAAAAATAATTTATTTAGCCAATTTATGGACCTTTTCCTTAATGAGAAATCATTTTAGAATAATGCTACAAAATGCATTAAAATCTCCAACTTTTTATTATTATTTTCCAAGACTGTTTGCAATTTGTGATGATGCTTTCCACCATACTAAAACTGAAATCTTTATTCCAGTCAAAAATAATCACCCTGTAATTACCGTGACAAACTGCCCAAGCTGTATCATCGTGGCCATTTCAACTAATGATATTGTATTAGAATGCCTAGCAATAGACTTCAAATGGAAAATATAATTATGTGCATTAGTTTGTCTAAGCATTTATAAGATCACATATCCATCAGTTTTCAAGTCTCATAAAGAAAACCATACATCACTGTCACTGTGAGTTTTGTTATTGAAAGTGCAGGCCTTTACAAACTGAGCTTACAATGTGTATCTTAAATTTCCCTTGTTTTGTAGACCACTAAAATCCCTGTCAGTTAAACCAGCAAAACTGAGAAGAGCTTTTCCTCTGGTGATGGAGGAAGTCTGCCGCATAGACCATTTCACACCCCAACCACATAGTAGGTTAGCCAGCCTGAGACAGCTTACTCTTGCTTTTCCACACCTCTTGCATCTGTGGGAGTCTGATTTAGCATAAAAGCCCATGAAAAGGCTTTTGGGTAAGGTATCAAATTAAAGGTTTCATACTGTTGGCTCCACTTACATGAGAAAAATTAGGAGGAAAAAACAATCATACAAAAAGAAATGTAAGTGTGAGTGTGTGTGTGTGTGGGGGGGGGGGGGCAGAACTAAAAATGTATCTATAATGATCACCTGGCCGGTGTGGCTGAGCATTGATCTATGAACCAGGAGGTCATGGTTCCATTCCCAGTTGGGGCACATGCCCAGTTTGTGGGCTCCACCTCCAGTGTGGAGTGTGCAGGATGCAGCCGATCAATGATTCTCTCTCATCATTGATGTCTCTCTCTCTCTCTCTCTCTCTCTCTCTCTCTCTCTCTCTCTCTCTATCTCTCTCACTTCTTCTCTCTGAAATCAATAAAAATATATTTTAAAAAATAAAAAAATGTATTTACAATGAATTAAAGCATTAAGATGAAAATATCAATAACTAATTGACTGGACTGAAAATATGGGCCAGCTCTGCACACAACAAACTTTATAACTTTGGGAAAGTTGCTCATACTCGTGTGTCCCAATTTTCTCAATTGTAAAATGAAGAGGTATATAGATTTCTTGATCCTCTCTCATTTTACTTTATTATAATAACTAGAGGCCCAGTGCATGAAATTCGTGCACTCGGGGTGGGGGTCCCTCAGCCTGGCCTGCGCCCTCTCACAGTTCAGGAGCCCAGGGGGATGTCTGACTGATGGCTTAGGCCCGCTCTAGGGAGCCGTCAGTCGGACATCCTTAGCACTGCCATGGAGGCAAGAGAGGCTCCCATCACTGCCACTGCACTTGCTAGCGGTGAGCCTGGCTCAGGGCTTCTGGCTGAGCAGCACTCCCTCTGTGGGAGCCCACTGACCACCAGAGGGCAGCTCCTGAGTTGAGCGCCTGCCCCCTGGTGGTCAGTGCATGTCATAGCAACTGGTCATTCCACTGTTCGGTCGATTTGCATATTAGCCTTTTATTATATAGGATGAGAGTTAAGGTTAAATTTAGAAAATATTTTCTCTATTAATTTAAATGAAAATATGCATTAAAAAGCAAAACCTTTTATGGTTGCAGAAAATAATCTATCAACAGGTGCATGTGGTTCCTCACCTACTAGGGATAATTAAGTTACAAAATATTATTCCCCCATGTACTCAAATTAGAATGTTTTAACTTCTCACGCTGTGTTTGCTGTCTAAAGAGAGTGATAATTCATGTGTGATTTCTTCCCACAATGTGTCACCTGTGCATTATGCTGAAAAGGTGTTCAAATATATTTTAGCATGTTTGATTCAGTCTTCTTCTAGATCTGAATAAAAATTTCCTCTATATGATATAAATCTAATAGAGATGGTTTCTTAAGAGCAGCACTACTAACATTTAAAACCCGATAACTCTTTATTGTGGAGGCTGTCTCATGTATTATAGGATGTTTAGCAGCATCCTTAGTCTGTACCCACTAGTTGCTGGTAACATCCTCTTCATCTACCAGACTCATGGAAATCAAAAATGTCTCCAGACATTGCTAAATGTCCCCTGGAGGGCAAGTTCTCCCCTGGTTGAGAAACCAGTGTCCTGACTGATAAGCAACTAGTGAAGATAATATCTTGATCAAGGAAAAGCAGAATGCTCTAAAGTCATCATATAAATGATCATGATCATTTATTTATTTTGTTTAGCCATTTTATACCAAAGCATTGGAAAGATTTAAGTAACACAAATATTTAATGTGTGCTTTTTTTCTATTGATGAATCTGGGGATGCTCTTTAAGTCCTGCCTCTGAGAAAAACATTTTAACTAGGCTTGCTTACTTAATGCAAATTAAATCTAACTGGGAAGAAAAGGTCAAAGTCAAAGTAGCCAGGAAAACATTAAATAAGGTTAGATTTGTTCTATCCATATAAAAGCAGTGTTCTTTTTCTTTTTTAAACAGCCAATTCATTTTCATGATTACTCAGCTCAATTGCTTAAGGTATTTATGACCTCACGTGTGTTCATCACAATTGCAGTTTTCATAAGCATATATACTTACATTTCACAAATCTGAATCAATTGTACCATTTTAATAACTTAGAAAGTATCCTTCCTATTTTATAGATCATAAAACTGAGGTTTTGAATGTCAATACTACCATAAAGTAGTAGAACTAATAATGAAATCTAGATTTTCTAACTAATGATCTATGATTCCAACCCACTGTCCTCAGCTATGAAATTTTATTAAATCATCCTATTATTTTGTACAAATATGAATTGTATCTAGTCAGCAAATGAAAGTATTGGTCAGTTCCTTTTCACTAAAGCTTTCTTCAGTCCAAGCCAAGAAGTAAATGATTTTGCAATCTAAGTTTTTGTATTATTATCTGTTTGATTTAAAAGTTAGGGGGGGGGGGGAGGATAAAATTGTCAAATCTTTTTTGTTTCTTTAGTTGAGGCTATTAATCTACCAGTTCATAGTCTACGGACATGATACTAAACTCTATGAAATATTGCAGCACCTGAGTTATTATTATTAAATCCCCAGATTCTAGAATTTAATTTGGCATTTCCCTGAAGCATTTACCAGGAGCTTCATTTTTTATTTTATGAGATCTGTCAGGATTGTGGGCCATACAGAACATGATACTAGTCATCTTAAAACTCCATGTTAAAGATTTGTGTCTAGCATTGTGGAAGAATTTTCTTTTGGCCTCAGTAGAAAATGTCACTATTCCTTTGACAATCTCATGCTAACATTAAGAAACACTTAGCAAATTCAGCCTACATTATATTATTTCCATGTTTTGGTACTGTCTACATTTGTCCATGCTTTCAAGGCAAAAGTTGAACAATATTGCTTGCTCTATCTTGGTGCCAGCATAGTTTTAATCCATCCAAACAAGACTGTGTATTTGAACTGACAGAGAGTAAATGATTTGTATTTGGCATAACTGATGGTGGTGTGAAAACCTTGAAAGATAATTCACTGGTAAACATATTCCGCTGGATGCCTACCCATACATGTTCAATTTTCCATCAAGGGATGAAGCCATATAATTGCCAGAACAATGTAAAATATTTTATATAGATAATTCAAGAGATTATTTTTCTCTGATAGAAAACGGGGGTGGGGATGGGGTGGATGTGGAAGTTTTTCTCATTGATGAGACAAGATAATTTTTCAACCTTCATTGCAGAAATTAAATTTCATGCCAAAATGCCTCTCTGACAACTATGGAATTGATGAACTAGTAAGAATATTCATGAACAGCAAGCTAGGAAAAAAAAGAAAATAGTTTAATAAAAAATTCCAAGATATAATTGGTAAAAAAATATTTGAATCAAGCCAGTCTAAAATGATGAAAAAAAAAAGAACAGCGAATTAAGGCCCTAAAATATATACTTGAACTACTCAGATTTCTTGAAAGAAATAGTTGCGACTCTACATACTATGCTTAATTAATGAAAAGCTTTCAATTCTAGCAGTAGTTTTAAGCTGGAAGCCTTTTGAGATATACAAGCTCAATGGAATGAACATACTTCATCTTTCCATTCCACTTCATAACGAATTTATACATGTACTCAAGCTGATATTTACAAAGAAAATTTTCTCCAAATGACCATAAATCTGAGTTGAATTAACTATCTCATTGAGGATGAATACATGCTATATATAGGGGATGAACTTCAAAATGATTCAAACTAAATACAACACTCTTGTTATTAAGCTACAAACACCATAATTTAATCTTTCTTTAATCATTTAGTTGGTTTTCAGGATCTTGTTGTTCAGTCAAAAATAGCTGTGTACCCACTCTGTTAGAGACTCTGTGCTAGTTATTGGACATGACACAATGATTAAGACATGTTTTCTATCTCTATTTAGCTCATAGTCCAGAGAGACCATATAAGAAATTCACTTTAAAAAGTATCATGACACTGCAGCACACTGTTCAAACTGATATGGGCACAATCTATACCATGGTCATTTCAAAGAATGCTGCACTGTGAAGGTGATGGTGAAGATAAGTGTAATGGACTATAACCATCAAAAAATCATATTTTGGAGGTGAACATATGAAGACAGTCTAAAATGTGACATATTGCTTGGCAGGTGTAGCTCAGTGTTGTGCATTGACTTATGAACTAGGAGGTCACATTTTGATTCCTGGTCAGAGCACATGCCCGGGTCATGGGCTCGATCCCCAGTGTAAGGCATGCAGAAGGCAGCTGATCAATTACTCTCTCTCATCATTGATGTTTCTGTCTCTCTCTCCCCCTCTCTCTTCCTTTCTAAAATCAATAAAAAATATTTTAAAAAATGTGACACATTATGTTCAAGGATGGCTGGAGTCTGGTGTTTATGTGCAAACAATGGTGAGGCATTTCCGCTCCCTTCCTTACCCCACTGTGGACATAATTAGAGATGGGCCTCTAAGTGATTAAGGTTAAATGATGTCACGAGTGCAAGTCCCTGATCCTCTAGTATTAGTGCCCTTTTACCAAGAGACACCAGAGAGCTTGTTCTCTCTCCCTTCATAGGTGCACAAAGAGGAGGTCATATGAGCACACTGGGAGATGGTGGCTGCCTACATGTCAAGAGAAGAGGTCTCAGAATGAAACCTACTTTGCCAGCACCTTAGTCTTAGACCTCCCAACGTTCAGTACTATAAGAAAGTAGATCTCTAAAACAATATTGCAGATGCATTGTGAAGGATGAATCAGTTTCCTTTATAGAGAGAACAACATTCAGAATTAGGAAGCCATAGATAGGGAAAAGGGGCAGATGGAGAAGAGGTAAAGAATAAAGCAAGGCCAGGAACAGTCTGAACAGAAGAACCCTTGGAAACAAAGCAGGGCCACATAACTAGGTGAAGTGTATTATAAAGGCTTAAAATATCTTCCCTGAGGAATGAAAAACATGAATTGTTTACAAATCAATAACAGCCAAATACCATTATTAGAGTTAGGCTGAGGTTATAAACGGTTTATCAGCACTAATCAGTTTCTATTGCTGTTTTTGGTGGTGGTGTTTTCCATGTGGAACAACAGGAGGACTGGATTGATTAGTATATGTTGGGCCCGAGTTCCTCTACTAGGGACTGGACCTCCTTGGACGCCAAGAATTGGAAAAAGATCTGAGCAGCCGCAGGTAGATGGGACATGCTTTATTGCAAACAAAGCAGCCAGCCACCGGCTGGTCAGTAGCACCTTTCATATTCACTCAAACAAAAGAAGCTTCATGCCCATTGGTGACATCTGTGTTACATTAACATAAGTAGGTTATATAAGGGTGCGCCGGCACTAGTGAGCTCTTCACCACACCAGTTCATTTTTTCCTTCTGGATAGCATAAATCCCAATTCCCATCTAGCCAATATCGCATGCAAAGAATGACATAAGCCACATCCATGAACGGTCTATAGAAACTTCCCTAATGTGGTTTTTATACTGTTGTCCTTTCATGGCGGCCATGTGCTGAAGACCCAGAGCTACAAGATAAAAGGAGCTTCAGAGCCACTGCAGATCAGAAAGACCTCTTTCAATTAATGTTGCTCTTGTTAACAACGGGAGGAAATACAAACATAGTGAAGATATTTCAAGTGGATTACTTTCTGCAAATATTATAAGAAAACTTTTCAATTTCTATAATATAAACACTAAATAAGCTAATCTCACATACAGTCCAGTAATATTATGACTGTACACAGATTCTCTGGGAATTGCTATATGATGTTTTCATCTGAGATCTTTTGGGGGCACAAAAGAAGGTAACTCTAATCATGACTATGAACTGTTTAACCAAGTATAATGACATATCCTACCTAATAAAATGGTAATATGTAAATTACCATCACTCCGCTACGCCCACGATTGGGCCAGCGGGAGGCGCAGGGGGCAGGACTCGGGGTGGCCGGGGTAGCCGATTGGGCCGGCGGGACGCTGAGCTCGCATCGCCAGCGGCGGCGGGAGCTCAGTGTCTGCGCCATGGCTGTGCTGTGGAACAGAAGGGGCCTCTGGGGCAGCGAGCTCATGTCCCGCCACGGACCATCAAAAGCGGGGGAGCTGGGTGCCTATCTGCTCCGGCACCAGGCCTTTCAGAAGCCTCCGCCATGCCGGAGGCTTCTGAAAGGCCTGGTGCACCAGCGGACAGGCACCCAGCTCCCCTGAGATCAAAAGTGAAAGCGTGTAGGGGACCCTACATGTGCATGATTCAATCATGCACTGGGCCTCTAGTTTCTTGATAAATATTTAAAAGAGTTTTAATTCAGAATGCCCAACCCATCTTCCCAATACAACCCTTGCCTTCCAGGCATCTCTCCAAACCAGGATGGGAGCTGAGTTGTGAGTGTACAGAGGGGATTCAGAGAGGTGGAAGCTCTGCAAACAGACTTATTTACCCCAGCTCTACTTTCTGCTTCTGAGCAGAGTTTCTCCCCTTTCTGTTTTCACCAATTTTTTGAGTGACATAAACAAAGCCAATGTGTGTGTGCGTGGCTGGGGGGAGTAAAAGGACACAAGAGTCGTGCAACCTTCCTTCCCTTTAGCCTCTTAAGTGGTTTTCTAAGGGTTTTTAACAGCTTTTTCCTCCAGACAAAAGGAGACAAGATTAAAAAAAAAAAAAGCCTAGCCCTAACCAGTTTGGCTCAGTGGATAGAGTGTTGGCCTGTGGAGTCAAGGGTCCCAGGTTTGATCCGGTCAAGGGCATGTACCTTGGTTGCAGGCACATCCCCAGTAGGGAGTGTGCAGGAGGCAGCTGATTGATATTTCTCTCTCATCGATGTTTCTAACTCTCTATCCCTCTCCCTTCCTCTCTGTAAAAAATCAATAAAAATATTTAAAATTTTTAAAAAAAGCCTCTACAGCTCAGTCCTTTCTCTTTTTCACTTAGCAGGCAAAGAAATGCATGTCAACGCTGATGGAGTTCCTTTGCATAAACAGACTGGAAACAGTGAAAAGCCTGTCCCTTAACCTCATAAGTGGCAAAAATTTTGTTTTTACCTGTTTTTTCATATCTTGCTAAACTCCACAGCACTCTCTTCCCAACCTCCCACATTCTTAGGAGAACCAGCCTTGAGGAAAGCGAGGGAGGGTGTAGCTTCAGCCAGAAGACCTTTTGAGAGCTTTAGAAAGGAAGAGGCATTAGTCTGAGGAGGGGCCATTCAACAGGACAGGCGCTGACACAATGGTGTCCTCTGACAAAAACATCTACTGTGGAGTCACTCAGAACGAGCTGGATACCTAGTTACATTGTTTAAGCCGAAACCGGTTTGGCTCAGTGGGTAGAGCGTCGGTCTGCGGACTGAAAGGTCCCAGGTTCGATTCCGGTCAAGGGCTTATACATTGGTTGTGGGCACATCCCCAGTAGGGGGTGTGCAGGAGGCAGCTGGTCGATGTTTCTAGCTCTCTATCCCTCTCCCTTCCTCTCTGTAAAAAGTCAATAAAATATATTTTTAAAAAATTACATTGTTTAAGAGCTATTGCTTTAGATAAACCATTTCCTTTCTTTGTATCTCCATTTTTCCTCTCTAAACTGTCCCGCCCGAAACAATATCCACTTCATATGTGTGTTGTAAGAATTACAAATCAGAAATATAAGCCATGTGTGGAGCCTAATAAGGGAAATACTAAAAGAAAGCAACTTCATTAGCCAACCAACAGATGTTTGAGCACCCTACTACAGTTGTCCCTTGGTGTCCACAGGGACTGGTTCCAGGATCCCACACGTGTAACAAAACCCTCGGATGCTCAAGTCCCTTCTTATACAATGGCATAAAAATGCAAACAGTCTGCATCTACATGTTCCCAACCACACATTGAAAATACCATTGTTGTTTTTTTAAATATATATATTTTTATTGATTTCAGAGAGGAAGAGAGAGGGAGAGAGAGATAGAAACATCAATGATGAGAGAGAATCATTGATCAGCTGCCTTCTGCAAGCCCCCTACCGGGGATTGAGCCCGCAACCCGGACATATGCCTTTGACTGGAATCAAACCCGGGACCTTTCAGCCAACAGGCAGACGCTCTATCAACTGAGCCAAACCAGTTAGGGTGAAAATACCGTTTTTGATCCATAGTTGGCTGAATCCATGGATTTGAATCTCATGGTTACAGAGGGCTAACTGTATGTGATATCTGGGGAAACAGAATGATGGCATACAAGCATCTTCCCTATCGTCTTTGTGACTTTTCTGTAAATCTAAAATAATCCAAAATTAAAAGTATGTGAAAAATAAAAAGTATGAATGTGACATGCGCATATACCTAATAAACATAATAATGTGTTAATTTCCCATACACTTTAGCAAAATTATTTTGTATTACATTTGAAACATAAGTTGAGTTTCAGGTAAGACATGGATGACCATAGGTTTTTCAAATAATGCCTCATGGTCAATAGATTTTTAAATTAGGCCCAGACAAGTTGGAAACAACCTGCTTTGGATGGGCAGGGAGTAGGAGGAATTTACTATATTTTTCTGTAAATGTAAAAATATTCAAAATATTTGACCACAATTTACTATCTGTATATACAAAAGCCTAAGTGACCTTTATGACGGAACGACCAGAACGACCAGTCGCTATTATGCACAGTGACCACCACAGGGCAGACACTCAACGCAGGAGCTGCCTCCTGGTGGTCAGCACGATCCCACAGTGGGAGCGCCGCCAGCCAGCCAGGCTTACTGCTGGTGAGCGCAGTGGTGGTGGCAGGAGCCTCTCCTGCCTCCGCGGAAATGCTAAGAAGCAGCGAGTGCAGCTTCTGGCTGAATGGCAAGAGTGTGGCAAAAGAGTGGCGAGAGCGAGGAGTGCTGGGCAGGGTGGTACCCAGCCCAGCTCAGGCTCTGCCCTGACCACCTGCCACTTCGCGCACTGCTACATTCCTCGGGGGATGTCCAACTACCGGCCTGGCCTGTGGGGATTGGGCCTAAACTGGCAGTCAGACCTCACCCAAGGGGTCCTGGATTGAGAGAGAGTGCAGGCCAGGCTGAGGGAACCCCACCCCCCACCCAGCCTGTGCATGAATCCGTGCACTGGGCCTCTAGTAGATCTATAATCCCCTTACCTGAAACTTTTCTGACCAGATGTGTTTTGAAATTCAGACTTTTTTCTTATTTTAGGAAAGAATTACAAACATTCTACATGAGGTCTGGGGCAGAACCTTGTAATTAACCATATTAGAGATTCTGCAGTGAAATTATGCATATCAGGTAACTGAATTAAATAATATAATTAGCTCACCTTAGATCCAATTTAGTTCTTGTCACCCAAGTGCATTTATTTCAGTTTTCAGAGCTCTCAGAACTTAGGTAACACAGACAACAAATTATGAATATGTATACTGAGAAAATCCCTAGATTATTGTCAACGAATATTTATTTATTTTCTACCAGAGTTTCCTATATACAAGTCCTTAGCCTGGCAATGGCTTTTACCTCAGAAGCAGAAAATAAATGCACTATATCTGACAAGTTACTTATGGAAAAAGTGAAACATAAAAGCAAAAGACATATTGCTTTTTGCCATTCTGACAATTCAGTGTCTTTGGTCTTTGAGGGATTAATTACCCATCTCCTTTCCTTGCTTCTCCTTCCTAGATGTGTCATAGACTTAGTCAAACTTTTCTTGATATAATGAAGAGGAAAAACAAACAAAAAAGCCAGGTCACTATATTTTCCAGAAATCAGACTTTCATTGTAGAACATTTTATTTTCCTAACCATTAAAAACAATACTTCCTTATTCACAATTTTTTTTAACTCCTTGATTTAAAAAAATGGTGACCCATGTGAATATTTCAATTTGAATAATTTAAAAATATTTTATCATCTTCATAGATAAAATTAATTTAGAAACAGCATTATTGAAACCAGGCATTCTTTCTAAACTAAGAATTCCAGATGTTTTTAGTCGCTGCCTATGACATTTCCACAATCAGAATAAATTGTGTTTCCAGAGTAATGTAATAGATAGAAGTGCTGAATAAATCTCATGCAGTTGAGATGACAAAATTAACATGCTGATGACATTTTAATGTTTCAATATAATCAAGGGGGCATGGATCATGCCTCCACCAGTTCTAATATAATTCTATTCTTTAATCTTTTTCTAAGACAAAATAAAATATAGATAGATTTCAGAAAGTGTATAAGCACAGTATGCTTCAGTCTTCAGGCAAGCTGTTTAAGATGCATCTGAAATGCTATTTAAGCTCAGCTTTGCCGGTAGATATTTACAAAAACAATTGCATTATATGTAAAAATCCTGAGTTAAGGACAGATATTTTGTTCTCTTTCTGAAGGTTGCTCTTGATGCTTCTGCTACAACTACTGTTTTTTACTTAGGCAGAAAGTTTGCTGATTTAAACAGGGAAATCAGTATTTTTTGAGGAGCCATAAAATATCTTCTTTCTTTTCTTTCTTTCTTCCTTCCTTCCTTCCTTCCTTCCTTCCTTCCTTCCTTCCTTCCTTCCTTCCTTTCCTTTCCTTTCCCTTTCTTTCTTTCTTTCTTTCTTTCTTTCTTTCTTTCTTTCTTTCTTTCTTTCTTTCTTTCTTCCTTCCTTCCTTCCTTCCTTCCTTCCTTCCTTTCTTTCTTTCTTTCTTCTTTCAATAATTCTTTATTATTGAAAGTGTTACATATGTCTTTTTTCACCCCCATTGGTCCCCTTGAGCCCATCCATCCCCACCTCTCATCCCCGGCCTTCAGCACCCAATTGTCTGTCCACGGGTTATGCATATATGCATACAAGGTCTTTGGTTGAAATCAGTATATTTTGATAACTGTTATTCACCTAGTGTCACAAAAAGTATATAAACAGATAAATTTCTTGGACTCAAAATGAGAAACAAAGACAAATAACTGATAATCATGAAATATTTTTCTAACAATATAATGCAAACTAAAGTCTTTTTAAATATATATATATATATCATCCTACATAATAAAATGGTAATATGTAAATTACCATCACTCCGCTACGCCCACGATTGGGCCAGCAGGAGGTGCAGGGGGCGGGACTCAGGGTGGCCGGGGTAGCTGATTGGGCCAGCAGGATGCTGAGCTCGCGGCGCCACTGGCGCCGCGAGCTCAGCGTCTGTGCCATGGCTGCCGGAGGCTTTCGGAAGGCCTGGGGCACCGGCGGACAGCCGGCCGGGTCCCCCGCGATCAAAGGCCAAAGCGGGGGACCCGGCCGGCTGTCTGCACCGGCGCAAGGCCTTTCGAAAGCCTCCGCAGCGCCGGAGGCTTTCGGAAGGCCTGGGGCACCCGCGGACAGCCGGCCGGGTCCCCCGCGATCAAAGGCCAAAGCGGGGGACCCGGCCGGCTGTCTGCTCCGGCGCAAGGCCTTCCGAAAGCCTCCGCAGCGCCGGAGGCTTTCGGAAGGCCTGGGGCACCCGCAGACAGCCGGCCGGGTCCCCCGCGATCAAAGGCCAAAACAGGGGACCCGGCCGGCTGTCTGCTCCGGCGCAAGGCCTTTCGAAAGCCTCCGCAGCGCCGGAGGCTTTCGGAAAGCCTGGGGCACCCGCGGACAGCCGGCCCGCTGGTGCACCAGGTGCATGATTAAATCACGCACTGGGCCTCTAGTATATATATATTGATTTCAGAGGGGAAGGGAGAGGGAGAGATAGAAACATCAGTGGAGAATCATTGATTGCTGCCCCCTGCATGCCCCCTACTGGGCATTGAATTTCAAGCCTGAAACATACCTGGGCATGTGCCCTGACTGTAAATCAAATTCTAACCTCCTGGTTCATAGGTTGATGCTTAACTACTGAGCCATGCTGCCTAGGCACAAACTGAAATCTTAAAGCCATATTCACCCCTTGGGTGAAAAATAGTCTGACTATGCGCTTAGGATGAAGATCCATATTGAATGTTGACCAACTTGTATATTCCTTGCACAGTGACATTGAGAGGAGAACAGAGATGAAATGGCAGCACCCCTTTCTTCTGTTGTCTGTGTCCATTGTTCAATAATTATTTGATAATTAATTGTCCCTAGCCCCTGAGATAGGGCAAGTCTAAGTAGAACTGGTAGGATGGCTTGAGAATGTCATCAAAATACTTAATTATTTCACCTCTCTGGTCCACTGTCCTATGGCTGTTTCTCCTAGTGGTCTTAAAATGGATGCCAAAAGAAATTGGGGCTAAGAAAAAGGAGAGAGAGAAGGAAAGGAGAAGAAGAGAAGGAGAGAGAGTGGAAGGAGAGGGATGGAGGAGGGCAGGTAGAAAGGTAAGAAGAAAGGAGAGGAGAAGAAAGGAGTGGAGAGGGAGATAACTAGTCTAACACCATAGAAAATAAGTTTTATTAGTCTCATTGCCTCAATCTCAGAACAATTAATAACTGGCAAAGGAAGACCAAGAATCAGGTGGATGAAGGAACATAAAGGGACATTTTTTGAGAGCATCCATTGTTGTATCGCAACTGAAATCTGTCCCATTATCCCAGATTAGGTATCTATACTAATAAAAGAGTAATATGCTAATTAGACCAGATAGACCGGACGTCTTCAGGATATCATTCCGGTGGTCCTTCCTAACAAAGCCGGGGGCATGGCCGGCCTCTGGTGGCCCCTCACCCAGGCCAGCCCCTCCCCTCAGCGGGGACCTCCACCCCAATCAGGGGTGTGGCCGGCCTGCAAACCCCCGGAAGCCTCAAGCCCAGGCTGGTCCCACCCTGCAGTAGGGACCCCCCACCCAGATCCAGGGCCCCCTTCAGGGCAGGCCAGCCAGCCCCCACCTGTGCACCAGGCCTCTATCCTATATAATAAAAGAGTAACATGCAAATGGACCCTAACAGCAGAACAACCAGAATGACTGCTGGACCAGTCACTATGAGGTGCACTGACCACCTCTTGGTCCCTTACCCCGGCCGTCAGGCACCGATCACCCGATGGTGAATGGGGAACCGGGGGTGGGTGGCAGCAGGGGGGCAGGACTGGCTGTGGGCAGCTGAGGAAGATGGCCCTGATCACAGGCCAGGCCGAGGGATCATACCTGCACACGAATTTCATGTGCCGGGCCTCTAGTTCTAATATAATAATCCATACTCAACTGCCAAAGTAAGTATTCAGATAGGCTGGAAACAACTTAAACAGTAGCTCTGAAAGCAGAGACTGGATTAACATGGCTATTTTGGTTCTGAATCAGCCATGGGGCTTTAGAAGAGGATGTCAAGTAGCCTTCAAGAGAATGTGTTTTAATGGCACACCGAAGTGATGCAAGTATACAATGTGCAATTGTGTTCATTTCTCTCTCTCTTCTTAGACACCCCAAAAGGGTGAGTAAAAGGCAGAGGGATCTCCAGAATGCAGAGTGTCGTATACTAAAACATAGTGCCCTTTCCAGACATCTATAAAGGCACTCCAAGCTGTCAGCTGCCTTGCTAATGCAGCAGATTGGTGGCTCTAAAGATCTCCCATACTCTAGAGATCTAAGGTCTCTGGTGGAAGTTTGGTTGAGGGATGTCTCCCTTCTGATCTTGCTTATTGAATTTGAAAAACTCCATAGCTTTCTCTGTCAGGGAATTTGTACAGAAGAGAATTGTTATAGGAATGAGTAAAAGGAAAGAAGAAAAAAAGTTTAAAATAAAGTTAAGATAAATGTAAACTAACTTTTTCAATTCAACACACTGACGACAAGGACTAACTATAGTTTCACTGAAAAATTGGGGAATTGAGTCTTTTTTATAAGATATCTAACCTTAAAATATTCCTAACTTCAATATAACACTGTTGCAGTCACCTCATACTTTACTTTCATGAAGAGAAAAGAAGTAATTCATAGTTTTTAGAGCTTGTTTATGCAATAATGGTACAACTGTTATCTTTCTTTTATTAAAAAGTGAATCACTCATGTATTTCTGCTATTGGGGTCAACTCAAGTTGAATTTGTGAAGGGGATAAAATTTCTTATGGTTGCTGTCATTCTTTCAGGCACTTCCAAATGCAGTACCAATTGTCCAAGAGCCCCGCTGCAGAAAACCATGTAGATCTTTGAACTTCCTCAAGTGTCTATGTCCCATAAAATCAACTTTGTGGGAGTGTGTGTGGTTTTGGCTGAGTGATGATAGGTTCAGGGCTATAACTTAATTATAAATACTTCACTTAAACTTTCAAATTATTTTTATTAAAAATGAAATTAGGTGAAGCATGAAACTGGAAAATTCAAATATTAAGATAGAGACCCTTCAAAAAAAGAAGAAACACTGCAATATTAAAAATGCAAGCATAAGCCATCACAAGATAAGAGTGTAATGTAGGCAAACTGAATTTGATTAAAGAAAAAAAAAGTTTTTTCTCAACATGCTTTCTAGTAAGCATTTATTTCACTCACCTTCTTTAAAAATTCCTGAGTCAATCATAATTAGCTTCTTTAAATCTTTATAAGTATGCTAATACATAGTCTTGTAAAAAATTATGTGAAGGGAAAGTCTCTCAAAAATAAAACAGAAAAGTACCAATCATCAAAGGGTCTCGCTGATACAGAATGCCATGGTATTATGAGTGATCAAAAACTCATAAAAGACACTATTTACATATATAAAGCGTGCTTTTTCTATATATACATACTTTTACACATAGAAAGATATGGTTGATTTTGCATTGAAGAGTACCCTGATTAATAATTTTCATCTTTGAAACCACAAACAAAAAATTTATAGCCATAAATTCTGTACTGCATTTAAACTAACATGCTTGAAGAGTCATTCTTCGATTCATTATTTTGATCGTTTCCAGGTAGGATATACTTTTTAAGAAAGAGGAAATATATTTAAGGCTAGTAATACCAGCACTTTACTAAAAATCATTTGCTAACTTGCAAATACATTTTCTTCAGCAACATTGTCTTTAAAGCATTTATAGTAATGTTAAACATGTGTACTTGTTGGGTTACATAAAAAGTGCAGATCAGTGAAAATCCAGGTTGATAGCCAGTGTCTTTCTCTTGTGTAGAGAAGTCTTAAAGTGGATAAAGGCATCCTGCTTTGGAAATGGCCCTCCAGTGATTCCCGTAGCCTGCATGTAACTTCAAGCATCTCTCTATATAAAACCCTAATATGCAAATAGACCGAACGGTGGAACAACTAAACAACCGAACAACTGGTCGCTATGACGTGATCTGACCACCAGGGGGCACACATGGAATATGGTGGGCATCGGCAGCAGGAGGCAGAGTGTGGAACATGGAGGGCATTGGCTGTGGCAGGATGGTGGAGCAGGTGAGCAGGGGTGCCAGACCAAGGCAAGTCGCCGGTCACTATCTTCAGGGCAAGGCTCTGATGGATACTGAAAATTCTTTGCTCCCTCGTGCCATGGTTCCACCAGGCGCTTACATCCACTGCTGGCGCCTGGCGCCAGCCCTAATCACTAAGCGCCATCAGCAGGTGGGAGCAGTGGCTGCTGGCCCGATTGCCCCTCAGGAGCAGGGGGAAGTGGAGAAGCCCTCAGGGGCGATCGGGGCCAGCAGCCACCACTCACACCCACTGACAGCGCCAGCTCCACTCGCACCCACTGCTGGCGCTGGCCCCAATCGCTCCATGCCGTCAGCGGGTGCAAGAGGGGCCGGCACCGTCAGCATGTGGGAGCAGCGGCAGGGGGAGTGGGGCTGCCAGCAGACAGGGGCTCTGGGGCCCCGGCGGGAGGGGCCAGGCAGGGGCACGGAGGATTGGCCGAAAAGTGCCCCTGTGCCCACCAGAGCTTGTGGCTCACAGTTCCTTTCAAGGTGCACGAATTCATGTACTGGGCCCCTAGTATTTAGATAAGTCAGGATCCACTCATTCAGATGAATGCCCAGGTTATAGCTAACTTGAACACCTAATTAATAGACTATGCACAGAGCTACCAACAATATAGTCATCTGATTTTTGTTCACCTCTATTTTTCTAAGACCTTGCTGCATTCCTGTGCAAAGGAAACATTAGACTCAGAGGTTAAACTATGGAGATTCAGACTTGTTGAGAAAGTGGAGAAAGGAGGAAGGAGAATGTCAAAGCAAAAGAGGAAGGAATAGAAAGAAGTAATGGAATAAATAAATTATGGGTAGAAAGACAATGATAAAATATAGCCACGAGGAAGATAAAAAAATGAAGAGAGAAAACTGTGGGAAATGAAATATAGCTATTGAACCAGAAGTTCAATTAAACGTCTTCCAATGTCTTCTAGCTCCAGATTAGTCAAACTCACAATAATTTAACTAAAGGAATGAGGTAAAAGGAGGATTCTTAAAGTTTTACATCCAAAGGCAGCATCTAATCAAGTGACATGATTCTTATAATCAGAAATAATGCAGTTCAATTGCACATATGGATTATAGTTCTTTTATTTAAAAGAAATGATGGTTGCAATAGAAATATACAAGCCAAAATAATGTTTTCACACCTTAGTCTTCTCAGATTCTTCCCTATACTCAGTTAGATTTTATTGAACCTACCAGTTACATTAAAAATAGCTTTTTTTTATTAAAGGGAAGATTTTATTCTAAGTTTTAACAATAGATTTCAGATTTTCACTAAAGTAATTGTTCCTGAGCTCTGTGACATAAATGAAATTCTTTCCCTCTTAAGTTGAAACTGATCAGTGGTTAGAGAAAAACAACCCAGGTTCAAACTACAAAAATGTGGACTTCAATTTCTCAAAAAATGTTTTGACTACTCTGAGGTATGTGTCTCTTACTATGTAAATTTAAACGACAATATGAAATATATTCTATTTTCTAAGAGTTAATAAGAAAATCAGAAAAAAGTGACAATTTGCCACTTTATGATAAGTATGTGAGTCAAGTTCAGAATCCTCTTAGTTTCCCCCCACCCTCATCAGCTTCCAGATGCACATTCCACTGCCAAAGTCGCTCCACGGCCTCTATTACATGTTCCCTATAATTTAATATCTTTTGTACACTGGTTAGACATTGCTTGACACAAATATCTATACATAGTCCAGGGAAGAGACTGCAAAATTCAGGGTCAAGCTGCTAATACTAGTAAGTACTGCTAATTACTTGAATACAAAGGTCTTAATTCTGGATTCTAATCCATTGCCAGAATACATTTATTCTGGGAACAAGTCTCGGAGATATTTGAATAGCATTACAGTTATGTGAACAGTCCTGAAGTCCATAGGAGTCACATACTTCTGATTTATTTTTTAAAATATAACTGTAAAATTCAATATAAATAGTTCACATATAATGCGTGTGTGTGTGTATGTGTGTATACACACAATTCATTGTACATTTAAAATCACTTTTGAAAGAGAGATGACCTTGATGGTTGCAGAATCTGTAACTTATACATACTAAATCATTATAAATTACTTTTATTCTAGGATAGAGTACACTTTGTTTTGTAACATTTATTGTTAATTTCATTCTTCACATCCCACTCATTAAATATCATTTGTAGCATAAAACACTAGGTGCTTTAGGGAATATAAAGTAAGCTGTTTTATCTTCAAATTCTACACAAAGTAATTGGGTAAGCAAGATGCCTGTGAGCTATTTCACTATAATATGTATTCATTCATCCAATAACATTTATTCAGTTATGACTATCTTTTATATTCTATTAGATGCTAAGGACAAATACGGAGTTAGGTAATGTTTACTAAATGTTGCTGTGAACGTGTGCTACATGAGTTACTATATCTGGTTCTCACAACTACCCTCTGATACAGATACAATTTTACATTTCATATTTTTGCAGATCAGAAAATGAGGCACATAATGATAAAATACCTAAGCCTGAGTCACCTAACCAAGTAAGTAGTGGAGCAGTAATTCAAACTCAGGAAGACTTTTCCATAATCTACAACTTTGGTGGCTACCTGTTATGGCCCCTCAAATGCACATAAAGGAATGGTTCTGCCTTAAAATTTAAAAGCTAATTGGAATGCTCAATCTGCAGATATAAAAAAACTTATACCTCTTGGAGTTAGGAAGTGACATTTTCAGAGCAGTATAAACACAACAATTAGAGAATGATGTGCAGTGTAGATAGCCTATGGATTCCTTCAGAACTTGAAAGTTATTTTCAGTAGTAAACACTTAAATTTTTAAAGAAACATGGAAACCCATACCTGAAACTCATATGTTCATGTTGACCAATGTCACTCCAATTAATTTAATTTAAATAAACAATAACCCCCAAAAAAAACCCACATCTAAATGCCTAATTCAAGAGAACAAAACTTCCCTTAAAAATCAAATAGAAAGAGACCATGGCCGGGAAGTTTCCCTGCACAGCTATGAGAACCAACTGAGATTGCACTTGGTAGAGCCAAATTCCATGGCTTAGAATAAATTCTTTACTCAACCAAGTTAACTAAATCTACTATTCCTTACCTTGTTAGATTCCTGAGCTGTTGTTTTTTACTGGCAAAGTTTGTCACAATCCAAGGACATATGCACTAATAACTAGTGAGATGTAAACGTGTAAATCACGAAAGGTTAAGAGAATAACACACTAACCTTAATGTCTTCAGTAAGCATTTAACTTTGATTTACTAATATAGTCATCACATGTTAATTGCACAGCACTATTAGGTATATACAAGATATGAGTTAATTATATGTCACTTAAAATAATTATATAGAAGACACCCATTAATCGATTCACTATTGGCTTATAGCAGGTATTATTAATGCATCCTGAGGCCAAGGCCGTTTGCAGTGACTACTCTTTATGGAAGTTTCCAGTGCAGAAAAGGAGTTATAATCTAAGATCACTTAATCTTCCTTTTCCCCCAATAAATCAATGGCTCAACTTTGTGACTCTCTCCTTTTTCTCCAACCTCTTATAATTTTTATATTGTGTTAAATCATGTTTACTTTATTTTATATCCATTTCATGTAGTTCCAGAAATTTCTATCTGCTATCCACAATATAGAAAACTGTTCTTAAAGATTAACTCATCTAGGATGTGGTAAAGGGAGAAATACTAGATTTCTGGCATAGACAGGAAGCAGCCAGCCTCTGGTAGGGCAGCTAAGCAATCAAATTTCTGATGTCAGTGACACTTTTTATCCCAGGACTCAAGCTGAAAAATTTACCACTAATGATTTGTTATAATGTGGAGCTATTAAAATGATACTATAAAATAATATTTGAGAAAAACCAGACTATAAAATAGTATATATTATATTATTATATTTTACTAAAAAATTGTACAATACATAAATAAAATTTATAAAAAACTCATATGCCAAATATTAACAATTATTATCTTTTGATACCTATGTTACTAGTGACTTTCCATTTTTGTCCTTTACTATTTAGATTTCACTAAAATATTCTGAAAAACATATTAACTAGTTCTTATTGATTTGTGTTATTTACTATGCAGTGTATGTAGAATTATTCAGTTGCAATCCCTGACTTATCCTTCAAACTTACCCCACAGTGGGCTAATATCAAAGTCATATAACCAGGTTTTTTTCTAACTGCAGGCTGGGATCCACCAGTTTAGTGGTGAGAACTGCATTTTTTTAAAAATGTTGTAAAACTGATAAGAAAAAATATATATCAGTGTACATTTTGTATTAGAAATATTTTTGTTAAACTTTTTCTGTTTTCCATATATGAAAATGTTAGTTTGCATGATAAAATGTAAGTCTTCCTATGGGTCAGAAGAGTTTGAAATGACTGCTCTAAAACAAACAGTGCAAACAAAAGAAGAAACAAAAGTACAGAGGGGTCCAAACAGTTTGCTCTAGTGTCACCTGAGTAAGAAGGGGCAGATTCGGGAGCAGTATTCATCTGTAACCGTCTAGTAGTTATTTAATAATGGTGCCATATGGTACATTGTATAAATGGAAGAATAGCAGCTAGCTACAATAAATGCACTCATTATTTCAGAACTTTTTATCGCTTTAACTCAGCTGCCTTCGTTAATATGATAAATAGGGAACACTATAAAAGAAAACAAAGAAAATATAATCACTTATATAATTAATTTGATTATTTTAAAAACATTGTTTCTAATCCCCTATAAAAATGAGGATACCAAAAAAATCTATACTTTGCCTCCATTAGTATCAATTAGTAACATAGTCATTTCTCAATTATATCATTGCCTACCATGCATGTATCCAATAATCTGAAATTAAAATCCAGTATGCTGTGCCATTCTCATTAAATGCCTTACATCTAATCTGTTGCACTTGAGTTAGTGAAGGATATTGTTTTGGAAAGGTAATTAGCAATATTATTCCTTACAACATTCTATCTGCTACAGTCGAGAGTTTTAGAAGAAAGCAGCAAATATCCTAATTGAACTATCCATTCGACATAAGCATTCACACTGATACTGTTAATTATTCTCTGCTTTAACTGGTCAATTAAAACTGTAAAAAGGATGGCCAGTGTGAAAGTAGTATTTTTAAAATGTTGTCTCCCCATCATTTAACTCCAACAACTTAATAGTATCACTTCCACCAAGTGAATCAAATGCTTTCAAGTGCGCATATCTTTCTTAAAATATATGAAAAACAAGTAATAGTCTGTGTCATATGGTGACAAGTACAGTTCAAAGTGCTATTATCACTGTTCTCATGGTGATAATTAATCCTTTCGTCATTATCATAATGAAGCCATGTTCAGAAAATGCTGATTGAAAAATTCAGATATCAAACACAAGTCACTCGGTGCCTATCAGCCAAATTGATTCTTACACTTATGGCAGATTAGCACAGAGCCTTCCAAATAATTTATCCAGCCTACTCCAAACTTTTCTAGCCTTCTTAAGTTTCACTTCATGATTTTTTAAATGGCCTGCTCTAACATGAAGTACCAGCATTACACTTTTATTTCTTAATTTGTGATGAATCTTTCATCCTAATCAGAATCATTTCCTGATTTTGTTTTTAATATGGCATATACTTATCCCTTAACTGAAATAATTGGAATAAGTTTGCAATTATATCTATGGTCCATTAAGTCTAAAAACTTGCAAATTTTTAAGTATAACTTTATCAACTTCAAAAGCACTGATAGTCATTCTCATACTGCCCAATGAAACCCACATGCAAAGTTAGCATTTCAAGTAGGTCTAACTTCGAATACATCTAGAAACATACAGATACAGAATAAGATGCTGTGTTTTCCTCAACATGATAAAAACTCCAAGTGCTACACATTATTAAGTGTGAAATAACTTAAAATGAGTGCTTTCTGATTTTTATCTCACATTTTAATTCTACATACGCATGCTAGATATTTCCACATATATGTCCTATAACCGTTTTAGAATATACTCAACTCCCCCAGTTTTATCTTAACTTTGCTTCCCTCCCTATCTCCTTTCCCCCTACATTTCTAAATTTCAGAACTTGAGTGTTACGTTGAAATGCATTTTGTGTCTTTGGTAATCATACCAAACTGGCATGCACAAGAGCACAAACACATTAGGTAGCCAAGTTACAATACAGCATCCCCTGACACTCTTTCCTAAGGTCCTGCTGAAATGGAGAGCAACATGTCATAGGAAACAGGGAAAGGGTAAGGATTCAGAGGCAGCACTAACAAGATTAAATACGAGGTTGCTTGGGGGAGGGTGGGGTATGCTTGCAAGACAAAATCTCAAACTTTTTCAAGGGAAGTCATACATAAGCTTATCCACATAAGCACTTTAAAACCAGAATGTCCAGTCCAAAAGAAAGAAAAAGTCAAAGAAGCAAAGGAAGAAAGGTAAAAATGAAATCAAATGGTTGGTTCAATTATACTCCCAGAACCACAGAAATAAAAATTCTGTGATGTGGTTGACTGAGGGCTCCAGCCTTGGGAATCAGAGCAGCATAAATCACCGCTCAGAAACTTCATCTTAAGTTTAGAATTCTTCAAAGATCTCTCTATATTAACCAAAATTATAATTATACTGTACTAGAATGACAGCAATATCAGCAGTTCAGGCAAAGCATCCTTCATAGGAATTTGGGATTGAGATCATTGCTTTTCTGTGATCCATTTCTCTAGGGATACCTTCACAAAATAAAGAGCCATTTAATATGCCTGTTTATTACTGCAGTCTAATAATATTCTGTGTCAGCTTTTGGCTAAGACATAAATTGTATTAACATCTTCAGTCAAGCCACTTATGATATTATTTAATACTAAAACCTATTTTCTTATTCACGTGGAATATTTAAAATCAAGATTGGAGATGGCTATTGCTTTCGCAGATACGCTTACTCAACAGTGCCAACCTCAATTTCGACCACCCATGCAAATTGGAATGTTGAGTTTGTGGAAGCAAGAACTGGGGAGGGGCTCCCTCCAAGTCATAGTAACTTTTTGTATTCTAAACATTCCTTAATTCTTTATTCTACCTGTCTTTTGCTCATAGCCATATATTACCACAGAACACTTTTGACAGTCTTTTGGCTCAGCAACCAGGAACTAGCCATCCTATCTCTTGGGTCAATAAATTCTGCCCCAAATATCCTTACTAATTCAGCTAATGGATACTTAGAAAATGTAGTGTTGAGGTAACTGTCACATTGGACAACTGGGAGAGATCATTATGTACTAGTATAATAACTAATCAAGAGCCTAGAAGTAGGTCTCAAATTATTGGCTGCTATTGTTCAGATAACTATCTTCCTCTGCCATGACAAAAGAATATAGACCACATTTCCGTTCATTCAAACAATGTTCTTTCTCACCTCTGGACATTTTCATATGCTATTCCCCCAAGCTGATACTATCTAGTATACTTTTTATTTTAACTCTCCCTTGCCTTCCAGTGACTTCCCTAATCTATTTGATTTTCTTCTAAAACATTATATATCATATTTCTGTAGGACTTGGGCACACTTAGTACACTCTCACAGTTAGTCAGACTCTCCTAAGAGATCTCAGAGTGGCCATAAATAATGAACAGTGTGCTAGAATGACCATAATTAGCATAATAAGTACGAGTTGATGAACATGTAGAGATATTCCTCTTCCTCTTTCTTTTCGGCCCCTCTTCCTTCTCATTTTTTTTTTTTTAGTCCTTTCCCTTCTTAAATTAGGCCTAAGGTCTTCAGCTGTAGGACAACAATTTATGGGTTAGTAAGTGGAGAGGACCTGTGTGGGGTGAGTGTCACTGGTTCAGAACAGGTTGTCAGTGTGTAAGGGAAGCTCGGTGGGAGATGTCAGATATTAAGCAGGAAGCAGAGGGTAGGCTTACATAACAAAAGCCCACCATTGAATTTTAAAGCCCAGGTCATACCAACAGGGAGTCCATGTCAGGGAACAAGTGCAAAGGCAAGAGCAGTGTGCATACATACAAAAGTTCAATCAAGCAAGTGCTCTGAGCATTAGGGCAGGCAGGTTTCCCGTTATAGAAGAAGCAATTTACAAATATAGCAAAGTATAAAACTAGAATAAACCCTGTGATAATGGACCAGAATTAAAGTTATTGGTGGGAATACAGATACACATGTGCACCTACTCATGAACACACACATACATATATATGTCCTATGTATACATATACACAATTATATGTAGAAAAATATAGATATAAACTGAACAGGTATATATTAGATTTAGATCAATAATAGATACTGATAGATCACACACATATTTCCTAGCTTTGCCCATTGCAGGCCTGAGAGCAATGATACTCCAATTTCAACAAGGAATTTTAGAGAAAATGGATCTTGGATTTAAATATCACCTACTGTTTAAAAGAACCAGAGCCCCACCCTACCCAGTTTGGCTCCGTGGATAGATGCTCAGGTAGGCTTGTAGACTGAAGGGTCGCAGGTTCAATTCCGGTGAAGGGTACCTGCAGGAGGCAACCAATTGATGTGTCTCTCTCACATTGATGTTTCTCTCTGTGTCTCTTCCCCTCCCTTCCACTCTCTCTAAAACTCAATGAAAAAATATCCTAGGGTGATGATTAAATAAAATAACCAGAGCCCCCTGGATAAATGTTGTGGTTTTTTTTTCCAGGACTGGAGCAGTAGAAAAAAAAAAAAAAAAGTAAGCCAAGAGATTTTGGTCTGCCAAGTCAAAAAACACTGACCGTAAAGAGTTAGAAACCATTGAATAAAATAGGAAACAATAAATAAATATATGAGGTGCATATTGCATAATTTTAAAGTACTTCCCCATTAAATACTCATGAAGTCCAAGGGTAGATGACAAAGAATGAATCATCCGAATAACTGCAAAACCAGTGGTGGAACACATGATGTACACCTACTTCAGGAATTCTGGCAAATGCAACTTTGACTACGCAATAAAATGAACATCTCAAGTAATGGGACAAACAAAAAATCGTGAGCTACTCAATAAAATGTAATAAAGAAAATACAAAGTCAATAATTTGATATTCTTTATAATGAAAAATATCATGGGTCTAATCATGGGAGCCAAGCCAAATTGAAAGACATACTGCAAAATAACCTATAATCTTCAAAAGGTCATGAAGATCAAAGATTGAGGAATGGTTTTAGAGTAAAAGAGACTAGGAAAATATAATAACTAAATATATAATTTGACTGTGACCTGCATCCTCTGAGAATTAAATGAAAATGATGTATTAATGTTAAGTTCCTAGTTTGTTTGTTCTTTTTGTTTGTTTGTTTTTGTTAATCCTCACCCTATGATATATTTCCATTGATTTTTAGGGAGAATGGAAGGCAGAGGGAAAGACAGAGAGAAACATCAATGTGAGAGAAACTCATCGATTGGTTGCCTCCTGCACTAGGCTGGACCAGGACCCAGGCTAGGGAAAAGCCTGCAACCAAGGTACTTGCCCTTGACCTGAATCAAACCCAGGACCCTTTGGTCTGTAGGCTGACACTCTATCCACTGAGCCAAACTGGCTAGGGATTAAGTTCCTAGTTTTGATGGTTGTATTGATGGTCATGTAGGAAACAAATGCTGAAACTTTTAGGGGTACAGGAACATGAAGGCAGCAATGTATACTCAGCTGGTACAGGAAACAAAGTCATTTGTACCATACTTGCTACTTTTCTGCAAATCTGTGACTTCTTCCAAACCAAAATTAATTAATTAAGAATTTTATACGAGAAATGAATAGAAGATAATCAAGGAATGGTTATACGGCATATCATATTGGTTGCCTAGCTCTGTGTAATCTCCTTTGTGCCTCTAGAAATCTGCTTACCACACTGCACTGAAAATATGTGTGTGCTTGCTCCCCTGCAATCTACTCTATGACATATATTTATGGTCCCCCAGCTTTAAAGAGCTCATACCTATGCTTGAATAGATCATGATTTCTTCATAATTGAATTATAAATACCTTCTTTTTCTTTTCTTTAAAGAAGAGAGGTTCAACATACATTAAAGTCGTTAGAGAAACCTGCAACAACTCCTAAGTGTGGAACACAACACATATGCATTTCACCTATGCAGAGAGTAACTGCATTGGTTTCTTAGAATTATTCAGAGAAGCGTTTCTAAATCTCCAAATTTCTTTGTGTCATTTTCTAGAAAACACCTGCATAAATCATTGAAAATTGTTTCCTAAAAAGTAATCAAACAAACTAAAAGAATCTCCTGGCTTGCAAAATATGCAGAAAATCCTCTAAAGAGAAGCTTTTTCAGTTGCATCATACTGACCAGGTAATGTTTCCACACTATCCCTCCTTTTGCACAGTGGTAAAATAAAGGTTATTAAATTAGGAGATTTCTACTATTTATGGTTCTGTGTCTCATTTATCTTGTTCAAAACTCTGAAGCAGCCAAGGCTCACAATGAGGAGAATTCACATACATACGAGTAAATATTAATTTGCCTTTTGAGCATCAAGTAATCTCCTGATAACATTTTAACATAAAAATTTAATAGCCAACTGCATTTTGCATTATTATTTGAATAAAAGTATGTTTCATATTTTATCTAAATATGATGTATGAAATGCCAAAACATGCTGACACTAGGTTAACCTTCTCTGCTTTTTATTACATTTCTTACTTTGCAATAACTAGTTAATACTGTTTGATAGGTTCAGAAATGGAACAACATTTTCTATCTGTTTTATGCCTGTGGCTTATTTTAAGTTAAACATCTTTAAGATCCTGCTTTTACTCACTGCAACTTCAGTGGGTGGAGGAAAGGTTTACAGACTTAAAACTATTTTCTGGACGAATTCTGAGTTCAGTTTCAGTTGTCCACCCCTACCCCCTCCTCCCACATTATCTCTTCTCATTTTCATGGACTATTTTATTCTGATACAGTATAATAATAAATTGCAATAATAGCAATCAAAGTCATGGGGAGCTAATGCATTTCCAATGGCAGCCCATGCCTGGCTCTCAATAGCATGGCAGAAGGAGAGCCTGAAAAGCAAAACAATTCAGAGAACTTGCCAGTGGACCCCATTGTCCTTTCCATTCCTAATGACACTGAAGTACTTCCATGATTAAAATGTAAAGGCTTCCCAGTAACCAAGTAATTTGCCCAAAACTCCTTATCTAGCACTCACCAAGAAGACTCTGATTTTAATATACTATTAATCAAGCTCCAGCCAAGTTTACCACTGATACTTTCAATTAGAGAGAGACTGGCTTCATCTCTCTCAGTATGTATGGATGAAGGGGGATTTTTTTTTCTGATTAGTCAGTTACCCAGAAGTGAAATAAACCACTAACTTGGTTTAGAGACATAGTACTAAGACACTGGTTGTAGATTTGATATCAATAAACCAAAACATTATAACTATTTTAAAGTATTAATCATTTCTAAAAATGATTGCAAATCTGAATTCTCGTGTTCTCTGCTCACCAGTTATTAGTATTCTAAAGCTTGCATTTATTAAAACACATGCTGAGACCAGCTTTACAATGTAAAAACCAAATATGAACTTTATTTAAAGGAAATGATAATAGATTTATCTATAAGTATGTTTTTTTAGTTTTCATAATACCAAAAATTTAGAGCAACATAAATATTCAAAATAGCAAATTGGTTATAGAAATTATTGGTTATGCTGCCAAATAATTGAATAACAATGTGTTTATAAAAATGTATTTAATAATATGGAAATTACCTATATTATATTAAGCAGAATAAAAGCCAGTTCATTTGATAAATACAGAAAATTCTGTAAGTATAACAATCTACATATAACCAGTACTTATTTTTTATTATTATGTCATATTTACTTTCTTAATTCTACATTTTAACATCGAATTCAAACTGCTTTGTAACATTATAAGTGACATTAATTTATCTCATTCTACAGATAGAATGTACTACATAACCAAGGAAGTATTTTGTTTTCTTTTTATTTCTCAATATTTAATAGACTACAATAATGACTACACAAAGTCACATAATTCTTTTAAAAATAATATTTGGATAGTAATTGTATAATATTTGATGTTTGAGACAATAATGTAGATTATGTGTGCATACAGCTTAATAAGTGATAAAGATAATCAGATAATCGCTATGTTACCTTGGTCAATTCAGTAAAAACAAAAAAATAGATTTCTTCATTCAATTTTTAGTTTTTCAATGGGGGCACATTTCTAAAAAATGTGATTAAAGCCAAGGAATTTTACTATGTGGATGCTATAAAATGTAGGATGACTTCAAACAATAAGTAATTATATGGCAGTATTTGTTAGTGAAAATGAGATAAGATCAAATGAATAAATTGACTGAACCTGTGTAGGTTGTTAGAAAAATGAGGATTATATAATATCTTATATATTGTGATAATGTAAATTAAATTTTGATTATTTATTCTGATAATGATCTACACACTAATACAGAACAAAAACAAATTCCTGAAAAAAAAAAGAGCAACCCCTAATTCTTGAAGCACCATGTTTTAGTACCTATGCAAATTGAAACAATACTAATATAATTTTGAAAATCAGGTCTTATAGGTAGAGGTTTTTCATTAGTATGTAACTGATAGTTTATATTTTTATAGGTCTTTTAAACAAATTATTGCAACTAAATCTCTAAAAGTAAATATTGAACTTTATATAATGCATATTTTGCAGATGAGAAACTTATGCATCAGACACTTTATAAGAAATGTTCAAAAAATAAAATAAAAAAGAAAATGTTCAAGTTCACTAATAATGAGAGTAATTAACATGTTATTTTAAATTTTAACCTATAATACTAAAGACTTATTTTGTTGTTATTTTGATGATAATATTTGATGTTCTTAGAGATGTGGTAATCTAAGGTTTCTCTCATTTTTAGGAAAAAGTGCAACCATATAAGAAAGAAATGTATACCAAATTTCAAAATACTCACACCACTTGATCAAATAATCCCACCTTTGAAAATCAACCCTAAAGAACTTGACTAAAATACCATAAGAAATTATGTGCAAAGATGTCCACTGCTTTATTATTTATAACTAAAAGATATAACTTATTATGTAGCGATATCAAATGGGCAATTAAAATAAAAATTATAAATTTATAAAAATTGTATGTTAATAGTTATTTTTAATAGAAAGAACAAATTTCATGTTATAATATATAGTACTAATTACAACATTGTGATGTATTTTAATATATGTAGAAGGAAATAAAGTGAATAAAAATGTTAACTAGATATTTTGCATAAGTGGTATTAAAGGTAATGTTTAAATATTTCTCCATTAGAGCTTTTAGATTTTCAACAGTGAGCAAACGTTGCTTCTTTAAATTGAAATAATAAAACTAATTGTTTTAAAATTGTGAGTGTCACCTAAGCATTCCCTGAATCTATTTACAATGAGCTTGATTTGGCACTATTTTTTTTTCACTTGAAGTCCTATAACATTTTAGTTTCAAGATGACTGAAACCAACATAGAGATAAAATAAGGTATTCTCCAAATGATCATTTAAAATAGTTCATACATTTGGTTTAATTTATCCATTAATGTTAGATTTATAGAAATTATATTTGCAAGTTTGCATTTCATCATAGGGCAAAACTTAATTGAAAAACCAAACTCTGCAGTTTTAGACATGCCTGTATAACTACAATGATTTATTATCCATATAGTGATCTGTAACTTGGATTTTAAAAATATTTGGCAGTAGAGGATTCATTAGCCCTAGCTCAAGTATACTCACTTTTAAGATCTACTTATGCTGCTGAGATAGGCACCTAACTGAATCTCATTACTTTTTCAGTTCTCTTTTCTAAAAGTTGCATTCTAAGATTAACAACTTACTTTGATAATTAAATATGAATATAGAGTGAAACATTTTAATCAAATATAAATGTACTGTTCATGTGAATATATGTACATGAATTGAAAACATGTAAATAAATAACAGTAAATATAATTTACTGTATACCTTGACATAATTCTTGGGGCCTTTCTAAACTAATTCTATACAAAAGTTTTATAAAAGTCTTATTTTTCGGTGAGCTTTTATTTGACGTTATAGCATTGTTAAAAAAACTGCATATAATATTAAAAGAAAAAATTCTTAGCTCCAGTGACTAAAAATGCCAAGAAAAAAAATGTAAGAATTAGACTGAAAACATAAACTCACAAGTAGTTTGGACCACTTCCAAGGAAAAGAATTACACATTTTACAACTATCTCTGTTTGTTTTTGTTTATACCTTTAAGATACGGATGAGTTTGTGTGAACACCAAAAACTAGTTCTCTACGCTTTCTGAGGTACTTGAACTATGTTTCCTTCACTTAAAGTCTTATTTACACAGTCCTTCAAAATATTATAACTGGTTATTTACTATTCAAAAATTCTCTCTCTAACTTCTTAGAAGGTTAGAAGAATATTAAAAGCTACCAAATAAGGTTACACCTGTTTTTTATATTTACTTTATATAATAAATAATTTCACAAACATAAACATAAATATCAAGTAAATAAGTGATTATTTATAACCTGAAAATCAATAAATATAGGTTCATTAATTTTTCATAATAAATGCTCATTCCTTATGTTGCCTATTACTTGATTATGACATATTGACATATTAAAGTTGTGTATTTCATGAAAAATTTGAGTCCTCCTATAAACTTCACCTTCACTACTTTGCTGGTTTCCTCTTCATTAAAAGGGGAATTCTCAAGTTTGTTTAACAGTGCTAAGTAAATCTTACAATAGGATATTTAGACAATTGTCTACAATATAAAATAATGTTGAGCTTCACTCTGCATTACCTTCCCTCAAATTGCAGAGCATTAACCAATTTTTTTCTGTCAACTAGCAATTTTTGGCAGATCCCTTTTGCATGATTCATGAAGGACCAGTAAAAGGCTAATTGTTCAAATTAATTTGCGTAAATGACTAAGCAAGAGATAACAAAATTACATCTGCACTTGTTTGGCAAAGATTCAATAGCAGCGGCCCTGTACTGCCAGCTGCTTCCAGACAACACTCTTGCAGAAATTAAAAGCTACAAATATTAATTAATACACTTTTTTGGTACGTTAATTTGCACTGAAAGGTTCCGGAGTGCAAAACTGCTGAGAAGATGAACCATGATAATTAGAATTAATGGGATGGATGCATGTTTTTTGCAGCTGAAGTTTTAAAAACCCATGAATGGAACTGGGAACTTGAAACTGACATTCCCATAAATCTCTATGATAATGCAGCTATTAGTATTAGAAGGATTAAGTACTATGGCTCCAGAGTTATCCATCACATGACATGTTCTATCCCATCTGTCATTGCAGTAGCTAAGACATGATAGCCGTCCTTGAGGAAGCTGTATGAAAAGCTTCGGGAATTCAAGGAATTGTAGTGATGACTGTCAGACTACAAAATGAATAGCTCAAATCTCTGACTTCCAAACAGAAATAATAGCCAGCACTCTGTACTTGTCAGCTTAGTAAATTGCAAATATGCTAACTTTCATATCTATATTGAAGTTTAGTTAGGTAATCTGAATTATAGACAGATCAGACTAAAAAAAAAATAGTAAACTGTCACAGATTTTACCTTTAACCATGTATACCTTTGGGAGTAACTTTTACTGGTTGAATTATTATACTAGAAACATCGTAGGGAAATCTTACTGTTGACATACTAGTAAATATGCTAAAATCATCCTTGATACAAAGTGACTAAGAAGTAAAAATTTAATGTTTAGCCAAACACTGGCCCTTCAGTTTTAGCCATTGACTTAAAAATATTCTAGTTCAATAGCTGGAAGTAAGATATAATATCATTTTCAACATGGAACTTCACAGATATTGCTAATGTATACAAGATATATATATGGAGAAATCTAGCCTTTTTGCTTAAAAGTGAAATTTACAGGCCTTACAGAATAAATTCAACACAATTTATTCCCTTATTTTGTACTTTAAAAGGGCATGATATCTAAAAGCTGGGAAGTAGTATTTTACAGCATTTTAACCCTTTGCACTCGCTTGCTTTTTTCTCGATTCCTTTATTCTAATGCTAACCATGTCGAGTCACACTCGACATCTGAGTGCAAAAGGTTAATTTGATTGGTGACCACCTTTCTAGGAGTGGTGTATCCATCTTGTAATACTGCATTTAATGAGGGATTATGGGTAGATAAAGGGGAGTTTTAATTTTTAAAAATACATACATTAAATATTTAGAAAATAACCTGCTTTAAATCAGTCTGGCCTTATGCATATGGGTGAAAGAAAAATTCTATACCTAAGAAAATATCTCCTCATGAATATACAAAATTACACCCTAACATGTTTATTCATTTTATTGCATGGTTTTAACATGTATTCTTTGGGTAGTTTTCCAAGATATTGTCTTTCTTTAAATTTTGTGGAAAATTATATTTATTCTCTCTGAAAAAATACCTGATTGCATTAGTATATTATATTCTCAAAGGTGGTAAGACCCAAGTTTAAATTCAAGGCTTTGATCTCTATTACAGTGGATATATAAGCACTGCCAGGAAGCAATATGTAAAATCACTAACAGTCATTATCCATCCCCTGAAGTTGATTTCTCTCCTTCCTTGATAATAGTTGCCATAGACAGGTTCCAGGAGGATACTGCTGTGGTCTTAGGCAGGAAGGAGTATCCTGAAGTGGAGAACAAGGATCAGAATCAGAAGGCTGAGAGCCCAGGGTAAGCCTTAACTAGCTCAGAGTTGTGCTCAGGGCCTGTGTTGCTTTTGAAAAATGATAAAGAGAATAAGTAATTTATTCAGGGGGAAAAAAGGCCATGCAGTAACATAATCCTTTAAGTATTTGATGACTCATTGCCATAGGGACTACAGATTTGACTTTCTAGGGAATGCCTCAGTGACAAGGCTGATAAAACCTGACGATATACCTTCAAGTATAGAATTAGAGAATGTTTCTCAGAAGATGAAGCAGAAGTCAGTCATATGCTTGCTCTATCATAATAAAAAGTTTTCAAAGATTTTTCCCCAACAAAGGAATTTATAGCTATAAAAAGTAAATATTCAGATATATTAGAGAATCTTGTTCTGTAAAGTCTTTAAATAGCCATCTAATGGGAAGAATAAAAGTTTTATCTGTTACAATAGAGAAGGTGTCATATCAAGGTGTTTGCCTGCTGATTGATGAGATGTATGCAATAACTTTAGAATGCTACCACATAGTGCTCATTCATATTGCCCATTGTGGGTTGTCTCCATTATTTACCAGGTAAACTAGTCTAGACTTCGGGGAATATGTCCACTCCACAGCCCTTTGTTACCCATCAGGATCCCTGTCTCATACCAAAAATTTTCACAAAATATAAACAAGTTATTGAATACATCTTTAGAATTTAAATAAGCTTTGTTTAAAAAAATAGTTTTATGAGCCCTTTAGAAATACACTTTTTAAAATTGTTAAAATGTGTACTACTTTCTCATTTCTAGAACAGAACGCATGTTCTTAACATACTTCACTAATTTATTATTATCATATTTGTGTGAAGTTTAGATGCATCTATATTTTTAATATCCAGAGTTGATTGGAGCCTACTTGTCAGAGTAGTTAAAACATCTTGTCAGAAGCACATAATATTTTCTCCCACTGGGAATAAGTTTTTACAAATTATGTAATATCAGTTATTTAGACTCTATTTTTTTTTGTGGGTGCCAGTTTAGCACATTGCCTGATACAAAGTAATCTGTTGATTCATCAGGGCAGAATTATTGGACTTTGCTTAAACATGGTGGCATTGCCTGGCAAAATTTTAGCTATTTCTATTACCACCTTATCTGTAAGTAAATATTTCAGGAAATAGCACATATCACAAGAGAAAAAAAATATTAGAGATCCACTATCACACAGAAAAATACACACAAATATACAAGAAAGCAAGTATCATGTAGATACTTTCTTTCACTGTGCAAAGAGTTAAAAGTTGAGAAAAATAGCTGTATGAAAAAATAAGAATAATTTAAACAAAATTAAAACCAATATTTTTAAATAATCAAATTCCTATCATTAGTATTCAATTTTCATTTTATTTTTAATGTCCTTTGAAAATAGTTCATAAGTAAACAGAATTTTCTCACACAAAAAAATCTTAAAGCAGTGAAACAATTTTTCTGTAATCCATTTTTTCCATATTAGTTTCATAAATTAAATCAAACACACATACACAGCTTTATACCACTTGGAAGATAGTGCACAATAAACTCTGTGAGGCTGTTCATAAATGGCTGTAGTACAGTCTTCTGACTTGATAACTTTCACCCAAAACTGTATTGTTTTGATTAGAGAAAAGAAATACTAGCTCATGTACTAGTGCATTCTTTCATCTAAAATGCTTTCTGAGCAAATGTCTGCCTTCTGAAGGACCCAGCTTTAAAAGAACAATGTATTTTCAATAACTACACAATCTCCATTGGCCATTCTACTTTAAATTGATCTTTCTGACCTGTTAACTCTTACTCTCTGCACAATTTATACAGCAATGATGTATGTTCTTCTTTCATATATTTATTATCATTTCACTTGCTGAGCAAAGTCAACTGTATTGCAGACGGTTATCTCTCCTGCTTTAAAAAACACCATACTGAAGCTAGAAAATCTGGTTTTCTTTCCTTCAGAAATCAGACATTTGCATTTAGAATTTGAAAGGTCAGTTTCCAAATTTTTTTTAAACTGTGAAAACTTCTAGCTGAGGTTCCGACATCTAAATTCTTGGTTATTTACCTACTTCTCAGATTCCACAACCTGGCTGAAGTTGTTTTAGTTATATTTTCAATTAAATATAATTCTAAGAAACTTAATATATTCAATGCCATATTCATTGGAGCCAACATCATAAAAGAACCACCATGTTGAAATCTTGACTTCAAAATAAGAAATATGGTTTTTACAACCAATTTTAAGAGGAAAAATAATTATCAAATTCCTTTCCATAAATGAATAAATAATTTTTTAAAAAGCTTGACTATATATAAACATTCTATGACCAAAATCATGTCAATAAAAGATCTTTGAATATGAGTTGCATCAAGTTTTATGTGCATTTAATCAAAATATTAAAGTATATTTGAAGATTCCCATTCACACTTGCTTCACTCTTCTGCCCACCTTTACCTCATGGTGGGTATGCAAATTTTCTTGTCCTAGCTAGAATTCTCACACCAACATCAAAATACTGCTGTCTGTAGAAAGTGATTTTATCTTCCCTAAACTCATGAATGCATTTTCTATGATATATTGTGAACAGTATTTTGATTATGAAAAGTCAATGTCCCATAAGATGTATTATATACACCTCCATAAATGATACCTTAGAAAGTGAATACTCCATTATCCCATTAGTGAATGGGGAAAAATAAGCAATCATCAGGAAGTCAAATGATACCTTTGGGATCTGGGGAACAAAGGATTTTGAGAGAGAGAGAGAGAGAGAGAGAGAGAGAACGAGAGAGAGAGCGAGTGCATCCGTCACGAGACAGACCTCCTTTCTGTGCGAAGCACATAGGCTCTATGCAGCAGAAAAGTTCTTTATTCATAAGGGAAGCTAGAAAGAGTAGGCATCATTAATCTTGAGTCTTTCTTGATTCCCTATTGTTTTGGTTTCTTAAATCAAAATCCTGAAATGGGTATTTGGAAATAAAAAAACAGGCTTCAGACACTATCATGAAGGTTATCACTCCATGAAAAATAATGTTTGATATGGCTATGTATAAATTGTATAATATACCAAGAGTTCTGATATAAAGAATGAAAATGTCATTTTAATGCCTACTAATTTATTGGAAGAGAATTTAGTGCAATGATGAAAAATAAGAGCTTTAAATTTCTCCACCAACATGTGGCTGTGTTAGAATTTTAACAGTCAAAACAGCTAATGTTCAGTTGAGGTAGAGGGACTAGTTGTAGGATACTAGATGGAAAGGCTCAAAAGGTACCATATTTCTTCAATACAACGCACTGTGACTGACTGATTTGCTGCAATGCCTTTGGCAACTGTTCCTCTGAATTTCAACTTACAGAAGGAAAAGGAATGAAACCTGCTCACTATTTGCCAGTAATATTTCACCCTCCTATTGCCAAGGAAATCTGCTACCAGGTTTCCAGTAATCTTAGGTTTTTGTCATCCTAACTCTTTTCAAACAAAACCTTTCATTTTCTAAAAGAACATTAGAATAAAATTCCTTCTGAGATTACTTTACATTTCCTTATTCATAAGTCTCAAATAATAGCACACCAGAGTAATATATTCACCACATGTTTGACCACTGATTACCCTTTATGGAGAAAAATATACTTGAGATCATGTATAAGTTTTCTATAGCCATGTGGCAAAACGAGAAAAAAAATCATCCTTGAGGGACTGAGACTCCTCCAATGGCTGACACTTGAATGATCTTGAAAAAGTCATTTAAATTCCCCTAGGCTCAATACATGCATAAAACTTATGGGGCCATGCAACCTTTATATTCACACCACCTCCATGTGATTAAGATGGAAAGTTTATTGTATCTATTCAAAAGACAAGACAGAGATACCAAAGAAATTGCTGCTTCCATCTATTAGAATAGAGATTCAACTTACATGTGGTTTATGGTTTGTGCTTAGTGATACAGAGGCGAAGGTGGGCTCAAAGGAACAAGCCAATAGAATAAGCATATGCCCATGTTTTATTTTATGTAACAAGCTTTAGCTATGGTGGTGGCTGAATCTTCTTTTCTGCTCTCCCCTCCAAAAAAATGAGTTTACCCTAAAATATTTGTACAAGCAGTCTTTCTGACTTCATCATGTGGAAAAGCTGCCACAAGAGGCTTAAAATCACAAACTGTCAATGGGTAGGGGAAAACTAAAAGGTCTTATTTTTTTTTTAAAGACAGTGTATGAAAAACTAGAAAGGGAAATAAGAAAATAGATAAAGAAAGCAAAGCAAGGGGAAGTAATAGGGAACTCACTGTGTAGCATGACAAAAATATTAAGATTTCAATCATATTTTTAATAAATTTTTCCTAGAATACTAATAGGATAAAATGAATGACTTTTTGCAGATATTTACTTGTTCATTTAATTTTCCACAAAACATTGGTCCACCATCCTTTAAGGAAAAATAAAACATCACTGACCAAAAGCCAGGATCTGGCTTTCTTAAGAGTATTCAAGTCTGAAGAACAGTTGCATACTTGTCACATTTAGTCTATTTCTAAGCTTGAATAGAAATAAAAACAGATATCGCTGAACAAAGCCTTAGTAAGACTAGACAGTGATTCAAATTGTCCTTTTTATTCAACACCCTCTAGTGGGTAGAACCAGCCAGAAGCAATGCAAACCTGTACTAAGAAACAAGGCCAGCTGTCCTATGGAGTTGGGCTCTTTGACACTAGTAGTATTTCCTCTGAGAAGTAATTAAAATAAACAAGAAATTCATCCTCGTTTCAGTTCATGGAATGGAGAAATGCATATTGAGAAGTGAGAAAAGATGATGAACTAGTTTAAAAAAATAGAAAAGACATTCTGGTAAGGGCAAAATAATGAGCTGAAAGTTCCACACTTTTTGCAATAAATATTTTGCTAATATGTCATAACATAGTTTTCTTTGATTTGTCTCTCAGTTTCTTCTAACCTATTTGCACCTCCAGCAACAAAGTGATTATGGCCAATTAGATTTGAGTTTATATAAATTGTAAAATACCAGATTTAGTTCTTATAGAAAATAGGTTATATTTATTTAATAGTATATGATATTCTAGTGAATCAGACCATTGTATTAGTTTGCAAGGGTTTCTATTACTAATTACTGGAAATTAGATGGCTTAAAGAGTAAAAATAAAAAGTTATTTTCTCCAAGTTCTAGAGGCTGAAAGTTCAAAATCAAGTTGCTGGCAGGGTTGGTTTCTCTTGAACTCTCTCCCCCTAGGTTTTCAGGTGGCTCTCTTCTCACTGTGTTCACACATGATCTTTCCTCTTTGCACATGTGTCCCTGATGCATTTTCCTCTTCTTAAAATGACACCAGTCCTACTATCATATCAGGGCCCCACACTTATGGCCTCATTTAGCCTTAATTATCTCTCTTCAAAGTTCCTATCTGAAAATATGGTCATATTTAGGAGTAAGGCCTCAACATGAATTTTGTAGAGACACAGTTCAGTCCTTAACAAGCATGTGGTAGTTGTAACAGACTTTTTCTGTATTACCTTATTATGAAGGAACTTTTTGTTCTTTATTCATCTACCTTTTTAAGATAAGCATCACTAAAATTTAAGTTTTAGCTTTTCTTAATATTAACTAGAATTATCAGGTCATTTTTAGAAAATGTATTAGAAAAAATTAAAATGTCAAAGAAGGTGTCGGTCAAACCAATAATTTAAATTAGCTAATCAAATATGAAAGACGGAAACATTATCTAATTTGACACACTCTGGAAATGCCTCATCAATCCTACCAAGCCACACAGGTATGCTAGTGTAATGACTTTATTTTATAGTAACATTTTTGAAGGACAAGACCACAATGCCTACATATACTATCAGCAATATTACTTGAAATTTGGAAACAGTCACTAGATGAATGGGTATTCATTTATTGTTTGATTTAGTATTCACTTGTCAGTTTTACAACTATGTAGGGATAAAAGTTGACTTGTAGATTTTTGTCAAGCAGATATGCAAATAATTTCTGTCCAATGAAAGATATAACCCCAAAAGTTATAATGTATTGCCATGTAAGATATTATGCAGTTTTATATTTAACCCAGAATTATCTAAATATTTCTTTCGAAAATTACTTATATGAATATCTCATCAAATGTCATTTGAACTGATTTAACTTTATTGTTTCACTCGTGATTAATGATTTAAATAGAATCTTTAACAAATGTTCATTTAATATCTGCTACAAAGGCATAAATTAACCTTCCTGGAAATAATACTTAAACATAACCAATAAACATCATTCATTGATTAATATCTTACATCAGCTTATTATAATAAATATTTTAATGTGGAAATTAAATCCTTAATAGGAACTATAATATCAATTAATTTTAAAATTACTTCTTATATAGATCAATATCACTGAAAACATAGATGCTAAAATTTTCAACAAAATAGTAGCAAACTGAATTCAGCAATACCATTAAAAAGATCATACACCATGATCAAGTAGGATTTATTTCTAGGAAACAAGGTTGGTTCAATATCAACAAGCCAATTACTGTGATACACCACATAAGTAAAATGAAGGATAAAAACATATCATTATATAAATACAGGGGGGAAAAGCATTTGACAAAATCCAGCACCCATTTATGGTAAAACCTCTCAGAAGAAGTCCAAAAAGCCAGTAGTAGTTGGTTTGATTCTGGGTCAGAGCACACATCCAAGTTGTGGGTTTGATCCCTGGTCGGGGTGCGTATAGGAGGCAACAGATCAATGATTGGAGGAAGATATTTGCCAATGATACATCCAATAAGGAGTTAATAACCAAAATTTATAAAAATAGTCATATAAGGGCAAAAGGACCTGAATTAGGCACTTCTGCAAACAGGATATATAGATGACCGATAGGCATATAAAAAGATGCTCAAAACATCACTACTCATCAGAGAAATACAAAATTAAAACTACAATGAGATATCACTTAACACCTGTCAGAATGGCTATCATCAATAAATCAATAAATAAAAGTTAGTGAGGATATGGAGAAAAGGGAACCCTCATGCACTGTTGGTGGGTATAAAGATTGGTTCAGTCACTATAGAAAACAGTATAGAGAGTCCTCAAAATATTAAAAATGGAGCTACCTTGTGACTCAGTGATCCCACTTCTGAATGTAGAGCCAAAGTAACCTAAAGCACTAAGGATAAAAGGACCCCTATGTTCCTCCCAGTGCTATTTATAACAGTCAAGATTAGGAAGCAACCCAAGTGTCCATCAATAAACTAGTGGATTAAATAGTGGTGGTAGCTATGTACAAAAGAATATTACTCAGCCATAAAAACAATGAAATATTACCTGTGGAACAGCATGGATGGACCTAGAAGGTATGGTAAGTGAAATAACTGAGAGAGAGAAAGATAAATGCCATATGATTTCACTTATATGAGGAATCTAAACAAACAAACAAACAAAAATTAGCATTTGACATCTATATATTAAACTAGAGGCCCAGTGAACAAATTCATGCACCGGCGGGATCCCTTGGCCTGGCCTGCACCCTCTCACAATCCAGGACCCCTTGGGGGAGGTCAGAGGCCCGGTGCATGGATTCGGCCCGATCCCCGCAGGTGGTCAGTGCACATCATAGCTACCGGTCGAACAGTCCAATGGTCGAACAGTCCAACAGTAGCTTAGGCTTTTATATATTTATTAGGGGCCCAGTGCACAAAATCGCACAAGACCCAGGACCCAGAGTCCCACAGCTTGGCAGGACCCAGAAAGAGCCCTGCAGCCGCCAACGTCCTGGCGGGACACAGAAACCCACCCACGCCTCCGGTCAAGTCCTCCAGGGTCAAGTCCTCCAGAGTCAAGTCCCACCCACCCATGCGCGCCTCGCCGTGCATGCAGCACCGTCCACCTTGCGCACACAGCCTCCTGCTGATCAGTCATTACAGCATGATGGCATGATGACCACAGACTTTTTATATAATAGATAGATTAGAAAAATGAGATAATATATATTGAATTGACTAACATGTGAGTACGCTCAAAAACATATGGACCTTATGGAATGTATGTATAAACAAAAGATGGACCTAGTTACACAAATACTAAGGCAAGGATAATAAAAAATTCTTTCTTCACCTGCTCCTACCCTTACCCCCCACCCCTAGCCAAATGACCAACTAATTGCTTATTCAACAGAATGCAACCACTTATGAGTTTTAAAAGCATTTACTATTGTCACATCACAGCTATGAGTTTTAAAAGCATTTATTTTAAAATGTGGGGACTTGTAGCTATTATCATAAAAAAAGTTATAAAAACATTTTAAATTTCCCAAATATAACATCGAGTTTTATTTCAAGGGAAGGTTTTGTTACACATTTAAATGCCCTAAAATAAGGCATATATTAAAGAGCCTGGTAGGACTTCTACTCTGACAATATCATTTTCAGGGATATAAAATCTGACAGAAACACTGAGAGATTACCTCTGAGTGGCATGCGGAATTTATTTTGTTTTTAAACCGACCCTGAAGATGTGTCAAAACATTTGTAATATCCACAATAAAAAGTCAAAGACATGGCTGGAAGATTTCTGGGGCTTGAAATAAAACATTCAGCTTAGTGATTCTACTCATTTTGTGTGATGGGGTGGAAACTGACGCAGAGAAAGTCTTTCAATTTACTTTTATCTATACCTATCAATTGTCACTTCAAAATTATGAGAAATAGTAGTAAAACTATGCAACAAGTACTTTTACCTGCTAGAACAGTATAAGGAAACACCAAGGCCTCCCACTTGGTCACAAAATAAGAAAATTCAAAAGAGCTAATTTGTTTCAGAGCCTCAAAAAACATCCCATCTCAACCACATCAACAGTTCATCCGATTTGATCTTTTTCTAATGTAAGCTAAAATGTAAGTTATGTTCACACCTCAGCACGGATGCAAAGTATTTTATGAACAGCAGGGAGAGATCTGTCAATGACATGTTCATGCCCTGTAGTAAGATGCAGCTTTTTGCAGTCCAATAATTTAATTATGAAAATAGATGATGTAACTTCATTTTCTGAACTTCATACCTTTCAAGCTTTAAAAGAGATGGGTGTCACAGCCTAGGAATTAGTTACTCAAAAAGCATTATACCATTTTATTTCTATGATGTATCTGTTCTGTTAATTCTCATTACATTTTTATAAGTATATATTATTTAAAGTGATGCAACCTTTAACTTTTCTTGAAAATCAATTTTAGAAAAGAGACTCTAGTAGAACTGCTCGAATATGTACACAATTTGTTCCTCAAAAGAATAAAATATCTTACAACAATTAACAAGTACTATACCCCAGTACTAGTCTTATTCCATTGTGTCAATCAAAAAGTTTGTTCTCCAGTGAAGACAACACTTTATTTACGGGCACGTATACATTCTGGTATGTATCAAAGACTTCGGCGGTTGTCTCCTTGCAATATTTCAGCTTTTAAGCTGCTTCCCTGCCTCACTGAGCTCACATAAGATACATCTGAAGGCTTTAGTACAAATTTACTTCGAATAAAGTCTTCAATTCATTTTCATGGCACCAAAAAGACAGCTTTAATAACTGCAATGACAAATAAACTGGAAATCATTCCAGGCCTTTTCACTTAACTGACAAGTAGAACACTCTCATAATGAGCCCCAGGTTTTACGTTTTCTCTTTGACCATAATAGCTTCATTTAAGAGCGTCAGACCCTGACACTTCATCATTTATCTACATTATTTCTCATCTTCTTTCAAATAAATTATGGAATACTAGACTGAGCACATAAAAACAAAGTGACTTGTTATCAGTAAACAGCAAGATAAATTGTCCAGAAGTTCCTCATTTAGCTCCCTTTAAATTTAAGGACAAGTTATTGGGTGCACCTTCTTTAACTTCCAAAGTTTGCATTTTTACAGCCCTCTTATTTCTCTTGCCACTGGCCTCTGTGCACTCATCCAGAGCCTGATGTGGAAGGCATAAAGTAATCCCATTAGCCCAAGGTTGGCTGCTAAAGTACAAAGAGGCAAAAGGGGAGAAAATCAAATAAAAAACTGGGGAAGAAATTTCTCCACATCTGTAAAACCCCCGTCCATAATACATCTTGTCATACTAGGAAATGTGACACTTCCAAAGTAATGAACAGTGCAACTATAACTCTTTTAGCCTTTGGAAATACAGCACTGATTTTAAATGCATGGGTGAACACCATCTCTTCTCATTGAATCCCCCCTCATTTTTTAACCACATAGAACTGGGGGGAAAAATCTAATAAAATCACTATATGATTATATTTCTTTTTGAAACTGCTATCTACATTTATAGAAATCCTCTCACCTCTTACTTTTATTTATTTGTTTGGTATTATCTTTCAAACTTACAGAATCATATCAGGATAATGAGTACAAAAAGCAATATTTAAGAAACCATTAAACCATCAGTTTTTGTATATCTGGTGGTACATTTTGAAGTCTAAGCTGTATGCTGTATTTACCAATGAAGAATGTATAGTGTAGATAGTCAGAGGGTGATTGTATATTTAAAAATGTTCAATAGCTTGAGTTATTTTTAAATTAACCTTCAAAAAAGTATACTACTTTTTGTTTTGCTTTTCTTAGCTACTCCAATCAATTTGGTCTTAAGAGTTTTCAAATTTAATAATGATACTACTTGGAAATTTATTAACAGGTGAGTTAACATTTGTAGTGAAATCCTGATACAGGGAAATACATGAAAAAGATATGTCCTATTATCTGTCCTCAAGAGCCTGAAAAGAAGGTTGCTGGCTCCTTCTATATAACCCAACCCTGAAGATGTTTCAGAAAAAGAGTTTAATAGATCTGTCATCCAGCAAAGGTCATAGAAAGGTTTGTGGATTTGTTTGAGCAAAAGAAGATAGGTAGGGCTGTGTGTGGGTGAGGGAGTGGTGGAAAGGTGGGGGTAGAGGTGGATGGAATGGAAGACAGAACCTGGGGTAGAGTAGTCTAGAATCTAGACTCTAGATATTGATTTAGTTGGATGTGTGCCATTTTCTTTTCTCCATTCTACCTTTGCTACAGGAAAAAAAAAAGAGAGAAGTCAATCTTTGAAAAGAACAGTGTCTGGGTAAATAGCCTCACAATGGTGCTTTGTGCTCGAGCATGTCCCCTATTACCTAAATTCACCATGAAGGACAAAGGTTAGTGTATGGATTTTTCCACATCTCCAAGCACACAACCTAGTAAAGATCACTAATCCCCAAAGGCAATATAAACTCACGAGAAAAGTATTAAAAAAAATCTTGAGAACTCAACAAATACAAGAGAAGACAACAAACCTCTAACTCAAAGCTGATTAAGCAAGCATGCTAAATATTGTCAAACAGGAAAAGGCTATATTATATACCTTAAACAGGAGCAAAAATAATAACATATACCAAACATAACAATTAGGGAATCTGGGTGTTAAAAAAAATAAAGAACTTGATACATAGTTCAAATAGGTACAACTGAAGAACTAGTCGGTGATGTGGAAAATAAGATGAAGCTCATTGACCAGGTCTAGAATGGGAGAAAGGTAATGTAAGAAAGGGGATAGAAACAGAAGGGTCAAGTTGCATATCCTAAAATCCTAAAAAAGAGTAAAAGAGAAAGATGACAGGAAGCATTTAATGAATTAATGTGATATATTCACACACATACATTCATATACCTCCATATAAATAGGCTAACTGATTTATGAGTCAGAGAAATCAATGAAAAATTGACGCACATTTACATCAAATAACACTCTTGCAAATCAATATATTAAGAGATGTTCAGAATGAGTAATCATATCCATCAAATGTTTGTGAGGTTCCAGTTCATGTTGTACTCATCTATGTTTTCAGTCCTACAAGGAATGCCTTGCCCTAGCTGGTTGCTCAGTGGGTAGAGCATTGGCCAGTGGACTGAAAGGTCCCAGGTTTTATTCCAGTCAAGGACATGTACGCACCTTGGTTGCAGGCTCAATCCCCAGCCTAGGTCGGGGTGTGTACAGGAGGCAACCAATCAATGTGTTTCTCTCAAGTCGCTGTTCTCTCTCTAACTCTCCACCTCCCTTCCACTCTCTCTAAAAAAATCAATAGAGAAAAATATCCTTGGGTGAGTATTAACAATAACAAAAAGTAATGCCTTGCTCTTTAATAGATGTATAAGTATCCAAACATTCTTCTAAACCAGCATTATAAATTAATACTTACTTTTATTATTTAAGAATAAACTCTATTTTAGTTTGTGCCAATATTATACAAACTAAGTCTGTCTAGTTGCTTACTTTAAAAATATCAACAGTTTAATCCTAATAAATATGTAAATAATGCCTTATTTGAGCCAGGTTTGGTTTTTTTTTTTGCTAAAAACTAAAAACATAGAAATAACACATGTCCATGATTAAGTAAAATTACTTGCTTAAATCAAAAACTTCTATAAATATAAGATTCACATATGAGAGCACATATGAAGATCACTTAAATCAGCAAGGCACCAGTTGCAAGGGTCTGGGAATTTTTCTAGCTAAGGTAACACCTAAGCCAAATCTTAAGAGTACAAATATATTCATTAATTGGAAGGGACTGGGTGAAAAAGGTAAAGGGGTTAAGCAAAAATAAATAAATAAATAAATAAATAAATAAATAAAAATAACACGTAGACACAGACCAGAGTGTGGTGATTGTCAGAGGAAAAGGGGTGGAGTTGGTGAAAGAGGGCAAAGCGGGCAGAAATGGTAGCAGAAGAGACTTTACTTTGGGTGGCAAGCACATGAAGCAGGGTGCAGATAATGTGTTACTGAGTTGTACACTTGAAACCTATATGGTTTTATTAGCTATTGTCAACCCCATAAGTTTATAAAACAAAATAGATATTACTTTCCACTAAATGAATCAGAATAGAGTCCAGACTGTCCATTGATTTTCATCACCTTTGAGGAGACAAATAGAGAAAAAAACATTTTTTTAAATGGCCCAAGAAAAACAAAGTATGAGAAAACAAAACAAAAGCTTTGACCCATACCTCACACCATACTCAAAACCTTAGTTTTAAGTAGAACATAAACACAAATACAAAAGTAAAACTTTAAAGCTCTAGAAAGAAGACACAGGAATATACATTCAATAAAGTAAAAATATGAATAAATTAAACCCTATTAAAATTAAAAATGTCTCCTCAAAAACAGAGACCACTAAGAAAGTAAAAAGACAAGACACACATTGGTAGAAAATATCTGTCATGTATGTATACCTGAAAAAATATTTAGACTATGTAAATAACATGATACTTAACAAAAAAGGATAAACTAATAAAAATGTGCAAAATTCTTCAGGAATTTCTAAAGAAAAGATAAATGGTTGGCTAACAATTGAAAGAAAAGTGCTCACCATTTTAGTCAAGAGGGAAAAGTAAATTAAAATAGCAATGAGATACCACTACAAACTCCCTATAATAGTTAAAAAATAATATGACAGACAACACTAAATGTTAGTCAAAATGTGAAGCCACTGTGAATAGTTATTATGTGCATTATACCTTAATAATAAAAAATAGTAAGGACCTTTCTTGTAGTTTGGTGGTGATCTCACGGGTTGGGTCTAACAACAGACTGTGCACAGAAGAAAATAGGGTCACTGTTAAACTCAAGGGATGTCACAGAAAATACCCAAACTGAAGTACAAAGAGAAAAATAAATTTTAAGAAGTCAGATTAGATAATAAAAGTAGGTGGGACTCAAGCAAAAGATTGGACAAACTTTATTTTTTTTAATTAATTAATTAATTTTTATCCTCACCCAAGGATATGTTTATTGATTTTAGAGAGAAAGAAAGGGGGTGGGGGGGAGAGAGGGAGAGAGAGAGAGAGAGAGAGAGAGAGAGAGAGAGAGAGAGAGAGAGAGAGACTGAGGTGAGAAACATTGATTTGTTGCCTCCCATACGTGCCCTGACCAGGAATCAATTCTGCAACCTTTTCTTGCACAGGATGATGCTCCAACCAAACTGAGCCACCTGGCCAGGAATGGGAAAACGTTAGATTCCTGGAATAAGAGGAGAAGGAGAATGACACAGAAAAAAGGAATAAAGTAATAATCCAAAGAATCAGCCCACAGAGTTAAGAATCCCTCAGGTTAAATACAAAGAAAACTACTTATAATCAAATTGCTAAGAATCAAATACAAAGATAGGATTCGACAAGCAGCCAGAAACAAAATATCACAATTCTTTCACTGATGCCACATACTGATGGCTAAATATCAACCAGATTTTGGCAGCTAGAGGACAACAGACTGAAACATTTAAAGTACTGAAAGGGGAAAAAATGCTATGAATCTAGACATGTGTATCCACTGGAAATATGCTTGTAACATCATGATGAAATAAGGATCTGTTCAGACCAAACAAGCAAACAAAACCTTTACACCCCTCACACTTGCACTCCATAAAATACTTAAACAGGTCCATTACAGTGAAGAAAAAGGCCTCAAGGTGGAAGCTCAGAGCTTCAGCTTGGAATAGAATGATCAGAAATGATGAATATATGAGCAAATAGAAATGAATATTAACATTTTAAAGTTACAGTATGTGTGGCTGCTGTTTCTTGGTCTGGGACGGGCTGCTTGCGGTGCTGCTGTTCCCTGTACAGAGGCGGGCTGCTCACACAGCTGCTGCTCCTCGGACAGGGGCAGGGTGCGACAAATATCACATAATCTCACTCATTTATGGAATTTAATGAACAATGTAAACTGATGAACAAAAACAGATCCAGAGGCAGAGAAGCATCGATCAGACCATCAAACCTCAGAGGGAAGGTAAGGGAGGGTGGGGGTAAGGGGGAGAGATAAACCAAAGGACTTGTATGCATGCATATAAGCCTAACCAATGGACACGGACAACAGGGGAATGAGGATCATGGGGGAATAAGGACACATATGTAACACCTTAATCAATAAAGAAATTTAAAAATAAAATTAAAATAAAACTGAAGGGGGGGGGAATAAAGTTACAGTATGGATCAGGTTCCGGTCAAAAATCAGAAGACACAATAATTTGAGTATAAATTTGTATTAGTATAAATAATTATTAATTACTGAAAGATAATCACTGAAAGGTGATAAGGCAACTTTAAGCAATATAGAGATAACACATAGTCCTAATATAAGGTGACAGGAGATTTGACTGGGTGGTGGGCACACCATGCAATATACAGATCTTGTCACACAGAAACCCACACCTGAAACCTATATGTTCTGTTGATCAATGTCACCCCAATGGATTCAGTAAATAAAATTTTAAAAAATAATTTTAAAAAAGAAATAACATAAGGTAGAATCTTCTATGTCCAAGGCTGAGGAAGACCACCCAAAGAAGAAATAAGCTTGGAAGACCCCCTACTTGCTACCACCCCACAAGGCTGAGATTCAGACCTCATTGAAGGGAGTAAGATGGTGGCCTACTAGAAGGTGAAGAAGTTCACTGGGTGCCATGGGACCGAGCTGGTCCATGGACTGGGAATGGTGAGCAGAAGGTGTTTGGATTCTGGTGAAACCCTGAAGCTTGAGAGCCACAGGCCATTATCCCATATGCTGCAGGAAGCACTGCCAGGAGAAGCCAAAAGAAAAGCATAGCAGCCCTAACTGGTTTGGCTCAGTGGATAGAACACTGGCCTGCAGACTGATGGTTCCCAGATTCAATTCTGATCAAGGGCATGTACCTCAGTTGCAGGCTCGATCCCTGGCCCTGATTGGGTTGCATGCGGGAGGCAACCAATCAATGTCTTTCGTACATCCGTGTTTCTCTTTCTCTCTCTCTCCCTCTCCATTCCACTCTCTCTAAAAATCAATGGAGTAATATCCTCTGGTGAGGATTAACAAAAAAAAATAAAATAAATTTTAAAAAGAAAAGCACAGAAGAACCAGGAAGACAGGACTGGTCCCTTGCTTTGTGCCACAGTGCCCTTTCAGCTCATCTATTGCAAAGCCTAACACTGAGCCACAGGCAAAGGAGAAATGTTCATAGGGTCCAGCTTCAGTATCGCTAAGCAGGGCAATGCAGGGTAGATTTGGAGCTGAACGGAAAACTGGCATGTAGTATAACAATATTTTGTAGGATACAAAAGTATATAATAATAAATATATGACTATAGCAGCACAAAGAATGAGAGGATGATAATTAGATTTATGTTAGGTTCTTCTTTTCTTGGGGAAATGGTAACATTTTAAATTAAAGTGATAGAGATACATATCAGAGATGCATGATGTCAGGCTAATTAACTAAAGAAGAGATCACTAAAGAGTGTTCAAAATATAAACAACACAAATATTTGCCTCATCATTGCCTTTTATAATAAAACTAGAGGCCCGGTGCACAAAATTCGTGCATGGGGGCAGCGAGGAGGGTGTCCCTCAGCCTGGCCTGCACCCTCTCCAATCTGGGACCCCTCGTGGGATAACCAGCAGTTGGACATCCTTCTCACAATTCAGAACTGCTGGCTCCTAACCACTTGCCTGCCTGCCTGATTGCCCCTAACTGCTTCTGCCTGTCAGCCTGATTGTCCCTAACTGCTCCCCTGCTGGCTTGATTGCCCCTAACCACCTCTGCCTCGGCCCACACCTGGTACCCAGGATTCCCTCCTCCAGCTGACCACAGGCACCCAGGATCCGGGCTTTCCTCCCTCTGGTCAGCCATAAGCGCCTTAGGGGATGATGGGCAGGTGGCTTAGCCTGTGCTGCAGCTGCAAGTGCTGGCGCCCAGGACTGCAGGGTGGGCGGCTTCTCTATCTCCCAGGACACAGCCAGCCACAGGTGCTGGTGCCCGGGACTGCGGGGTGGGCAGCTTCTCCATTTACCAGGCTGTAGCCAGCTGCAGGTACTGGCGCCTGGACTGCAGGCGGGTGGCTTCTCCATCTTCCCTCAGATGCAGTGGGGGCGACTTCTTCGTCTGGCTGCGGCCTGGGATCATAGGGCAGGTGGCTTCTTCATCTCCTGGGCTGCAGCCAGCCTCAGGTACTGGGGCCAGGTTTCTCCATCTCCCCCAGGACGTGGGGCGGGTGGACATGGGGTGGGTGGCTTCTCCACCTGGCTGTAGCCTGGGATCACTGGGCAGGTGGCTTCTTCATCTCCCAGGTCGCATCCACCCTCAGGCGCTGGCACCCGGTTTCTTGTCTCCCCCAGGATGTGGGGTGGGCGGCTTCTCCAGCTGGCTGCGGCTTGGGATCACGGGTCAGGCGGCTTCTTCATCTCCCAGGTCGCAGCCAGCCTCAGGTACTGGGGCCTGGTTTCTCCATCTCCCCCAGGATGTGGGGTGGGCGGACATGGGGCGGGCGGTTTTTCCAGCTGGCTGTGGCTTGGGATCACGTGGCAGGCAGCTTCTTCGTCTCCCAGGCCACACCCAGCCTCAGGCGCTGGGGCCAGTTTCTCAGTCTCCCCCAGGACGTGGGTCAGGCGGACCTGAGGTTTCTGCTGCTGGCTGTGGCCTGGGATCACAGGGCAGGCGGCTTCTTCATCTCCTGGGCTGCAGCCAGCCTCAAGCACTGGCACCCGGTTTCTTGTCTCCCCCAGGACGTGGGGTAAACGGCTTCTCCAGCTGGCTGAGGCCTGGTATCATGGGGCAGGTGGCTTCTTGGTCTCCGTGGCTGTAGCCAGCCTCTGGCACTGGGGCCCGGTTTCTCAGTCTCCCCCAGGATGTGGGGCGGGCAGACATGGGGCGGGCGGCTTCTCCAGCTGGCTTCGGCCTGGGATCACGGGGCAGGTGGCTTCTTAGTCTCCGTGGCTGTAGCCAGCCTCAGGCGCTGGGGCCCCGTTTCTCGGTCTCCCCAGGACGTGTGGCAGGCGGACGTGAGGCTTCTGAGGCTAGCTGCAGCCTAGGATCATGGGGCAGGTGGCTTCTTGGTCTCCATGGCTGCAGCCAGCCTCAGGCGCTGACGCCTGACTTCTCCAACTCCCACAGGCCCAGAGAGGATGGGGGGCGGGGCTGCCACCACGTTTTCAGTTTAATTTGAATACTCACTCTGATTGGCTGATGGGCGTGGCTTGTGAGTGTAGCGGAGTGATGATTTGTATATTACTCTTTTATTAGATAGGACAATAGAAATAATTCATTTCCACTAATAGGTCAATGTAATTAGATATGTCCATACAATTGAATATAGTCCAACCATTTTTTTAAAAAAGAGTCACATATGAATATGTATTCACAAAAAAAGTTATTATGTGCAGTATAATAATAAAAGTGGGTTTTAAAACTGTACATACTACATTATTGAGTTATTTTATATATTCTATATTGAGTTAGACTGTATCCTCTCACTTAATCCTACTGGCAGCCCTATGAGGTATTATCTCCATTACAGTATAGTCTCCTTTTCATAAATATACTCACATATTGGTAGAAAAATATACTAAATTTATCTCTGATTAGGAGGATAATCAGTATTTTTAAATTAACCCATTTGGTTGTAAATATTTCTCATGTATCCCCAAGTGAAGATATATTAGTATTCTAAAAATAAAATTAAATCCTAACTAAGCATTTACAATTAAAAAAAATTCAAATATATTTATTTATTGATTTCAGAGAGGAAAGAAGAGGGAGAGATAGAAACATCAATGATGAGAGAGAATCATTGATCAGCTGCCTCCTGCACGCCCCACACTGGGGACCGAGCCTTCAACCCAGGCATGTGCCTTTGGCCAGAATCAAACCTGGGACACAGGCCAACGCTCTATCCATGGAGCCAAACTGGCTAGGGCAGCATTTATAATTTTTAAATCTATAATCAAATCAAAATTATTTGCCTCACACAAAATTATTTGCCTCACACTTACAAAATTAAGACATATACATCAAGATAAGAAAGCACATTTTATAATACAGCAGTTATGTAATTGTCAGATTCTTTTAGATTACTTGAGAAAAGCAGTATAGAAAGCTGGGTTTTCATCATGCCTCAATCATTAAAAACAGTAACTTCTTATAATTACTTTGAATCTGAAAACTAAAATCATTATTTTCAAGGGACTAATTAAGGTCTTAAAACCTGGACTTTGAAAGCAGGTACATGGACATAAGATGTTCACAGATGGCTCAGACAGTTGATCCATCCCTAGTTGGAACTATAGGACATGTACTATATCTGAAAACAAGAAAAAGTGACAAATTTTCCACTCACAAAATATAGCAGTCTTTATTTAAAGAGCTCAATGTAGTATGAATCAAAGAACTGTATTATTAATCTTCTCTCAATCCCAAACACTTAATAATGCCATTGAAAATCAAATATATATATACTAGAGGCCTATGCACGAATTCGTGCACGGGAGGGGTCCCTCAGCCTGGCCAGCGATTGGGGCCTATGGGGCAGGGGGGGCAGCAGGTGAAGGGGAGGGACCCTGGGAGACTGGCTGGCTGGCCCCCTGTATCGGGGCCATCAGGGGGGCTGGCCAGCAGAGGGGAGGGGCCACAGGAGGTTGGTGACCACCACCCCCCCAACTGGGGCCAATCAGGGGGAGGGTCCGGCCAGGGGAAGGGGCTGCGGGAGGTTGTCTGTGGGAGAACACTGACCATCAGGGAGGAGCTCCTGAATTGAGTGTCTGCCCCCTGGTGGTCAGTGCTTGTCATAGCAACTGGTCATAGCTACATCGGTTGGTCATTCCAGTCTTTTGGTCGTAATGGTCACTTAGGCTTTTATATAGAGAGAGACTAGAGGCACGGTTCATGAAATGTGTGCATGGAGGGGGTGTCCCTCAGCCCAGCCTGCACCCTCTCCAATCTGGGAACCTTCGAGGGATATCCGACTGCCCGTTTAGGCCCGATCCCTGTGGGTCCTAAATATAAGTAGATCCAAAGTTTCAGAGAGGGCATAGACTTACATGCTAAGGTTCTGCATGTTGTCTAGGTGTGAAAGATTTTAAAATGAGAGGTAACACCTAAAACGGCAGTCGGACATCCCTCTCACAATCCAGGACTGCTGGCTCCCAACCGCTCGCCTGCCTGCCTGCCTGCCTGATTGCCCCTAACTGCTTCTGTCTGCCAGCCTGATCACCCCCTAACCACTCCCCTGCCAGCCTAATCGACGCCTAACTGCTCTCCTGCTTGCCCGATTACCCCTAACTGCCCTGCCTGCTGGCCTGATCGCCCACAACTGCCCTCCCCTGCCGGCCATCTTGTGAAAGCCATCTTGTGACCACATGGGGGTGGCCATCTTGTGTGAGGGCATGATGTTCAATTTGCATATTAATTCTTTATTATATAGGATATATATTTTGCCCTGGTCAGTTTGGTTCAGTGGATAGTTGGCCAGTGGACTGAAGGATCGCAGGTTTGATTCCAATCAAGGGCACGTACTGCAGTTGCAGGCTCAATCCCCAGCCCTGGTTGGGGTGTGTGTGGGAGGCAACCAATCAATGTGTCTTTCTCTCTGGCTCTCCCCCTCCTTTCCACTCTCTAAAAATCAATGGAAAAAATATCCTCAGGTAAAGATTAACAAAACCAAAAAATATCACATTTTTTTGAATGACTTCATAAATAAATAAAGAAGTAAACCCGTGAACTTTAGGTGACTATGAGGATTGAATATAAATTCTATAAGGTTCATCACTAAAGTTCTGAGTTGTGGGTTCAAGGGAGTCTTCTACAGGAAGTAGTATTTCATCCAGAGTAGACTTAAATGATCTGAGGTCCTAAATATAAGTAGATCCAAAGTTTCAGAGAGGGCATAGACTTACATGCTAAGGTTCTGCAAGTTATTCAGGTGTGAAAGATTTAAAAATGAGAGGTAAAACCTCCAAAAAGCCCATACTCAACAATAGGATTCCTCCTGGATAACCTGAGACTTCCAATCTTGATCAACATTCAGCATTTACTCTAGCCAACTTGTTCACTTCTGTATCTTACTCATGCATGACTACTCAGCCAGCTCTACTCCCATTAGATAGGAAACCCTTCTGAGGATAAAGGGTGTGGTAATCATCTTTGCTCACTTCATAGCAGGCTATTTTGCTAAGAGTAGGCATTAAACGGCCCATCTGGCATGGCTCAGTGGTTGAGTGTCGACCTATGAGCCAGGAGGTCGAGGTTCGATTCCCTGTCAGAGCACATGCCTGGGATTGCAAGCTTGATCCCCAGTGAGGGGAGTGCAGGAGACAGCCAATCAGTGATTCTCTCTCATCATTGATGTTTCTCTCTCTCTCTCTCCCTTCCTCTCTGAAATCAATAAAAATATGTTTTTAAAAAAGAGTAGGCATTAAATAAGTAATAATAGATCCTATGGTGGATAAGGCTCCCCTTGTTGTAGTATGTAATAGACTATTCCAGGACAGGGTTCATGAACCCAGTGTATCAACCCCCTTACCTAATATGGCATCATTAAAGCTCTATTTCATGTCATCCATTTAGCTAGCTCATCCTTCATTTCATCTGAAATTCCCCTTAACAGATGTGTGGTTTATAAATATTTTCTACCATTCTCTATGTTGCCTTCTTATTTTGTTGATTGTTACAGGTTTTTTTTAAATTTATTTTATTGTTCAGAGCATTACAGATGTCCCACATTTCCTCCCCTTTGTCCCACCACCCATCCCTCTCTTCACACCTTCACCTGTGTCCACGGGCTATGCATATACGCTTATAAGTTCTTTGGTTAGTCTCTTCCCTTCCTCCTTTGATTGTTCCTTTTGCTGTGCAGGAGCTTTTAAGCTTGATGCAGTTCCACTTACTAATTTCTACTTTTGTTGCTTGGGCTTTCGTGTCATATTTAAAGGTGAAAGTTTTGTTAGCAGTCCAACAAAGATATTTTGTACATATAGTTTTTTTGCTGATTCTAAATTATGTATCTCTATCACAGTCTAATATATAGTAAATAATTATTAATGAATCTCAAAACAATAAATACTTTTTAATACTATTTATATCCTTTGAGATTTTGGTTGAAAAGAGGAGCCAAATATTCAGCTTATTATTTCTCTCTCTTTATTTCTCAGTTTTATTTGTCAAATAAATTTTTATTTCATCTTGATTATGGATGTAAATCTTTGGTGGCCTTAATATTTTTTAATTAGCTATTATTTTCCTCCTCACATTAAAAATAGCTTACATTTGTTTCCATTAATTCTGTTTAGAAGTACTCTGTAATTTTTTTTTGTAATTTTTAAGTAACCTCTCTCTCTCCCTCTCTCTCTTTCCTGTAAATCTATACAATTTTTCTCTTTGTTATTTTGTTTTGGTTTGGTTTTGTTTCTAGCTGTTTTCCTATGAATTATCAAAGTCTGAGTTTTAGTTTAGGATCTTGCTTAGGGATTGCATAATCCCTTGAGTCTATGAATTCATTTTTAAATATGTTTTGGAAAATTCTCAGCTATCATCACTTGAAATGTGGATTCCAAATAAAAGTATGCCAGGTCTCATCATTGTGCCTTCTCTGTTTCTGATTCTTTTTTTTTTCTATACTGTCTATCTTTTTGTCTCTTCATATGCTACTCTTGATATTTTTTCTAATCTCTTTTAGACATTTCTATTACCTTTTACTCACATTTACTCTGCTATTAAAATGATCCATAAACTTCTTTTCAGTTCTAGAATTCATATTTAAGCCTTCTGTCTAGTTTTCCATCACATTAAATTATCTATCAAAATTGTTAATCTTATATGTTGTTAACTGACTTTAAGTATATTAATAATAGTTTTTTTTAAGTCTATTTGATAGTTCCAATATCAGGAGTCCCTATACCTCTTTTCACTTTCATCTTATTTTCTATCAATTATCATTCATATTATCTTGTCTTCTTGATTATCTTGATTTGATGTTTAACATTGTATTTGATAATTTATTTATAGATATACTTTGTTTTCATCTGACTAAGTACCTGGGGAAGACTGAAATCCAAAATACCATAATCAACATGGCCAGTAATTTTCTGAGACCCTCAAATGACTAGATGGTTTAAAATCTGTATGAGGCCTGATTTGCTTCAAGTTCACCCAAGATTGAATGGAACAATCTAGTATACTAATTCAAAGATAAAGGGATATCCCAGGGTCACTGTCATCGTGAGTCTACTGCTATAAATTATGATCTCTAGCCAGGAAAGAATTAAAAGAACTATTCAGTATTTTCATCACCAATTTGGGAATTTGCAAAGGTCCCCATGGAAGAAGCAATCCATTTCTATGGGTTTCCATCTCCTCCTGGATTTTGAGCTGGAAATGCTTCAGAACTACTAGCTCTCTGATACCTTCATGCAGATGTTTCTAGTACCTCCCCCACTCCCCATCCCAACCCATTTCTAGTTTTCTCAGTGAGAAGATTGCTCAGTTATTACCCAGTTTGTCATATTGAGAAGGAGAAATATATTCAGGAACGTATACTCAGTAGTTCAATGTGGCAGAAAATGCAACTAAGGGCAGGCAGTCAAGAGTTTATAAACAAAACACAGTCTTCAGAAATTTTGAATTAATTCGTGAAAGACATTGTTTTTCAGTGGTGAAATATAAAAAGTAAACATTAAATAAAAATGTTTTTAAAATAATCTGACTCTGCAGGCTTTCAAGGACCTTAGAATGTGTACCTGGTCTATGATACACTAATATAATCACCATTTCTTCCCACCAGAGCAATATGCTCTGGTTAGAAGTGTGAGTGCCATGCTTATACTGTGAACCTCTCAAGTTGACCTTAAATATGACTTGCTCCCTGAGCTCATGAATGACACAAGTTTGACTTTCTTATAAAAGCAAAATTTAGTTGATATAAGACTTACTTATGCTTACTTATTTTTGTAAATAATAATAACATTTAAGAACTAATGAACAAAAACAGATCCAGAGACAGAGAAGCATAGATCAGATCATCAACCTCAGAGGGAAGGTAGGGGAGGGTGGGGGTAAAGGGGAGAGATCAACCAAAGGACTTACATGCATGCATATAAGCCTAACCAATGGACACAGACACCAGGGGGGTGAGGGCATGAGTGGGGGGGGTGGGGGGAAATTGGGGGATAAGGACACATATGTAATACCTTAATCAATAAAGAAAAGAAAAAGAATGCAAACCATGTATTTTTCTGATTAAAACAAATGACCCAGGGAAATATAACATGATTTTGTTTTTTCTTTAACTTTAAAATAGTTTTACTCTATTTTGGAAGGCACACTTCTAGCAATAGTCAACTACTGCATACTGAGAAATGCGTAATTCCAACATTTGAAGCATCCAATTGGTGCAAGGTAATCAGATTAACTAAAGAGCTATTAAGTATTCTCTTTTCACTATATCTGAATAGCCTTCTAAGGATAGAGGGCAAAACCACTGTCTAATTTTATACATGATGAGATAAAAACACAGCTTTATATGTAAAGGTCTTTGATAAATATAAAATATCAAGATTTTTTTAGTTTTATTTTACAATTCAAACTCAAAGCAATGTATAATTAAAGACCACTAAGATAAAAAGATAACATAAATGTTAATAAGATATACCAGTTTATATTTATTTATTTATTTTAAGTATTTTTATTGATTTCAGAGAGGAAGGGAGATGGAGAAAGAGAGATAGAAACATCAATGATGAGAGAAAAATCATTGATCAGCTGCCTCCTTCAGGCCTTCTACTGGGAATCAAGTCTGCAAAGCAGGCATATACTATGACCAAGAATCAAACTGTGACCTCCTGATTCATAGGTTGACACTCAACCACTGAGCTATGCTGGCTGGCAAGATATGTCAGTTTTTAAATACTTTACTCTGTAATGTACTAGTATAAGAGAGTTGTCCTATTGATACCATCCAAACAACTATAGATAAAACATTTCAGGATTTGTATGCATTTTTAGATTGCTAAATAAAGCATCAAAGAAATGGATACATGATTTTAAGCTACTTCTAACTCTTTAAAGAAGTAAAACCTATGTCACATGATAAATCCATTTAAAATGTGCAAAAAATATAAATACTGAGTGTCAATTGGTTTTGAATGTTTATTATATACCTACATTATAATTATCTTTATTAAAATAGCTACAAATTATTTTAGAAGGAAGAATAATCTTTCTGATTTAGCTTTATGTTCAAATATTTCTGTGAAAATGGGGTGTTAAAATGTTAATGTTGACTATCTCTGATCTACAATATAAGTGTAAGTATAAATCCTTAAAAGAGTGCCTTTATATGTATCTTTTAAGAAAATGTATCCAGGCATGTAAGATTTTAAAGAAAATGAACGGAATAATTTTGTAAAACAAATTGCGAGTTGCATTAAAGGAGAGTACTTAGTTATGAATATATTAAATCAATTCACAATTTGTACTCTTTATGACTGAAATTATGTAATGTTCAGCTCCCTGTGTGTGTTTTACTTGATTGATACCCAAATGAATGTTGCATTGATTATATATTATCCTTCCTAATCCTCTTAACTCTAAATGTAAAATAACACACATACACATGCAATTTCTGTATCTCAGGAGTACCTTGGGGTGTGTAATGTTTTCAATTAAATTTGGTAAACAACAAAACATTCAAATATGCCTCTTTATTTTCTGACTTACTGTTAGTTATGCACAGATTAAAATGAGCAGTAAGAGGTAATGTAATCAAGCAATGATGTTATGAAAAATCTGTGCATGCATGCCTTTCTATAGCTGATATATTTCTCCTGCCCCTTCTTTTTTAAAAACTGTATATCAGCCTATATTTTCTAAAACAATGGGTGTATTGTATAGGTCTGTCTTCTGAGGAGATGGGTTAAAGAATGTTGCAAGAGTACTTGCCAAATCATAGTACCGTTATTAATTCAAGCATGCTGAAATTGTTCATTTTAACTATAATCATGTAATTCATCAAAATACTACTAGAGCATATCATTCTCAACTAGTACACTGATAAAGCACCTTATTCTAATAGCGACAAATGCAGAAATTTACTTTTGATGTTTATCTACCCAAAAAAGTAATTGTTTTGAATATGGGCAGCCTTGCCTCATATTCTGATTAAAAATTTCAACATGTTTTTTTATGTACTGACTTAAATGTAGTTGTTTTGCATTTGAATAGCTCCATGTACTTTAAAATATGTCAGGGTCCTGAAACTGAAATGATATATTTTCCACATGTCAGTTTCTTCATTCTCCTTGATGAATGCAGAACAAACTGGGATGGTAAGTAAGTATCCCCTTAAGTCATAAATCAACAGAATCATGCAAATCTACAATCTCAACACCCAACAGCTCTTCCCTGAAAATTCCTTTTGCCACCAAGACCACAAACCTTTCAAATATTATGGTGAAAGTCCAAATGCATTCGATGAAAATCATTTATTGCCATTTATCCAAAAAGAGGAACCTGAGGCACAAAAAAGGTAATTTAATAAAATTTTTGTGTTAAAAAAACTTTATAGTTCACTTATACCCAACTTTGGTTTATTGTCCATGGAATTATTTATTTCATAAAATAAGAATGATGGATTATTATTGAAACAATACTGTAACAAATAATAATACTCACTTATTTGTAGGTTGTAATTGACTTGAGCATTGGAATATATATTTGAAAATGTCCCTCCTACCTTTCTGAAGATATGCTTATCTGTAGTATAGGGCCATACATTGAGAACAAACTTACTAGTAGAAAGAGTTATCAATACTGGGAGAAACTCTGTTGATTTTCTGTGATATTAAACTATCATTTCATTATATGTTTCCTGTATTTTTATTTTTAAAATTTTATTTATTGATTTTTAAGAGAGAGAGAGAGAGAGAGAGAGAGAGAGAGAGAGAGAGAGAGAGAGAGATCCATTTGTTGTTCCACTTATTTATGCATTCATTGGTTGCTTCTTGTATGTGCCCTGACCAGGGATCAAACCCACAACCACAGCATATTGGGACAAAGCTCTAACCAACTGAGTTATTTGGCCAGGGCCTATTTCCTGTCTTGTTTTTAGTAAATTAGTGTTCTTCATCCAGTAAACCATACAAACTTGGAGATCTTTGGCTTGGTACTTCTCCCAGGTATATGAATTCCACAACCTCCACTAATTCTGATTCACATGGAGAGAGGACACACCTGGCAACATTGTCCCTGCCTTTCCCCCTCTTTCCCACACTGTGCTTCAGGACACTCTTCTCGTTGGGCTCTGGAACTTCAAGGTAAGCATCTTCTCTTCTCAAAAATCTGTAATCATCCTTTCTGGAACATGAAAATTAAACTTACCATCTGAGATACCTGGACTAAAATTAAACAGCCCTAGTGTTTGTTACTCAGCAACAAAGCCCTTGTTCTACCCTATGACCTGCTTGCTATGCTTTCCTTGACTTCCTATTGACCAGTGGTCCCATGATCATCTGTGGTAATACATTTATGTAGTATCTTGGAAGCAACAAATTATGAAATCTTGCTTTGCTCTGATTGAAAAGTATTACAAAAGCATAGAACTATTATACACCTTTCTTGAAATTATACAAATTTAAAAGATTGTGCTGAGTATACTAACTTAAATCTACACAAATCAACTTCCCTAAATATTAAAAAAATAATATTGAATTTTTAAAAAGAATTTCTGTAATCTTATCCTTTTAAAACTTTGGCTTTAGTCAATTGCCAATATTAGCAAGTAAACTGTTTGAGAAAAAAAGGCCTGCTCCAAACTCTAAAATTTGCCTACTCTTGCCTAGCCAGAGTGGCAAAGTTGGTTGAGCATTTCCCTGAGCACTAAAAGGTTGCTGGTTTGATTCCTGATCAGTGCACATACCTGGGTTTCAGGTTTGATCCCCAGTCGCACATGTGGAAGGCAACAGATTTCTCTGGTTCTCTCTCTCTCTCTCTCTCTCTCTCTCTCTCTCTCTCTCTCTCTCTAAGCATGTCCTCGGGTGAGAATGTAAAAAATAAAAATTCTCTTACTATTATGAATACTTCCTCAACCCTTTGCACTCGCTTGCTTTTTTCTCGATTCCTTTATTCTAATGCTAACCATGTCGAGTCACACTCAACATCCGAGTGCAAAAGGTTAATTTATTCAAAATTGTCTGATTGGACTTTTGTAGAATTTCTATATCTATCTATCATCTATTGTTTCTGGATTTTAATAAAGCACATACAAATTTCTGTTCAATTTATGTAAGTATAAAATTAGAAAGATTTCACATGGCCCCAATTTAAAACATACTGTGAATTCCCACATTCTCCATTTTGAAGGTAAGTTAAATAGACTTAAGTATACTGAATGTTAGAATTCATTTACCCTTGAAAAAGCATGTCTCCATATGGCTAAGGGGAAAAATGTTCACCACAAAAGATTGCAAAAAATGAGAGAAAACACTTTGTAGTGATTTCCCCCCCCATAAAACTTAAGTTCTGATGCATGTTTGAAGAAGTAGATAATTATATTTAAACTAGAGGCCTGGTGCACAAAATTTGTGCATTGGGAGGGAGGGTTGTCCCTCAGCCCAGCCTGCACCCTCTCCAATATGGGACCCCTTGGGGGATGTCTGACTGCCGGTTTAGGCCCAATCCCAGGAATTGGGCCTAAACCGGCAGTTGGACATCCTTCTCACAATCCAGGACTGCTGGCTCCCAACCGCTCACCTGCCTGCCAGCCTGATCACCTTCAAACCGCTCCCCTGACAGCCTGATCGACACCTAACTGCTCCCCTGCTGTCCCGATTGCCCCAACCACCCTCCCCTGCTGGCCTGGTCATCCCTAACTGCCCTCCCCTGCAGGCCTGGTCGCCCCCAACTGCCCTCCCCTGCAGGCCTGTTCGCCCTCAACTGCCCTCCCCTGCAGGCCTGATCCCCCTCAACTGTCCTCCCCTGCCAGCCTGGTAACCCCTAACAGCCCTCCTGTGCCAACCTGGTCACCCCCAACTGCCCTCCCTTGCAGGCCTGGTTGCTCCCAACTGCCCTCCCCTGCCAGCCCAGTCACCCCTAACAGCCCTCCCCTGCTGAACTGGTCACCCCCAACTGCCCTCCCCTGCCAGCCCAATCACCCCTAACTGCCCTCCCTGCCAGCCCAGTCACCCCTAACTGCCATCCCCTACAGGCCTGGTCCCTCCCAACTGCCCTCCCCTGCTGGCCATCTTGAGGCGGCCATCTTGTGACCACATGGGGGCGTCCATCTTGTGCGAGGGCATGATGATCAATTTGCAAATTACCTCTTTATTATATAGGATATGGGTTGGGTCCAGATTATACAGTGGAAAGAGTGAAGTACATTTTTAGGGTATTTTCAAGTGAGTCCATAATAATAGGTCATAGACTTTAAGGTTATTTAGACAAGAAACATGTAAGGAACCATATGTTGATAGATAATGAAAACTGGATGGGGTTAATAGTGTGAAAGTAGCTACAGAGGAAGTGTTAGAGTAAGGAAGTAGAAACATAAAGTTTGGTGGTCAGAAAATAAAATGCTTAAAAGCAAGATTTTTGTGCTAATGTGGTTATTGGTGATGACAGTGTTTAGAATGTGGATGCCTGAAAATGAACATCCCAGTGTGGTTGAAACAAGTACAGTTGAAAAAATCTTTACCTACTAGGAAATTCAGGAATCAAGAAGCCTGGCAGTTGAATGGGCTAGCCACATGGATGTCATTGAGAAGGAAGATAAAGTGTAGAGATAGAAAAAATAATTGAGACAGCAGCTAAGTTTCAATAATGAGAGAGAGTAACATGAAGAAAAAAAATGTGGCAGCCACAAAGGACACAGATGGTAGAGATGAGGATATGAGAGTGTCAATGAAATTGAAGTTGATTTTAATCCATATCTTGTATAAGGCGAGATTAGGGACAAAGGTAATAGAAAACATGGAGGTACAAACCTAAAGTGACCTTACTAGTATACCTTGTTAGCCTGGGACTGTCCTGGGTCAAGCCTGTTGCAACAGCATAACTATTATTAGCATCCACTTTTACTTTCAAAATTGTTTGGATTTGAACAATTTATTATTTGGTCACTGTACACCTACCATGTCTTTCATCCTAGACAGAAGGATTTCATAGATTTATCTTCACTTTATGCTCCACAGAAATTGGAATACTTCACATCACTCATATTTCTCTACACTGGCTGTTCAGACAGGTGAATGTTTGCATTGCATTCTCTCACTGACCAAATTTGGAGTTGACTGTCCAGTGACTCCCAAATTCCCATAGATTGATTGGTATAGGACTGGTTGCTGCACAGAAATTCCTAGGGAGAAATCCCAATTCAGCAGCTCTGAAGCAGGTGCTGGGAACCTGATTTACTTCAAATTATCTTGATGTGATTAATGAATGCTACCAAGTTTGGACAGCTCTCAATTCTGACTTTACCAAGCATAAGGAATGTAGGAAAGTGTGCACACGCCTGTGCAAACACACATGCATATGGTGTTGAAGGCCACAGAAATTCCCATTTGACCAAATGTCCCTTCATGTCTGCATTCTTTGAGTTCCCTCAGTAAAGAATCTTAAAATCGAATAGTTGTGATTTATCAAGTGCCTTACACATATAGGGCATATTCTAAGCCTGGCCTCATAAAATTCCCTATGGTAAATACACCCAGTTAACTCCAGTGAAAATGCAAGCCCCTTGAGGTTTTTTTTTTAGACTTCTAGAAAATATTTTGTTCTGAACCTTGCACATAGCCTGCATTTAGCAAATTAATGAATGAATGAATAATTATCTGATGCGATTATGTGAAGCTAAACCTTCTGTCAATATTTCTTTAGTCCCTGGACTCCAGCAGGGTTCACTTGGCCATCTTTTGCAGTCTCCTCTAAACAGCACCTGTCTTCCACAACAATTCAGTGGAATTTATGATTTGTTCTTAGATGAAAATTTATTTCCATCTGTGACTGGAAAAAAAGAATAGTGTGCTCTCCAGTTAATATTTAAATATTTCCTCTATTCTTCTTATTGGCAATTTTATTCAATTAGTAAGTAATTCAATGTGGATATGTGTGTCCCTTTATTTTTCACAAGAAGAACACAACTTTCTAATAAAGGTCCAAAATAAAAGACAGTTTTATAAATGTTGCACATTCATTTATTTAATAAAAATTCACTAGATATGAAATCAAAATGCATCATCATCCATTTGAACTCTATCTAATTTTGGCTTGCATTGTAGATAGCAGTAAATGTAATTTGTCATCATAAACGTATTTTTATTTAATCATATGAAAGTTTTGGTTTATCTTGAGCAAACTTTATAGTGGTTTTAATACACCGGAGCCATTCCTGACAGATATGATAAACTAGATTTATCACTCTTGACAAATTATATTGCAAAATGTCCTTTCATGACTGCCCACAATGGAAACCACATTGCCATATTCAACAGGAATGTCACCTGTGATTCTTAATTTATAACCTTGTGCAGTGCCAATCTAAAACTGCTGTTCAGGGGGACTGTAGTGTACTTAGAATGTGAGATGGTTATAAGAATAATTGTATGAATGAAGGGAACCTGTAGCCCTTTAAATCAAACTAAGTAGTGTTTTATTAAAGTGCTCAGCAAATCAATCTAAATCCAAGGGTAATAAAGCCCTAATCAGGTGGTAGAAAAAATAATAGGTTGTCATGCATGAGAAAAAATAGGCAATCACGGAATGTTTTCTTTAATTAGGTCATGTAAAGTGGAGGAACTGAGTAGGAACTGGCAAGACATTCATCACGAGCAAGGTGGGAAATTATTTAGATTACTAAGGAAGGAAAATTGAATGTGATACACTTAGATTTGACTGGACAGAAAATTAAAGGTTGTTTTTTTTTTTTAAACTATATGTCCTACTTCGCTGGTGATAACTATTGACATGTGTGGGATTTTTCAAGTTAAATTCAGCCAGTTAGTCATCTAGTTTGCTAAATCCACATCCGTTAATTATTTTCTAATGATTTTAATTTCCGAAGTGCTCCGGGCCACTGGAAGTGCTCCTCTGGCCTTCTTACTGCAAAACTGCCTTTCACCTCCAATGGAATTAGCTCCTAATAAACTTGAGATTGATTATTAAGCCCTTCTCCTTTTCTTCTTAAACTGAAAGGAGTAATTAATGCTCTCTGAGACTGTTTGTACACTGCTCTGTACCGGGATACTGTTACAAATTACAGACATCAGTAGACAGATTTCTTGTTAGACACTGTTGTCTTCAAAGCTAAGACCACTAAATACATCTCTTTTTTTTAAGCTTTAATTTAGGGAATGCAATGACATGATTTCAAATATTTGCAGTATTGTGACAACCACCTCCTACAAAATTATGTTTACCAAATTAAATCTGAGAACTCAGCCTTCGCCACCCAAATTGCATCATCCAACAATAGGATTGTTTTTGGTCTTTATTCTCCCACTGCGCAGGTAATCACTACATCCCTAGGGATACTGCTAATTAAGACACTCTGGGCATGCCTCATGCCTGTGGTGCTATTTCATTTTTGTTTTATGTCAATCAACCATGCAGAGAGAATATATATTTATTTCCTGGAAAATCAGTTGAGGTTTAGTTTATTACCATCATGGGCTTCATTATAAGTTAAGAGATGGCAAATACCAGCAGGCACATCTAAGACCTCTGTGGACATAATCTTACCAGTTAAGTCCAGACTTGACCTGATAATTTATTTGAGCAGTCACTGTTGAAGCCCTTCCCAATTCTCCCTAGCACGCCTCAGAGGTCAGCTGTGCATTTCTGTAGATAGTGCTCATTCTTGCCAGTGACTCTCGACCTCAAATACCTCTTTCACTCTAAGCTGGGAGTCTGTTCCACCAGAGGAGCCAAGTGTTAAAAGTTCCAGGAGCATATCAGAGGTAACTTTTACCCACTGAGTGGTGAGATTTGGTGTTAATACCCAGACTTCTTACCCCTCACAGGGATACATTTGAGCATATTCTGCACGTTTTAAGAGGTCTCTAGTAGGATTGAGCCCCAATGGCCCACAGCAATAACCTCACATTAAGCTAACTACTATTAGCTTTTCTCCCACTCCTTTCTTTCCTGAATAAGCTACTTGTCTCTGGGTCTAATTTTGGGTCAACTTCTCAACACAGCACTCTGGGCACATATTACCAGTCACCACTGCTGCCTGTTAGATGGGAATTCTCCACCAATCCCGCAGTGAGTATTAGCAAGTTGTATCCTAATTTCTACTTCAGCAGCAATAAACCAAGCATTGCTTTATAAGTTTACTCCCTTCCTTTCTGAACTGGCCATGTCCCTATAATTAATGACATCAAATTATTTGAGACTTTTATTTTGACTTGGCACAATCCAAGGTATTTTATCTATGAATTTGATGAACAATGCCTTATAAACAAGTTTTTCCCATCTTTTACAGTAGTCCTTGCTGAAAACAGGTCTCAGAGAATAAGTTCTCAGAATGACAAATTTTTCATTACTGTTATTAGAGAAAATATTTATTCTATTTTTTATTGATTTGAGAGAACTGTTGTTCTAATTATTTAGGCATTTATTGGTTTATACTTGTATGTGCCCTGACTGGGAATAGAACTCACAACCTTGGCATATAGTGATGATTCTCTAGCCAACTGAGCTAGCCGGCAAAGGCCAAAAAATAATTTTTCTTTTAATTCCAAAATTACCACCTAGTTGTTTTTTTTTAAATAACAGGAAATTATATTTAAATAAAGATGTTATCTTAAACTTCAACATCATCAAATGTCTTTTTAATTAATTATGCTGTTTACCTGATTTTGTTGAACACTTTTATAGCTACTATGAATTGTATACTTAAGATTATGCTGACAGAAAATAAAATGAATAATACATTTAAAACCCACAGGAATCAGTAAATATAAAATGAGTCAATAAAGCAGTGTATATTGGGTGACATGATGCACAACATATTTACTTCATAGACAATCAAACCAGAGTACTCTGAGAGGAGTTGTAACAAAATACATACCTCCTATAAAAGGGCCATGATGAGATATGAGAAATCTAAATACATTCTTTAAAATGTACAGAGATCACTTATAAAGTTCCGTGTATAGTTGAATTCTTGTAAACTATATTTACTAATCTTGAGATATGCCTAAACTCAAAGATGTACAGGCTTTCCTGAAACTCACTGATACAGTATAGTTAGTTTTGTTTCCCACAATACCTGGGCCAAATACATTAGTTCTTAAAGTTTAGGTTCATCATAATTACCCAGGCAGTTTTGTAGAAATGTACATTCCTAGTCCCAATCCCAGAAATTCTTACTAAGGAAGTCTGGATAGGGCCCAGTGACAAATGTTTTCACATGAATCCCAGGTGGGTCTGATACAGACAGTCCACACACAGACCACATCTTGAGAAAACCTAGTCCACTTGGTACTTCATAAATTCTTATTGAACTGAAATTTAAATGTTCAAATCCATTGAATATAAAGACAATTTACCTTGCTGAAGGAGGAAGCCATAAAATATATTAAAATGAATATATTACATAATTTCCCATGACCATATCAACCTACAGACAATGTGTGGACACAAGAACAATGAAACTACTTCCTGAGGAGCATCTGCTCATTAGCCTGCCTGAGATTTGTAGAGGATTTAAATCGCCTGGTTTCATCCCAGGAACGTGAAAGGCATTCTACTACCTTCAGGAAATATTAAACAAAGTTCAAACTTGCGTAGCTTTCATATTTCCATGTGCTGCCTGGCTGCATGTTAGCCTGAGTTCCACAAGTCTGCTTGATTTAGTGGTTCAACAAGCCCGCCAAAGAGGTCCTATTGCCTCTCTCCCACCACTCATGAAGAACCAACCTACAAATCACTTGTCAACAACTTTGATCTACCTTGTTTCAGGTGGTTTACTCTCTGTCTATTATTTCTGCTAAGAGACCCGTGAAAATTAAATACAGACCCTGCTGATGCTTGACTGACCCGGTGCTCCATCATAACAGCAGTGTAATAGCAATAAATCATTTCAACTTTAATCTATTGTTATTGATGAATGTACAATTATTTGTCATCTAATATGCTGAAAATGATGACCAAAGAAATAGATCAACTTTTTTCTTCTTCCAAGTGCGGCATTGATGGATTGTATCCCTAAGCTGTTATTACACATATAATGGACTCCTCTGCACTGACAGCATAGCTAGTTTTTTAATCATTCCATAGTAATCAACTTAAGACAACATAGCAAGACTCATAACTCATGTTCTTTTCTTTTTTGGCAGTGATGGGAAATGAAAATGTTTTTATTCTTTTGAAATAATTCTTACCTGACTAGGCTGAAGATTGCTTTAAAATTGTAAATAAATGGTTGCTTATTGAGCTGGAACTGAAACGTGACATATTAAAATGTCTCTTTCCAAAGGGGGGGAGATTATTTAGGCCTGAGTGGAGTAAGACAGCCAAAAAAATAAAAGAAAAGATGATTTTTTTCCCTTTTAACTGATTCATTGCTAAGTTTATACCTTAGGAAAATAGTTTTACAAAGCCAATGTTATGGGCAAAAATGCTATGGGAAAAAATGACAATGTTAAAATAAGAAATAATCCCTCTGAAAGCACTAATCTACTATCTTCTTTCTCCCCTCATTAATGCTTCCATTACTAGATCAAGTGGTTAGTAAATATTGTGTGATAAAGTACAGATTAGAAAGAAAATAGAAATTACAACTAAAATATAGAACAATCAACTTGAATAACCAACTGAACATTAGCTGAATAGAAGTCATATAACCAGGTATTTACAGAAGAAGCCACATCAAGTCTGGTAGGAAGGACAGAGCCATGAAAAGAGATGGCAGTTGATAATCCAGGGTGCTATCTCAGCTGCAAAGCTTCTCCCCACAAGCTGGGCTCCCCAGCCTGAAACACAAGAGCCAGGAAAAGGTGCCCACATTACATCTGCCTGTGAATATCAGGGATTCCACTTCTGGGAATCCTATCTAATAAAAAGGGAATTGACTCTCACACCATTGCAAAGATGGCAGTTCCCACAGCCAATAAGGAGGAAATATGTTAATTGCTGCCACACCCTCAAAGATGGCGGTGTCACAGCCACAAAATGGTGGTGCCCAGTCCACTCAGCCCCGCCGGGGCAGCAGGCGTGCCGCTCTGTGCACCTGCCTCCGGAGTCCCCCAGTCCCCTCAGCCCCCTAGTCACCCAGGGCCAGCCCGAGGCACAGGCACGCCTTGGATGACAGCTACCCAGCTGCCTAGGGCCACCCGAGGCTCAGGTAACCAGGGCCGTAAGTGGCAGCAGCAGAGGTGTGATGGGGGGGCATCACCTTCCCCTGATCGCCATGTTGCCTTCTGCCCCTGAGGTTCCCAGACTGTGAGTGGGGGTAGACCGGCCTGAGGGACCCCCCTCCAGTGCATGAATTTTCATGCACCGGGCCTCTAGTCCTATATAATAAAACTGTAATATGCAAATTGACTGAATAGCAGAATGACCAGCAGAACAACCGGTTGCTATGACACACACTGACCACCAGGGGGCAGATGCTCAATGCAGGAGTTGCCTCCTGCATTGAGCGTCTGCCCCCCAAGAGGGAGGCTACCACAACAGCAGTGATCTGGGGGGGGAGGGAGAGTGAGGGGGAGAGCTCCCCCAATCACCCCACAGATGGCCCTGATTGCCAGCCAGGCCTAGGGACCCTACCCTATATATTGGGAACAGTCTCTTAGATTTAAAAATTAAAACCTGACAAGGGTACTCTAACACTGAAAAAACAGGATGATGCAGTGATGACATCCATGGACTCTGGCTTGCACATTTCGTAGTCAGCCCTGATTCTGACACTTACAACTGTGTGGCAAAGCCAATTACTTAACTTCTCACTGCTTCAGTATTTCCACCCATAAGATGGGGAAAATGGTACTACTGCCTCAGGAGGGTCATGTTATGTACTACTTTTTATAATCAGGGCAAAAAAATGTAGTTGCCCATACAACAGCAGGATGTCTTTCACCTGTATGAAAAGTATGGTCACTGGTGTATGCAGCATTCCGGATTGCAAGGGGGATGTCTGACTGCCGGTTTAGGCCCGACATCCCCCAAGGGGTCCTGGATTGCGAGACGACACAGGCTGGGCTGAGGGACCCCTCCCCCTGCCCCCCATGCACAAATTTTGTGCACCAGGCCTCTTGTATATGCTGTAATGGACATATTGGTGCATATATTCTTTAGAAGTGATGTTTTTGGTTTCTTATGGATATACTAGAATTAGAAGTAGTCCAAGTGCCCATCATTAGATGAGTGGATCAAAAAGCTATGGTACATTTACACAATGGAATATTACTCAGCCATAAAAAGAAGGAAATCTTACCTTTTGTTACAGTAAGAATGGACCTGGAGAGTATTATGCTAAGGGAAATAAGCCAGTCAGAATAAGGCAAGTACCATATGCTTTCACTTATATGTAGAATCTAATGAAAAAATAAACAAAATAGAAATAGGCTCATAGATTCAGAGAATGGACTTACAGAGGGGAGGAAGGTTGAGTGCTGGATGAAAAGTTGAAGGGATTAAGCAAAATAAATACCACTCATAGACACAGACAACAGTATGGTGATTACCAGAGGAAAAATGGAAAGGTAGAAGAGAGTAAAGTGGGGGGGGGGGATAAATGGTGATGAAAAGAGACTTGACTTCAGGTGGTGAACACACAATACAATATAGAGATGATGTATTATAGAATTGTATACCTGAAACCTACATACTTTTATTAACCAGTGTCACCCAAATAAATTCAATAATTATTTTTTTAAAAAAAGAAAAGAGAAAAATGATTTCATCAGCAACCACTCAAGATAAAGTTTTTTCATGATCCAACAAAGTATACCTAATTGAATAGAAGGTTCAACATCTTGGGATCAAAATTGAACTTTAATCCCTCTCATAACTTGTTCCTATGACATAAAAAAAAGATACTCTTGAAAATTTCTATTAAATGCTAACCTAAATCCCTCTTGCCACCACCAATTTATAGGAATGGTTTCCCCACAACTAAGAAAAGTACAAGTGGCACTACTGGGTCTAAGTGAACAAAATTTTGATTCCCATACGGTACCCAGCTTTTGTGTCCTTATTAATTCAGACACTGTTTAGAAAACCAGCCACATTCTTATATTCCCAAAGGCACAGATTTGGAATATACTGTAAAGTAAATAAGGAATACATTATGACAATTAAATATAATCTGATGCAGAGAAACTCAACATGTAGTCTGTAGATCAGCAGCACCTGGAAACATGTTAGAATGTACATATGGAGGTCCCAACCCACTGAATCTGACTCTCTGGGAATGGGGCCCAGGAAATTGTCTTGCAAGCCTCCAGGTGATTCTGATATGTATGAAATTTGGGAAGCACTTATTGAATAAGGCCTTCTATCTTTGTGTTACGTATTACCTGGGAAAGGCCCCATGATAGATATAGCAGGAGGATGCTTCTAGTACAGACCAGGATAATGTAGTCATTGAGAGCGTAATTCTGGAGTCACCCTACATATGCATATTAGCTTGAAGTGCTCTCTATATGTAACCCAGGGAAAGTCATTTACCCGTTTTCTGCCTCACTTTTCACATTGGTAAAATGAAAAGAAGAACAGTGCTTACTTGTGTAAGGTTGTTGAGAAGATTAATTATTTAACAGATGTAAAGGACTTGATAAGTGCATAACAATAAATACTAGCTATTTATGTTACTCCATCACCTATATTTGAAGAATATTTTGAAGGAATTGAAAATGCTTGGGAGAAGACAGTGACTTCAAAGGAAGTAGACAGTTGCGCTAACATTTATGTCAGATATTTTAAGTTTTTGAAAGGCCAAATTGAAAATAATGTTTTATTCCTGTCATATGGTTGACAATTCTTATAAAATAAAAGAAAATAATTATCATTCTTTAATTAGGCTTGTCAAATTTCTGGTTTTCACAAACAAAGCAAAACAAAACTAGCGTAAAAAAAAAACTAGCGTGATTTTTCATAATTCAGATCACTACATTTTGTTTTATCAACAAATCTCTTAAAAGCATAATATTCCAGTCTTAACATAGTCATTACTTATCTGTGTCATCTTTAATATCTGGTCAGCCTAAAATTCTGGCCTCTGTTGGAGCAAAATGAGGGTTTTAAGTGGTATAGTTATGGTGACTTGGTGCCGTGAATCCAGTTTTGGGGCAAAACCCCAAGCATGTAGGAAATGCAGCCTCATGAATTATGAGTTCACTTGTCTTCTATACAAAGTGTGTGCCTGGTATAAAGGGGAGGAATGAACAGGATTGAATATTCTCAGAGGGAGTAGAGGGCTCTAAACTGTCAAACTGAGAAAGCAAGCTGTTTTCTGCAATAGTAGGAGACAACTGAGTAGTCTCATGGAAGGGAAGACTTCACCATAGCCCTAATACATTAAATAACAGTCTCCATAAGACTTAGGCTTTAGTTTGTCATAACTGACACTCTTCTTTTACCACCTATGATAAATATATAGTGTGGTGTGGAATTAATGACTTTCTGAAGTTATATTAGTCACTCTGCAATATCAAATATTCATTTGCTTTATTCTTTAATAGGTCTTTCTCTTTAGTCATTGTCATCTCCATTATTATTCTCAGAAATGTCTCTCGATTTAACAATAAAGTCATATTTTTCTGTAGTCCTAATAGATTATTGTAATATTAAAATTATTTGTAATATTGCTGTGACTGTGTTATTAGAGCTGCCAAATTACCATCCAAACTTTCAACTGATTTCCTATGCCTTGTCTCAGCTCTCCTTAAAATTATTTATAAGTTTTCTTCTAGTCTTATAATCCTTTGCAAGATTAAACTACTTTGCCAATCAAATCCCTTTTGTCATGCTCTTCCCATATTGATAATATCTTTATTTATTTGACTTCATTAGTATAATCTACACTTCTCAGTTTATTACATGGGAATATTATTAAGATGGGGATCGTTGGTATTAAATAGCTAAAATAAATGGTGTTCATTGTAGTTGTTTCCAGGATCTACACAATTCTTTAAATATACAAATAAATATTATTTTTATAAGGTAAATGTGCAGAAGCTGTAGTACATTTTCTTCTTTTCAATGCCATATACAATTGCACAATGGTTTTGACTCAAATACAAAATTATTTTGAAACATACATTTCTAAAATCTCACTTGAAAATAAACAGATAAATAGAAATTCAGAATTTCTTTATCTCTATTTTCAGTATAACTGAAAATATGTCTGCCCATATAAGAATCCTATAATATTAAAAAATGCAAGTGAGATGACATATATCCAGGATAAATCATTGGTTATTTGACTATATGCTCTTTTACATATTTAAATTTCTTTCTAAAATATTTTTAGTGATTATAATGAAAAATGAATAGACTTGATTATTATTAGCAAGTTATCATATATGATATACATCAATTCATATTTATATAGTAAAAGAGGAAGTGATAGTAAAGAGGTAGAATGCTTATGTGGGTAGTACCAAAATTGTTGATTTCTTATTAAACTCCACCAATATTTTGGTGATGTGAAAGATCAAAATTTTTAAAGAAATCTTTAAAATAGTAATTAGGACAAAAGTGTAATCAGGGCATTAAATCCCTCAGTCTTCATATTTTTTTCTGCAGAATTCACTCTACAAACTTCTACTTCTCAAAATAACAATAATTTCTGAGAAGTTTCCCTGTCAGGTGCTCTACTGATTGCTTCATATCAAATAGACATGATCATTCCTACTTAATGAATCTAAAAATTAATATTTGACATAAGAACATTTTCCCAATTTAATTAAGAGGCTGAAACTGAATTAAGAGGCCAGATACATCTATTTCAATAATTGTTACAATGAAGATCGTATTTGTATACTAAATACTAAAATACTATATTTTCAAATACTATTTTTCCCAGTATCCCTTGCAGTTAAATTGAGGCCATATGTCTACTTATAGTCATTAACAATCAATGAAAGTGATACATGTCACTTCTCACCAATGCAGATTAAAAAACAGTGTATAATCTCTATGCTCTTCTCTGTTAATGCTAGTTTGGAGGCATCTTTCAGATGGTGAAATTACAGAAAGTTACCTTGAACAGTAGAAATTTATTGTCTCACAGTTCTGGAGGCCAGATCTCTATAATTAAGGTGTCAGTAGAGCTGTGCTTTCTCTGTAGGCTCTAGGAAAGAAACTGTTCAGTATCTGTTGGCTCATAAATAGCCATTCTCTCCCTGTGTCTCTTCACATTGTTTTTCTCTCTGTATGTCTGTATCTGTGTCCAACTTGCACCTTTTATAAGGACACTGATTAAACTAGATTAGGGCCCACTCTAATGATTTCATCTTAACTGGACTATATCTGCAAAGACCCTGTTTCAAAATAAGATCACATCCTTAGGTGCCAATGGTTAGGTCTTCAACATATTTTGGGGAGAACACAATTCAACCTATAAAACCACCCATTCTGCATGAGACATGACAGCAAGGAACCAATCTTTATAATGTTTTACATACTGGGATTTGAGTATTGGGTGTTCTTCTTTGTTAATTTGTTTTACCACAAGATAACTTCTGTTCTTAACTTTTTCTATACTATACCAACTTATTTTATATCATAACACCTCTAGTCAATTTTCCTTGTCAGCATTTTTATTCTTATACCATGTCTACTGATTCCAGTTAAATAAATCTCTCTATGTGCAGCATAACAATGTTTGGTGCATGATCTGTGTCCTGGTTGTTGGTCACACACTTTACCATTTTCCTCATTGACTACTAGTAATGGTCAATATTCCTTCAAGCCTCATAATCAACCCCAATTTCCTTTCATTTTCTTTTTTTTTTTTTGAGAAAATGGCAGTGACAATAATTAACTATATGGCTATGAAATATACATTAGAAATGACCGGCTTCAGATAAAGTCCTGAGTTTGTACATGGAAATATAAGGTTCTCCATAATATGGTCTTTGTATACGTATTTCTCCAGTCTATTCCATACCTCTCTCCTCTTCATACCTGATATGACAATCATAACAAATGATAAAAAAACATTTTATATGAACATTTGTTCATATTCCTATGCCTTTTCTCATACTATTTTTTACATATAATTGTTCTACCTCACCCTACCCCCATCTCTTCTATATGTACTCCCTGAAAAACTCATATGTTTAAGGAGTCAACTTTGCAGCATTTCCTAATTCCTTCAGGTAGAATTGGGAGATCAGTTAGGATAGCATTTACTGCTTAAATAAATTATCTCAGAATGTCAGTGGACTGATATGCCCACATATTAGTCCAATTACAATGTTCATGATCAGTAATGATTCAGGGACCTAGGCTGCTTCCATCATAAAGCACTACCTTCCTTGTTGGCACAGAAAAGGGGAAAGAGAGAAAAGAGAAGGCGTATTGATATAGAAAAGCCTGAAAAACGTGTCCCTTTGCTTGGAAAATACCTTCAGTGATAACTCTGTTAGTGGTTTGTTAGCCCTCTAAATCTCTTGGTTCCTAAATCAATTGAGCTCCCACTGCCTTTTGTACATCACCTCTTTTAAAGCATCTATTGAATTAAATTGCATTCTGTATTCTTTGTTTTTATGTTTTTCTCTCCAAATAGACTCTTAATTTATTGTGAGAACAAATAGTGCCTTGATAATTATATTTTTCTCAGAGTCCTGAATTTTACCTGGCATATCGCTGGAAAGTGTATATTTCACTCAATTGTTGGATTTTTAAAAATGTGTTAATTTCTGCTACTATTAGCACTATCACAGTCCTGTGATTTCTTAAACTAAAAATGATTTTTAAAAAAGGATCCAACTCATTTGTAATAAACCAAATTTTTTCTAGATCTAAAAGATAGTTAGCTAATATTCTTGCTAAGCTTGTTAAGCAGCAGGCCTAAAACCCCTAATCAAATTTGACATTGCCAGTGGCATTTAATTCTCAAGTATTCAAGTAATAGAACACAGAAACATATATTTTGTATTAGTGAATTCTGATAACATCTAATTTGGTTATTACAAAGTCCAATTATTTGAAACTCAATATTATTCCTAAGAAGTTTATATGATAATGAATTTCTCCTACTTTATTTATTGCTCAGAGTTGTTTGGGCTATGGCATTCACATTGATCATGAAATAACGAAAACTAATGAGATATTTGGAGAACAAACTAGAAAAAAGTAAAGTCTAAATATGCAGCTGCAATGGAACCACTCATATTAAAATTTATTTTAAAATTTTATGATCAGTTTCAATTTCATTATGTATAGTTCTGCATTTTTATTTGTTTTCACATGTGTTAGCTGAAATGAATTGTTCTAATTAGTATAAATTGCTATATAAGAGAAATAAAGAAGTTAAAGCTATCTTGAGGCCACTATAGCTTAAAATTTGGTCAGGAATGTCCCATTCCTCTTTTCCACATGCTATCATTAAAAGAATACACACTTAATAAAATAGTTTTTAAAGAAACATAACTGCAAAGTCAATAACATTAATTCTGGATTATAAATCCCATCATAAAATTGTATCAAGATAACATATCTGTTGTCATTAAACCAATAATATTGACATTTTTGTGAATAGTTGTTTTATACATTTGAATTATAAGCTACCCAAATTCTCTATTCCTCATACTCAACAACTATCTTTTTTATAATGTTCTAAATGCCTTAAATCCCAGTATAAATTGTATAATCTCATACAGACTGTCAAACCACAAATTCTCATTGGCAAAATATAACTTGCTTTTTTTTATATTAACTTCATCTTTACTTTGAGACTGTTTTATGACTAGTGGCAAAAAAAAAAAAAAATCAATCAGATAAGCTTAATCACTCTAGTATTTTTTCCCCAGCCATTTCAAGTTTAAACTCAGCCAATTAGGTTTCTCCTCTTCCCTTTCCTTTTCCATGGGCTGGATAACAACAGTTTATAAGGTTAAAGATCATGACCTCAAGAGAAGAAATCTGGTCAGCGGTCGGTTTCAGTGGTGATGGTCTTTCTAAGTTGTAAACTCCTCTCTGCTGCCCAGCTGTTATTCCTCCATCCCAGCAATGGCTGTCATGGACACAGTCTCAACTGGCCGTCAATTATATGGTCCAACCTGATATTTTCCAGGGCCCTGGACAGCTCACTTGTACTCTTTCTCACATCCTGCAAATGTTGTACTCTTCTCCTTTTAATGGGTAGTGGAAAAGTTCCCTTGACTACTGTCCCAGTATTCCATATAGGAAGTGAATCACATGGCCCTAATATTCTCACAATACATAAACTACCTTGGAGTCTTATGCCCCTTAAATTCAGCCCCATAACTCAGCATAGAGCCTCTCTTCTGACACCCTCACTGTATGTCTGCCATCCTAGAAATACTTAGAAAATCTCAACAAGTAAACTGACTCTTGGAGTTCACTGCAACCCAACCATCATCATTATTTATGTAATGAATGTACTTGCTACAATGTATATAAAACAAAACTAACATCTCTAACAAAAGAATGCATTAAATTGATCGTACCAAAGGAGCAATGGGCAATGAGAATGTTAATGGGTCAGCTTGCACAGGGAAGATGTTGCCCATCACTAGCCATGGGAATGCATACCTTAAGGTAACTCAAGAATCTCTTCTGCCTCAAATATCACAGCATGAGGCCACTACACATTTGGATAAAGCAACTTATCCCAATGCTGATTTCAGACTTACTTAAATAACCTCCTGACAAGTTACCTAGTGAAATGGTACACTGAATGTACTGGTGCACAACCACACATTTTATTGTTAGGAATACATCAGCATATTTTGTACACCATGTTCTGGAGAGTTTTACTTGCATAATTCCATAACTTCTGCTCTAGTTTATGCCAGGACATAGTTGTTTTTCTGAATCCACAAGACAGAGACAGCAGTAAATAGTTAGGTAAGAGCATTCTTACATGGGGTCTGTATCCAATGTCCTTTCTTCAAAATTCTACAATACAAATTTGTCTGGTCAAAACATGCTACTAATGTCCAGGCTTCGTCAATTTATAACTGACAACTCTGTAAGGGAAGCAGCTCAACATTTTCTTTTATAAAAGATCTTTGATTAAAACTCCGGGATATTTATCCCATTTACTGCAAAGCTTGCTATTGGCTGTTTACAAATAACTACCCAAGGTTTATTGTCATTTAGCACATAAATGTCTATAACATTCAACTGTGCTTAATTTGTTTCTATCAGTGCGACTGTCCTTGTGAGAAAGGCATAGTCAAACACATACCAGAGCAGTGGAGGATCACATCACAGAGGAAAGGCATGTGAGACAAGAAAAGTAAAAAGGAAGCATTGCGAGGGTGGAGGGAAGGCCTGGTGATCTCCATACCTGAGTGAGTACTGTGCTCAGACCTCATATTCAGCCAGTGCCAGGCAGCAGTTAGATATCATTGATTCCATACAGCTGAATCATACGGAATTCATTCTCCCTGGTACTTGGCCAGAAACAAGGTTTATTAAGCCTTACATCGCTTTATCATCAAGGTTAACTCCTCACTCTAAGGGCCATTAAGAGAGCTTTATTATTAGTTTGTAATTTTGTATGTTTTAAGTGGAATGACATTATTTTGCCCAAGTGAATAAAATGAAGTACAGTAATTGTAATTGCTATTGCCAGACTCCATAGCGAGCCTCACAGGATTTTCTAAAAGTAAAATGACAATGCATCATCATCAACCTGGCCATCATCTCGCCACGACGACTCCTGGAATATTTCCAACATTCTCCAACAATTCTTGGGTGTCCCTGCATAAGATATATGACACGTCAAAGTTCAGATTCATTACCTTTCTACTTTTTTTTTTCCTTCAGTACAAGATAATCCTTCATCATTGACTCATTTTTTAAAGGAGTCCTCCAGTTTAAAATATATCAAGATCTTGCCACAAGATTTCTTGACACTGACTCGTTATTATAGAAAATAATACGTTCAAGAAAACTAATGGGTATCATAATGACCAAGTGACAAAGTATAGCACTATATGCACAAGATGGATAGCATTGACATAAGATGATAAACTGGAGTACCTGAACGTTCATGGTGATTTAAATCATATTCGGTTAAGAAAAGTGCAGTTGAGAATTACGAAGAACCAATGCATTACAACGAATTTGAATATAACAAATTCTTAATGCCTTAGGCCTACATTACCTGGTTCCTGTCCTGAGAAGTAATCTCATTGCTTGCTGCTTGTTTCCCTGCCCATTTCCCTTCATACTTTCTTGCTTCATATTCATCTGGACACATACAACACACACACTATACACATGCAAGAACACACTTGTGTGCAGCCAGCTTGGCTTCTGACTGTTTCTTAACTACTTCATACTCTTGCATATCACTGGAATTTTGTTCTAGTATCTTCTACTTAAAACTGCTTTGGCTCTCCTTACTCCTTGTTCTACTTACTTAGGACCAGAGTAGATCTGTCTCTTCAAGAAATACATATGGTTTGCAATGAAGAAGAAACTAAACTGAAACTAACTTAAGCCAAAATGTGGACGCCACATATAGAAAAGCACTTCTCACAGAACCAAAGCATAGTCACATGGCTGTGACAGGCTTAGGGTTTGTATAAATATGGATGAAGCCATCACAGAGAAAGTTCCAGTTCCCTTACACATGATAATGAGAATCCAATCAAGTCATACCTAAACACTGCTTACACTAAGCAAGATGAGCTATTGCATATACCTGTGGATTGGTATCAGTGAATACACAAGATTATTAATCCTCACGGAGATACTTTTTTCCATTGACTCTTTTATTTGCGAGAGTGGAATGGAGGGAGCGAGGGAGGGAGGAAGGGTGAGGGAGAGAGAGAGAAAGAGAGAGAGAGAGAGAGGAACATCAATTGGTTGCCTCTCCCACCTACCCTGAATGAGGGTGGGGATTGAACTTGCAATTCAGATATGTGTCCTTGACTGGGAATCGACCTGCAACCCTTCAATCTGCAGGCCAATGCTCTAACCACTGAGTACTCACTCACCAGGGCAATACACAAGCTTTATATAAGTAGCATTGGCAATTTTTTCAGAACAGGCATAAAAACTTTCTGCATCATTCTCCACAATCTTCAAGAAAACAACAAAGAATTCTGAAAGATCTTGCTTTGAACATGGCTAGTTATTGGTACAATAGAAATATCTACTGAAATAAAGGAAGTAACAAATAATCAGAGACCACTAATTTATATTCATTTAGTTTGATTCAAACTAATGGTTGAGGCTGATGGTCAGCTGTGAGCCTGGCCCAGGCTGTCAGTGAAATATCCATTCCTGGCTTCTCCATGTGGCCTGGGATTCCCCACAATGTGGTGGCTGGGTTTTCAGAGCATGTTTCTCAAGAGAGTGAACAAGTCAGAAGGAAGCTGTATTGCTCCTTATCTCCAAAGCCATGCACTATCACATCCATTACATTGTGTGGGTTGAGGCATTCACAAAGATCTGTCCAATTGCAAGAGAAAAAACAGACATACCTTTTATGGAAAAATGTCATCATCATATTGGGGCAGATATTTTCTTAGAAATACCTATCTGCAATAAAAGGAAATAAGCATTAAAATTTTGGTAGGCATTGCTAAATTGCTTTCAAAATTGGCTTTACCATTTATTCTTCAAATGGCTATTATAAAGTAAACTTAAACTCACATTTTGACTTCTAAAGTTTAAAACAGCTTAAAAAATTGTCATGCCTGATCTATTCCAACCAAGATGAAGAAATATAACTTCTATTCAAGTAATTTCAGTACTTCTGGGGACAGGGGGAGGAAGAGAAGGACAAATGGAGAGAGGGAGGGAGGAAGGAAGGGGAAGAGAAAGAGAGTGACACAGAGAGAGAGACTAATATTTTTTTTAACAAAGCTCTCAAGATACAGGTAGGTTACTTAGTCTTTTTTGCCTGCTTTCTTGTTTGTATAATTGAGGTAATTTATACAATCTCCTTCAAAATATTGTGATTAGGCAGAAATAAATGAATGGTAATAATGTACGTAAAGATTTTGACATAGTAAGCAAATAATAAATGCTAATTTAATATTCTATATTCATTATTTATATAATTATTTTCATTATCATTTTAATACTTTTTCATTTTCCCATAAAAACTTTTCAAAAAACAAAATTTATATTAGCCTATCTCCCCTTCAATTGCCTTTAAATCTACAACCCATTGTAAACGCTTTTCAGTTCTGTACATATTTTACAAAAAATAATTTTACTAAGAACTTCAGCAATCGCTCATTTTCTAAGTTAAGTAAACAATCATTAGTCTTTACAGTAGATCTCATGCTACTTTTGACACTAGTTATTTACCTCTTTCCTTTTAACATGCATGCATGTGTACATGCAAGTATTTATGTATAATTATTATTTAAGAAGTATACAGGACAATTCAATTCACCGTGCTGAACAAATTTTTTTAAATAATATTTAGATACAAAATAATTAATGTTTGAAAGCTATTAGAATTGTGCTTAAAACACAATAAGCACTATATAAAAACTTACTTTTATCATTATTTGCTATTATTCCTAGAAATAAACATTTATTATTCATTGCATAAACCAATCAAGCCAAAGGCAATGGGGTGGTCTCCTCAAACTGCTAAAAGCAATCTATACCCAGTAAAATTATGTGCTAAAAATTAAAAGATAACAAGATCTTCTCAGGTGTGTGTGAGAGAGAAAAAAAATTAATTGCCAGAGACCTGTATTACAAGAAATATTAAAAGCAGTTCTTCAAAAGAAGTATAAGACCAGGCAAAATTTGGGATCTACACATAAAAACTGGAAAGCATAAGAAAATGAATAAATGATGGTAAAAATTAATTTTCTAATTGCTCTAAAATACTGGCTGAATAAAGCAAAAATAGAAGCTATAATCCTATATAATAAAAGGCTAATATGCAAATGACTGAACAGCGGAACAACCAGTCACTATGATGCGCACTGACCACCAGGGGGCAGATGCTCAACATAGGAGCTGCCTCCTGGTGGTCAGTACGCTCTTACAGGGGGAGCGCTTCTCAGCCAGAAGCCCTGAGCTGGGCTCACGGCTGGCAAGCGCAGTGGCAGTGGTGGGAGCCTCTCCCACCTCTGTGGCAGCGGTAAGAATGTTTGACTGCCGGCTTAGGCCACGGGGAGTGGGCCTAAGCTGTCAGTTGGACATCCCCCAAGGGCTCCCAGACTGCAAGAGGGCGCAGGCCAGGCTGAGGACCCTCCCCATAGCCCCACCACCTGAGTGCACGAATTCCGTGCACCAGGCCTCTAGTACCATCTATTTTTCTAACTAGGTGAAAGCGAAATGCATAGCAAAACATTATAAAAATCAAAGGAGGAAATGAGGGGATATTTTTGTAAAGTGTTTACACAATACATGAGGCACTATGATAATATATAAAGATACAATATAAGTAATTATAAATAACTATTTTAAAATATAAGACAACTTAAATTTTTTTAAATTGATATGAATATTAAGGCAGTAGTAAAGAAAATGGATTCATAAAAATAGAAAATTAATTTTAAAATAAGACAGAAAAATAAAATAAAAACAAAGTACAGAGATAATAAATAAAAAACAGCTAACAAAATGGTGGGTTTTAATCCAGCCATATCAATAAGTATACTAAATGTAAATGGTCTAAATATAGCAGTTAAAATATAAAGATTGTTAGGTTGAAAAAAACTAAAACACAATTGCATGCCTTCTGCAACAAAATATAACCAATATATGTCCTTATATAAAGATGCATATAGGTTAAAAGGTAAAGGATGAAAAGTATCTACCCATGCAAATACTAATCAAAAGAAAATCAGAAGAGTTATATTAATATCAAGCAAAATAGAATCAGAAAAAGGACTAGTATCAGACAAAGAGAAATATTATGTGATAATAAAAGGTTCAATTATCTAAGAAAAAAAAATTACACTAAATGTAGAGCTCCAAAATCATGAAGCAAAAACTGATAAAACTGAAATGAGAATTAGACAAATACATGCTTATGTTTGGAGACTTCAACCCTCTCAGTAACTGATACAAAAAAAATGTAAAATTGATAGAATTCAAGAGAGAAATAGACAGTTCTACAAATACTACTTGGAGACTTCAGTACTCTACTTTCAAAAAGGGATAGAATATCTCCACAGATCAATAAGAAAATAGATGACTTGAACTACACTACATCAACTAGACATAACAATCATAATGGCAACACTCTACCCAACAACACCAGCATATACTTTTCTTAAGAAACAAACATTTTCCAGAGCATACCATATGTTAGGCCACAAAACAAGTCTCAATATAAAAAAGATTGAAATAATAAAAGTATTTCCCCATATCATAATGAATTTAATCTGGAAATCAATAACAGATAGAAAATTGGAATCTTAAAAATACATGGGAATTAAACACATATTCATAAACAACCAATGAGTCAAAGAAAAATTTACAAGGGAAATTACAAATTATTTTGAGACAAATGAAAATAAAAACACAACATACTAAAATTTATGGAATGCAGGGAAAACAATGCTTAGAGGGAAACTTACAGCTATACATGCCATAATATAAAAAGAAAATCTTAAATCAACAACACAACTTTACACCTAAGTGATCTAGAAAAAGAGCACACTAAACACAGAGTTAACAGAGGAAGAATATTAAATATTAGAGCAGATAGAAACAAAAAATATACTGGTAAAACAATAGAAAGAATAAACATAACTAAGTTTCTTTTTTAAAAAGGTCAACAAAATTGACAAGCCATTAGTTAGACTGATTTATTTTAAAAAGGTGCAAATAAAATTTAAAATGAGAATGGGCCCATTGCTACTGACCTTAGAGAAATAAAAAGGATTATAAGATAATAATATGAACAATTATATACCAACAAGTGAGATAACCTGTAAAATATGGATACATTTCTAAAAACACAAACCACCAAAATGGACTAAAGAAGAAATAGAAATTCTAAACAGACCTGTAACAAAGAAAGACATTAAGTAAGTAATTAAAAACCATCTAACATCTATAAAAGGGCATTTCAGTCATTTCCATGTCTTGGCCCTACAATGAATAATACTGCAATGAACATAGGGGTGCATGTATCTTTGCAAGAAAACGTCTTCAAATTTTTGGGGTATTCAGAAGAGGGTTTGCTGGGTCATATGGTAACTTATTCTTAATTTTTTAAGGAAGCTCCACACTGTTTTCCATAGAGGCTGAACTAGTTTACATACCAGCAGTGAATGAGATTTTCTTTTTCTCCACAACCTCTCCAACACTTATTACTTGTCTTGTTGATAATAGCCATTCTAACAAGTGTAAGATGGTATTGTGTTGTAGTTTTGATTTGCATTTCCCCAATAGCTAGTGAAGTTGAGCTTCTTTTCATATATATGTTTGACATTTGTTATATCTTTTTGAGAGAAGTGTCTGTTCAGGTCCTCTGTCTATTTTTTAATTGGATTGTTTGTTTGGTGTTGACTTGTGTTCTTTATGTATTTTTGATATTAACCCCTTCAAGAGATGCTCAGATAATGAAGATATGATATATACTATCAGATAATGAAGATGTGATATATATATATATGATGAAATACTATTTAGCCATAAGGAAAGATGAAATACTGCCATTTGCAACAACATGGATGGACCTTGAGAATAACATTCTAAGTGAAATAAGTCAAACAGAAAAAGTTAACAACAATATGATTTCACTCATATGTGGGAGATAAAACTGAAAGCAACAAATGAGCAAACAAGAAAAACAAATAAGTACCCATAGACACAGACAACAGTATGATGGTTCCCAGAGAGAAGGGGATGGGGGAGGGGTAATAAAGAGTAAAGGGGGTTAAATATATGGTGATATAAGAAGATTTGATTTTGAGTGGTGGGCACATAATACAATATAAAGATCATGTATTATAGAAATATACACCTATATAATCTTATCAATCAATGTCACCCCAATAAATTTAATTTTAACCTTTTGCACTCGGATGTCGAGTGTGACTCAACACGGTTAGCATTAGAATAAAGGAATCGAGAAAAAAGCAAGCGAGTGCAAAGGGTTAAAAATATAACAAATGAAAGCCAAGGAGCAGATGGCTTGAATAATGATTACTACCCAATGTTTAAGAAGAATTGACCAATACTTCTCAACCTTTTCTAAACAAAAAGAAGAAGACTTTCTAACACATTCTATAAGACTAGATTTATCTTGGAACAAGAGACAGATAAAGACATCCTATCTAATAAAAGAGTAATATGCAAATTGACCATCACTCCAAGACACAAGATGGCTGCCCCCGTGTGATCAAAGATGGCTGCCCCCATGTGGACACAAGATGGCTGCCACAAGATGGTCTGCAGGGGAGGGCAGTTGTGGGCAGTTAGGGGTGACCAGGCCAGCAGAGGAGGGCAGTTGGGGGTGACCAGGCCGGCAGAGGAGGGTAGTTGGGGGAGACCAAGGCCTGCAGGGGATGGCAGTTAGGGGAGACCAGGCCTGAAGGGGAGGGAAGTTGTGGGTGATCAGGCAAGCAGGGAGGGAAGTTAGGGGTGACAGGGCCCACAAAGGGGGGTAGTTGGGGGAGACCAGGTCAGCAGGGGAGGACAGTTGGGGGGGGGGGGCAGGCCTGCAGGGGAGAGCAGTTGGGAGGACCAGGCCTGCAGGGGAGGGCAGTTGGGGGGGGGACCAGGCCAGCAGGGGAGGGCAGTTGGGGGCAACCAGGCCTGCAGGGGAGGGCATTTAGGGGCCATTGGGCCAGCCAGGGAGCAGTTAGGCGCCTATCAGCCTGGCAGGGGAGTGGTTAGGGTGTGATCAGGCTGGCATGCAGAAGCGGTTAGGGGCAATCAGGCAGAGGCTGGCAAGCTGTTGAGAGCCAGCAGTCCTGGATTGTGAGAGAGATGTCCAACCGCCCATCGGACATCCCTCAAGGAGTCCCAGATTGGAGAGGGTGCAGGCTAGGCCAAGGGACACCCCCCATGCACAAATTTTGTGCACCGGGCCTCAAGTAATAAAAATAAAAGTACAGGCTAATATCATGATAAAAATACTCAGCACTATGAACACAAGGAACTTTTTCAACATGATAAAGGGCATATATTAAAAACCCAGGTAACAGTATACTTAGTAGTGAATAATTAAAAGCTTTGTCCAAGAAAAGGAATAAGAAAACAATGCTCCCATGCCACTGTTATTGAACTCTGTACTGGGAGTTCTAGCAAAAGAAATTATGCAATGAGAAGTAATAGAAGGCATTCAAATTGGAAAAGACAATCTATCTCATTACAAATGACATGATCCTACATATAGAAAATCCTAGAGATTCCACAGAACAGATATTAGAGCTAATAAATGAGTCCAGCTATGTCTCAGGGTATAAGATCACCATGAAAAAAAAAAAGATTAGCAATAAGCAATATAAAAGAGTTTAATAAAATAATTCCATTACTATAACATAAAAAATGCACTTTTTTACCAAATCATTTCAGAAGTCAGTATTATCCTGATATGAACCAAATGTAATAAAAGAAATTTGCCTCATAAACAAATATGAATAATTCATAATAAAAAACTTGCAAATAATATGTAATCTATAATAATAAAAGCATAATATGCTAATTAGACTGGACAGCTGAACAACCTTCCAGACATCATTCTGGACAACCTTCTGGACAAAGCCATGGCACGGGGGCCAAGGCAAAGGCGGCCGCCACTGCAGGCAGGGGCCAAGGCAGAGGTAGTTAGGGGCGATCAGGCAGGCAGGCGAACAGTTATGGGTGATCAGGCAGGCAGGCCAGTGGTTAGGGGCAATAAGGCAGTTAGGCAGAGGGGTTAGGGGCAATCAGGCAGGCAGGCAAGTGGTTAGGGGCAATTAGGCAGGCAGGCAGATGAGCAGTTAGGAGTCAGCGGTCCTGGATTGTGAGAGGGATATCTGACTACCAGCAGTTGGACATCCCCCGAGGGGTCCCGGATCGTGAGAGGGTGCAAGATGGGCTGAGGGACCACCCCCACCCCACCTCCGTGCATGAATTCTGTGCACCGGGCCTCTGGTAATATATAAAAAGGCTAACATATCACGGTCAAGTGGGGTATAGCTTTGGAATACAGGGTCGGTTTAACATTATAAAAGAAATTATTATAATCGAACACATTACTAAACTAAAAGCACTACCAATACCAACAAAAACATGTGATCATTTCAGCAAAAAAAGCATTTGACAGAATCCAGCATCTATTCCTGATAAAAGTTCTGAGAAAAGTAGGAATAGAAGACAACATCCTAATCTTGATAAAGAGCATCTACAAAATATTGTAGCTAATATCACACTTAATATTGAAAAACTGAATGCTCTTCTTCCACAATCAGGAAAGAAAAAAAGATGTTTACTTTCACCATTTCTTTTCAATACTTTAGTGCAATTTTGAGCCAATCTATAATAATAAAAGCATAATATGCTAATTAGGCTGGACATCCTTCAGGATAACCTTCCAGATAAAGCCAGGGCTGCGAGGGAAGCCTGGGTCCTGGGTTCCAGAGGGAAGCTGGTGCCAGCAGGCAGGGGAAGGAAGGCCTACTCTTGCGTGAATTTCATGCATCGGGCCTCTAGTGCAATAATAAGAGGAATGGGAGATATCCAGGTAGAAAAGATATAATTAAAGCTGTCTTTATTCACAGATAACCTAATTGTTTACAAAGAAAATGTGGGAAAATACACTCATAGCTACTATAACTATTGAGAGTTTAGTAACATTAAAAAAAAAAATACAAGATCAATGTAGAAAAACAATTGAATTTCTGTGTACTAGCAACAAACAATTGAAAAATGGAATAAAAATACCATTTACAATAGCTTCAAATGCATAGCATATGCAGTAATACGTATGTTAGAAAGTGTGTAAATTCAATACACTAAAATTACTAAATTTTACTAAAATAATTTTTTGGAAGATCCAAGGAAATGGAGAGATAAGACTTCATTACTCAGAAGACTCAAAATTTTAAGATGTCAATTCTCCCCAAATTGATGATGAATCAACATAATTCCAATATTATTCAGAAGGTTTTCTTTGTAGAAATTGACAAACTAGTTCGAAAATTCATACATGTTGTGACTTTGTTAAACTAACACCTGCTAAGTAGAGCTCCAGGGTGTTGGAGAGTGAGCAGTGGTTTAACAAAAGACCATAAGAAAAATTGAATTAGAAAAGTTTATTATTCGCAAGTCCTGAACTCACAGGTACACGGCACATCTTGAGGGGCCACATGTGGGCAGGGTGTAGGCACAGAGTGGCAAGACCTGAGGCCCATGCCTTTAGTAGGGTCTCGGGTAGGAGTTATTTGGTGTTCCTTGGCTAAGGTTAGATTGGTCAATTTCAAACAAAAATAGTGGGGTTTTGTTATGCTTCATGGGGTCTTATCTAAGGGGCACACAAGAGGAAGGCCCTGAGCCCACAGACCTATGAGTGATAAGTCAATTATACCTTAGTAATAAAAAAGAAAGGAAATAGAAGTTTCTATTTGTAAGGCAGAACTTAAAGACATGTATGCTAGGAAAACGCTAAGTAGTAATCTTATAATTCCCATGTAGTCTAAAGAAACAGAAGCAATTGTTTATAGAAAATGAAAAAGGAAGCCTCCATGTGGAGAAGGAAAATGAGAGCTGGAGAGAGAGGGTTTTATGGGTTCTCTGTGGCTTTCCAGTTTCTCATTTTAGACCACTTCTGAGACCCCCTCAGCACGCATCCCCACATATTCCGAGACACACTCTATTTCCTGTAGGACGTCTTCATTATCAGTTCACATATTCATATTTATTGTGTGTGTGTGTGTGTGTGTGTGTGTGTTTAGACTAGCACAAGTAGATTTCTGATCCTTGCAACCTAAAATATCCAATGAATAACTGTCCCATGACGCAGCATACCTGAAGCTGCACAGTTAGTCCTTTTTCTCCTGTAGGCAGATCTACAGGGGAAACCAAATCATAATTGGCTTGTTTGGTGAATGTGGATGCGGCACAAAAATGAATTTGCTAAAATGAAGTGTTAATAGAATCAGATTCATATAACCCTAAGTTTTAATGTTATAATAGTAGGTTTGATCATGCCAACATAACTGCATAGTCTAAGTCCACTTTTTAAGGCTCTGTCTTCTGGACAGTACTTGGAATAGTGTTTATTTTCAACATTGTTCTGTATGAATAATTACTTCTATTTTCATGACTGACCTATCCTCATTTTGACCATATTCGTTTAAATATAGTGACTTTTAAGTTTGAGTTGAATCTTATGGGTGACTCTGCACATCTTTCTTTATCTAATAAATGTTGATTTTAAAAACTAATACTTGGAGGGTGAGGAGAATGTTTTCCTTATTTCCGGGTTCTTAAGAGTCAGCCACACCATTATTCCTAATTACTGAAAACAATAATCACAGCATTATCAGAGCTTGTTACCAGAAATAAATGTGAAAAATTTGGGAAACTGTAAACTGAAAACTGTTCAAATATGCAATCTTAGTATTAATATAATAGTTAAAAGTATTGTTTTAATGTGTATTTCTGACTCTGAATTATATATGACTTCCTTATAGAAAATGTAAATATTGTTTTTCTTTTGTCTCCCCATGTCATTTAGCAGTTAAAAGATACAAGGAATTAAGTGAAATATACATAGACTAGAGTCCTGGTGCATGAAATTCGTGCACTTGGGGGGAGGGTGTTCCTCAGCCCAGCTTGCACGCTCTCCAATCTGGGACCCCTTGGGGGATGTCCAACTGCCGGTATAGGTCTGATCCCTGTCATATCAGGCCTAAACCGGCAGTCGGATATCCCTCTCACAATCCAGGACTTCTGGCTCCCAACCACTCGCCTGCCTGCCTGCTTGATTGTCCCTAAATGCTTCTGCCTGCCAGCCTGATCACCCCCTAACCACTCCCCTGCCAGCCTGATCGATGCCTAACTGCTCCCCTGTTGGCCCAATCACCCCCAACTGCCCTCCCCTGCTGGCCCAATCACCCCCAACTGTCCTCCCCTGCCGGCCTGATCACCCCCAACTGCCCTCCCCTGACAGCCTGGTTGCCCCTAACTGTCCTCCCCTGCCAACCTGGTCACCCCTAACTGCCCTCCCCTGCAGGCCTGGTCCCCTCCAACTGCCCTCCCCTACTGGCCTGGTCGCCCCCAACTGCCCTCCTCTGCAGGCCTGGTCACCCCTAACTGCCCTCACCTGCCAGCCTGGTTGCCCCTAAATGCCCTCCCTTGCTGACCTGGTCATCTCTAACTGCTCGGCCCAGCCAGCCTGATCACCCACAACTGCTCTCCCCTGCTGGCCATCTTGTGGTGGCCATCTAGTGACCACATGGGAGTGGCCATCTTTTGGCCACATGGGGGCGGCCATCTTGTGCGAGGGTGTGATGGTCAATTTGCATATTACCTCTTTATTATATAGGATAACACATGCTGCTACTTAGCCTGTAAATGACCGTGTTAAACAGAATTCAGGAAAGAAGTGGCATGTCAGTTATTCCACAACAAGTGGATGGCTAGAAAAGAGTGTTAATAGGCACTGAGTATTTAGGTAGATTATAATAAGTAAAATAATGATGGGTGATTTGAGAATAAAAAGCCAGACATTAGCCATCAAAGGTCTAGATATGCAAGCAGGAATAAAAAATATGCATGCTACAGAGGTCCAGGTAAAACAGCCTATCAGTAACCCAGACAAGCAAGTAAACCTGAGGCATCAGGAAACCTTAAAGATTCTGAAACAGAAGGTATTTGACCAAGTCAGAAACTTAATGAATCTACAAACAGGATAGAGATAATCCCTTCTCTAGCAGTTAAAAATCAAGCAAACCCTAGTCTAAAGGGTCAAGAAAGTAAATGTTAAAATTTATGCTGCAGAATACACTTTGTTTAGGGAATGCACTTTGGAGCCAGACCTCTTGGGTTCTGGTCCTTGGTCAGTTACTAACTATGTGACCTGGGGCATAAAAAACACTTTGTCTCAGTTTCCTCATTTGAAAAATAGGATAGTAACTATTTATAGGGTTGTTGTGATAAGCAAAAATCTGAAGGCATTTAGACACATGCTTGCTGTGTGGTAAGTGCTCAAGAAGGCTAACTATTATGAGTGATATAACTCAACAGAACTTCAGTCCTCTTGCCATCCCCAAAGGTCAGTCCTAGGTCTAGGAGGTCACAGAAGTTCATGTCGTACTTTGCATCATCTGGGTATATGGAAAAAACAAAAGAGTGTTTATGCTAATATAAGTCACTTCTTGCTGCTAAACTATTCTTCAGTCTTAATTAATATACTTCTCTCTGACTGACATTACTTATCTTGTTTTGTGGACAATTCTGCATCTCAATTGTACCTTTAATATTTTTCTCTGAAGAGATAACAACACCTTTGCTTTAAAGAGATTAATATACATATTATCTACCTGAAGGAAAGTTTTAGCCTGTCTAGATATTAATTAAATCTGTATTTACAGAATTAATTAAAAATGTTATTATGAGCTAAACATTGTACTAAATTTTCCTCTTTCCTTCCTTCTTTCCTTCCTTTCTTCCTTCCTTCTTTCCTTCCTTCCTTCTTTCCTTCCTTCCTTCCTTCCTTCCTTCCAGATTTCATCTTCACAATAACACTACAATATAGGTTTTGGTATCACCTCTGGTATATAGACACAGATACTGAGGGAGACAGAAGGTAAGATATGTTTCCACAGTTAGCCTTCTAGTAGAAGACAAAGGCAGTATGTCAATACAGGCATTCTGGCTTCACAGAGAGCTGACTGGTTACCGGGATCAGTGTCAAGCACTTTACATGGGTGCTGCCAAACTTTACCAAATTCCATAAAAATCCATTTTAAAACCCCATAGGAACCAATCTGTAGTTGGAAGAATAAAAGGTACTTTCATCCAGCATATTATTGTGGTTGTGCTGGATTTCAGGTACCAAAGTAGATATTACACATACAATCATAAATAAGCCTAATTAGGAAAGAGGTTGACATTAGACCAGAAATAAGGTATGCAGGTGATTGTACACACTTCTTCCCTTAGCAGATGGTCAATCAGTAGCTTTTGGCCAGCACTGTGAGTAGCTCTTATACATATAACTAGAGGCCCTGTGCATGAAATTCGTGCACGGGGTGTGGGTGGGGGGATCCCTCAGCCCAGCCTGCACCCTCTCCAATCTGGGACCCCTTGAGGGATCGGGCCTAATCCCTCTCACAATCCAGGACTGCTGACTCTCAACTGCTCACCTGCCTGCTTTCCTGATTGCCCCTAACCGCTTCTGCCTGCCAGCCTGATCACCCCCTAACCACTCCCCTGCCAGCCTGATTGATGCCTAACTGCTCCCCTGCCAGCCTGTTTGCCCCTAACTGCCCTCCCCTGCAGGCCTGGTTCCCCACAACCGCCCTTGCCTGCAGGCCCGGTCATCCCCAACTTCCCTCCTCTGCCGGCCTGGTCACCCCTAACTGCCCTTCCCTGCAGGCTTGATTGCCCCCAACTGCCCTCCCTTGCAGGCCTGGTCCCACCGAACTTCCCTTCCCTGCTGGCCCTCTTGTGGTGGCCATCTTGTGTCCACATAGTGGCAGGATCTTTGACCATATGGGGGCAGCCATCTTGTGTGTTGGAGTGATGGTCAATCTGCATATTACTATTTTATTATATAGGATAGAGGCCTGGTGCATGGGTGGGGCCCAGCTGGTTTGCCCTGAAGGGTGTCCTGGATCAGGGTGGTGGTTCCCTTGGGGCGTGGGGCAGCCTAGGCAAGGAGCCTGTGGTGGTTTGCAGGCCGGCCACGCCCCCAGCGACCCAAGCAGAGGTCCTGGTATCTGGGATTTATTTATCTTCTATAATTGAAACTTTGTAGACTGGAGCAGAGCCAAGCCTTCTGCTCCCTTCGTGGCGGCAGCCATTTCTGTTGGGATTTATTTATCTTCTATAATTGAAACTTTGTACCCTGGAGCAGAGGCCAAGCCAGGCCAGGGTGTGCGAAAAGCTTGGCTTCCTCCATCGCCGGGGGCAACCCTAGCCTCCTGCTCTCTCCAGCTCCGAGGCTGCCACCATTTTTGTTGGCATTTATTTATCTTCTATAATTGAAACTTTGTAGCCTGGAGTGGAGGCCTCGGCCGGCCAGGGTGTACAGAAAGCTTGGCTTCCTCCATCGCTGGGGAAACCCAAGCCTTTCTCCTGCTCTCTCTTTGGCCGCATAGTCGGTTGGGTTAATTTGCATACTCGCTCCTGATTGGCTGGTGGGCTTGGCTTGTGGGTGTGGCAGAGTGATGGTTAATTTGCATATTACTCTTTTATTAGATAGGATGCTTTTAGTTGGGCACTGAATGAAGCCATGGGAAAGGTCAAAATGTCACATTAGACTTCAAGGGTCATACAATTTCATAATTACAAATCATAACTACAACATAATTATAAATGTTAAACTATATTAAGTGGAGATATACAAAATCATTAATTTTAAGATGTCCAGCCGAAGGAAAAAAATCATGAAAATAGGACATTGAGTGTACTTTCTAACCAAATAGCAGGAACAGAAACAGTAATATTTGGCTTGAGTCAAGAATATCATGGCTAAAATGAATCCAGAAACCACCAGACTATAAATCCCTTTCATTATTCACAGTTTGTAGATCAATATACAATAACTGAGACAAGTCTCTCTTTCCATGACTGTGAATTCCTTTTGCGTCAACTTCTCCCAATACTCTGGTTTATGAGATTTCCTGAAGTCTTTTTCAAAAATTAAGGGATGTTATCCATGGTGTTCTGTATCTCACTCTTTACTTCAACCTTCATTCAGATTCCAAACTTGTTCTAGGAAAACAGAAAATTTCATCATCCCTCCTCATTTTCCAGCTCTTCCCACCACTCTATCAGTCCTATAATCCTGAGTTTGGCCACAGAGTATGAGATTAGCTGTGTTCAAGTGAAGGTGGAGAACTGGTAGTGCAAAAATAGACTTTCACTAGTCAAAAAAATTCAATGCATGAAAAAAGGCACAACTGTGTATAGCTAAATCATCACTTGCCAAATCAAAAATAATAGGGTTATGGACTTGAAATAAGATATATCTGGGTTCAAATTATAGATCTTTTAATTAATCCAAATAACATTGGATAATTTCTTTAACCTCTAATTTAACTTCAGAAAATGGGGAGAATAATACCCAAATAAGTTTTTATGATGTTTAGTACAGCAAATTACATATTATATAGGAAATACGATAAAAGGATAATTCTAATCTATAATAATAAAAGCATAATATGCTAATTAGACCGGACAGCCGAAGGACCTTCCAGATGTCCTTCCAGACGACCTTCTGGATGAAGCCGGAGCTGCGAGGGCTGAGGCAAACCACCGTGGCTGTGAGGGCCAAGCCCCTTGCATGAATTTCATGCATCGGGCCTCTAGACCTATGTTAAGTGTCTGCTCGTCCAGTCATCTGTTCAACCAATCAAAGTATAATATGCTAATGATATGCTAAGTCTGCTCAACCAATCACTATGATGTGCACTGACCACCAGGGGATAGACGCTCTGACCAGAAGGTTAGCTTGCTGTTGGGGTCCGGCTGATCCGGAATGAGCGAGACACGCCCTGGAGCCCTCCCACAGTCCCTCCCTGGCTGGCCAACCTCCTGCATCCCTCCCCGGCCCGATTATGTACCGGTGGGGTCCCTCTGCCCCGCCTGCGCCCTCTCAAAATCCGGGCTGAGGAACCCCCCACTGAGTTCACAGATTTTGTGCACTGGGCCACTAGTCTTTTATATTTTGTAAGATGGTAAGGAATGTTGTTATCTGTCTTATTTTACATTTGGGGATACTACATGTTTTATTCATCAAGCATTTACTGATTATCTTTAATAGGCACTGATTTTGATATTGGGGCATAATACAAATTATTTTCTAGTAAAATAATTCATGTTGCCTGACTGCTGCAAGGGCCTGCTTTCCCCAAAAGTCTGAGTCAAATTTATCCCAGGATCACCAGGTGCTAGCCACCAGCATCCTTAGATAATTTCCTGTACAGCTGGAATTCTCATAAAAATATCTGCTGCCTAAGTGCTATCACTTTATATTCTACTTCCAAGGCTGTTCTCACTCTTGTACCATAATACTGTTGAAGAGCAGGGGGTTGGGTTCCTCCACTGGAGAATTACTCCACTGTGTATGCAAAAAAGCCATAGTCCCACTTTGCCTTCCTTTTGAATTCAGAAACAACAGGAGACCACTTGCCTCCATCTAGCTGACCCCTGGATTATATTTGCCCCTATGGCATTGTAATGTTCGTTTTTGCACACCCTGCCACATATGTATAATAAGGCATGACTATTTACTTGCAACTCAAAATATTTAAATATGATTTATAATATGTATTAAAAGTATTAACATATTCTACTTAAAAAATACTCAACATTTTAGATTAATATTTAAGAAAGGCCATGCTTGATTTCTATAGTGAATCTTAATCCCTTAGTAATAAATAAATGACAAGCAAGTTTGGCATCTGGAAATGTATAAGTTATATGTGATCATGACCAGTATCTCTACCTAGTTGCTTGCATCCCTCTGTGTTCTGGTAATATTTAGAAATGGTAAAGACCATCCTAGTTATCAGAATTTTGGAAATCAGTATTGACATAGTGATGTTTCCTGATCAGAGAAGGTAGAAATATACTATGTTTCAATTTCTGTTCAAAGCAGAAACTTGGACAAAAGTCATGCTATGTATCACATTTTAAAAATATTTTGTGTTATAGACCCTCCAATTTTTCTAATAAATTACATCTCATAAGAAGCAAAAATTTATGAGAAGATATGAGAACAGCAAATCTTTAAGCACACCTTTCTTATAATTTGAAGTTATTTGTTCTTAAGCATTTTTATCAGGTGGTTTTATTTTCTTTCTGTGAAAACTTGGCATTTTGTGACCTATGCCACCTAATCCTTAGCCCAGGAAATCTCTTGGGCTGAATTCAACCATACCTACTCAAACATCCAGTGACTCTAAAAAAGGAAAAATAATAAAATTATATTCTAGTCCATATCTCAGAGGTCTCTGTAACCAATATAAGAAAGTTTTCTGTTAGGTGTTTTAATTCATAGATTTTAAAAATAGACAACTATAAAGTCACTGACTAAAATGAGAAGAAAAGAATGCAGATATTACCTGGTTTAAAATCTATATCTTCACTGACAATAGAATGTATGGTCTTTTAGGGAAGAACAACACTTTATCTTCTAAAGGAAGGAAGTTAAAATAAAAGTTGGGAGTAAACACAAAATAGATCAGAGGTCTACATGTAAAAGCTAAAAATATGTAACTTAGAAAAAAATAGGAGTAAATCTTCATGACCCAGAATTAGATAGTCTTCTTAGCATATGCCAAAAGCATATGCCAAAAAAGGATAATTTAAACTTCATCAAAATTAAAAACTTTTGTACTTAAAAATTTTTTAAAGTTAAAAAAATACACAGAATGAAAGAAAATATTTGCAAATCATATAACTTCACATGCACTAGGATGACTATGATAAAAAAGACAGATAACAGGTGTTGGCCAGGGGTTGGAGAAATTTCAACTTTCTTAGATCATTGATGGGAATATCAAATGTTGTATCTGTTTAGAAAAACGGTATGGCAACTCCTGGAAATGTTAAAGGCAGAGCTGACTTATGATCCAGTAATGCCACACCTCAGTATACAACTGAGAAATAAAAATATGAAATATATATGTCCACACAAAAACATGTACACAAATATTTATAGAAGCATTATTCATAATAGTCAAAAGTATAAACACCCCAAACATCTTATCAACAGATGAATATATAAATAAAATGTATGGTATATCAACACAATGGAATATTATTCAGCAATGAAAATGAAGTACTGACACATTAAAATATGGACGAACCTTGACAACATTATGCTAAGTGAAAAAAAGCCAGTCACAAAGGATCATGGTTTGTATTATTCCATTTAGATGAAATGTACAAAAGAGGCAAATAGGTAGAGACCAAAAGTACATTAGAAGTTGACCAAGTCTTGGGGGTTAGAGATAAATGGGGAGTGATTACTGATAGGTGTGGAATTTTTTTTTTAAAATATATTTTATTGATTTTTTACAGAGAGGAAGGGAGAGGGATAGAGAGAAACATCAATGAGAAAGAAACATCGATCAGCTGCCTCCTGCACAATCCCTACTGGGTATGTGCCCGCAACCAAGGAACATTCCCTTGACTGGAATCGAACCTGGGACCCTTGAGTCCGCAGGCTGATGCTCTATCCACTGAGCCAAACCGGTTAGGGCTGGAATTTCTTTTTGAGATGATGAAACTGTGCTAAAATTGATTGTGCTAGTGATTACAAAACTTTGTGAATATACTAAGAAACATTGAATTTATAAACTTCAAAAAAATTTATTTTAAAAATTTTATCTTAGTAAAATTGTTTAAAAAGTCAGGAGTAAGATGGCAATTGAATAAGTGGGCAAGGACAATCTCAATAGCACTACAATGTCAAGTTCAGAACAGAAAGCAAAGTACTCTAAGGAGAAACAAAAAGGCCTGTTTTCTAGGATTTGACCTAGATGTTGCTAACCTATTGAGAAGTATCCACGCTTGAGCTGAGTGAGGCAGCTTTCAGAGAAGTTATGTCCAGAATTAGTAGGTCTGTATTTCAAGAGAATCTTTGCTAAAAGAGCTTTAACCATCCCTTAAATCAAAAAGAAAGTTTGCAGCTTTTTTCCTCATAAGTTCAAGGAAAAAAAGCTCTTGGAAATCGCCCAAGTCAAACAAATCATGTAGGAGCAGTCATGATACCAAAAATGGATGAATTTACCACTGAAAGTACCAACATATAGATGATGCTCCATTTGGCATCATGCAAAATGTATATGTAAATACAAGAGGGAAGCTGATTTTAAAAAAAAAGATCTCCTGTCAAGATTGGTTACATTATTAACAGTGTAGAGGAGGTCATTGAATATTAGAGGATGGTCATCATTATTATTAAACTAGAGGCCCGGTGCATGAAAATTCATGCACTGGGGGGCGGGGGTGCTCAGCCCGGCCTGCCCCCTCTCACAGTCTGGGAGTCCTCAGGGGCAGGAGGCAACCCGGCAATCAGGAGAAAACGACGCCCCCATCACACCTCTGCTGCTGCCACTGCCCATAGTGCAAGCCTCGCCCGGCCCTGGTTACCTGAGCCTCAGGCGGCCCTGAGTGTCTGGGCAGCCACCATCCGAGGCTTGCCTGTGCCTCGGGCCGGCCCTGGGTGGTTGGGGGGCTGAGGGCAGGTCCGGCCTCACCGCGTGCCTGCCCCCCCCACCAGGAGGGCTGAAAGGACTGGGGGCCTCCGGCGGCGCTGAGGGGACTGGGCGCCGCCATCTTGTAGCTATGGGCATTGCCATCTTTGTCACGGTGTGGTGGTCAATTTGCATATTTCCTCTTTATTAGATAGGATGTATTTTAAAGGTAAGGGCGCAGAGGGAGCTGTGGGCATTTGACATGCATACATGTAGAAAGATGCCAAGTTAAGTTATGGAGATGTTCTTGTATAAAATTAAAAAGAAAAATTTTCTCTCCTATAAGATAATTTACATTATAATATATAGTATGTATTGTTTCAGACTGAATTCAAAAGTTAATATTTACATATTTTCATTACATCAATTAACTTTGGAAATAAAAGGAATGATTCAAATATATATATATATATATATATATATTTACATACATATGCCATCAAAAAAGTTTACTGAAATCAGCTAATTAAGTGAGCACTATAGGGAACTGATTATAAACATTGAAAAATGATCAAGTGAAGCTTTATCTGGAGAGTATACTCAATCTAAAAAAAAAAAAATCTTTCTTTTGTTACTAAGCTATTTGCAAGACTTATTAACCATAGTGATTTCTCAGGGAATTGTTGAAAATCGACTCTTATTCTTCACTAGAGTCCCGATGCATGAAATTCGTGTAAGAGTAGACCTTCCTTTCCCTGGCTGCCAGCACTGGCTTCCCTCTGGCACCGGGACCTGGGCTTTGCTCGCAGCCCCGGCTTCGTCCAGAAGGACATCTGGTCTAATTAGTATATTATGCTTTTATTATTAAATATTATACTTTAAAAGACAACTTATTTTAACTAAAGACACACTCTACCTAAGTCAGAGTTGCATTTACTGAACTATTTGTACTGTTTTCTTGGGGAGATATCAGTGGGTTTTTTAGGAGTAACTAGATTCATTGGGTTCAGCGGCAGCATTGTTTTCTACAGAAGTTTTCATTTTTCTTAAAATCATGACCCATTTGTTACCTTAAAAACAGCAACATTAATTTTAATTTGTCATAGTGTATGGTATAAATTGACTAAAGGTTAATAGCATTCTTCTTGAGTAATCAGTTCTACATGATTAACCTAAAAATTGCTAAAACATTGTTTACTCTTCATTTGTATCTGAAGAAAAAAAGGCATGATGAGTCAGACAGAGCCAGATTAATTTACTTTCTGATTTGTATTAAAACTTGCCATGATGATTCATACTCATTTTACTCAATATTTATCCTGACAAAACAGCTTAATTTTAAAAGTGGCTCATTGGAAAATAATTCAGGGCCAAAAGGTATTCGACTTCACAATCATTAAGTTGCATGGAAAATATTATTTTATTTTTTTGCTTCTTCTCCACTTTATAAAATAATTGGTAAAATGCAACCTCTGAAACCTTGTAAGCACTCTCCTTTGAAGACTTTTTTTCTTTTTTTTTTTTCCCCCAAATAAAATCAAAGTAGGTAGCTTGTGGCTTTATCACCATCTAGTGGGCTTCTTTGGTGATAGCAGGTGAAAACTAACAAAAAAGCAGGATACAAGCCATTGTACCTTGGTATTTGAAACTTGCCAGGATTTTCCTATCAGATCATGTTCACTGTATAGAGAAGCCCACAAGGAAGAAGACACCTGGTTATATGTTCCAATTAAAACAATTTAAATTTGTCATCTCTTCCTAAGAACAAATAAACTGAGAGTGACCACATTAATACCTTTCCCTCTCTTTTAAAATTCTTCTGAAAAAATTTTCCTTTAAACAAATAATTCTGGCCATAGACTACTCGACAATACAACAAAAAACAAGATAACTAATTAAAATAATACTAGAGGCCCGGTGCACGAAATTCGTGCACGTGTGTGTGTTTGTGTGTGTGTGTGTGTGTGTGTGTGTGTGTGTGTGTGTGTCTCAGCCCAACCTGCACCCTCTCCAATCTGGGACTCCTTGGGGGATGTCCGACTGCCTGTTTAGGCCCGATCCATAGGATCGGGCCTAAACAGGCAGTCGGACATCCCTTTCACAATCTAGGACTGCTGGCTCCCAACTACTCGCCTGCCTGCCTTCCTGATTGCCCCTAACCACTATGCCTGACAGCCTGATCACCCCCTAACCACTTTCCTGCCAGTCCCTGATACCCCAGTCACCCCCAAATGCCCTCCCTTGCATATTCCCTCTTTATTAGATAGGGTTTTTTCTTTAGCATATTGGACAGTCCTGTTTTGGCTCAGCGGATGGATGAAGCATTGGCCTGCAGAATCAAGGGTCCCAGGTTCGATTCTGGTCAAGGGCATGTACCTTGGTTGGGGGCACATACCCAGTGGGGTGTGTGCAGGAGGCAGCTGATCAATGTTTCTCTCTCATAGATGTTTCTAGCTCTCTATCCCTTTCCCTTCCTCTCTGTAAAAAATCAATAAAATATATATTATAAAAAAAAGAAACATTTAAGGTTCCTCCATATCTGCCTGGCTGATGTGACTCAATGGTTGGGATCCCAGGCTGCCACCGCTGGCAGGGGATGGGGCCCTGGCCAGGCTGAGACCCCAGCCCAGGCTGCTGCCTCAGTCCAGCCAAGCTGAGACCCCTGCCCAGGCTGCCATCTCAGCCTGTCTGTGGATAGTCCGGTGGGGGTGTGCGTCTCCAGCCCAGGCTGCCTTCACTGGCCTGAAGATAGCTTGGTGGGGGTGCACCACCCTGCCGTTGCTGCTGGCTGGGTGATCATGCAGTTGGGTGCCCGGCCCTGCAGGAATGAGACCCCAGCCCAGGCAGCCGCCTCGGCCAGGGATCATGCGGCTTGGGTGCCAGGCCCTGGCAGTCTGAGAACCCAGCCCAAGCAGCTTGGCTTGGGGGCGTGGCCCTGGCGGCCTGAGACCCCAGCCCAAACCGGCGGGGCTTGAGAGCCATCGCGCTTGGGGGCCATGCCCTGGCAGCCTGAGACACCCCCAGCCCAAGCTGGCTCGGCTTGGGGGCGAGGCCTGGCGCCCTGAGACCCCAGCCCAAACCGGCGGGGCTTGCGAGCCATCAAGCGGCTTGGGGGCGAGGCCTGGAGGCCTGAGTTCCCCCAGCCCAAGCCTGTGTGGCTTGCCAGCCATCCCGCGGCTTGGGGGCGTGGCCCTGGCAGCCTGAGACCCCAGCCCAAACCAGCAGGGCTTGAGAGCCATCGCGCTTGGGGGCCAGGCCCTGGCAGCCTGAGACACCCCCAGCCCAAGCTGGCTCGGCTTGGGGGCAAGGCCTGGCGCCCTGAGACCCCAGCCCAAGCCTGTGCGGCTTGGGGGCGTGGCCCTGGCAGCCTGAGACCCCAGCCCAAACCGGCGGGGCTTGAGAGCCATCGCGCTTGGGGGCCAGACCCTGGCAGCCTGAGACACCCCCAGCCCAAGCTGGCTCGGCTTGGGGGCGAGGCCTGGCGGCCTGAAACCCCAGCCCAAACCGGCGGGGCTTGAGAGCCATCGCGCGGCTTGGGGGCAAGGCCTGGAGGCCTGAGTTCCCCCAGACCAAGCCGGTGTGGCTTGCCAGCCATCACGCGGCTTGGGGGCGTGGCCTAACGGCCTGAGACCCCAGCCCAAACCGGCCTGGCTTGAGAGCCATCGCGCTTGGGGGCAGGCCCTGGCAGCCTGAGACACCCCCAGCCCAAGCCAGCTAGGCTTGCCAGGGATCACTTGCGAGTCTCCGCTCCCAGCTCCTCCTGCCAGCGCGATTGGCACCCCAAGTCCCGCCCCCGCGCCTCCTGCTGGCCCAATCATGGGCGTAGCGGAGTGATGTATTTGCATACTTCCCTTTTATTATGTAGGATAGTGGAATGTTAAAAATACAAAATTTCTTTATCTGTTTCAAATCTTATGCTAGTCAATAATTTAAAGGGCATATTATAACAATTGGGTGCTTTTAAATTCACATAGCAAAAGATGGAATGCAGTCACTTTCCTTTACAGGACATTTGGCCCTGTCCAAAACACCCCCTGAGAAATTTAGTCCTTGAAACTGGGTCCAATCCCAAATGTCCATGAGCATATTTCATCCACGCCAAATGGTCCTTGATACAGTAAGCCATTGATAGGTTTCTTGGAAACTGAGACTTTAGGAAAAACATCATATAGTGAAGTTAATTTGACCCACAGGCTAATTGTTATAAACAACAGTTAAGTTCCTAAGGAATACTTCTGGTCACAAAAAAAATGAAAATCATCCAATTACTAAATAAAAACTCCAAACACTTCTAACTTTACTCATTGAAATGAATGTGAGCTATACATACATTTAAGAAAGGCTGTCCAGCCAGCCTGGCCCTGTGGTTAAGCATCGATCTATGAACCAGGAGGTCATGATTCGGTTCCCAGTCAGGGCACACACACGCTGAGGTTGCAGGCTGGTCCCCAGTAGAGGGAGTGTAGGAGGCAGCCGATCAATGATTCTCTCTAATTATTGATGTTTCTATCTCTATCTCTCCCTCTCCTTTCCTCTCTGATATCAGTAAAAATATATTTTTTTAAATAAAGATTAATAGAAACAAGTAAGATGATTACTTTCCAACTGGCTTATTCCAGTTCAGGGCCCAGGGTGGCGAGAACCTGTCCAGGCAGCTCAGGGAGCTAGTCTGGACCCACCCTGTACAGGATGTTCTGACAGAGCCACTCACACCCACCCACCTCAATCAGACTAGGACAATTCAGACATGCCAATTCGCCTCATGTGCACATATTTGGGATGTGGGAGGAAACTGGAGTCTCTAGAGAAAAGTCCATGCAAACTTGAGGAGAAACTTCAAACCAACACAGACAGTGACCCAGTGGGAAATCAATACTTTTTTTCTCATCAATGCTATAAAGAAATGGGATTGAAAATGGTATTATTTGGGAATCTGCTGTCAAAAATCCACTCTGAGAAATACTTCCCCAGATGCCCTAGCCAGTTTTGCTCAGTGGATAGAGCGTCAGCCTGCAGACTGAAGGGTCCCAGGTTCTATTCCAGTCAAGGGCACAAGCCTGGTTGCAGACTCCATCCCTAGTAGGGGGCATGCAAGAGGCAGCCAATCAATGATTCTCTCTCATCATTGATGTTTCTATCTCTCTCTCTCCCTCTCCCTTCTGCTCTGAAATCAATAAAATATATATTTTAAAAAATACTCCCCAGACTCAAACAGCCCAGAATATTTATTTATTCTTTTGATTTATAGGATTGATGCATGGAAACTACCATCTTTGTCCTATAATTGTGTTGTGGCTGTATTGCCAATAATAACACTCCTTGTCTTGGTTATCTAGCTGGTCATGGCACATAGGGTTAGGTAGATGGGTCAGTGTGGACCAAACATCTCCATGGATGTTTGGACAGAAACACATATCAAGGGCCAAATATCAAGGACCTTTTGCCATAGAACAAATGTCTCCACGAACATTTTATAGGGCCAGGTGTCTGCTAATTATCACTTTACATTCTTTCTTTCAAAGTCATCTGCATCAAGATAAGATGAAAACAAGGGAGCATAGCCTGTCTTTATTCCACACTCCCCTTACAATTCACAAAATCCTTGCCACATGCTATAACAACTTCTATATTGAAATTTAGCTTACCATAAATCATTTCTTGGTTTTCAACTCAAACAACTGAACTTAATCTAATGTAGGCTTTTAAGACCCAATTCTATTTCTACCATAATTTATTTATGTAGCTATACTCCATTCTAATATAATCAGTTTCTCTCATACTATCAATTAATTTCTGGATACTAAATCCAATATATTTTTTAAATTTTTGATGTGTCTTTTTCAGTAAATTTGTTTAATAAATAAATGTTCCATAAATGCTTTGGTGTATAGAAGAGATCTGGTCTCTGTTCTCCAACAATTTACAACACAGTTTGGGGGGGGGGGGGAAACATGTATAAAAATACCTATAAAATAAGGCAGAATATGATAAATCTCATACGAGTATTACGGAATTATGAGGGAGTAGAGTATCTTTTTTTGTTGTTGTTGTTGCCTTATTTATTTATTTATTTATTTAATTTATTTATTTTTTTATTGATTTTTCACAGAGAGGAAGAGAGAGGGACAGAGAGCTAGAAACATCGATGAGAGAGAAACATAGATCAGCTGCCTCTTGCACACCCCCCACTGGGGATGTGCCCGCAACCAAGGTACATGCCCTTGACCGGAATCGAACCTGGGACCCTTGAGTCTGCAGGCCGACGCTCTATCCACTGAGCCAAACCAGTTTCGGCTAGAGTATCTTTTATAGAGCTAATGTGCTGGAGAACCCTTGAACAATCCTGTTTCAGAACACTCAAGGGCTTTCTTGACTAAGCCTAATATGCTAAGTGTCCGGTCGTCCATTCAATCAATCAAAGCGTAATGTGCTAATGATGTGCTAAGGCTGCTCAACCACTCGCTATGACATGCACTGACCACCAGGGGGTCCCAGATTGGAGAGGGTACAGGCTGGGCTGAGGGACAACCCCCCTCCGTGCATGAATTTCGTGCACCGGGCCTCTAGTAAATTAATGAAAGGCTCAGAAAAGGTGTTGTTTCTATAAATTCTAAATAAAGAATAAGATTTCAATTTTGAGGAAGTAAGGAGTTGCTAAGGTCTGAATTTTGTGTCTCTCAGAAAATCATATATTGAAACCTTACCTGCAATGTGAAAGTATTTGGAGATGGGCCTTTGGGAGGTATTAGGTCATGAGGGTGGAGTTCTCATAAATGGGATTAGCCCCTTATAAAAGAGATCCCAACCCCAAAGAGATTCTTCATCCCTTTCACCCATCTGTGAACTCGGAAGTAAGCCCTCACCAGATAACAAATCTGTTCACACCAGAACTGTGAGAAATAAAGTTCTGTTGTTTATGAGTCACCCAGTCTGTGGTATTTTATTTTGAAGCCCAAATGTACTATGACAAATTTCCCCAAACCTGGAACAATATTTATCAAATTGAGGACATAAACAAAGATCTGAAGGTTGTGAAGTTCATTGTTTAGGGGAATGTCATATTGAGGCTTTGTTTATGTGTTTGTTTATAGAAAAGATGTGAGTCACATGACAAAATAATTTAAGTTATAGCCAGGATGTAGAATATGGAACTAGAAGAAGTGTTCTGAAAATATATCTATAGGTAATGGTCAGTCACTCAATAAGATTGTGACATGATATTATAGTTTAGGAAAATTAACTTGTAATGGCATTATTACAGAAGGTAAAACATCAGAGGTAGATAAACTTGTTAAAATCAATTGTCTAAATACAACAAGCCTTTTCTAAGCAGTTCATAACTGAGATAGGAAAAATCTTTGGAAATAAAAATTATATATATGAGATCTGTGTGTGGGGGGGAGGGGTGTTAAGAGGATTGACAACTCTTCCTGAAAGTGAGGAGTAAAGAGAAGGGAAAAGCAAAAGGCTTTTAGCCAAAGATGAAAGATAGAAAGAAAAACAAAAATTTTAAAAATGAATGTGAGGAATAAAAGAAAGTTTTAGAGGAAAAGGAATAGAGATAGAATAATACTTCTTGACCTTGAGATGCTGTTTGGACATCTATTTGGAAATGCCCTATAGGCATTTAGAATTTCAGAACTAGAAGGCAAGAGAAAAATCATGAATTACAGTGTCAATCATGAATTAACTCCTTTATGGGGGGAAAAAGGATTTAGGTAAAGAACAAAAGGAAGATGAAGAACCAGCAAAGAGCCCGGCCGGTGTAGATCAGTTGGTTAAGCATCCACCCATGCACCAAGAGGTCACCAGTTCTATTCCTGGTCAGGGCACAAGACTGGCTTGCCAGCTCCATCTCCAGTAGGGTGCCTGCAGGAGGCAGCCAATTGATGTTTCTCTCTGATCAATATTTCTATCTCTCCCTCTCCCTTCCTCTTTCTCTAAAATCAATAAAAACATTTAAAAAAAGAAAGAAAAGAAGGAAGGAAGGAAGGAAGGAAGGAAGGAAGGAAGGAAGGAAGGAAGGAAGGAAAGGAAGGAAGGAAGGAAGGAAGGAAGGAAGGAAGGAAGGAAGGAAGGAAGGAAGGAAGAAAGAAAGAAAGAAAGAAAGAAAGAAAGAAAGAAAGAAAGAAAGAAAGAAAGAAAGAAAGAAAGAAAGAAAGAAAGAAAGAAAGAAAGAAAGAAAAAGAAAGAAAGAAAGAAAGAAAGGAGCAAAGGAACAGATTAGGACGTTCAGAGAGGTTGGAAGAGCCTCAAAATAATACACTGGGAAGACAAGAATCAATATTGATTTCAGCAATACTGTAATTAGATCTTCATGCTTAGGATGTAAATTTCCCTCTAAAACCATCAATTATCTTTCATCAAAATTTACAAGTAAATGGGACAGCTTAATAATAATTATAAAACCTATAATCATTAAAAGAACTTGTGGCTTTATTTTAGCACTGTTTCTTATCATACTTAATTTCCTTATTTTTTTATCTATTCTAAGATTTTAGCTGAAAGTAATTTATACATTACAATAAAAAATCTATACACTCTAACTACCAACATTTTTAAAAGGCATTGATTCTAACCTATAATTCTAATTTTAGAAAAATATTTGCCTTTGTACTAATTTTAATTTTTATTGTACCTGAAACAAAAGTTTTCAGGAAACCTGGAAAAAAACTGTTTACCACCTTTTCTATTTTAGAAAAGTACAAATATTTTAAAAACCATGATCTCTCTCAGTTACTGAAACATTCTACCAGAGACATAACATTTTTAAATACAATGGGTACTGTATCAGATATGTCACAAATATTATTTTATAGCTTAAAATATTATATTAATACAATATTTTAAATTAATTTTTCCCTTGGCTTCATGACTGCTCATTCATTTATTCAAAAAAATTTATTGAGGATTTGGGATGCATCAGTGAACAAAATAGACAAAAATATCTGTCCTCTCATTAAACATGGTTGCAGGTCAGACAATAAAGTTGAACCCAAGTTCTAACTTGACTCTATGCAATGTGGAGCATTTGCTGTTGAATTTATTGATGTGTTCATGCTCTGTATGTGTAAAAATGTTTCTTCTCAGAATATCTGTCTTTCAAGGGTAAGAGAAACCAAATGCCCTTTACTCCTTTCTATTTTCATAATACTTGAACTGTTAATTCTCTCTAAAATGCCCAATGCTACACTCTTCAATAGCAAACACTTATTTTTTAACTTAGATTATGACAAAGATGAAAGATAGATCAAATGCCGAGCAACTGACCATTAAGATCCCATGTCTGAACTTTGTCCTTCCTAGAGGGACCATAGATTTTGCACCTAATTAACTCGTGACTGAGCAATGGATTAGGGCTCTCAATGATTTTCTGATTTAGTTGACTCACTGAAAATTTCCACAGGGCAGAGTGCAATGCATTTGTGTGCCCCAATTAGCACTGCTAACTGGGGCACAAAATCGGCATAAAATTGGGCCCTGATGTTGTATCAGCCACCATTCACAGAATGGCAAATGGCCAATAAGATTCAGGGGGAAGTCTTTAGCATTTTCCTTCTCTTGCTTGTTAAACCAGACAATAATCCAGTGTTATTTTTATAGGAAAATTTACAGGTTGTGGATTACTGTGGATTACCAAAAGGATTGTTATTCATTAAAAATGGTGTAAGGAATGAAACTCTTATACTTATAGGAAGCTATAAAGGCAATAAAGGCATTGGTAATGCTTTCCTAGAAGTTCTTGAGTGTCAAGCTGAATCCCAGCAGCAGCTTCTTTCATAGGTAGAAATACATTAAATTGTGGAAGCAATTTTGAACCTGACCCCGCCCCCCAAAAAAGTGTGTCACGTTTCCATAGATTATTTGTTTGTGAAGCCCATGTAACCACATAATGAAATTCCCTATCTATGCTTCACAGGTAGAACTGCCATTTTGTATAGTCTTTCAGACGCCTATGGAGCCACATTTAAAGAATGAGAAATTTTAACACATTTGCTTGCCATTTGAAAACCCAACATTTTCTTTAATCTAATATTGCATTTCCCTGCTATTTATTCATTTAATAATAGGCTTCAATACAAACAAACAGTAATGTTACCAAAAGGGCAAGTGCAGTAAATAGCCTATGAAGGAAAGTCTGCCAGCTTTTCATAATGCAAATTGGGAATCTTGTTAAAACATGATTGTGCATAGGACCTTTACAGAATGAAAACAACTCTTCTTCAGAAACCCATCTTGACTTTGCTTAAATTATATTACAGCAAAAGACCAATTGTGGCTCTTTCATTAGCTTCTACCCTGTACTGCCTCTCCTCTGTGGATTACTGCAGGCACCAACCCAGTGCTAATACAGGTGGTGATGCTCATGAATGCAGCAAAGCACAAATGCAGCAAAAGGCTTAAGGCAATTTCAGTTTAGGAGAGCATGCAGGTATGGCTCAGCCATTGCCTCCAAAACTTACCAACTGTCATACGCAATTCTGACACTAACACTGTACCTCCAAACCAGTAGAATGGGAGATTTGTAGCTTGTGACCAGCCCAGATTTTTTTGGATGTGACACCAAAAACACTAGCAACCAAAACAAAAGTATACAAGTGAGACTACATCAATCCAAAAAACGTCTGCACATCAAAATAAATAATCAACAAAATGAAAAGGCAATCTATGGGAGAAAGTATTGTCAAACCACATATCTGAAGAGTTAACACTGGAAATATATTAGAAGCTCATATAACTCAATAATAAAAACAAACAAATAATCCAATTATAAAATGGGCAAAGATACTGAAGAGACATTTTCTCAAAGAAGACACAATGATCAACAAGTATATGAAATTATGCTCAACATCATTAATTATCAGGAAAATCAAAATCATAGTGAGATATTACCTCCCACCTGTTAGAATGGTTATAAAAAGACAAGAGATAAATATTGTTGAGGATACAGAGAAAAAGGAACCCTTGTACCTTGTTGGTGGGAATGTAAATTGACACATCCATTATGTAAAACAGTATGGAGGGTCCTCAAAATCTTGAAAATAAAACTGCCATATGATTCAGCAATCTTACTTCTGAATATGTTTTCAAAGGCAATGAAATCAGGATATCAAAGACATATCTGCACTGTCATATTCAATGCAGCATTATTTACAAATCCAAGACACGGAAGCAATGTAAGTGTCCATTGATAGATGGTTTTTTTTTTAATGATACACACACACACACACACACAGGAATATTATTCAGTGATAAGAAAGGAGGAAATCCTGATATTTGTGACATTATAGATGGACTGTAAAGGCTTTATGATAAGTGAAACCAGTCAGATAGATAAAGACAAATACTGTACAGTCTCATTTACACATGGAATCTATATAAAAGGGCTAAATTCATAGGAGAAAGTAGAATGGCAGTTTCTAGGACCTAGGAGATGGGAGAAATGGGGAGATGTTTGTCAAAGAGCACAAACTTCCAGTTACACAAGGAACAAGTTCTGGAGCTCTAATGTAGAGCATGGGGACCTTATGGTAGTAAATATTTTGCAATACATATGTATATCAAATCATCACATTGTACACCTTAAAATTATATAATGTTATGTGTCAATTATATCTCAGTAAGTTAGGGAGTAAAAACAATATATACTGTAAAGCAATTGCCAGTAAAGATGTAGAGAAACTGGATCTTGTATAAGTTCTTGCTAGTCATGTAAAATAGTATAGCCACTCTGGAAATCTGCCTGGCATTTTCTTAAGAAGTTAAACATATGCTTAGTATATGAACCATGAATCTAAATCCTGGGAATTTATACCATAGAAACCCTGTACACAAATGTTGAGAACAGCTTTATTTGTAATAGACCAAAACTGAAAACAATCTAAGTATCCTTCAATGGGTAGAGAAGTTAAGCAAACTATGGTACCATGGAATACTAACCAACAAATAACAGTAATAAATTATTGATATATGAAAAAAAGATTGATTATTGGTACATGTGGTTGTGTTCATGTATTTATATTTATATAGCCCAGACCATGTCTTAACTTGCTGATAAAATTAGTCAATCCATATTATTTGCATGTATTTGTGTATGCTCACACATGCTTGAGAGAAAGACAGAGACAGAGGAGAAAGAATGAGTTACCATTGGATGAGGAAGAGGAAGAGAATGAGGAAGAATGAAAAGAAGAAGGAGGAGAAGCAGAAGGAGGAGAGCAAAATACTGGATTTATTCCCATGATGAAGTCATTTATATATAGTAATGTCTGAAAACCCACTCTACTAGTAAAAGCCAAAAATTGTCTTTAGATATTCACAATGCTATCTCTAGTTTGTTCTTGGTGACTTTGTCTACATTTGAGTTTTTAAACCACCTCAGTTTAATTTGAGAAATCTGAAAATTTCATTATTCAACCACTGATTAGAGACTAGAATTTTCAATTTTGTTAATGCTTCTGAATAGCAATGCAATCATTCTTAGAACCCACATTAAATACATGAATCTAGTGTATAAAAGAGAGAGCGAAAATGTTTCAGAATTCAAAAGAAAAATTGAAACTTACTCCTCTTCTCACAGGCTGTGTACCTGATCTAGCATGTGAAAGTCACTTGATTGTGTAAGTTTCACCAATTGCATCCATTTCCACTCCAGTTTTTATATCTGTACAATGTTGTCATTCAATAGCTATCAGATACGACTGTAGCCTAAAGGAGATAATGAACTCATAATTACTTTGCACTCATTTATCTTCTTTAATAATGGCCATAGAGTTAAGGCCCTTGTGAGACTAAGTTTAGTTATCAATATATTGCAGTTGTGAATTGGAATTAATGAGCAGATTACTTCACGTTTTGGTTACTTTTCTATCCAGTTATGTGCTCTGAGTTCAATTTAGTATTTCTGTGTTTAGCTGAGTAAAAAAATTTAGGAGATAACTAATGAATATGTTGATCTTGCTGCTTGTTCTTTAGCATGTATAACATGCTTCCATAGAGTTCACGTAATTTGATCCTTACAGAAATACATGAGGAAGCTGGACACATATTATTGTACTTATCCTATCTAATAATAGAGTAAAATGTAAATTACCATCACTCCGCTACGCCCACGATTGGGCGGTGGGAGGCTGGGGGGCGGGACTCGGGGTGGCCTATCCGGCCATTGAGAGGCACGGATCCGCTGCCACTGAGGGGGCGGGACTCCCGCCCCCTGCGACTCTCAACGGCCAGATCGAGGCCAGATCCGAGGCCGCTGAGGGGGCCTGCGCGGACACCCAGCTGCGCGGACACCCAGCTGCGCGGACACCCAGCTGCCTCTCAACGGCAGGGTAGCCAGGTGTCCGCGGCAGCCCCCCTCAGCGGCCGTTGAGAGGCGCAGGGGGTGGGAGTCCCGCCCCCTGCGCCTCTCAACAGCAGGGTAGCCCCCCTCAGCGGCCACGGACCATCAAAAGCGTGGGAGCTGGGTGCCTGTCCGCTCAGGCACCCAGCTCCCCGCGATCAAAAGCAAAAGTGTGGCAGCTGGATGCCTTTCCGCTCAGACACCAGCGATCGAAAGTGAAAGCGTGGCAGCTGGATGCCTGTCCGCTCAGACACCAGGCCTTTCAGAAGCCTCCAGCGCGGCGGACAGGCACCCAGCTCCCCGTGATCAAAAGCAAAAGCGTGTAGGGGACCCTACACGTGCATGATTCAATCATGCACTGGGCCTCTAGTATTACATATAATAGAACTTGGCTCTATGATGGCACAATTGGAACTAGGATATTGTTCTGTTCTTTGCAGTATCATATACACGCTCTAAACTCAGACAAAACAGGGTTGCCTGTAATAATTTTATATTTTTCTGCAAATGAGGGATTGAAAAATAATATTGAAATGAATATTTGCTTGTAAAAATGCAACCCTGTACAAAAATGAAGTCAAAATAAATCATAGACATAAATGTAAAATGTAAAACTACAAAACTCCTATAAGATAATGGGAGAAAATTTAAGCAACCTTGGATTTCATTATGACATTTTAGATATAACACCCAAAGCACATACCATGAAAAAATGAATAAATTGGACATCACTAAAATTGAAGGCTTGCTTCTTTGTAAAACACAATATTAAGTGAATGAGAAGACATGCCACAGACTGGGGGGTGAAATATTTACACAACTTTTATCCAAAATATATAAGGAACTCAAAATTCAAAAAGAAACAAACCAGCTAAACATCGGCCAATAGTTCTAAATGGACACCTCAACAAAGAAGATATACAGATGGGGAAAAACATTCTAAAACAATGCTTAACTTCATATTTCATTGGGAATTGCCACTTACAATTATGAGATACCATTACACACCTCTGAGAATGTCTAAAATTCAAAACACTGAAAACACCAACTGCTAACGTGGATATGGAACAACAGGAACTTCTTTGCTGGTAAAAATACAAAATGGTATAGCCATTTTGAAAAAACAATTGGCAGTTTCTTTCAAAACTAAACATACTCTTACCATATGATCCAGCAATCATGTTCCTTGGTATCTACCCAAATGAGTTGAAAATATATGTCCACATAAAAACCTGCACACAAATGTTTATAACAGCTTTATTCATAATTTCCAAAACTTTGAAACAACCAAGATGTATTTCAAAAATTAAATGGGTAAACAAACTGTGGTACATCCATAAAATGGAATATTAACTAGCAATAAAAAGATATGAGAAATCAACCCAGAAAAGGTTAACAAAAATACATAATACTAAGCGAAAGATGCCAAAATGAAAAGGCTAAATACTGTATGATTCCAGCTATGTAACATTCTGGTAAAGGTAAAAATTGTGAAGATGGTAAAAATAATCAGTGGTTGCCAGGTGTTGGGGAAGAGAGCAGGATAACAGATGGAGCACGGGGAATTTTTAGAGCATTAAAATTATTCTGTATGATACTATAATGGTGGGTGCATGTCATAATACAATTGTCAAAACCCATAGAATGTATATAATAAACTCTAATGCAAACTATGAACTGTAGTTAATAATAATGTGTCAATATTGGCTAATCAATGATAACAAATGTATCTCTCTAATTCAAGATGTTAATTATGGGGAAAACTGGTATCTGGTATTAGGGGGGTGGGGGTGCCATATGGGAACTCTGTACTTTCCGCTCAGTTTTTCTTTAAACCTAAAACTACTCAAACGTAGCCTATTTATTTCAAAAAATGCAATCATGTCAGAAAATATATAGCACAGGTCCTTTCAATTTCCTGTGAACTCTGTTTTTACAGAATTAGTGAAGGAGAGGATTTCTAGCCTCTGCTTCAACAGCCCATAAAATACTCATGTAACAGCTCAGAGTGAAAGATGAGGAGATAAATTAATGATCCTTCTTCACCCAATGAATCCCAAAGCCTTTATTCTTCAGCTGTTCCATCTACAATAGTTGAAAGCAAAAACAGAATTCTTCTGCACAGTGGGCACTAAGTACATCATGTACTAAATATGGTACAGTCATCACATGCATGACAAAAATTGTAAGTGATAGTCCATATGTATTGAGTGTTGCATGTTGCATGGGATTTCGACTTGGACCTCTTACCTGTTAAAAGTGTAACAGCACAACTATAAAGGCTCTATATGCTGAAATACATTTTTACATTCACACACACATGCAACTTTATGAATACAAAAGTACACATTGTCAATGCCTTCATATTTAATTTACCATGGTTTATTTTATCTAAATTATAACTTTATACATGAAAATCATAAAACTGGTTTTCTCATTCCTTTCTAAGGTGGAGCAATATCTATCCCTATTTAACTTTGATCACAAAGCCCCTGGAAGGGGATAAATTGAGAATAATGGTAGGAATCAGCAACCCCCCCGACCAAATAACAATTAACAATAATAATAATGGTGATGTGAGAGCCAGTTTAAACTCTAATGATACCCTAGATGAAATGAAGAACTCCCATCCTCTCTATCACTGTGTTCAGCCAGCTTGCTAATCAAATACTGGCAGAATGAAGTGGAGTTTAAGTAGCATCATTATTATGATTTAAATGTAAGCTCATGTGCAAGACTGACAACCTTGGAAAGGGAAGTCATCCATTTGTCCACAAAATAGGCAGAGCACTGTGGTGACAGTGCTCGCTTCCTCTTCAATGACCTGCCAAGCAGTTTGAACTCATTTCCAAAAGACCACATCTGGTGAGAAGAGAGTCTTAACCATTAGGGAGCAAATGATCATAAGATCATAACTAAAATAGCAGTGCCCGAAAACTGGAGGCATAAGAGTCCTACATGCTCTTCCCAGAAGACCCACAGAAGTTCAGGCTCCACAAATGTCAAGAAATTAGTATATCATGCTATCTGTCTCAAACATTTTGCATGTGGTAGAATCTAAATAAAGATGGGTAATATATTTCAGCTTGTATTCCATCCTCAAATGCTGTGTGAGTTTTTGAGGATCCGATTTTGTATAAGGGCTTGGTGGAAAAGACTAATATAATCAATTAGACATTTTTCTTTTATACATCACAAAAGTCATGGAGGACATCATATGCAGGTAATGCATTAATAACCAAATTTTCATTCCACTTTCTGTAACTGATCTTCAATCAACATCATTCTACACTGTCTGGTTCACCAGTTCACCATCAGCTTCCTTTGAACTCCTAAGATACTCCATAATTATAGCCTTTTCCTTTTTCCCTAAATCAGCAACCTCAGGAATGAGATTCTCTTTTACTGAGACAAAGGCCAACCATTATATTTATGATAATACTAAAAAACAGATTCTCTTTTTGAGCCATTTGTAATAGATTATTCTATGTCCTTTGACCTGTATTCATGCAATTCTTGAAACCACCTGACTATGATTATCTCCATTTTATTGATGATAAAACTGAGGTCACATCCCTAAGCTAGTAATTGGTGGAGCCTATATACAGAGATAGTCATGTTTGTTAGTACTGATCAAATAATTGAATTGATACCTCCTCCCCTGGAAAAATGACCTTTAGACCATTTCACAACTGATACTCCCTTTTGCTTAGACCACATTCCATTTGCTAAGACCATTATCTTTCCCCTCTGGACTTGCCCAGGATATGGACCTGTCCAGTGAATTACCCACCAAAAAAGACTGACTAGGGTCCTTTAAAATCTCTGACTCCTCTCCCTGGGTGCTAGGGCCATTATAGGGCTCAGCCCATCTGGTTTTCCAAATGACCTAATAAATTTATAATTCTTTACCACTTTCAGCCTCATGCATACCTTTTTCAGTGACCCTAACACTGCTCTACTTCATTTCTCCCAAACAATCTTATCTAATAAAGAGGGAATATGCTAATTGACCATCACGTCCTCTCAAAGATGGCGGCGTCCACAGCCAATAAGGAGGGAATATGCTAATTGACTGCCCCATCCTCAAAGATGGCAGCGCCCATAGCCACAAGATGGCAGCGCCCAGCCCCCTCAGCCCTACTGGGGCGGCAGGTGCGCTGCATGGCCGGGCCCGCCCTCAGGTGGGTTTGGCTGCTCTGTCCGCCTGCCTCTGGAGTCCCCCAGTCCCCTCAGCCCCCCAGCCACCCAGGGCCAGCCCAAGGCGCAGGCAAGCCTTGGATGTTAGCTGGCCAGCTGCCCAGGGCCGGCCCGAGGTGCTGGCAAGCCTCGGATGGGGGCTGCCCAGCCGCCCAGGGCTGCCTGAGGCTCAGGTAACCAGAGCCGTGTGAGGCTTGCATCGCTGGCAGTGGCATCAGCAGAGGTGTGATGGGGGCATCACCTTCCCCTGATTGCCGGGTTGCCTCCCGCCCCTGAGGGCTCCCAGACTGTGAGAGGGGGCAGGCCGGGCTGAGGGACCCCCCGCCCCTCCAGTGCATGAATTTTCATGCACCGGGCTTCTAGTATAAGTATAAAATCAAGTCTTCAATATGCCCAATACTACATGAATTGTTATCAAATTTCATTTGATTCAAAACTAGGTTCAAAGGAAACAGATTTTACCCATCAGGACAAATATTTCCAGAGTCAGAATCTTCACCTCAGCACTACTTCTTTTCTCTCAATCCACTTCAGACATGTATTTGAGAAAAGACTACAATTTAAGGGAATTCCTCAAGATCATTATTTCAAAAAGTCATTCCTATCTGGAGATACAATTCATGTAGAACAACAATAAAATTTGAATGATATAAGTCAGAAAGAGTCTGCCACAACATTGTGATACATTCCATGTATAATTAATAGCTATTTCCCTGTGTCCTAGTGAAACCAAAATGTGGTGCTTGGATCCAAGTTCTTTGTCACACAAAACCAAAGAATGGGTTCACGGACAAAAATGGTTGGTGGAAATAAAGTTTACGGAGAGATAGATGGACTTCCTGCCGTATGGAGCATTGAGAAGGGGGCCCAAAGCGGGTTGCTTACCAGTGAAGCTTCTTTGTCTCAGGTTCCAAAGTCCCATGCCCCTTGAGCAGGTCCTGGAAAAGGTGCAGCTGGGTTTCCAAAAGCAGGCAAGTGTCCAGAGCTCCCATTCCATGTTGCGGGCAGGTGTAGTTCAGTATCCAAGCTAATTAAAGTCTATTAGTCCATGTGTGGAGCCCCACATGGCCATAAGCCATGTGGACCCAGGAGAGAACATCCCCTGCAACTGGAACCCAGTGCCCAGTGTGGTGGAGAGAGAAGAGAGAGGAAGCATGTACTTTGTTCTCTAGGGGGTAGATACTTGCTTACTAGCTCCTGATTGGTCCTTTCAAAGAATTCTGCCTTAGCAACATCCTTGGGATTGGTTGATATGCCTTACTGCCTTGTAATTGATTATCTGCACGCTGTCTGTCTTAGCAACATCCATACATTTTAAAGCTCGCATCTCCTGTGCATGCCCTTTCTTCTCCGTCCAACTGAGATGCCTTAGCAATTCTGCCCAGCTGGGTCTAGTCTTCCTCTCCCACCTGGGTCTAGTTCTAAGTTATTTTGTCTGTCTCTGTGTTTTTTCTTGGAACAGGGCTCAGTCAGCAAGTTGTATTCTGCCCATGTCTGTAATGATCCACTTCCCAGCCCCTGTGATCCGGTCCCTTTCTACCCAGCCCTTCTATCTCCTCATTAGTCCTTTATCAACTACCTTCACTTTTTCAACAAAAAACAAAACAAAACAAAATCCACTAATGCCACCTCCAACACACACACATGCTTGTAAAATTATACATAGACATTTTAGATGAATTTTTTAAATTAGATAAAATTTATAATTAATAAGTTGTCACATACCTTTTTAATGCCGCGAACCTTTAATACAGTTCCTCATTTTGTGGTGACCCCCAACCATAAAATTATTTTCGTTGCTACTTCATAACTGTAATTTTTCTACTGTTATGAATCGTAATGTAAATATCTGTGTTTTCCGATGGTCTTAGGCGACCCTGCTATCAGTTCTCAACCTGTGGGTCATGACCCACAGGTTGAGAACCGCTGCTGTAGAGCCATAGGTGGGTACAGGATAGTTAACAGTCAACAATTAATATGATAACAATAACAATGAGAGGATTTATGGTCTCTGCCCTGGTGCATTGTTTGTGCCCTGGAGGAGCGGGGGGGGGGGGGGGGGGGGGCGGTCTAGAAAAGGGGAATTTACCTCACATGCCAAAGAAATGTTATATTAGATGCAAAAGACAATAAATAGACAGGCTTAGTTAAGGTAAAGATTGACTTTTGTCAGGGAAGATTTTAGCCTAGGACATTACTACCTGCCATAAACTGCTTTTAGTTAAAATGTTTTCCTTTCAGACCACCCTTTGTGATAACTTTAGGTCTCTGAGTTTGCAAGGCTGTCACACAGGCCTTCGAAGAGCTTGTCAGGTTAGCCTGTGGCCCCTTTTTGTCCACATCATCAAGGTGTTATCAGGTATTAGAATTATTCTTAAACTCTCCTTGGAGGAACATTTGTAGCTGGATTGCAAGATAAAACACATTTCCCATATTTTCTGATAAATTAAAAATACAGTACCAATTTAACTGTCAGTAGCAAAGACATTATTATACAATCTCCAAATATACAAGAAAAAAAATGGAACATATGTTTTATTCTCTTTTCAAAATCATATGTCACAGTTAACTATCTGGCATATTGTTCTGGGCAGAAGGCTCAGCAGTAACCTGCATAGAACCCTACTTCTTATTCACATGGTTTGAAAATAGTGTGTTTCAGTTCATCACCATGTTCAGCTGTCAATCAACCTTTATTTATTTTTTGCAGGCATTCTTTACTGTATTTTTTTCCATTTGTAGGGGAAAAATATGTTAATTCCCCAATAAATAAATCTGCCAGTTTAATTTCAAGGAACCAGATCTCTCCTAGAGATATATAGCAAAGGAAAGCAGAAGAAAATCTAGAAAGCTGAACTCTAGAACTACCGTAGTCTAGAACTAACTGCAGCAAAGCAAGGAGTTTGCTTGTACTCAGAAGATTATGAGTGGTATACAAAATCTAAAGTAACTTCAATACTACTCTTATAAAACAGGGAATATGTGAACATTAAACACACTTATTGCCAATAGCAATCAAAAGAAAAACATCTCAAAGTTCAATTCAATGTATTGAAAATTCTACATATATTAAAAGAAAAAAAAACACAAGCTGAGCATGAACGCTGACTGTTCACTCAACATACATACAAGCTTTCAGAAATTCTGATAGAAGGTGCTGATATTTCTTAACTGCCTCATTTCTTTTTTTTTAAAATATACTTTTATTGATTTCAGAGAGAAAAGGAGAGGGAGAGAGAGATAGAAACATCAATGATGACAGAGAATCATTGATTGGTTCCTGCATGCCTTACTGGGGATCGAGCCCACAACTAAGGCATGTGCCCTTGCCCAGAATCGAACCCGAAACCCTTCAGTCTGCAGGCCAGTGCTCTATTCACTGAGCCGACATGGCAAGGGCTTAATTGCCTCATTTCTTAGAACGAGCCTCACCCTTCCTCTCGGACCTTGGTTCTATTTTTTATCACATCTTAAATAATTCATACGTGAAGCTCTTCAAACTTTTTGAAACAGTCTCTAATTTTAGATATTTATTTTTCAAATAAAAACAACTTATTTATAAATTATTATTCTAATAATGAAATACATTACAAAATATACACAAAACCAAGATACTTTTAAAGGATGGGATGATGACAAAGTAAACAATGTTTATATGATTTTTATGTTTATTTTCTGTTAACAGTACACACAAAAACGTTGTGTCCTCACAAAAAAATTATTAACCCTATTTTAATGAGAAAAATGTGACTAAATTCACTATATTATTTGTGGAAATATTTTTCAGAACTTTAATGACATAGCAATTCTTGATTCAGTTTATTTCAATCATTGGTTTTAATGGCTCTCATACCTTTCAAGAATATGTAGATAGATATAAAAGAAATGCATCAGTATCTGTACTTTCTAATTATTCTCATTTTTCATCTTACACACCAATCACACAAGTTATTTGTTTAAATTTATCTAGTAACTTTCTACTCTTCTTGATGCCACTCATTTTTTTCCTCACAAACTAATTGGAAATTACAGCAATTTTATATTATAAAATTTAGTTCAATATTCATTAAAATATTTTACTTGGCATGGTTTAAAAGGTTTAAGCTTTCCAGTATTTAATCATCATCATCATCATAACTAACAGTAATTGAAAACTTCCCAATATCAGACAGTTTCTTAACTTTTTCAATTTATTCTTCATAGTAACTCTAAGAAATAGGAATAATTTCTTATCTCTATTTACACCTGAATAAACATGTTAAATATATATATATATATATATATATATTTCATTGATTTCAGAGAGGAAGGAAGAGGGAGAGAGAGATAGAAACATCCATGATAAGAGAAAATCATTGATCGGCTGCCTCCTGCAAGTCCCCCACTAGGGACTGAGCCCACAACCTGGGCATGTGCCCTTGACCAGACTCGAACCTGGGACTTTTCAGTTCGCAGGCCAACGCTCTATCCACTGAGCAAAACCGGCTAGGGCATGTTAGAGCTTTTATAGGTAATAAAGCATCTTCTAATAATTCTTCTGTGTTATCAGGTATTTTGAAAAGTTGTCACTTTCTCAGTCATGTGCCATACTTGAAGGAACATTGAAGTGCAAGACTGCGGTTGTGGGCATGTGTGCACATAAGTGTGTATGTGAAAAAAATATCTATATACCATAGTTCTGAAATCAGTCTATCACACCAGGAAACTGCAGCAAATTTGGTACACGATTTCTCTGTAAAACTAAACATTAGTTTTGAAAACACTTACAGATTTGGTCACAGAACAGGAAGAATCAATGTGTGTAAAGATTTCCATGATCATTCTCAATCTCTTCACATAATAATATTAAGATTTTATCAGAACTGTAAACCCCAAATAACCACACTGGGCACATGAAAACTGCAACAGGTTACAAGGTGAGAGCAAATGAGAGAGAGAGAGAAGGAGCCACCATCAAGATTTCCTCCTGCTTCTCCCTCTCCAGCTCTAAAGACAAATGCTGACATAGTAATCCAGTGTTAAGTCAGGCTATACAGAAAGGCTTCCTTTCTTAATGATATATTTATTTCTTTAAAAAAATTTTTATTATTATTTTTTATTGTCTAAAGTTTTACATACGTCTCCTTTTTCCCCAATTAACCCCTCCCCCAGCCTTTCCCACCCTGGGCAAGCCCCCACCACACCAGTGTCTGTGTCCATTGGTTATGCTTATATGCATACATACAAGTTCTTTGGCTGCTCTCTAACCCACCCCCGTCCCATACCATTTGTCTCTGGATCTATTCATGTTCATCAAATTATGTTGATCATTATTTTTACATTTTATTCGGTACTCCCCCCTACATTTTGGGCACCCCACATTGGAGTTTAATCGTGTGTGCATTTGACTTACCATCAGAGTCAGAAATGTGTTGATAATGCCTAGTGATGATGTAAAGAAACATAGATCCCGATTATCTTTTCTGGAGACACTAGAAGTTTCTCAGTTCCAGAATCTATTTCCATCCCTCAGCTGACATGTAGAGGAATGAAACACCTCACACAGACTATACTGAGCACCAGCTCTTTCCTTGCAGAGACAACATGAGCAGGGAATTGGCTGGAGAAGGATCAGCCTGATACTCCTCATCTCACCTCATGATTCAGGGCATTTTGAAAGAACATGAGACCAAAAAGGTTATTTTTTTCTGTGACACACTTTTATCAGAAGAAAATAAAAAGGAATATTCAAAGGACCCATATGTCAAGCAAACAAAATTGTCCTGCTTTTATTGTGACACAATAGCTGCAGGATCTTGGCAACTTCATTTTCTCTTCTATTCCTATTTCTGTAAGCATAAATTGAGTGTTAGCTGTAGCTCAGTGGTTTTCAAACTATTTTGCTAGCAAAGCCTTTTATCCTATGACATTCTAGGTGGTATAATAAACATGAAGAGGGATGAGGGCCCATAAGCATCTTTTCTCATTCCAGCGGCTTGCCAGGTGCCTCCGAGGAACCTGAAAGTGCCCAGAACACACCAAACTGGGTCTCCAGGGTTCTCTCCAACTCAAAGACATTATGAGCAATGAGTCAGGAAACTTAATTCAGTTTTATACTTCCTCCTTGACTCAACAGAGGATGAGTCAGTATTATAAGATGGTAAACTTATGTAACTCTGTCACTTAAAGGAAGAAATATTCTAGTCTACACAACTCTACTGAAATATTTTCATCTACATGGAGTTTATCCTCAACAAGGTCATAGAGGTTATTAACTAGGCTCTTTGAATTCAACCATTCCAATATAAGTTAAGTCACTTTTCATTAACCTTTCTTTTTCTTGTTAAATAGCAGCATTAGAAATCATCAATAGATGAGTCCTCAAACTATACTTCTCTTGATGTGTATTCTTTTTTTCTCTCTCTCTTGCTTTTTGAGGTCAGCAAACAAGCCAAAAGCCCAGGAAGGCACAGAGGCGATGGGGACATGGCTACATAAAGAAGGCTTTCATTAACCTTGCTGACCCACCATAATTTCAAATGTCAGCAGCTAATCAGAGCCTCACTGACATCATCAATGGCTGGAGAGATGAGATATCCTGTGGGATCAATCTTTTCTCTTAGTCTGAAATATATATTTATAACGCCACAGGGTTACTTTTGCTCTGAAGTAATGGTGGGAAATTTTCCCTCTACTATTGAAATACATGCTTCTAAGGCTGAAGTTAATCATTAGTTTTGATGGAACAGCAAAAAAACATTTATTTAAATGTCAAAAACTGACTACATTATTGGCTTCTCTTCTACTAAATTCTCCCATGGCATTTTGACAACACGGGCAGCTGTAATGTTTGGCTCACTGATCCAGAAAAGAAAAGGTAAGCTAAACTATATTTCTTTCCTTATAAAGAGTTCTCTGTATAAATTGTACTTATCTCAAATACAATTTATGTGGGAAAGCACACATAATTATGTCAGTTGCTAAAATTTATAATATGATGAGTTATCCAATAATTTCACATCCTCCCAGCAACACCTATCTCAGACACATAACAAAGAATGTTTAAATATGTTCAACCAAATCCAAGAGAAATGAGAGGTGAAAGTTTAACCAAGAAAGATGAGAATTTGAATTTTATTAATTTCATAGCTTTCATAAAATGTTGTTTAAATGGCTTTCTCTAGGCAAAAGCATTGTTTGGACCATGACTGACCTAATAGTTATAGCCAAATATGCAAATAAATATGTACAGATACCTCAAGTTTCTAACATGTAATGTACAATTCTTGGTCTCTACAAATTATTTTAGGCCTTTAAAAAAACCCTCATAAAATAAGTATACTTCTTGATTGTTTCCAGTCATCAAAAGCAGAGGGAGACTATGGGAGCATGAAATAAACACTTTTACTTTACAGTTAACCCACCAAATTCATCTCATGTAAAAATGATTCTCTAAAATTTTGACCTTATTATTTAGAACAGGTAGGTGACAGAAACCAGGAAATAGGAACCTGAATGGATCATGTGCTCTTTGGGATAAAATATCAATGTATGAAAGTGAGAAAGATGACTACAACTTACAAAAATTCTTTTTGTGGAAATAAGATTAAAAAAATTGTATAAACTAAAGTTAATCATTGGTACCTGTATGGGGACCTCAGCACCTACATTTCACGGTTTAAAAAAAATTTTTTTTTGCCCTAGCCAGTTTGGCTCAGTGAATAGAGTATTGGCCCTTGTACTTAAGTGTCCCTGGGGGCATGTACCTCAGTTGCAGCCTTGATCCCTGGTTCTGGTTGGGGTGTGTGCAGGAGGCAATCAATCAATGAGTCTCTCTCACATCAATGTTTCTTTCTCTGTGTCTCTCCCCCTCCCTTCCACTCTCTCTAAAAATAAAATGAAAAAATATCTTTAGGTGAGGATTAGAAACAAAAAATCTCTTAAAATCCAGCATTAAAGCATTTATACCCAAAGCTATATTTTCAGCTGTGAGAGAATCCTGGTATAGTTCAAATCCACTAAAACATTAATACTAATAGAATAATCAGTACTTTTTATTTTTTTCAATTTCTTTGCAATAATCCAGGGAACATGTAGGCTACTAAGGTACCACGAAATTACAGATGGGCTGTTTAAAATTAGATTCAACATTTTGCAACAGTTATAACAAGACAAAGATCCCTTCTGTATAGATTCAGATCAGTGGAAGAATTACTCTATACTCATTTTCACTCCAACTGATTTGACAATACAAGTTATGAATTTTATCATGGAAATATTTCATCACAGAATAATAGATGTACCAATGTTCTTGCAGAGTTATGATTCCTCTTAAAACTTTTGTAGCGTCATGTGAATCACTTAATATTCTCATACTTTTATGAAAATCAAAATAATTTCATAATCTCATGTGAATCATTTAACCCCTATGGGGTTGTATTGAAGATTAAATGAAAGACAACAGACGTTATAACAATTTGCAATGAAGTGATGTATCAACAATGAAGCTCTAGAACACTCACATTTCTGCTCCCACTATTTGAATCGTGCTTACACAAACCAACTTCTACCAGTTTGCCTGCTTTACCATGGATAATTAAATTAAGTGTGAAGTAAACTGATATACAATGGGTATAAAAATGGGAGAGACAAATATAAAAGTTTTGAAAAAATTCAAGATAATTTTTCACTCATATCATATATGTGTGTCTCCCTTAAAGAAAAGCAAACTACAAAACATAAAATATTTAATTCATTCAAGAAAGTTAATTTCAAATCCCAATTAGCAGGTTTATATTTCAAGAAAGAACTTCAGTCCAATACCAAAAGATTGCTGTATGGATATGCCCATTTTTAACTAAAATTAAATGTTTAATGTATAGGTATTACTTTTTATGCCTCTGCATTTTTTCAGCTAATGTTCAGGTTCTAATCTCTTCATATAAGAGGGCATCTATATAAGTATACAGATATCTAGATAGATAGATAGATAGATAGATAGATAGATAGATAGATGATAGATAGATAGACTTCATAAAAATAAATAAGATTTTCTCACACTCTACACACACACAAACACAACTATAAAGTGTTAAATCAAACATTACTTTTTAAGCCTTCATGATAAAATATATTTATATACTTAAATAATTTTAAGTGACATTATATACTTGTCTCAGTCTATTATTTTTCTTAGATTAATTCTGAATACTTAAGTATGTGAAATAATGTTACAGAACTCTGGGAACTTCACACATAAGATTTTACATTGTCTAAGCCAGGATATTCATTTTGCAGAGGAGAAAGTGAGCAATCTCCAGCCTCAATGTGAATAGCCTCATGTAAAACATGGAGAAAAATACGTAAGTGTGTATAATGGTTTTCTCTTATGGGTCATTCAGATGTTGTGGCCTCCAGCTCACTCCCAAAATTGTAAGAATGGTTCATTCTTACAATTTTGGGAGTCTTGCTTTAATTTCATTATGTAATATATATATATATATATATATATATATATATATATATATATATATATATATGAAATAAAACTGGCATGCTATTAATTTACAGAGAAAAGATCAGTGTAACAGAAATAAAAATTATTCAAATTAATAATATATTTTATAGTACATCATTGGTATACTTGGAAATAAACTATTTCTTCTAGATAACTGTTATAGACAATGATTTGGAGAAACACTTTGGAATAGAAGTTGGATGCCCTCAACATTAAAGGCATACTTTAGGGAACACTGTTCACGTTCTAGGGTCCAATTTAATTCTATCTTCACTTAATTAGGTGATGTGAATTTTATTTATAATGCTGTCCTACCATTTAAACTTAGGTGAAAAAATTAGAGGTTTGAAGCACAGTCCTGATTACCAAAGCGCTTTGCTTAACCATGAACATATTGGTCTATTATTTCTACATTTTGAGCCTCTGTCTATAATGAAAAGGTTACACAATTAAAATGTCATTGTAAGAGCTAACCTTATTATTGTATGCTGCTGAATACCATAATGCCTGGCATATAGTCTATATGTATATGTATATGTATATGTATATGTATATGTATATGTATATGTATATGTATATATGTATATACACATATACACTGAGTGGCCAGATTATTATGATCTCTGAATGCATAATAATCTGGTCACTCAGTGTATTTGTATCTTAAATGGGTACCAAAAGTATTCTAGACTTTTGCTGGAGATTAACCACCTATTTGCCCTGAGCTTTCTATCAGCCAGTGCAAAGGGGAAAATTGATCAGGTGCACGATTTATAGTATCTTTGTTATCAAATAAATGAGGTACTCAAGAGAAGTACACTGAGTGGCCAGATTATTATGCGTTCAGAGATCATAATAATCTGGCCACTCAGTATATACTGTATACTAGAGGCCCGGTACATGAAATTCATGCACTCGGAGGGGGGGGTGTCCCTCAGCACGGCCTGTACCCTCTTACAGTCTGGGAGCCCTCGGGGATGTCCGACTGCCGGCTTAGGGGGCAGCTCCTGGCTAGTGCTGTCGCGGAGATGGGAGAAGCTCCCGCCACCACCACTACGCTTTCCAACTATGAGCCCGGCTTCTGGTTGAGCAGCGCTCCCTCTCTGGGAGTGCACTGACCACCAGGGGGCAGCTCCTGTGTTGAGCGGGATCAGGCCAAAACCAGCTCTCCAACATCCCCCGAGGGGTCCTGGATTGCAAGAGGGTGCAGGCCAGGCCAAGGGACCCCACCGGAGCACCATTGGGGTTGGGGAGGGATGCATGAGGGTTCCAGGGTGTGTCCAGCCCATCTTGCTCAGTCCTGATTGACCAGACCCCAGCAGCAAGCTAACCTACTGGTCAGAGCATCTACCCCCTGGTGGTCAGTGCATAGCGAGCAGTTGAGCAGCCTTAGCATATCACTAGCATATTACGCTTTCATTGGTTGAAAGGACAACTGGACACAGCATATTAGGTTTTTATCATATAGAATATATATATATATATATTGAGTGAATGAATAAATACATTTGTTTATACAGATAAGATGCATGGAAACAAAACCTGAGATTTGGTCCTGTCTTATTTCCTAAAGATGGCTTCTTATAGCATTTACATACTATCCATTCTCTTTTTCTGTTTCATGTTTAAAAGTCAATTAAAAAATTGTTAGTTTCATCTATTTTAAACTAGCAGTCGTTACTCTTTTTCTTGCTAATGTTGGCATTGATTTCTGTGTTTAATTCATTCTGAGAGAAGACTCTTATATCCCTTCATTACCCACAACTTATTTGTGAATTAAAATTTTTCTTAAATTATACTTCAGTGCTATTGTATTGGTGACCATTATATATTTGTAAATAAATACATTTGTTCTCTATACATTTATCCTTTGCCTTCTAAACAGGGTGAAAATGAATCTAGAATCTTTATCGAATTCTCAACAGACTTTGATGATACAATTAAAATACAAAGTAACCAGAAGTTAAATTATCAATAAGAGTCATTTATTTGCATTTTTATTTTAAAGAATACTTAAGAGAATTGTGATGAATTAGTAGTGACAAACTACTTCTTGCAGGCTGATTTTGTGTGGAGAGTTTAATTAAACATTGCAGCTGTTTATCTCTATGGTGATTAAATTTTCATATGTAAATTACACGTATTAAGATCAAGATACTTATGTAAATGGCACTTGCCTTAATGTTTTGTGTTACTATTATTAACATCTAACCATCAGTTTATAATGCATCTTCTTGTATTAAAATATATCTGCATGGATACATTGTTAAGACAAGTAGATTGAGATCCTAAAAACAAACAAGTTTATTTTGTATTTTTATCTACAATCTAAAGTTTATCAGACAATCTAAATATGTTTTAAAAAATAAAATAAAATCTAAGGCATCTAGGAAGAACACCTGTCTAATTCCAAATTCCATTCCTTAAGGAATGCAGTCTAGGAGAAAGAACCAAGATAGCAGAGCAGGTAAACACGGGTACTCGCCATCTCCCACAACCACATCAAAATTACAACTGAAAAACAGAACAACCATCATTCAGAACCACCTGCAATCTGGCTGAATGGAAGTCCTACAACTAGAGAAGTAAAGAAGAAAGCACATGGAGTCTGGTAGGAGAGGTGGAGGAGTGCAGACAGGCTGTTACAACTCCCATGTGTGGCATTTTTTAATCTACGCTGAGGAGGCCTCCTGTGAGGAACAAGGGGTCCCAGCCCACAGCAGACCCTCAGCACAGGGACCCAGTGCTGGGAAGAGAAGTCCCCATAACTTCAGGCTGTAAAAACCAGTAGGGGTTGTGGCTGAGTGACCTGGAGGCTGCTGGAATCTCACTTGCTTTCAGCTCCAGCACTGGGGCAGCAGTCTGAAAGGATTCAAGAACATACAGGGAGGAATTGAATTTTTTTCTGGCATCAGTGCAAGAACTTAGGGGTGGCTTTCTCCCAGACAAAAATGCTGGCAGAGGTCATTGTTCCTATGCTGAGACCTCACCCGTCACAGAGCCTACCCCCCACATAACCAGCAGGCAGTTACCATATTTGAATTTCCATCAACCTGGCTAACACTGTTGCCCCTGCCATGGTGATTTCCTGAGACCTCAGCCCACCCAACTTGCAGGAGTATTTAAGATATTTCCAGTGACTTTTCCATACAAATGGCCTGTCATGGTTCATGCTGTAGACTTTCCTAAAATTTCTCAGAGGTTCACAAACCCCAAATAAGCATCATCTAGCATCTTACTAAGTGGCACTAGTAGTAGCCAACCTTGGTTTACAGTTTGGCCTCCCCCAGGCACCTATAAGTCGAGCATAAATAGTAGCCATCTGCAGATCTCTCTTGCAGCTCATGATGGATTGCCCCAGGCAGGGCATGGGCTGTGGCTGACCTTGATCTGCACCCCTCAGGAGGCCCCAGAGCCAGCACACCCAGGGGACAGTTTCAGACCCATCATAAGCACCACCACCCCAGCACCATGTATGATACCCTCATGAGGCAGATTCAGTGGGCATCAGAGTCCTGCTAAAGCTAGTGAGTCCTGCACTATGGGATTGGTCCCTGAACAGCAGTTCCCCCGCTATAATTCCAGCTAGTTTCACAGCCCATCAGCCTGGGATAAAGCCTTCCCATTAACATGCCAACAGCAATCAATACTCAGCTAAAATTGGAGGACACACACAGCCCACAAGGAACTGGAGCACACACCTTGAGTAACCAGGAACGCTGTGCCACTGGGCCCAAAGGGCTCCTACTGCATAAGGCCACACTACCAAGACTGGGAGATGTAGTAGATCTACCTAATACATAAAAACAAACACAGGGGGGTAGCCAAAATGAGGAGACAAAGAAACGTGTCCCATATGAAAGAATAAAATAAAACTCCAGGAAAAGAACTAAATAAAATGGAGACAAGCAATCTACCAGAGTTTAAAACACTGATTATAAAGATGCTCAATAAACTGAGGTAAAGAGTAGAAAAACAGTGAGAATCTTAACAAAGAGATAGGAAATCAAAATTTAGAAATAGAAAACATAAAAAAGAACCAGTCAGAAATGAAGAATACAACAACTAGAATGAAGAATACATTATAGGGAATCAACAGTAGAAGAGATTAAGCAGATAATCAAATCAACAGTTTGGCAGATTAAGGAAGCAGAAAACACCAAATCAGAACAACAAAAAGAACTGAAAAATTCAAGCATGCCAATATTCACATCAAGGGGGTACCAGAAAGAGGAGAGAGAGAGCAAGGGATTAAAAACCTATTTAAAAAAATAATTATGGAAAATTTGCCTAACCTGGAGAAGGAATTAGATATACAAGTCTAAGAAACACAGAGAGTCCCAAATAAGATGAACCCCAAGAGGCCCATATCAAGACATGCCATAATTAAAATGCCAAAAACTGAAGACAAATAATATTAAAAGCAGCAAGAGAAAAGCAGTTAGTTACCTACAAGGGAGCTCCCATAAGAAAGTCAGCTGATTTCTCAATAGAAACTATGCAGGCAAGAAGGAATTGACGTCCAATATTCAAAATAATGAAAAGCAAGGATCTACATCCAAGATTACTCTACCCAGGAAAACTATTCTTTAGAATTGAAGGACAGATAAAGAATTTCACATACAAGAAAATGATAAAGGAGTTCATGACCAACAAATCAGTATTACAAGAAATGTTAAAGGGTCTTCTTTAAGAAGACAAAAAAAAGATTAAAAAATATGAATAATAAAATAGCAATAAATATGTATCAATCAACAATTACTTTAGATGCAAGTGAATTAAATGTTCCAATCAAAAGACATACAGTGGTTGAATGACTAAGAATACAAGACCTTTACATATGCTGTCTACAAAAGTCTCACTTCAGATCAAAAGACACACATGGACTGAAAGTAAAGGGATGGAGAAAATATTCATGAATACGAAACAAAAATCTGTGATCATTACTTATTCCAGACAAAATACACTTTAAAACAACAAAGGACACAGAAATTCCATTTTGGGGTGCTTATCTGAAAAGCCCAAAACACTAAATTGAAAAGACATATACATCCATATGTTCACTGAAGCATTATTTACAACTAGAGGCTCCATGCATGAAATTTGTGCACAGTAGGAGGGGGTCCCTCAGCCCGGCCTGTGCCCTCTCACAATCCGGGACCCCTCGGGGTATGTCCGACTGTCAGTAATCGGATTTCCCTCTCACAATCCTGGACCGCTCACTCCTAAACCCTTGCCTGCCATCCTGCTCGCTCCTAACCACTCACCTGTCTGCATGCTCAGTGCGCATCATAGCAACCAGTCATTCCAGTCATTCCAGTCATTCCACCGTAACAGTCGCTTAGGCTTTTATATATATAGACTAGAGGCCCGGTGCACAAAATTTGTGCATGGGGGCGGTGGAGAGGAGCGGTGGTCCCCTCAGCCCAGCCTGCACCCTCTCCAATCCGGGGCACCTCAGAGAATGTCCGACTGCCGGTTTAGGATCGGGCCTAAACTGGCAGTCGGACATCCCTCTCACAATCCAGAACCACTGGCTCCTACCTACACACCTGCCTGACTGCCTGATCACCACTAACTGCCCCCCTCTGCCAGCCTGGTCACCCCCAACTGCCCCCCTGCCAGCCTGGTTGCCCCTCACTGCCCCCTTCTGCTGGCCTGGTCGCCCCTCACTACCCCCCCGCCTGCTGGCCTGGTTGCCCCCAACTGCCCCTTCTGCCGGCCTGGTTGCCCCATGCAGCCTGCTGTTCGGTCATTTGGTTGCCCCTCACTGCCCCCCTGCCAGCCTGGTCGCCCCTAAATGCCCCCCCCTGCCAGCCTGGTTTCCCCTTACTGCCCCCACTACTGGCCTGGTCGCCCCACGCCGCCTGCTGTTCAGTCATTTGGTCATCTCTCACTAACCCCCCTGCCGACCTGGTCGCCCCACACAGCCCACTGCTCAGTTGTTTGGTCGTCCCTCACTAACCCCCCTGCCAGCCTGGTCACCCCACACAGCCTCTTCGGTCAACTGCTTGTTTGTTTTGGTTGCGATGGTCACTTAGGCTTTTATATATATAGATAGCCTAGATTTGGAAGCAACCTAAGTACCCATCGAAAGATGGATGGAGCTCTAACTGGTTTGGCTCAGTGGATAGAGCGTTTGTTGGCCTGTGGAATAAAAGGTCTCAGGTTCGATTCTGGTCAAGGGCATATGCCCGGGTTGCAGGCTTGATCCCCAGTTGGGGGCATGTGGGAGGCAGCCAATCAATGATTCTGTCTCATCATTGATGTTTCCATCTCTCGCTCCCTCTCCCTTCCTCTATGAAATCAATAAAAATATATTTTTTAAAAAAGATGAATGGATAAAGAAATTGTACGGCCTAGCTGGATTGGCTCAGTGGATAGAGCATCAGCCTGCATACTAAAGGGTCCCGGGTTTGATTCCCGTAAATGGCATGTACCTTGGTTGCAGGCTCCTCCCTGGCCCGGACTCTGGTTGGGGCACATGCAGGAGGCAACAAATTGATGTTTCTCTCACATTGATATTTCTCTGTGTCTTCTCCTCTCTCCTCCACTCTCTCTAAAAATCAATGGAAAATCCTCAGGTGAGAATAAAACAAACAAACAAACAAAAAGTTGTGCATATATACAATGAACTATGATAAAAAAAGAAATTATTGCCATCCACAACAGCGTGGATGGACTAGAGGGGATTGTGCTGAATGAAATAACTCAGACAGAGAAAGACAAATACCATATGATTTCACTTATATGTGGAATCTGAAAAGCAAAATAAACAAACAAGAACAGAAAAAGGCTCATATATACAGACAACATTTTGATGGTTGCCAGATAAGAGAGGATTCGCAGAACACGTACAAAGTTGAAGAGATTCAGTACAAATCGTCAGTTATTTGGGGATATTAAAGTATGACATAGGGAAACCTATATAGAAAAAGGCTAATATGCAAATTGTCCCCTCCACCAGAAGTTCGACCAGGGGGAGGGGCCAGCCAGCCAACCGCCCGCAGCCCCTTCCCCCAGCTGGCCCTGCCCCCGACCGGACCCCTCACCCCGATCAAGGCCAAGCCAGCCAACCACCTATGGCTCCTACCCCCGGCCAGCCTGGCCCAATCGGCGGGCCGGCTGGGACCCCACCCGTGCACAAATTCATGAACCAGGCCTCTAGTATAGTCAATAATATTGTAATAGTTATGCATGGTGCCAGGTGGGTACTTGAATTATGGGGGGAGGATCACTTCATAAGTTACATAATGTCTAATCATTGGGTTATATTGCCAAAAATAATATAAAACTGTACATCAACTGTAATAAAAAAATAAAATTTACATAAAAAATAAAATTTAGCATATAAAAAATCACCCCCTTCACTGATTACCCCAGTACCTGATTTTATTTCTCAGGATAAGCACTTGTCACTATGATATTTTTTCTTGTTTGTTTATGCTTTTATTTTTTAATGTGAGTTCCATTAGAAAAGAAAACTCATCTTCCTTGTTTGATATTTTATTATTCATGCCAAGACCAGGGTCTAGACCTAAGTTATACTCAATAAATAGTAAAGTAATGAGTGCATGTATTTGCCCTAAATCTATTATACATGGCTACAGTGAATTAATCCAAAATTTCTTGCAAATGACAAAATACTTGAAGACAGCTGTCTGCTATCTTCATTTCCACTAGCTAAAAAATCCCCCATTCTGCAAGCATTTTGAGTTTCTCTGATCCTACTTTTCTTTCTACACATTTCAGTTTGCCTATAGTCTTGAAATGTGTAAAAATTTTAGAAATAAATTTGTTTCCCTTTTAAAACTACATTGTAGAAATAAAACTGCACAGTACTTAATTACATTTACTTTTAATTCAAAATTTTAATACCAAAATATACAAAAATATTTATGTTTCTACCATGAATATTTGACTCATATTTATATTTGCCTCATTTTCTTTAAAGCCCTCACTTTTTAAAATCAAAAACAGAAAAATAGAGATACATTTACAGCACTGAAGTCTCCATCCCTTGCCCTCAATTACTTTCTCCCGATTTCCTTACCAACTATTGATATTCTAAACTACTTAAATACTGCTCTGATAAGGGGGCCAAATTGTTATTTTTTTTTATATACTCAGGCAATTTTCCCTGTGAATTTTATATTACTATTTCTGTCATGTGTCATGTTCCCATGATAATATATGTGGGATTTCTTATCCATAAAATTATTTTTTTATATTTCTGTAATATAATAATAATAATACTATTTTAAGTACTACAGCCCTTTAATTAACCATAATATGTGATAAGGAAAAATTTGGAATTTTGATTAGCATCATTTTGATTTTATACATTAACTTTGGGGTGAATTGTGCTCATCTCAAATTGTCTTTTTATCAACATATTTTATATAATAAAAGCCTAGGTGGCATCACACCCCCACACGATGCCCTCATGTCATCACAAGATGGCCAACACAAGATGGCCGCCATGTTGTCACAAGGTGGCCACCTCCACATCATCACAAGATGGCCGCCACAAGATGGCCGGCAGAGGAGGGCAGTTGTGAGCAATCAGGCCAGCAGGGGAGGGCAGTTGGGAGCAAACAGGCCAGCAGGGGAGGGCAGTTGGGGGCAATCAGGCTGGTAGGGTAGGGCAGTTGGGGGTGACCAGGCCTGCAGGGGAGGGCAGTTAGGGATGACCATGCCGGCGGGGGAGGGCCATTGGGGGCCATCAGGCCATCAGGGGAGGGCCATAAGGGGCGATCAGGCTCAGCAGGGGAGGGCAGTTGGGAATGATCAGGCCAGCAGGCAGGCAAGTGGTTAGGAGCCAGCAGTCCTGGATTATGAGATTGCAGTTGGACATCCTCCAAGGGGTCCCAGATTGGAGAGGGTGCAGGCTGGGCTGAGTGCATGAATTTTGTATACTGGGCCTCTAGTGAATTTAATAATACAGATTTTCATCACATTAGTATTAGCCCTTAAATTGTGATATATAATAGCTTAATTGTTCAGTTTCAACTATGTTCTAATCTACATTAATAAAAGAGAAACATGCAAATTGACCATCCCTCAGCTACACCGACCAGCCAATCAGGAATGAGTATGCAAATTAACCCAACAGAGATGGCAGTGGCCATGGAGCTGGAGCAAGCAGGAGGCTTAGGTTGCCCCCGGCGATGGAGGAAGCCAAGCTTCCCGCCTGCTCTGGCCTCCGCTCAAGGAGGGGCTGGGAGCCTGGGTCATCTGGGGGCGTGGCCAGCCTGAAAATTGACCTCAGCCCCTTACCAATGCTGGCCACACTCCCATGGGGTGAGGGTCCCTGCTGGGGGACTTGGCCAGCCTGCAAACAGCCATCAGACACTCACCCAGGCTGGCCAGGCACCCCACTGGGGACCCCCACCATGAAGAGGGTGTGGCCAGCCTGAAAATGGCCCTCAGCCCCTCACCTAGGATTGCTAGGCACCCCAGCAGGAACCCCCACCCTGAAGGGAGTGTGGCCAGCCTAAAAACAGCCCTCAACCCTTTACCGAGGCTGGCCACGCCCCCATGGAGTAAGAGTCCCCACTGGGGGGCGTGGCCATCCTGCAAATAGCCATCAGCCCCTCACAGAGGCTGGCCAGGCACCCCAGTGGGAACCCCCACCCTGAAGGGGGCGTGGCCAACTTGAAAACAGCCCTCAGCCCTTCACCCAGGCTGGACACACCCTCTCAGCAAGGACCTGCACCCCATGGGGGCATGGCTGGCCTGCAAAACACCACAGGCCCCTCACCCAGGCTGGCCAGGCACCCCAGTGGGAACCCCCACCCTGATCTGGGACACCCTTCAGGGCAAACCAGCCGGCCCCCACCCGTGCACCAGGCCTCTATCCTATCTAATAATAGACAAATATGCAAATTGACCATACCTCCGACACACCCACAAGTCACGCCCACAAGTCACACCCACCATTCAATCAGAGCGAGTATGCAAATTAATCCAAACCAAGATGGCTACAGCCACAGAGAGCAAGGTTTCCTAGGTAACAGAGGAAGCCAAGCTTTCCACCTGGCCTTGCCAGGCCTAAGCCTCCACTCAAGCTACAATGTTTCAATTATAGAAGGTAAACAAATTCAAACAAATGGCAGCAGAATGGAGCTTCAGAGAGCAGGCCAGGGTTGCCGCCGGCAACAGGGGAAGCAAAGCTTTCCACACACCCTGGCTGCTTAAGGCAACAAAGTTTCAATTATAACCCCAACACAAATGGCTGCTGGCATCGGAGGGAGTCCCAGGCTTGGCTCCGCTCCAGGCTACAAAGTTTCAATTGTAGAAGGAAAACAAATTCCAGATACCAGGGCCTCCGCTTGGGTTGCCAGGGGGCGTGGCCGGCCTGCAAACCACCACAGGCCCCTCGCTCAGGCCACCCCACACCCCAAGGGAACCCCCACCTGATCCGGGACGCCCTTCAGGGCAAACCAGCTGGCCCCCACCCCTGTACCAGGCCTCTATCCTATCTAATAAAAGAGTAATATGCAGATTGATCATCACTGCAACACACAATATAGCTGCCCCCATGTGGTCAAAGATCCTGCCCCCATGCGGACACAATATGGCCACCACAAGATGGCCAGCAGGAGAGGGCAGTTGGGAGGCACCCTGCCTGCAAGGGAGGGCAGTTGAGAGGGACCAAGCCTGCAAGGGAGGGCAGTTGGAGGTGATCAACCCTGCAGGAGAGGGCCGTTAGGGGTGACCAGGCCGGCAGAAGAGGGAAGTTGGGGGCAAACAGGCTGGCAGCAGAGTGGTTAGGGGGTGATCAGGCTGGCAGGCAGAAGCGGTTAGGGGCAATCAGGAAGGCAGGCAGGCAAGCAGTTGGGAGCCAGCAGTCCTGGATTGTGAGAGGGATGTCCGACTGCTCGTTTAGGCCCGATCCCACCGGGATCGGGCCTAAACCGGCAGTTGGACATCCCTCAAGGGGTCCCATATTGGAGAGGGTACAGGCTGGGCTGAGGGACAACCCCCCTCCGTGCACGAATTTTGTGCACCGGGCCTCTAGTCTATACTAATAAAAGGGTATTATGCTAATTAGACTTGGAGACCTTCCAGGAGACATTCTGGCCCTTCTTCTGGACCAAGCCATGGTGGCGGGGATGAGGTAGAGGCAGTTAGAGGCCAATAGGGGAGGGCAGTTGTGGGTGATCAGGCCAGTATGGGACAGCAGTTGTGGGTGATCAGGCCAGTGGGGGGGCCGTTAGGGGTGATCAGGACAGTGGAGGGGCAGTTTGGGGCAAGCAGGTCAGCAGGGGAGGCAATTGGGGGCGAGCACGCTGGCACGGAGGACAGTTGAAGGACAGTTGGGGGTGATGAGCAGGCCAGCAGCTGGGAGCAGTTGGGGGTGAGCAGGCCAGCAGGCAGAGTGGTTAGGGGCAATCAGGCAGGCAGGCAAGTGAGCGGTTAGGAGCCAGCAGTCCCAGGTTGCGAGAGGGATGTCCGACTGCTGGTGTAGGCCTGATCCCTGTAAACCAGCAGTAGGACATCCTTTGAGGGGTCCCAGATTGGAGAGGGTGCAGCCTGAGCTGAGGGACAGCCCCCCCACCCATGCATGCATGAATTTGGTGCACTGGGCCACTAGTTGCAGTTATTATTTCTTTGCTGAACCATTAAATTGGAAGTGTATTCTTTAATTTCCAAATTGTACTATTTGGGTGATTACTTTTTTGTTAAAATTTTAACTGCAATTTGTAAGATCATGGTCTGTATGATAGTTCTCAGTTAGCATTATTTTAAAGTTGCTTTTCTCATTTCAAACTTTGTAATATCTTTTATGCTTTATTTACTAAATGTTATCTTATATAATTTCCCTTCCATTATAAGGATATTTCTGGCAATATGTTCTATCAACTTTTATTTATCTGAAACTATCTTCATTTTATTGTAATACTAGAGGCCCAGTGCACAAAATTCATGCACGGGTAGGGTCCCTAGGCCTGGCCGGTGAGCAGGGCTGATCAGGTTCCCCGCCTCCCTGCCTCCCCACCTCCTCCTTCCCTTGCTCCCTCAGCACCCCACCTCTGTGGCTGGTTGCCCACCATGTTCCACACCGCCCCCTGGTAGTCAGTGCACCTCATAGCAAGTGATTGAAATCCTGGTATCCAGGTCGAACTCCTGAGGGGACACTTTGCATATTAGCCTTTTATATATATACTAGAGGCCTGGTGCATGAAATTCATACACGGGGGGCGGGGTGTCCCTCAGCCCAGCCTGCACCCTCTCCAATCTGGGACCACTTAAGGGATGTTCCTCTCACAATCCAGGGCTGCTGGCTCCCAACTGCTCGCCTGCCTGCCTGCCTGATTGGCCCTAACCACTATCCTGCCAGCCTGATCAATGCCTAACTGCTCCCCTGCTGGCCCAATTGCCCCTAACTGCCCTCCTCTGCCAGCCTGGTCACCCCTAACTGTCTTCCCCTGCTGGCCTGGTCACTCCTAACTGCCCTCCCTTGCCAGTCTGATAACCCCTAACTGCCCTCCCCTGCAGGCCTGGTCTCCCCCAACTACCCTCCCCTGCCGGTCATCTTGTGTCCACATGGGGGCAGCCATCTTTGACCACATGGGGGCAGCCATCTTGTGTGTTGGAGTGATGGTCAATTTGCATATTACTCTTTTATTAGATAGGATATAGATTTGAGGAATTTCATCACCTAATATAAACTTTTTTCTCTTTCCTTTATTAGTTTTTATTTTCTTTATTTAAAGGTAACTCTGGCCACTATATTTCTGATTTAGTTCTTATCCCTGTTTCCATGTACACAATATATCTTTTATTCTTTGGTACTTAAAGGTTTTTTTCTCTAAGATTGTCTTTTAGCAGTTTGAATATTATATTCCTCAGTATGGTTTGTTTACTTGTTTATCTTTTTATTCACCCTGATTTAGATTGGCTGTGCTGCCTGGATATGTAAGTAGGTCTTTTTCATCAAATTTTGGAAGGATTTGGACCATTACACTTTTCATATATGTTTTTTCTATCCCAATCTATCTTTACCCTGAATAATGATCTCTGTCACCTTCACTCAGTAGTATTGCCAAGCTCTACTAGACAACAGCTTTCTAAGAGTTTGGGAAACACTCAAAATTACTTTTATGAATTGCTTATCTCAGAGATGGCAGGTTTGTGTGCCTGTTAGCGCTCCTTGCCTGAAAATAGTTAAATTATTTCTTTATATATTTTACCCAGTTTATAGATGTGTTTTTTCTCTATGTTGGAAGAGATAGTCCTTAACCATGTACTGTATCATGGAAGAATACAACATCTTGATGTTGTATTTATCAGTTTCTGAACTCAAGTTTGCTAACATTTTCCATGATAGTTTTATTTTTTTATTTTTTAAAATATATCTTTATTGATTTCAGAGAGGAAGGAAGAGGGAGAGAGAGATAGAAACATCAATGATGAGAGAGAATCATTGATCAGCTGCCTCCTGCACACCTACACTGGGGATTGAGCCTGCAACCCAGGCATGTACCCTGTCCGGCAATTGAAACTTGACTGCCTGATTCATAGGTCGATGCTCAACCACTGAACCACACTAGCCAGGCATCCATAACAGTTTTAGATTTGCCTAGTTATCCAAATAACTTGGTTATATTTTACTTTATATATTTTGAGGATACATCATTAGTTGTTATACATTTTCAGAAAATGTATATTCTACTGGTAATTTTTTGACTTATCCTACCCCTGAAAGTTTGTTTTATTTTGCTTAGATTTGTACTCAAGTCTACTTTATCTGGTACACACATAGCTACTCTAGGTCCTTTGTGATTAACTCTGAGGTATAGCTCTCCCAAAACTTCAATATTCAGTTTTTCTGGCCACATTAATACTTCAAGTTTTTGAGGTAATAGAATGATTTCAGAGAAACTGGGGGTTGCTGTGGCAGGCGCCAGATGGAGAGAGGCAGAATATGTTTAAAAGAACTGAAGAGGCAGAAGAGTATGTAAAGAGAGCAGATCCTGGAGCCAGAACATTAGGGTTCAAAACCTTGTCTTGATCATGTACAAACAGGTGGCCTTGAGAAATTCATTTAACCTCTTTGTAGGTCATTTTTCTCAAATGGCAAAAGGGTAATAGTAGCAGTATGTCTTTTGATTGTTATAAAAATTAATTTATATTTGTAAAGTATTCAGAGCTGTGCCAGAAAAATAATAAATGCTATGTGGTAAAGGGGATTACCTTGATTGGGAACAGTCACATGTAGACTAGTACCAGTACCTCTGGCATCCCACAACCCTAATACGCTCTTTGAGCTATAAATCTTCTCTACTGTTGATTTTATCCATTGGAAACCCTGGCAAATGGAGGTAGCCTCCAACTGGATGCAACACTTTGATATTGGACTCATTGTCTGCCTGATATGGCTCAACTATTGGCTTGCCACTAGGCTCCTGTGAAAACTGAATGTTTGATACATGGAGATACTCCCTTTTGGGGTGGATCAACTTGGACTCAGCAACTAACCAGGTAGGGAGAGCCCAACAAGCCTCCCTTATTAAAAGGGAAATGTTATATTCAAGAGTGTAGCCACCCTGTCCCCAGTATTATCGTGGCTTTATTATTCATTCACTCATTCATTCATTCATTTGAGTGAGAGTGGAAGAGTCTGAGAGAGAGAAACATTGGTGTGAGAGAGACACATCAATTGGTTGCCTCCCACATGCACCCAGATTGGGTGCTGGGGATTGAGCCCGCAGCCGAGGTACATGCCCTTGACTGGAATCAAACCCAGGGCCCTTTAGTTCTAGGGCCTATCCACTGAGCCAAACTGGCTAGGGCTTATCTTGGCTTTATATGAAAATGTGCCAAGTTAAGGAAACTTAATCCTATATTCTATTAAGTGAAGCAAAGCTTCTGGTTCTCTCTCTCTCTCCCCCGCCCCTTATTTCTCATTTCTCTCTCTCTCATTGTGTGGTGTAGTCCTAATGCTGAATTTACTTTAAAATGTAATTTAATTTAGTGATGTGATTTTCTCCATCACTTAACTTGAAATTCTGTTAATTTAAAACAAAAAATATTTAATGCCTTTATATTTATTGTGATTCCTTATAATTGTATTTATAAATTATTATCTATATTCTACATGCTGTGCTTTTTCTTATTCATTTTTCTGTTTCTCAGCTTCTATTTTATTAACCAAATATTGCTCCCAACTGGTTTGTAAGTTTTGCATTGTATTTCTGTTGTTGTATTGCTTAATCTTACATTTTAATATGAATATTTGACTGAATCTAAAGTTAATCAAAAACACTAACTCCTACTGAAAATTATTATGTTTGTAAGCCTAATTCTTGATTCTCTCTTACATCTGCTATTCAACATTTTATGACCCATTTTACATTCTGGAAAGGAGTCATTATTTATATTACAATAGCATGATTCTAATTCAATATATAATGTTTATTAAATCAATGTTATTAAAATTGTTTTTATTAATTGTTTCTTATATTACTTTTTGTGTTTCTGAATTATATTTTTCAAACATATAGGTAATTCTCACTTATCATTTAGTTTTTTAATATATTTTTATTGATTTCAGAGAGGAAGGGAAGGGAAGAGAGAGATAGAAACAGCAATAATGAGAGAGAGTCATGTCTACTGGAACACTACTACTGTTTGCAGGGTAATGTCTCCATATTTTTTTTTGTTTTAATTATGTTAAATGATCCAAGGATATTATCAGCATGAGATCATATTTTAGATTACTTTAGCTTGGATGATTCATGGACCAAATAAATATAGTATATGTTCAATAATTAAAACCTTTCTACTGTACAGGCCAATGACTATATAATTTCATATTTTCAAGCCAGCTTCATGTTTTTCTACCTAGAAACCAGGATATTGACCATTTGATCATTTCCTTTGAACACCCTAGATTTATTCAGCAGTCAGCTTCCATTTCCCTATTTTTCATATGCCCCAAATTTTGTTCTCTCTCCTTCTTTGCACATTAAGAAACATATCTGAGGAGCTGTGAACCTTAAAAAAAATAAATGAAAGAAAAAAATGACAAGCCAACCAATTCCAATAAGGAGAAAAATAATCACAGCCAATCAATCCTTTATTAGGCATTCCCTAACCCAGATTCTTTCCATAGTGCATCCCATTTGATCATGACAACAACCTTATGAGGTGAAATTCATTAAAACCAATCTTCAGGTATGGAAATTGAGTCTCAGAGATGTTAATGAAATCAATTAAATAGTGACAGACTTGAACTTTGAACCAATATCTAATTATAAGTATGATCAATTTAACTACCTCTCTAATTGAAGAATAAGGTGGGGCAATAGCTCTTCAACATACTCTTTTATTTTGTTTAACAAAGTGATAAATTATCCAGTAGCTATAAAATTATACAATATGTAAAATACTGAGTATGGTTCTCATTTTAAATGAATAATTTACTATAACTCATGGTTCTAGGACAAACAAATGGCAACCAAGTCATTTTTCTTTTGTTGGTTGAGTCAATTTCTTGTTGCCCCCCTTTGTGTGTGTGTTGTCATTTTTTTTTTCATTGTTATATTCCATATGATTAAATGTGATAAAGAGTACAAGGATTTCTAGAAAATATCTATTTTGAAAACCTGTCAGTCCTACTATTACTAGGTACTAATTGTAATCTTGGTTTTGTGACATGAACAATTGGTGAATGAGCAACATCATATTGTTCGGTGAGACTGACTGAAGTCAAAATTAATCAGAGTCACTGATGCAGCTCAGTGTATGCATCTTCACAATCTGTGCCCATTATTGCAAGACTGATACAAATTAAACACCAAAGAGAGGAGACCTATTATCAGGGGAAATTCTACTCTTGGAGTCACACATCTCAGTAATTAGTAATAATAAAGAAAATTCTAAAGCATGCACAAACTCACACTCATGCATATTTGTATATGTCTGCAATATTTTAAAGAATCCCCATATTGTCATAAAGCTTTACTGGCACTTTGGGTTCTTTTCAAATATTTATATATAGAATATTTATTGGTGATGTTTATAGTCTCCAATGAGAATAAAAGCTTAGTCGGCCTGCATTGTTTCATTTCTCACAGGCTTATTTTATTAATTTCTCAGCTAGTTGTTGAAAACTATAACAATGAAAAATAGAAACAGTCAGTTGCGGATTCTCAGCAATTACCAAAAGTTAATTAAAATTATTAAGATAACAAACATGCACACATAATGCTCTTGTTGATAAATTTTAACTACATTTAATAAGGAAATGCAAGTTTGAGCCAATCTCATAAATTGTTTTATGCTATGTTAATGCTTCGTCTAGCTAGTCACATTAAATATTGATAGACTGTCCTCTTAGAACGTTTAGACAAAAACATTTTGTTTATCTTGAAGCCTAAAAGCTAAAAAGCATCCAACCCAGAAACAGTGCATTAAATCAGTTAAGCAGTAAAAATGAACATAATTATTTGTTCTCAGTTCTATTCGCATCTGATGAATAAGAGAAATAATAATATGGGACTCAGACCACACTGGGTTGTCAGCCCTTTTTCATGATTTAAATGTCAATAAATATTTAAATGAGATGTTTAGTTTTCTTTCCAAACAAATAATTTAAATGAGGTTTTAATAATAATTTAAAATAACTAAAAGCAAATAATTATTTTCCTGAGCATATATTTTACTTTCAACATCGCTAAGTATCACAGAGGGATTTTCAAGGATAAATGACAAGGCGTCTTTCCTTATAGTTGCTTGGAATATCCTATTGATACCTATAGAATAATTTATATCATATATTATAAATACTTTTATTAATACTAGTGTTCATCTTAAATATTATCACATAGGCTATCAAGTAATAAGCTATATTAGTGACAGAAACTTTTTGGAGTTAATAGGAATGATATTTAAACATGGATTCCAGATTATGGTTATTTTTAAATGAATAATTCAAAATACAATTCATATTCATGTTAAAGGAAGCAGCATTGCTTCATTCACCAAAAAGAAAACAATCAAGCACATTGAGAAAGTATCTAAAAATATGAATGCTTATTTTCCTATTATCTGTGTTTGAATAAAAGTAAAGTTTAAATATGCTGCATGTTATCTGTCTATTTCTCCAGAGTCATACTGTCTTTAAACTACTATTCTACCTTCCTGAGTAACGTCAAAACTTAATCAGCACCCAGTTTGTGGAATTTTTTCATAGTGGCCCTATAAAACTAACAGTTACTAATTTCAGATCATGCATTTTTAGTTTTTATCAAGCTAACTTAATACTACACAATAAGAGGTGTGATAATTTTATCTCTAACAGAGGTGGGTCACAGAGCTATGATTAAATTGAATTAAAATGCAGCTTGAGAGAGAAACCAAGATGGCGGCATAGGTAAACACCTGAACTTGCTGCCTCGCACAACCACTTCAAAACTACAACTAAAAGACAAAGCAGATATCACCCAGAACCATGGGAAGGCTGGCTGAGTGGAAATTCTACAACTAGAAGGAAAGAGAAAAGCACACTGAGACTCGGAGGAGGTGCAGAGGTGTGGAAGTGGAGTGTGGAGGTACGGAGGCACATGTGTGGAAAGGGGCTGGCAACTGGGTACACTGTTGTATTTTTCAATCAGGAGGGAGACACAAGCTCCTGACTGCTCTGAACTCCAGTTCCAATGAGACTCTGGGGACCCAGACTCATATGGGGAGAAACTGGACTGTCTGGCATCGGGCAGGAACAGGAGGTCAGCTTTCTCTCAGAGATGCTTGCAGCGATCATTGATCCTGCACAGTGCCGTGGGACACCGAGACCCAGAGGCCTCTCCAGTGCAGGGCTGATTGGCAGCCATTGCTGTTTGCTCTGCCCTGGTGACTCCTTGAGACCCCGCCCTTCCCAATTTACAACCCCACCCAAGCTGTGTGCAGAGGCTTTTGCATATGAATGGCCTGGCATTTTGCAATCTAAATTACCTAACAAATTGCAGCTGGGTCAGAGAGCCCCAGAACTTCCAAGAGAAGGCCCAAGGCTTCATAGCTGTTTGCATTGCTTCCCAGCTGGGCCTCATCTGGGCACCTCCAAACCCCAAACAAAGAGAAGAAATCTGCAGATCTCTCTGTAGCTCCTGCTGGGTGGCCTCAGGCAGTGCCTCCTTGGAGATTCAAAAGCCAGTGTACCCAGTGGTCAGAGTGAGACCATCCAGATTACAACTTTTCCAATCCATAAGAGACACACTCATGGGGCAGACTCAGTGAGCACCAAAGTCCCATTGAAGCGAGTCTTGCTCCATAAGGGTGTCTCCAGCACAGAAGTTCTCCCATCATAGTCCCAACTGATCCTCACAGCTAATTGGTCTAGAGGTCAATGATACCAGTGATACCAACAACAATCAAGGCTTAACTACAACAAGACTGTGCACACAGCCCAAAAGGGGTGCACCAAAAGTGTCCACCTCAAGTAATTGGGGAGGCTGAGCCAATAGGCCCTATAGGACACCTAGCACACAAAGCCACTCTATCAACACAGGGAAGCAGCCAAAATGCAGAGACAAAGAAACAGGTCACCAATGACAGATATGGAGGAAAGCAAACTACTGGATATAGAGTTCAAAACCACAGTTATAAGGTTACTCAAGAATCTTTTAGAAACCACTGAGAAATTTAGTGAGACCCTCAAGAATATGAAAAAGGACCAACTAGAAATTAAGTATACACTAACTGAAATTAAGAATAATATACAGAGATCCAACAGCAGACTAGAGGATCCCAAGAATCAAGTCAAAGATTTGAAATATGAAGAAGCAAAAAAACATCCAACTGGAAAAGCAAAAAGAATAAAGAATCCAAAAATATGAAGGTAGTGTGAGGAGCCTCTGGGACAACTTCAAGGATACCAACATCAGAATTATGGGGGTGCCAGAAGAAGAGAGAGAGCAAGATACTGAAAACCTATTTGAAGAAATAATGACAGAAAACTTCCCTCACCTGGTGAAAAAAATAGACTTACAAGTCCAGGAAGCGCAGAGAACCCCAAACAAAAGGAATCCAAAGAGGACCACACCAAGACACATCATAATTAAAATGCCAAGAGCAAAAGACAAAGAGAGAATATTAAAAGCAGCAAGAGAAAAACAGTTAGTTACTTACAAGGGAGTACCCATACGGTTGTCAGCTGATTTCACAACAGAAACTATGAAGGCCAGAAGGGAAAGGCAAGAAATATTCAAAGTGATGAATAGCAAGAACCTACAACCAAGATTACTCTACCCAGCAAAGCTATCATTTAGAATTGAAGGTCAGATAAAGAGTTTCACAGATAAGAAAAAGCTAAAGGAGTTCATCACTGCCAAACCAGTATTATATGAAATGCTGAAGGGTATTCTCTAAGAAGAGGAAGAAGAAAAAAAAGGTAAAGATAAAAATTATGAACAGCAACATGACAACAAATACATATCTGTCAACAAGTGAATCTAAAAATCAAGTGAATAAAAAATCTGATGAACAAAATAAACTGGTAAATATAATAGAATCAGGGGCATAGAAAGGGAGTGGACTGACAATACTCGGGGGGAAGGGAGTGTGGGGGGTGCGGGAAGAGACTGGATAAAAATTGTACACCTTATGGATGAGGACAGTGGGGGGGTAAGGGCAGAGAGTGGGATGGGAATTGGGTGGAGGGGAGCTATGGGGGGAAAAAGACGAACAACTGTAATAATCTGAACAATAAAAATTTATTTTAAAAAAATGCAGCTTGATTAACTAATGATTATCATCAGCTTAACCATCTTTGTCATTTTATCTATATTGCAATTTTTACCTGGAAGGAACTTGTAGTTATTTATTAACCTTTGTAAATCTCCAATACAAAATTTTAAGTTGGTTTGGTATTAATATTTTTACCAAGTATCTGTGAAACAGATTGTGCTATGCTTTACCCTATAGACTTAGAAGCTTACAGCTTATTTTGTTGAAAAGAGTCTGTGTATTTGCACACTGAGAATACTAATAGAAACAGAGTTACAGAAAATTGAAGACTGGAATTTGTTATGGTTATGTGGTTATGTGCTCTCATTTTTCTATCAAGATGTTTATTCAGAGGCTCAAAATATAATGGTAATAGAAAAAAAGATCTAAATCAGGACTACACACTCTATTCTCCTTAGCCAAAAGTGAGCTTTAATCCACACTAGCAACATCATGAGTATTTCATTGGCTTTGACTAGTATGGGGATATGCTGTTATGCCTATGAGTTAAGGAGGAAGGTAATATTGGTGGGTATGGAGGAGGGTTTAAAAGCCTCAGAATAAAAATGTAGGGATGATCAAATATAAGGAGGGTAAGTATATCTTCTAATGGTCTAATACTCCCCTAACTTTTCCTCTTCTACCTCCAATTGCCAGACTTTATCTTTATTTTAGGGTTAAAGACATTAACATCCCACCGCTTAAAGAGGTTTCTGACCCTCCCTGAAGCCAAACTTGAGAGAATTAGGCAGCCATAAAAGCCTAACAGCCACTATTTTCACTATGCTTCCTGGTGACTCAAATTTCTGAGATTTTAAGACTATCTCCTTTACATTTAGATAAGGAAACTGTGAAGTATGTATTTTATGACTTTAAAAAGTTAATCAGAATAGAGAAATTTATTTAGTGCATGCTACATGTCCCACAATTTGCTGAACTCTGGACTAGTGGGGCCACAACAAAAATAAAATACAACCCATATCTTCCAAGTGTTTTAAATCTAGAAAATAAGACTTACACAACTAAAAAAATTCTAGGTAAATACCTTGTCTGATAGAAAATGTATAATTAAATAAGTGAAAAAATCTGCAGGGGAAAGAGAGCTGCCTTTATTTTTATAGAATGGGTCCTATATTGAAGGATATATATATAAAGTTTGGCTTGAAAATAGTGAATAGCAAAGCAGCAGAAGCATTCCAGAACAAAGCAGGGCAAAGCATCTGGATGGAGAAAAAGAATAAAAAGATACATTGGGATTAAATAAGAAACTATCTCTAGTGAGGAATGAAGATCATTCTCAAAGTAGTTCAGAATTAAGGACTCAGGAGAAATGAATTTCAATAGTTAAGATTAGAATCAGACAGACAAGACAGACAAATTGAGGTTTGGTTTGATAAAGAATAGGAAATGTTTCTCACAATAGTCTCTCAGAATTGGATAAAATGAACTAGAGAGAACAAAGGCCAGAGTATTCATGCAGATAACAAAAGGGAAATGAAACTGGAAAGGCAAGAACAAAGAAAATTAGGTATCTGGATGGTGAGCCAGATAAGTCCACTAATGTATAGGAATGACAGATGAGATTATGAGTTTTGTGGTTTGCAAAATGTCACCCATCTGAGGTGACAAGTGAAGAGGCTGAAATCTATTTGATAAGCCTTCTTGCCAGGGTGTGACAATTTTTTGGGTAATTCATTAGCTCAGGCTGGGGGGTACCTTTTCTCTTTTACCCTCTTCCAAAAAGCTTCAATCTCAAATATGCCAGTGCATTTCCAGGGCCCAGAAGAGAGCTTAATATAGAGTAGAGGCTCCATCAATATTTTATGCCTGGTTATTTGTATAAAGAATGTGGCCAATAAATAGCAATGATGACAAAAACAAAATTCCTAGAGAAAAATTGTGTTTCTCAGAGAAATTGGTTAAAAAAAACTACCTTGAATTTGACACACAGAAGAGAAATCCAAGATACTTTTGTCTCACAGTCAACAGGAAAGTAAGAATAGATATAGGTGGGGGCTTCTGAAAGTGTATAATATGTGACACTAAAGGGTAGAACATTAGTAGTGAAGTCAGAAGAGCTTTCTTGAGGAATGAACTTAGAAGAACAGAGCCCAGCTGGTGTTGCTCAGTGGCTGAGCATCGACCCATGAACCAGGAGGTTAAGGTTCAATTCCAGGTTAGGGCACATGCCAGGGTTGTGGGCTAAATTCCCAGTGTGGGGTGTGCAGGAAGCAGCTGATCAATGACTCCCATCATTGATGTTTCTATCTCTCCTTCTCCCTTCCTCTCTGAAATAAATAAAAAAAATATATACATACTAAATATTAAGAAGAAGAGAAAGTACTGAGAACTCTGCTTTGAGTTTTATCCAAAGGTAATATTTGAGTCATTTAAAATGGTGAAAGCAAAGATACCCTTGAAGAATAAGCAAGAGAATGGGGAATGTTCAAAACAAGAGAAAACAGAAACAAAGAATTTTAAGAAGTTGTAATTAGCAATGCAAATATCAAGAAAATACAAAATGTGATAAAACCTAAGTAGAAGTATATTGTCTAGAAAAGTATGCTGATTATCTAAAAAAGTATAAAAATAATTGGTTTTAGATTCTAAATGACAAATAAAATAGTGTTGGTGTGTAAAGGAAAAGAGGTAATTTCTAAAGAATATGGTTGTAAAAGCAACAAGGGAGCCAAAATCCATAGAGTACATCTAGCAGTTCAAAGCTTTAGCCCTGTATTAGGAAATTATGTTTGGGTTGAAATATGAGCTTCTGTATTTATCAACTCTGTTACCAGGGACAATAAATCAACTTCTATAAATCTGTTTTCTCATTTGTAAAATAGAAATAATGACATATTTTTATGGGCTTATGATAATAAAATAAAATAAATTAGAATTGTATCTTACTTGGTAGCTATAGCACTAAGTTAGATTGCAGTGATTAACCATATATAGTAAAAATTTTTTTGAAAAGGATAAACTATAAATCACAATAAACATAATTTTGTGTATAGACCCCCATATAATAATCCACAAAATACAATTTAGACTATTCCAATTAAATAAAAAGTTATCTCTTTTTACTTTTTTTCTTTCAGTTTTCACTGAAAACGTAGTATAAATTTTCAAGGCCTACTGGAACAATGTATCACAATCTGGGTGGCTTAAACAACAGAAATTCATTTTCTCAATGTTTAGGAGGTTAGAAGTCTGATATTAAGATTTTGGAAAGTCAGTTTCTTCTGATGGCTTAAGGAAAGAATGTGTTCCAAGCCTTTCTCTTTAACTTAGAGAAGGCCATAGAATTCCTATCTTCACATCATCATCCCCTTATATGTGTGTTTAAATTTCCTCCTCTACAAGAAAACTAATCATACCTAATTAAGGTGCATCCTGAAAATCTCATTCTAGTCGACTTACCTTTTAAAAAACCTTATGTCTAAATACAGTCACATTCTGAGGCACCGAGAGTTAGGACTTCAACATATGAATTATAGAGGCACATGGACGAGCCCATAACTCAGATATAATTAAATCTCAATAAATTAATTACATTACTGTTTGGATTGGTCCTTTCTACAGAATAAGCTTTCAATAAATGGAAGTTACTATTACTAAGATAAACACCTTTGTAATGAGTTTGAATTTTGAAAAAGTGACACCTTGTTAATATAAATTTCCAAAAACAAGAAGTTGAAAAATAATTTTCCTAAGAGAGGAAATATCAATAGAAATGGCTTTAATGCTTTATAAAATAATATATTTATTATTACTCACTTATAGGTGAACATGTCCAGTATCTGTATATCCATTTGTTGGTTAAAGAAATAATAACTGAGAAAAGCAAATTAAATGTTAATTCTTAGTTCATCAGTTTCACAACTTGTATAACTATGATGAATGTAGCCTTCATAATCTCAGTTTACTAGAAGTAATAGCTTCAAAGTGATAAACTACCTATCCTGGATTCTATTGTTAGCAAAACTATGACTCAAGTGTAAGAGTGGTTTGCAAATAATCAGCAACTGATACTGGCCTTCCTACCCCTTGTTTACCATTGCCATTAAATAAATGTATAAAAGCTTTATGAAGCAGGATTTTACAATGGATTCCATGAATGAGAAAGCAACAAATACGGTGTTACGTTCTTTGGAAGAAACAAAGCACATGAAGTAAGCCTCATCGCAGTCACCTAGGTTCCTCGCTAAAGGTACGTTAGAAACTACTCTGCAGGGAAATAAAGCCCACGTAGTGAGTGGCAGTCTCACTAAGTGTGGGAACAAAGATCAGAGTTTCAGAATGCCAAAGGGTGACTGTAAAAATTCCACTGCAGCCCTTGGCCAACTCCTAAGTTATTCATTCAAGGCAAGACTCTGGGACACCTAGAATATAGACTAAAGAAGATGGAAGACAGAGAGATTTCAGAGACACACGGTACTGAGGGGACACTGGGATTCAGTTCCAGCCAGAGTACAAAGTCTTTGGAGCATTCTTCAGGCTTTTGGTTGAAATCCCACAAAGGCTGTATTCTTGAAGTACAACCACATCCTAAGAATAATGGCCAGTTTGAAAAAGACCCATCCTGATACGGCTTAAAAATCAAGCCTGAAAAATAAAGTCATGTCTAGTTTCTGACATGTAAGGATCTCGGAAGATGTCACTCCAATCCTCACAACAAGAAAAAGCTGAACTAAGTGAAAATTAGTAATTCTTCTCAGATCCATCAGACAACTCTTGTCATAAGGCAAACAGATGCCCTGGAAGCTGGAGAGCCAACTGAATACAAAGAATCAGAAGTTGCTAAAGCCAGGATCTGGTAGGAAAACATAAACTCTAAGTAACCACTGGCGGAGATGGAGTGTGAACTCCTGAGGGTCAAGTTTTTTTAAGGGGTGGTCATGTTTGTTGATATTTACCTGAAGAAGAGACACCAAATTCTCATCATAAAGATGTGAGAATATCTTCCATGATTCCAGCAGGAAGTGGTGGGAGAGGAAAATAACCGTTGTTTTATATTCCCAGAGTATTCTGTTTTCTGCCTATCCTCAAAGGAAATTACCCAAGTCCATTTACCTCTAGTCATCTTCCTATTCAGATAAATATAAAACTATAGGCCTATTTACTACGAGTCCTAATACCCAATAATGCATCATGTCCAGTGTTCAACCCCAAAGTATAATGCATGCTAGAATGCAAGATATAAAACAGTCTGAAGGAAAAAGCAATGAACAGAATAAGACTATGATATGGCACAGATTTTAGAAATATCACACCTATACCCTCTTCTACCTCCACCACACCCATTTCCCCCTACAAGTACCACACTGCTGTCAGTCATTTATGTGTAAAAATGTTAACAATTAAGGATACAAATTATATAAGCATCTCAATAGATGCAGAAAAAGCATTTGACAAAATTCAACATCCCTTCTGATAAAAACTCTCAGTAAATTAAGTGTAGAAGGAATTTTCCTTAACATATGACAAGCCCACAGCTAACATCATACTCAACAGTGAAAAGCTGAAAGTTTTTCCTCTAATATCAGGAATAAGACAAGGGTCCCACTCTTACAATTTCTATTCAACATTGTGTTGGAAGACTTACCCGCATGGTTTTGGCTATTGCATACTGGAGCCGTGGTCAGATTAAGGATTAAGGAACTTTGTGGTATTCATGATAAAACAGCATGTTTAGCATGGAAAGGTTGAAGAGCTGAAGACTGAATATTTTGACTTTGGAAATTTAATTTTTATTTCATTGTTCCTAACTGGCACAAAGAGTTCTCTCTGGCATTGATTTTATGGCAGAAATACAACTGACCTATGCTTTACATCATTATAGACTGAAAATGTCCAAAGTACAGGATGGCTCCACCCTACCATGGAAAGGCTTTGCTACAATGGCAGTGCCACTTAATACTTGTTAAGGTAGCTCCTGTGAGTCTGTGTCCTCACACAGGATCATAGATCGTCAACAAAGAGTTTACAGCTGGGTACGCTGAGGACCATCTAGGTCTGGGAGCGCTGTAGTGCCCTGTGAATACGTAGAGATGGGGCCAGTGTCCTCTGTGCTGAAACAGGTCAGTGGCTGACTGATTGGGATGTAATCTGTGTACTCAACATGGAGGTGCTGTAAGTGAGAGGAAATCTATTGCCAAGTCCCACAGATACTGCTCCCATCAGAGAAAGAAAATTACTCCTAAACCACATATCCTTCCATTTCTTACAGGAAATTCAGCTTCACTGTAATATTATGAAAACACCATTGTATATGTGGTATTGACTGACCGAAATGTTGCTATGTGACACATGATTGTGCTATGTGATCTTATTTACATGCAGCATCTAAAAAATGTGAGACATGTACGTAGAATCAGAAAGTAAATGGTGGCTTCCAGGGGCTGATGGGGGAAATGGGAAGATGTTGATCTGAAATATAGCATGGTGATATAGTTTATACTAGTATATTGTATACTTTAAATTTTCTATGAGAGATCTAAGTGTTCAATACTCACAAAGGTGTACACACACACACACACACACACAAAGGTAAGGATGTAAGACGATGGATGTGTTAATTAGCTTGATTGTGGTAACCATTTTATAATATATATGTATATTAAGTCATCACATTGTCCACCTTAAGTAAAAATCACAACGTACAACTTAAAAAATTAAATAAATAAATAAAAAATATTTTAAAATATTGTTTTCAAAGAATATTTATTCCCATGGCGAAATGATTGTAACACAAGAAGCTATTATATATGGCCCCAATTTGATTTTTCTTACTGAGTGGCAACAATATAAGTGATCTTTTTCTTTAAAAAAGTCTCTATTTCTTAATATTTTAATATAAAAATTTATAATCATAAAAATGCATATAATTTTAAAATAAATATTCATAGAGCCATGTGTAAGCCCGGTACTAATTTGACACAGCTTTTCATCTTTGTCTCTGCTGTGTCACACCTTTGATTATTTTAGCTAAGATTAACTTGTCACCTTCCCATTAATAGAGCTGTCAGAAATTTCACCTTTGATATTACCTACTCTAGTATTTCAACATGTCTAATTATCATCATTATTAATAATTACAATTATGGAGGATTTGATCATTTTTTGTCACAACACTATTCATTCAGCAAACATTTACTCTCTGTCTAGTATTTGCCAGACACTGTTCTAGGCACAGGGGCATAAGACATTAAAAAAATAGATGTAGTAGAGTGCAGAATCTCAAGCTACTGAAGAAAGGAATGACATAATTTCAAAGACACAACCTCTTAAGTAAGGATAAACATGGCATCTTTAGTCCTTTTCTTAGATATCCAATTACCAGAACAACTCATATAAAATTTAAACATTCAATAATTTCACCAAGAAAGTGCCATTTTCATGTTACAACTTAATAACTTTGCCAGATTTTTTATTTTAGAGATGAAGCAGACTTTTGAGGTGATTTGTGTAATTTATTTTTCCATTGACAATGAAACTTGTTAGTCAACAAAAAAATGACTAACTTGGAGTCAGAAAGCAAGTAAAACAGGAGTAGAAAACAGATATTTCACATAAACTAAATTAAGGCCCCCCCTTTCTTCAGTTACTGGTAGTATAAAGAAAAACTGAGATCCAGACAAAAAATCATATATCTTACAATTGCCATAACTTACAAAAACCATTAAACTCCCAAATTTTTCACTCATCTATAATAATAAAAGCATAATATGCAAATAGACCAAATGGCTGAACAGCTGAATGACCATCCGGACGACATCTGTGAGGGCCACGGCAGCTGGGGCTGCGAAGGCCTCTTGCATGAGTTTCGTGCATCAGGCCTCTAGTACAGTATAAACAGACTGACTCTTAGATCTAGTGCACAGATCTGAGGGAGAAAGAAACTGGGTAACTACCAAACATACAATGTGTGTGTGTGTGTGTGTGTGTGTGTGTGTGTGTGTGTGTGTGTGTGTATGCATGTGCGTGCGTAAGGAGGGGAATGGTGTGTGCACATGCACATGCATGTATAGAGGGGTCTGGGAAGAAGGGGCACGTGTGTAAGCTTCATCAGGATGCTATAGGTGGATAGTGTGTAACTACAGGAGTTGTTGACTCAGATTTTTTTGTTCTTGTGCTTGGTTACTATAATTTTTTTGTTCTCATACTTGGTGATATCAATCATTGTCTTGTAGATTCAATCTTTAATAAATCTTTTCTCTAATTTAAATCATTAGTGTATCTTCTCTTTGATTACCTTCACTGGAATTGTTTTCTTATGGTTTTTTTGATTTGTCATCTATAGCACTGATTGTGATTGCTAAAGTAGGTCTGCTCTTTGCTATAGTAATAAGCTTTAAAATTCTGCCAAGTCACTGTTTAGCCCCTAAATTTATTTCCTTGCTTCTTAAAGCTCTCTTTCTGTTTTCTAAATTGATCATATTCATCAACTGCTATTATTATTCAAGACATTGTTATTTAAAATTGGTATCAGTTTCCTATAGTAAATTATCTAAATTATTACTTTTCTCTACTACCTCCACATTCTTTTCATATTTTTTCTATAATTTATTGCTGTAGGTGTCATGCTGTTTGATCAGTATTACTGTTACTACTGCTGCTGCTACTTTACTTTTCTTGTTAGTAAAAGTACAACTTGTTATAATTTTTCTAGATTGTAAGTGGCAACATGTATCTATAATCTTAAAAGTATTCAAGAATATTCACGGCCAGTGTGGCTCAGTGGTTGAGTGTCAACCTATGAACCAGGAAGTCACAATTCGATTCCAGGTCAGGGCACATTCCATGGTTGTGGGCTTTATTCCCAGTAGGGATGTGCAGGAGTCAGCCAATCAATGATTCTCTATCATCATTGATGTGTCTATCTCTCCCCCTCCCTCTCTGAAATCAATAAAAATATATTTTTAAAAAATACTCATGAATTTAACCTAAAAACATTTAAATATTCACACAAAAAATTGAAACAAGAATTTTCATTGCAATATTATAAAGAATATTAAGACACTGGAAACATACCCAAATATAGGAATGGCTAAATCAAGGTATATATATTCACCAATTAGACTATTGAACATTGATTACACAGAAAAATTGTCATGATTTAAGGTCAAAGATATAAAGCTATATGTGTTCACAAGAATAAACATATTTACATATATGCATATATATTTCTCTACATACAATAGAATTATTTGTAGATACACTTCACATGCATAAAAATACTAGATTCAAGTACATCCAGATAATAAAATCAATTATGGCTAGAACGGTGGGAAGGGGAGATTCTTGGTAACATGTTTGTCTTTTTTACATATTTATTACTGTATTAGTTATAATGAGCATGTGCTTCTTGCTCATATTAAAATAGTGTTTACTAGTATATTAACAAAGAGCAATCTATATTGTAAAACTAAAAAACAACTTTAAATATGGGTTGCGTTATATTTGTCAAACAGGAAAAAAATTAATAGAAAAACAAATGTGAATGCTTTCAAAATCCTTGGAAAACAACATTTTTATAAGAAGGATGTAATTTTTGAAAAGTTAGTGTTAAATCAGGCTAACTGCTGGCCACACTCAGAGGAGGAGGTATTTGTACTTTATGTAATAATCATGGCCAAGTATAGCACCAGAATGTATGAATTTCATGGTAACACTCAAAATTTTCCCTTACATCTTAATACATTTTCATGAAGACATCATATTAGACTCCAGTAGCTTTTTTGCTTACTGGGGTTAATTTTATTGTTTTGGCTGGAGTTATTGCTTTTGTTTTATAAGACTGTGTAGTATTCCCCACACACAATAGTAAAGTGAGAAGGATATCTGCTTCTCATCCGAAAATTTTGTGCTCAAGTTTAAGAGCAGTTTCATTTGTATAAAAAGTTTTCATTTTTGTTGTTTTTGAACCACTTAGTGTTCATTCAAAAATTTCCCTAAATCTGAGAATATTTTTGATATTTCATTTATGACTTTGGAGCACAGTTAAGTTATTCCCATGGTCCAGGGGAAAACCAGTGAACTAATAAAAGAATGTTGTTTTTGTGTGCTGATGAGTCCTGTGTCCCCAGCAGATTAACTTTGAGCAGTCATTCATATGACTTAACTCAGTTGTCAGCAAACTCATTAGTCAACAGAGCCAAATATCAACAGTACAATGATTGAAATTTCTTTTGAGAGCCAAATTTTTTAAACTTAAACTTCTTGTAACACCACTTCTTCAAAATAGACTCGCCCAGGCCGTGGTATTTTGTGGAAGAGCCACACTCAAGGGGCCAAAGAGCTGCATGTGGCTAGGGAACCGCAGTTTGCCGACCATGGACTTAACTGAATCAATAAAGGAAGCCTCAGTTACTGGAACATGAAAATCCGCAGTGGGAATGTAACATTTTTGTAAGCTTATACCTACCTCCTTAGGACTGGGAAAAAGATTGCCTAGAAACTCTTTGGAAACAAAATGAGTTGGTGTTATAGTTAACAGCAATTGTTTTTTTCTGGTTGCCCAAGCAAAAAAATAAAATCACAAAATATTTTAGCATCATATGACCACACGAGGGTGCTCTCTCCCCAAATATATGCCTCAACTTGGAAAATTTTCTTGCTTCCTTTCCTAAGAAGCATTTCCTACACATTTTATAATATATGAAAGAATTTGTTAGAATAAACATGCGTGAGGTGAAAAATAAAAGTCTAAACCTAAACACAAATAGCCTTATAACATATATATATATATATATATATATATATATATATATATATATATATATGCAGTATGAAGCAGGCATACAAAAATATATCTTTGATTTAAAAATATGAATCTTCATAAAGGTTCACAGTGTTAGTCAAAGTGTGGCCCATGGACCACCTATTCCTTAGGGTAGAGGAAAGGAAGGGGATGTGCTTATTAAATAAGCATTTCTCTGTGCTATCCTGACCTACAGAATCAGAATACCTAGGTCAGGCCCAGGAATCTGTATTTATATTTTGTTCCTCCCGTAATTCTGATGCACCTTAAAGTTTAGGAAGTGATGGTATGGGGACATTAACAAATGGTTACTATTTTAATCACTACTGAGATATCTGTGAACATTTAAATTTAATAAATTAGTCGTTTATTCACAAGAGAATTTAATCTGGAATATAACTTAAAATATTCTCCCTAAGTTCTCACAATCTTCACATATATAATAAATATAACACCTGTTCTTTGAGACAATAGAAAATATGAACTTTACTGACCTTGCCAGTTTATTGAGGTTTTTTTCTCTTTCCTTTTTTACTTAGTTTAATAAATAAAAGATAACCCTTGTTTAGACAGGTAAACTTCACACCCGTAAGATTAATTGTTGCTTGTCATTTTCATAAAATTGCCTGAATATTGAAAAGTTTAAGAACTAACTTATAAGGTGGAAATATGTCTTGTAAAATACAACTGACATTATAATTGCATTTTCTGTGGAAAATAAATTTATATTTGAGAAAATTTAAAACTTAGGTTAATTAGTAAGTAATGATTGAGAGAAATGTTTATCAGTATGGCCAGCTCTTGATCTTTTAAAGAACCAGAGTTATGCTTATCATCCATGTGCCTTGCCTTCGTACATAGAATTTTATGTCCCAGAGAGAAAAAAAATACTGGAAAGGAATAGGTTGTAGTATCTGAACTCTGCTCAGGCAAAGGTGGATGAGTTTTACATGCAATGAGGTAGTCTCTAGGATCAGATTAATGTCCATAAAAATAAAACTGGAATATTTATGTGATATATATGTACATATATACATAGATGTACCTATACCACATAGCCATCCATATTTGTGCATAGATCTATGCTTAGCATAAAAAATATAGAATATTAGAACTCAGATGGAATCTCCAAGCCCACCTTCCAGTCAGTGCACATCTCATTCTATAATTTTCTAGATAGTCAACCATCTGGCCTCTGCCTGACTACTTCCTGGAAAAGGAGGCCTCATACTGACCATTGAAGATCATACCATTTTAAGAAGTAATTGTGTAAAATATTGATGATACTGTTTTAAATACTGAAACTGGATCAGTAATATTCACCTATTACTACCAATTCTTTCTGACCCTATTCATAAGTTTATTTTTTTATTTAACACCTCAAAAATATGAACTATGTGGATATAGTTTAAATTTCTCAACTTACTACTATTTTATATCTATAATATCTAAGTTATTTTTAGAAACTTTCTAACACTCTGTTAAAACTGATAGTTTCACGTGACTTCTTCAAAGACATAAATGCAAAATAAAAAGTTTGTGATGATGCAGAGAACAAAGAATTCTATGTCTCTTAATGTGGACCTCAGTCCTATAAACTGAGATGTTTTCTTTCTTAGATGCTTAAAAAGATGAACATTTAACTGTATATGTAAATCCTTCATATTTTTACAGTAGCTTTATTTAGCCTTTCTTTAATGTGCAAACATTCATTTAGAAGAAATGAATGTTTTTTTCCGCGTGTAAAGGATAAAACAGTTAACAAAACAGGCAGAAGACCTTGACATTGTGAAGCACATATATTAGATGGGAAAGAGAGAAAATAGAAATACATGTTATATTGTAGTGTAAAGGTAATATATGTCATAGAGAAATATTAAGTATGGAAGCAAGTGTGGGATTAGTGGAAATGGAATACTTTTAAGTAGAGAAATTATGACAGTCTCGACAGAAAATTAATATCTGAATAAATATTTGAAAGACATGAGGGATTGAGCAACAAAGATGTCTTGGGAGAAATGTATTATAAACAGAATGCAATACCCTGAGGTGAGAGTAGGCTGAAGTGTTAAAGAAACAGCTCAGCCTGTGTGGTTTAGTGGTTGAGCATCAACCTATGAACCAAGAGGTCACTGTTTGATTCCTGGTCAGGGCACATGCCCCGGTTGCAGTCTTGATCCCAGTGTGGGGTGTGCAGGAGGCAGCTGATCAATGTTTTTCTCTCATCATTGATGTTTCTCTCTCTTTATCTCTCTCCCTTACTCTCTGAAATCAATAAAAATCAATAAAAATATCCTATAAAATAAAAGGCTAATATACAAATTGTCCCTACGGGTGGGATTTCCACCGACCGGGAGTTAGACGGGTGCTGACCACAAGGGTGTGGTGCAGAACATGGTGGCATCAGCAATGCAGTGCTGGCAGCGGGCAGCTGTGAAGGATGCTGGCCCTGATGGGCCCTGACAAGAGTGGGTCCGAGGCGGGATGGTGGAGCAGGTGAGCAGTGCCAGGCCAAAGTGGGTGCGAAGGGGGGCCCTGGCCGGCAGCCAGGGGAATGTAGGCTCCGGCCAGCAGCCAGGAGAACAGAGGCCCTGGCCGGCAGCCAGCAGCAGCTAGGGACCCTACCTATACACGAATTTCATGCACTGGGCCTCTAGTATTATATTAAAAACAAAACAAAACAAAGAAACAGAGAGGGCCAGTGTGGTGGTAAAGATTACATTAGGTCAGAAATTAATGGGGTAGTAGTCATTTGTAGGCCATTGTAGAAACTTCAGGAGTATATTGAAGTGAGAAGATTCCTGATTAGAGGATCTTGAGCTGAGAAGTAACCGGATTATTATATTTAAATGGATCAATCTGACTACAGAGTTCCAAGTACACAGAATGTAAGTGTGAAAATAGGAAGAGAGTTAGGGGATATTAAAATACTCAGGCAGAGATGATGGTAGATTAGATAAAGGTGCAGAATTAAGAAGTTGAAAACCTAAGAATTCTGGAAACATTGAAGAGAAAAAGTGAAGAGTCAAGGATGACTCCAAGTTTTATCCTGAACCATAGCAAGAATATAAGTGCCTTTTATTGAGATGGGGAAAACTGAAGGTGGTGCAAGTTTGAAAGAAATAATTAGGGAGTCAGTAACCTTAAGTATGAGATACCCACTGGAAATTCAAGAGTAAAATTCCTATCCAACCAGATGGCGGTATGTATTAATATGGAGTTTAGAGATAATTCTAGCCTTGAGATATAAAATTGTAGAAGTTTGCATACATAAGGGAATCAATGTTATCAGTCAGCAATCACTCACTAAAAGAATGATTGGATACCAACAGCATATTTCACAGACATAGAACAAATACTCCAAAAATTTATATGGAACCAAAAAAATGTCCCAATAGCTGCAACCATCTTGAGAAAGATGAAGAAAGTTGGAGGGATCATAATACCAGATATCAAGTTATACTACAAAGTCACTGTAATCAAAACAGCCTGGTACTGGAATAAGAACAGACATATAGATCAAGGGAACAGAACAGAGAGCCCAAAAATTGACCCAAGCCATTACACTTAATTAAATATGTGACACAAAAGGCAAGAGCATATAATGGAGTAAAGTTAAGTCTCTTCAATAAATGGTGTTTGGAAAATTGGACAGATACATGCAAAAAAGTGACACTAGACTACCAACTTACACCAAACACAGGAATAAACTCAAAATGGATAAAAAGCTTAAATGTAAGTTGTGAAACCATAAAAATCCTACAAGAAACCATAGGCAGCAAAATCACAAACATCTCTTGCAGCAATATATTTTTGTGGATGCATCTCCTAAGTCAGGGGATAGAAAATAAACACATGGGACTACATCAAAATACAAAGCTTCTTCACAGCAAAAGAAAACATCAACAAAATGAAAAGGGAGCCCACATCGGATACAGGGTTGATATCCTAAATATATAAGGAACTCATACAGCTTAACAAAAGGAAGATAACCCATCCAAGTAAAAAATGGGCAAAGGACCTAAAATAGACAATTCTCCAAAGAGGACATACAGATGGCCAAGAGACATGGAAAAAATGCTCAAAGTCACTAATCATCAGAGAAATGCAAAACAACAACATGGTATCACCTCACACCTGTGAGAATGGCTAGCATCAACAAATCAACAAATGGCAAGTACTGGAGAGGATGTGGAGAAAAGGGAACCCTAGTGCACTGCTGGTAAGAATGCAGACTGGTGCAGCCACTGTGGAAAACAATATGTACTTCCCTCAAAAAAATTAAAAATAGAACTGCCATTTGACCCAGTGATCCCACTTCTAGGAATATATCCCAAGAAACTAGAAACACCAATCAGAAAGATTACATGCACCTCTATGTTCGTAGCAGCACAATTTATTATAACTAGATCTGGAAACAGCCTAAGTGCCCATCAGTAGATGAGTACATAAAAAAGCTGTGGTACATCTATACCATGGAATACTATTCAGCAGTAAAAAAGAAGAATCTCTTACCCTTTGAGACAGCATGGAGGGACCTAGCGAGTATTATGCTAAGCAAAATAAGTCAGTCAGAGAAAGACAAGTATCACATGAGATCACTCATATGTGGAATCTAATGAATAGTATAAACTGATGAACAAAATAGATCCAGAGACATAGAAGCATAGAACAGACTGATGAATCTCACAGGGAAGGCCGGGATGGATGGGGTGGTGGGAAGAGATCAACCAAAGAACTTGTACGTGTGTGTGTGTGTGTGTGTGTGTGTGTGTGTGTGTGTGTGTGTAAAACCCATGTACACAAACAATAGGGTTGTGAATGTCTGAGGGGGGGGGTGCGGGCAGGCTAGAAGGAGTCAATGGGGAAAAAAGGTGGACATATGTAATACTTTCACTAATAAAGATTTAAAAAAAAAAAAGACTGAGTGGAAGTGGAATGAGAGGTACAGAAACTACAGCAGTCCAATGTTAAGAGATAGGGGAGATGAGGATGAACTAGTAGAGATGACCAAGGAGTGGTTTACATAATAGGAGGAAAATAGGAGAGTGCTATGTCCTGAAAAGAAGTCAGGAAGGCATTTCAAGGAGGTGTATCAATGTAACTGGTTTTATTTTAGGCTGAATACAAGGATATCATTGCTAACCACCTTGTTTAATTCAACCCAAAGTTCTAGGCTGTCAAGTTAATTTGAATCTTGAGTATGCAATTCATCATTTCTCAAGGAATAGAAATCCATGCCTTTAAAAATAAATTCTCCATTAAGCATCACATTTAAAAAATTTTCCCTTAACTCTTGTTAGTTTTGAGTCATCAAATCTGTTCAAATTTCAATTCTGACATTGCATATATTAACTTTTCCTCACACCTTGGTGTCACCTGAAAACTTAATAAGCTTGCCTTTTGCAAATTCATTCATTCAAGTCATTGATAAAATGACACATCTCAACATAAAGTCTTCTGATTTTATGAAAAGTCACAAGTTATATCTCCCTCATTATCATCAATTTAGTTAATTATATTTTTAGTAAATAAACATAATTAACTATAAATCCACCTAATTGTTCTAAATATAGCATTCAAATATATTCCTTTTTCAGTAGTAAAGGCGTAATATTTTTTAACTTGAAGAGACCTTGAATATCAGCTAGGCAAATCAGTATCAGAGAAGACAATAAAATGTCTTGAAATTCTTCATTAAAATCTTTTGATATGGTGGCTTAAGTAGAGGTATTTTGCCATTATTTGTTCTTCTCGTAAGCTGGTTAATTATGTTCCTCTTTTCTTAAGTATTCCTAAACCATCAGTTTGGGGATCCATTACCTAAGTATGCCTACTCAAAGATTAATAAATGCCCTTATGCCCTGGCCAGTTTGGCTCAGTGGTTACAGTGTCAGCCTGAGGACTGAAGGGTCTTAGGTTCCATTCTGGTCAAGGGCATGTACCTTGGTTGCAGGCTTGACCCCTTGGGGTGCATGCAGGAGGCAACCAATCGATGTGTTTCTGATCAATGTTTCTCTCTGTGTGTGTCTCCTTTTCCCTCTACACTCTCTAAAAATCAATGGAAAAAAATTCTCTGGTGAGAATTAACAAAAATTAATTAATTAATAAGTATATAAATGCCCTTGTATACCATATCTAGAATTTTTCTTTGTTTCTTTTTTTTTTCTGAAAATCTATCTGCTCATAATTGTCAGTGGCAGTTCTTCCTATTCCATGTATAAATACTTCCATTTCAGCCAGTGTGCTTAAATAGATTCATAAAGATTTAGATTATCTTTCTAAATATTTTTCACTTTCTGTGCTTTAATTCAATGGGTGCTGGTTACTTGTTTGTATTTTAGTATTTTCAATTTGAAATCTATCATCCCTGGATTTTGCTTTTGTCATTGTCATCTGTGAAGATTTTACTCTGTGTGTTGGTATTATCCAATACAACTTTCTGCAATGATACAAATGTTCTCCATCTTTGTGGAATAGACCTTGAAATACAGCTAAAATTGGAGCCAATGCAACTGAGGATCTAAATTTTTATTTTTATTTAAATTTAAAATGTTGTGTATGCCTAGTGGCTAAGTTATTGAACAGTACAAATCTATACTTCTTATTCCAATTTTGAATGTAGCTCCAAATGCCATTAAGTTAGTTCTAGTAAATCTTTGTAGAAATGCAAAAGGACCTACTAAGCCAAAAGCCCAAGTGCTAGACAGATCACATAAATGTGTATAATTATTGTATATAATTATAGTACCTATTCCATCAAAAGGGGCCAATTGATTCAGCCAATTGTAACTATGCTAACTAAAGCAGAATTGCCAGACCATATTTATCAGGAGAAGTGCAAATCCAAAATTGTAAATAAAATTTCCCAGCTTTTAAGTGTTGACAACATATTCAATTATTTATAAAATATTACACATGTCTAATAAGACATGCCTAGAAGTTGCCTATTTGTGATAAATTGCCTGAGAGATCTTTACAATATCTTCAAAGGTGCAATGCATGTGTGCCCATCCTGATCATGGGCCCTGCTTTAGATTGTTATACAGTTAACTAGAGGCCCGGTGCACGAAATTCGTGCACGGGGGTGCAAACGGGGGGGGTGTCCCTCAGCCCTGTCTTGGCCTGCAAAGACGCCAGCATCCCTCACCCCGGCCTCTAGCCAGAGGTTCCACCCCTCCTTCTGCACAGCCTCTGGGAAGATGCTTGTCCTGGAGCCTCCTCAGGGCCCTGTCCCATGACGCCCTGCAGTTCGGGTACTCGGAGGCTTGGGCTTTCAGGTCTGGCTTCCTCATCTGGCATGTTGAGCATCAGCTGCCATGGGAGCCTTGCCTTAGGAGTCACCCCCTTGGACCATACTACTTGTGAGTGTGTGTGTGTGGGGGGGGGGGTGGCCTCGGTGGCAGTGATTCGATGTCTGTAGCATGCCCGCTGACACCCACCACCACAGCGCCACACTGGTCCCGTCTGGACTGCTTGCAGGGGGCTTCCAGTCTGCGACTGGGGCTGATGGGCTGTGACTGGGGGCTGCAGGTGGAGGACCCCGGCACCCATAGGGCTGTCAGCATCAGGAACTGGAAAGATCCATTTTTCTGGTTCCTCCCCTGCCACGCGGATGCTGAGCTCTGGGCCCCAAAGGCCTGTTCACTCCCGCCACACGGCCGGCCGGGGCGGGGGCGCATGTGCGCGGCGCCGGGGGGCCCTGTAAGTCCTGCCGCACGGCCGGCCGGGGCGGGGGCGTGTGCGCACGGCCCCAGAGGCCCGTTTACTCCCGCCGCACAGCCCGCTGGGCCGCAGCACAGCCATGGCGCAGACGCTGAGCTCGCGCCGCTGCTGGCGACGCGAGCTCAGCGTCCTGCCGGCCCCATTTGGTCCCTGCTCAGCAGCATGGTGGCTGATCGCGAGTCCCCGCCCCCCGCTCCTCTCACTGGCCCAATTGGCTACCTCGGCCACCCCAAGTCCCGCCCCCCTGTGCCTCCCGGCCCAATCGTGGGCATAGTGGAGGTACGGTCAATTTGCATGTTACTCTATTATTAGGTAGGATAATGGGATTAGCTAATCTAAGATTCTCCATAGCCTCACCCTTTCATTTCAAAGTACTCCCACTTTATAATTTAACAATGGTTTCTAATTAATATCTCATAAATACTATTTAAAATATTTAATATGTGAAAATTCATAAAAGCCCTTGATTCTGATAAATTTTCCCAAGATTTACTGACGTTGGAGTGTTAGCAACCATGAAAGTTTGAAACTTGCTATCCCTTCATCTCTAGGTTCTAGTGCCACCTCAGAACTCAATTTCAGCAGTTTACTCGCAAAAACAACAACAACAACAACAACAACAACACATATAGAGGAGTTATTTTCCTACAATGCACATGCAGAGATATCTGGGGATTTATTTTAGGTATCTCTTGGGGAAATTATCAGTAAACAAAATTAAATAAAAAGAGAAAGAGTTATAAACTAAAGGCGTGTATGGCTTCACCTGCTTAATTGCTATCTGCTTAATAACCTGCCTCATGCATGAGCTCTCTCAAGCATAATCCCTTAATTACTTAGCAAGCAATCATTTATCAAAACAACTTTGTTCACAGCATTGCACCAGGCACTGAGGAGGAGTGTTGGGAAATATAAATGCAGCCCCTGACCTCTAGGAGCTTAAGATGTTGAGAGAGAGTCCCACATGAAAGCATTGAGGAGCATATCAGCAAGAGCAAAAGGAGGTGGTACACAGACTACTGGCTAAGAGGTTTTGTATCATATTTAACAAAATTAATGGGATTTTCTTTTAATTATAAGCAGAGTGTTTGGGAAAATTGTTCCCACCAGACACTGATATCATTGCACAGTAGGAATACTTCAAGTATAAAACATGATTACATTTAGTAAAACTTTTATATACCCTTAGATCAATTTCTAAGTTAAAGCAAAGTTGTTAGAGTTGTAACATGTGCTGAGTATTCTAAACTAAGTTTATATTGAGTCTCTAAATTTATTTGCTCACAATAAAATAGAGAAATTTAAGTAAAACACTTTTTAAATCTTCCCTATAAATATGGGAGAAAAAAGTGAATTCTCTGCTTAAAATCTTTTCATACATATATCCTCTCTTTGATAAAATGCCCATTTTGATTTGCAATTTATTTGTTTTTGTTCAAGACAACTTCACTGAGCCTGTTTTCTCATCCTATAAAAAGGAAACAAAAGAAAAAAGTAATCTCTAATGCACTATCCTAAGTTGGTACTTAAATTCTCCTCAGAATAAATCTGTGTATGAGTGTCATGGGAGAAGGTGTCTTTATGCTGGAATGATGAAGGAACCAGACTATCACTTGAAATATCTCTAGCTTTAGTTTCTCAGTGGTTAAATCTAATGGCAGGAACAAAGATCAAAACATAGAAAGCTCTGCAAATGCTAGTAACACCTACACTTAATTCAAATTGCTCACTTATTCCAAATAATCTACGGAAGTGTATGGAAGTTTATGGAACTTAACAAGGGGTGCAGCCACATTGCAGTCTACTTAACAATTAACTTAAAATAGGACAACATTTCACCAGGGTATAAGAATACCCAATAAAGCTCCGTTTTCTTCCTCTCTGAACCATTATGTCTTCTTGTTTATTGAGAAAGACCAAGTCTCAAGTTCAAGAAACAGAATAATGATATAGCTTTGGTGACTGAATCATTACTTTCAAGATAAACTCCAATATGTTTAATTTTAAAAATATCTGCCTTTGTCAAATTTCCTGAAAATCACCAATTCCTTCACCTCCTAGATTAAAAGTTTACTTCTACTTATGTCTCTACCATAAAATGCAAGGGACTTCTCTGAATAAGTAATTTGAGCTTTTATACAAGGAGGCCATTTCTTATGTCTGTGGTATTTTGCTTGATTTGTTATTTTAATATAGCTTAAATATAATTTTATTAAGTAAATTGAGGGTACAGTCAATGTTTATTATAGCACTGCACTTTAATCAGATAGACTGACCCTGTAGAAACTATTAAAATACCAACATTATTAATAACACCCTAGATTAATTCAGGCCTTATTCTTTATAACCACACTTTCTTGGAAAAATGAATGACTAGATAGCATTGCAATGTGTTAAAAGATTTTATGATAAAACTAGAGGCCCAGTGCATGAAATTCGTGCACGAGGTGGGGGGTGTCCCTCAGCCCAGCCTGCACCCTCTCCAATCTGGGACCTCACGAGGGATGTCTGACTGCCCGTTTATGCCCGATCCCGGTAGGATTGGGCCTAAATGGGCAGTCGGACATCCCTCTCACAATCCAGGACTGCTGGCTCCCAACTGCTCACCTGCCAGCTTTCCTGATTGCCCCTAACCACTTCTGCCTGCAAGCCTGATCACCCCCTAACCACTTTCCTGCCAGCCTGTTTGCCCCTAACTGTCCTCCCGTGCAGACCTGGTCACCCCTAACTGCCCTCCCCTGCAGGCCTGGTCCCCCTCAACTGCTCTCCCCTGAAGGCCTGGGTGCCCCCCAAGTGCCCTTCACTGCAGGCCCGGTCACCCCCAACTTCCCTCCTCTGCCAGCCTGGTCACCGCTAACTGCCCTCCCCTGCAGGCTTGATCTCCCCCAACTGCCCTCCCTTGCAGGCCTGGTTCCTCCCAACTTCCCTCCCCTGCTGGCCATCTTGTGGTGGCCATCTTGTGTCCACATGGGGGCAGCCATCTTGTGTGTTGGAGTGATGGTCAATCTGCATATTACTCTTTTACTAGATAGGATAGAGGCCTGGTGCACAGGTGGGGGCCAGCTGGTTTGCCCTGAAGGGTGTCCTGGATCAGAGTGGGGGTTCCCTTGGGGTGTGGAGTGGCCTGGGCTAGGGGCCTGTGGTGGTTTGCAGGCCAGCCACGCCCCCTGGCAACCCAAGAGGAAGCCCTGGTATCTGGGATTTATTTATCTTCTACAATTGAAACTTTGTAGCCTGGAGCAGAGCCAAGCCTTCTGCTCGCTCTGTGGTGGCAGCCATTTCTTTTGGGATTTATTTATCTTCTATAATTGAAACTTTGTAGCCTGGAGTGGAGGCCTAGGCCGGCCAGGGCTGCAGAAGCTTGGCTTCCTCCATCGTTGGGGGCAACCCTAGTCTCCTGCTTTCTCCAGCTCCGTGGCTGCTGCCATTTTTGTTGAAATTTATTTATCTTCTATCATTGAAACTTTGTACAATTGAGTGGAGGCCTAGGCCAGCAAGGGCAGGTGGAAAGCTTGGCTTCCTCCAATGCCGGGGAAACCCTAGCTTCCCTCCTGTTCTCTGTGGCCACAGCCATCTTGGTTGGGTTTATTTGCATATTCACTCCTGATTGGCTGGTGGGCGTGGCTGGTGGACATGGCTTGTGTGTAGCAGAGGTACGGTCAATTTGCATATTACTCTTTTATTAGATAGGATGATAACAATTTTATAGTTTCAGCTCTTTTATTTATGAGTCTTTAAGATCTTTATCTAATATCACCTTTAACTTAGGTTGGAAGGCACACCATAAAGGCCATCTACCAGTTCCACTAAAAAAATTCAAAGTCCCCCTACCTCTTTTACCCACAAACCTCTTCTAAGCATGTCCTTTCATGTACATGATCTCAGGACTCCACTAAGGAGATTTGACTCATGGGGTTTTTTAATGGGATTTGGATATCAAAACAGAATTTTGTTACTTAAATTTTTACTTTCAAGACAAATCCCTGAACAGTCAATAACAAATAAATACTAGTGGTGATTCTCTTGAAATCGCTCCAAAGTTTTCCTAACATTAGAGTTACACCAAAAATGCATTATATTTTGTGAAACTTTCACCTAATTTGATGCTCTTTCGCTGAATTTGGAGTATAAGGCACACCAAGTTGTAATCAGATAATACAATGAGCAAATTTGGATATATATAAAAAAAGAGAAGCCAGTAAGTAGAATTTCTGAAACAATAAAAGGGTAAGACAAACCGTAAATAAGCAGAAGTCTTAAATAAAATGTATTATGAGAAAGGAAAAGAAATTAAGTGAGAAATTAATCAATTTGCAAGGACAAGAAGTTAAAACTGAAAATAACTTAAGTCATCAGAAAGGTGGAAGATTAAAATAGTGAAAATGTTCTTTTCTGAGGTAGTTCCCTGATATACTTTGCATTTTATTTCTCAAAAAAACATAACTATAAAATTTGTTTTAAATTGTATGCCAACATTTCATATGGTCTCTTAAAATAGTTTAATTTTTTAGTTCTGTGTCCATCATATAAACATTTTCAATCACCTAAACTAACCTGAGTGGTTCTTTGCCCTGACCTGCCTTTCTTAAATTTTCTATTTCCATACATTTTAATAATTTTGGGGAACCACAAGATTGCTATTTTTGTGAAGCAACTTTGTAATTTTGTTTCATCTACACATTTAACATTACAAATGTGAGGGCTAATTGTAAGTTTAGTTGTAACATCACTGATAAATCTCTGAAGTAATGCATATATATCAAAGTGGATTTTCCTTAATATTATTCCAAATGATTTTCTTCTCACCATGGGATGCTTGATCTATTGACCAAACTAAGCCATGGTAATTGTATATTCAACAGTAATCTCTGACCAAATAACTGAATTTGTTTTTGACAAACCATATTGGCACATAAACTGATACATAATAAAGGACAATATGAAAATCATTATTTCTTTCTAGATTAACATTTTGCTCATTGATTTTTCTAATGACTAAAACTTCCAACATTTTTGCCTGGCCAGCATGGCTCAGTGTTTGAGCCTTGATCTATGAATCAGGAGGTCATGGATATTCATTCCTTATCAGAGCACAGGCTCAATTCCCAGTGGGGGAATGCAGGAGGCAGCAGATCAATTATTCTCTCTCATCATTGATGCTTCTATTTCTCTCTCCCTCTCTCTTCCACTCTGAAATAAAAAAAAATAGATAAAAATAAAAAAAGCTTCTAACATTTTCAGTAAACAGTGTACATAAAAGAAATTTAAGCCAGCTTTCCCTAGTTTATAATAAATTTACTTTGCTAGCATTCATATGATTTAGAAAATAAACATTCATCCACTCACTTTCATATTTATTTATTCTTTCAACATTTAAAAAATCTTACTATATACCAAGTGCTGGAACACACAAAAAATGGTTTGCCCTTTACTTTCTTTTTTCCAATGGTAGTCTTTTGTGTTTTATTAATGCTAAGGCAACAATACAAAATGTTTTTTAAAATTTAAGTATTTTTGCTTTCCCAGAAAGGTAGAATAGAATTATCACAGTAAGTGTCCACCTAATTCATAATCTAAATTTTGGAAGAAGAGAGGAAGAAAAGGAAATGTAATAGTTGGACCCATCTAATCTTTTGGTCTGCAAATTTTAGACTTAACTCCATGTCTCTTGCTTCCAGCTACCTCTAGAAATCTAAAATTTGGGAAAATAGAAATATATTAGATAGGAAATAGGATGTAGGTCTGACAGGTAGATGATAAAAGGGATATTTTTTCTGAAGTTGTGTTTATACATTTAAATAACAGAAATTAGGATATAAACTTTAAAAAGGAAGCTTAATTATCTCTTCCCTTTGTCTCTCTTCTCATTTCAAGTTCTGTCTCACTGTTTCAATGTACTGTTTCAACACCCTAGCAATCAAAGCAATGCAAATAAAAACACACAGAAATCCCATTTTCAGCCAATAAAATGGGCATCTACACTAATAAAAGAGAAAGATGCAAATTGGCCATACCTTTGTGACGCCCACCAGCCAATCAGGAATGAGTTTGCAAATTAACCCAACAAAGCTGGAGGGTTAATTTGCATACACAGGCACCGAGCGGCTGGGGGCGGGACGGAATGCTTGCATTGTCACCATGGCAACAACACAGGTGTCTTGCACCACCCCAGCTGCTCTGGGCCTCTGGGCAGCGTGGGAAGGTGGAAAGGTGGCTCCGGCCAGAGCAAAGGCAGTGCAAGCAGCCAGGGGAAGGAAGGCCCATTCTTGTACGAATCTTCGTGCATCAGGCCTCTAGTTGGTCAATAACATGTGACATTACCATGAAGGGGCTGGCATTCTGATACATTGTGATTGGGTAGAAAATAACATTTCTCCTTTATGAGAAGTCTTAAAATATATATTCTTTTGTTCAACAATTCTATTTCTAGGAATGTTCCTTGTTATTTGACTTTTTAATAAAACATATAGATTCTAGTGCCTAAAATAAGTAAATAATGGCTGCAAATTTTGCTTGTATTTTTGAAGTGTGAGTTTTGTGGATAAAGAGCTTTAGCTGGTGAACATGCTTTGGTATAATGAAATTTGTTTTCTGTAGTAGTAATTGCATGCAGTAGCTTAGTAGTCCTAGAGATTCTACGTAGCATTCATCTCTGTAATGATGGTTAGAATTTCAAAAAGGAATTCCACTCATCCTACCACTAAGAGGCATAAGACAAGGAATCAAAATACTCTATGCTCGCTGGTAATGATAATAGCCATCCCTGGGCCAAAGAACTTCTGAATGTTTATAGCAGCCTCATTCACAAAAGAAAAACACCCTGAAATTTCCATCAGTATAAATTGAACAAGTAAATTGTGGTATATTGTGGCAAGAATGGAATGCAATACACAGATAAAAACAAACTACAGTGACATAAAAATGGACAATTCTCCCAATAATTAATTTGAAGATAAGAAGTCAGATATTCACACAAAAAAAATACATCCTATGTTATGTATATAAACATTTTTTAAATAGGCAAAACTAATCTATGGTGTTCAAATCAAGAGAGCAGTTAAGAGAGGGGAAGATAGTAAACCAATGACACAAAATTTCTACAGTTACACCAGAGAAATTCAGTCACAACATCCAATTCTCAAAAATCAAATAGATATATTAAACTTTTAAGCTATATTCTGGCATATGTATCTAGGGATTTAAACATACCCTGGAGGGTACACAAAAACTTTCTAAGTGACACACAGGCACATATACTCAATTTTCAGATCTTCAATGAATATACAATTCTACCAGAAAGTAACTGCAGCAGGAACATTATACAGGTTTCCTTTTGCCATCCATGTACTCAAATATGTATTCTTCTATTTTGGATGCAAAATAGTACTATGTATTTTCTCAAATATTTACTTATGCTCATAGAAAATAATGTATAGAATACTTATTGAATTCTGAAAAGCCATATTAACTTTTACTTGGATAGAGTTCTGAAAAAATTTTCATTCATACCAGGTATTTAGATGATTTAGACTATCCTCCTAGGAATATTTAGTAAGTGTATTCTAAAAATGGACTTACAGCAATCATTCCTGCATTTTTTATGTCTTGTATTTAGTGACCCATGAATTTTTCTTCTTGCAATTAATGTCTACTGAACTCTATTATTCTAGTGATAAGTAACATTAACCCAAAAATACTTGAACTAGTTGAAAAGAGTGTCATGAGGAATTTTACTTCCAATAATTTTATTTTTTGTGCTTAGTAACTACTATCAAAATTTGTTATATATATTATTCTGATCACATTCACCAACAATACTCAAAATTATAGTCAATCCAGAAGAAATTTTTCAAACTTGTATTCCCATGGTACAGAAAACAAAAAAGCTAAAATGTCAATAAAAAGCTAAATGTAGTCTTTTGGGAGACATAAGAAAAGGTGCTTAATAGAATACTTTCAAAACAAATATGTAAAATATATGTTTGTATAATACAATGAAATTCTGAAAAAGAAAGCAAAATTTTTGACTGGCTGTCAAATCAAGAATATACCTATATTCTTGATTTCACAGAAATACATATATTTCTGTCCCTGGATCCTGGCATAAAATCCTTGTAATTTCCTAAGCAATAAGAACACTAGGAGCATCTTTGCTCTACTATTTGGTCTTTGACCCAAGTTCTTGACACACGGTTCTAAATCCCTTGGCATTTTAAGAGTGTCTTTTATTATAATGAGATAATTGTCTGTGGGCTCCTGGATAAGACTTGTCACCAGAAAGACCAAGCCATATTAGAGCCTTGGAATTTTTAGCCCCAAACCCACTCTCTAGAGAGGAGCTAGAAATTGACGTAGTGGTCAATAATGCCTACTTGATGAAGTCTCCATAAAAATTCCAAGTATGTGGTTCAAAGAGCTCTGGGTTGTTGAACATATCTACATTCTGGGAAAGTGGAACATCATGACTCCATGTGGCCAGAAAATCCTATGCTTGGGACCTCACCCTATGTATCTCTTTATCTGGCTGATCATCTGCATCTATATTCTTTATCATATCCTTATCCTATATAATAAAGAGCTAATATGCTAATTAGACCAAACAGCAGAACGACCATCTGGACAACCTTCCAGATGAAGCAGGGGCTGCAAGGGCTGGCCAGGGGGCTATGAGGGGCTATGAGGACCGGCCGAGGCAGCCGGGCTGCGAGGGCTGAGCCCCTTGCATGAATTTTGTGCATCGGGCCTCTAGTTATATAAGAAACTGCTATGCATAACTGTTTCCTTGAGTTTTGTGAACTATTCTATCAAATAATCAAACCCAAGGGGAGATGTCATGAGAATCTCACATTTATAGCCAAGGTGCAAAGAAGTTACAGATAACCTGGGACCTACTACTTGCCATAAGCACCTAAAATGGGAGGTGGCCTCGGGGCACTGAGCTCTTAACCTGTGGGGTCTGCACTAATGCCAATTAGTGTCAGAACTGAATTGAATTGAACTGAACTGAATTGAATTGCAGGGCACCCAGCTCATGTCACAGAATTGTTTGGTATGGAAACCCCACACACTCACCTCTGCTGTGGGTGCCGTAGTAGTGAGAGAGTGTGGAGAAATGCATAGCAAGAAGGGTGGCTTTTTCTGACTCACTGACTAAGAACATGCTCATACACCTTAAAATTGATTTTGGTAGACATTAAATTACTAGAGTAATTAGATTCTACTGGATACATTTAAAGACCATGACAGTTTCATTTTAAATATTGATAATTACAATATGCCAGAAATTTAATTCTTTGCAAGTACTTAAACTTATGATAAAAATCAGATTTTGATTTAAGATGTACAAAGGGATAAAATTAAAGTTCTTTTAGAAAATTAGATGAGCAAAATTTATGAAAATAACTCCTCTGTCTGTGGCCTATCATTGAATTCGGGGGAAATTACCCAGATGGTGGACTCAGTGGTTGAGTGTTGACCCAAGAACAAAGAGGTCACCGTCCGATACTGGGTCAGGACATATGCCCAAGTTGCAGGCTCGATACCCATGTGAGGCATGCAGGAGGTAGCCATCAATGATGTTCCATTCTCATTGATGTTTCTATTTCTATCCCTCTCCCTTCATCTTTATCTAACAATCAATAAAAACATATTTTTTAAAAAAATTTCAGGGGAACAGAGGTTTTCCAGGAATGTTAATAAATATTAGTTTCCTTTACAAAATTTTAATATTTTCATCAGCTTATTTCTTATTATAAGACATAATAGAAATAGAATTTTTATACAAGCTGCAAAAATTTTATGACATAATTTTCATGAAAAGATCCTCTTGACATGAGCCTCTTCTTGTTGAATGCTAGAGATAGTTTCTTTACCCAAATAAACTCCCTTTGATAAGACTATCGGAGTTACCCAATCCATCTGTTTTCCTTTATGACTTCCTTGTTAGAAGCTCAGAACTAAATTTAGTCCTTATCACTTTAGTATAATAATGTCCCCTTTCTTTCACTTCATGACTTTGGATTTTCCAATTTTTGGGGGGTCTCATATTTTAACCTAATTTAAATACCTTAGAAAGGAATGGTTGCACTGCATAGTGGTAAAGAACACAAATTTTTTGTTACATGCCCCTATTCAAACCCCAGCTTTTCCACCTGGTATGATATGACTTTGGGCAAATGTAAGAAACCTGTATTTCAGTTTATTCTTTGATAAAATGGGAATAATAAGATTACCTATATACAGGTTATTATGAGAATAAAATCAACCATTCCATATAAAACACTTAGAACAGTGCCTGAAACACAGTGCTATTTAAGTGTTTGTTAATTATTCTATAAATAATAAACAGGGAGGACTTAAATCCCCACTGTGAGTTATGAAGATCACATACTATATTTCATCATTATGAACTGAATGTCAGCTATTTAAGCATTCTTTTACTCTGAAAATCCCATAACATAGAAGAGGCATAAACCTTATAATTAAAAAGTTTTTAATAAATGTTAAGTATATATCAATGTGACAGCATTCCAACTTGAATTAAAAGTAGAAGTCAGTACTAATTAATAGAAATCTCCATCTCTAGCCAATTACTATTTTTAATGTAAATGTTGTCAGTTGTTCTTAGCCTCATGAGTAATCCTGGGAGAAAGTGAAGAGAAACTTAGATATTCTTCTTATTGTGCTATTTTCTAGGTAAATTACAACTTTCCATGTGTAGGCTCATTCTACGTTTAACAAAAAATAGCATTTAAAATTAATAGGCAGAGAAATTTGGGACTGACTCTAAAGTCCCATATTTTTAGTTAAAACTCCAAACTTGAGAACAATAGATGATATGGCCTCCAATATCTGAAAGAATGATAATAAACTACCCATGCAAACTTGACGAAAATGGATCAAATCCAGTCAGGGAGTCATGAACCGCAAAGAAAATATTAGGGAAGACTTGAAATTTAAAAATAAAATGTTTGAAGGAAATTTCTAGAAAGAGAACTCAACTCTTCTCCTCTTCCTAGAAGAGGGGGTGTAAAGTCTTCTGTCCTCATTTAAAGCAAGTGATGGAGCCCGGCTGGTGTAACTCAGAGGTTGAGTGTCAACCCATGAACCAGGAGGTGATGGTTCAATTCCCAGTCAGGGCACATGCCCGGGATGCGGGCTCGATCCTCAGTGTGGGGCGTGCAGGACACGGCCGATCAGTGATTCTTTTTCATCATTGATGTTTCTATCTCTCCCTCTCTCTTCCTCTTTCTGAAATCAACCAAAACATAAAAATATTTAAAAAAATAAACCAAGTCATAAACACCCCAAAAGAACTACTTGTTAGGATTAGGGTGCTTATAAGAAAGAGAAAAGCACCTCATTCCCCAGAAAGAGGCTTGTTAGAGTCCATTTGTTCCCATCCTCTAGCTGGGATAAGGTGAGAGAGCTTACGAGGATACTGGACTTTAGGAGCAAACAACACAGAAAAGAGTCCGATAATCATACTGAAATGTCTAAATGCAGGAAGCTGTCTAGGACAGCCTGTCTGACAGGGTGAGAAAGGAGGAATCAGAAGTTAAGTAAACTCTCTCCCACTATTTGGTAAGACAGGATGCATGAGTTCCCAGTGGATCTTGTAGCAGACATAAGACACTTCAATGGACAAATAGAGAGTTTGGTCGGGGGAAGAGAGTGTGGCAATGCACCATCAGGGACACAGGAAGACATATAAAGACAGTGAGAGTCTCCCCAAATCCTAATCGCTTATTCCAGGTTTCAAATATCTGCCATAGTTATGATGATTAAAGACAGAAAATGTAAACCAATAGAAGACCACAGGCAGCAGCAGTGAGGTACCGACCATTTGTACTTCTTTCTTTATTCCCTCCCCACCTCCTGCCCCAACCCTAGGGAAGTGAGAAGATGGAGTTGGGAAAGGAAAAGTAGGTAAGGTGATGAAAGAATACACCATCCCTGCCACTCCATCTCACTGGCTCACGGGCTTTTTTTTTTTTAATTATACACAGGTCATGTCTATCTAATGAGCGGGGGAAAGCTTTTAAATGGATGTGGAATTGAAATTTTAATTATACTGAAAAATTTAATAACGAAATAAAATTATTCTTATAGTCAAAAAGAGAGTAGTCATGGAATCTGTTTACGATGCCATCTAAAGACAGGCATGGGATTTTTGATAGATTTTTCTTAAATGTTTGGTGAGAAGAAAAATAAAGAAATTTTCTGTTTGTACTTGCCTTGACTTCATTCTGACCAACTTACCACAAAGATAAGGTTATATAACTCATGTCTTCAAGACCAAAGATAATATATCTTCACTAAATAGTTTATAAGTTTATGATATGAAAAGTAATATAAAAGATGACTTCAATATATACCCTTTATAATATCAATACCCATGAATCTGAGGCATTTATTCATTAAAATTTGCCTAGCAATAAAACAAGCTACCCACACAATCTCCCATTAACAATTAAACATTCTGTAATAATTCCTCCACCCACCCTCCACCCAGTTTTGCAAAGTGAAAAAATTAGTCTTACATTAATATTCATATAAATTTCCATTGATTTAAAATCTTCTGCCATTAGATCTGCCAATCATATGAAAAATGATCTCTTCCGGATAAAAAATTAATCACTCTATCTAGATTCTCACGTTAATTAAGCTATAAAATGAGTTTCACTTTTAGGTCTTTGTTCCTTCCATTTTCTGAGGTTGTGTTCTCCATTTATATCAAGGTTGTTTATTTTCCAAATTACATTTTTCATAAAAAAATCTGTTGACACCAACGACCTGCCAGCCCAGCCAAACTTTTCTCCTCGTTGGTAACAGCATTTCTCTGTCTTTAAGACCCCAAATTCTAAAATCTCCTTCTCACCTCACTTATTCACTGCTACTAAATTCAGGCTTGGTTCTCATCACAAATTCTAGCTGTTTCCTGTTTTCTTGTCTCTAAGTTATTAGTTCATACCATCTTTTATCATTCCCTTTGCTTTTTAAACAATCTCTGGCATCAATGTCAAAAATATCGCTGTGCACTCACTTCTACTGAAGAATCTCTACTATCTCAAAGACTCCTTGCCAATCCCCAGGTCTCAATAACCCTGACAGTCTACCTTCTCTGTTATGTCTCTGGGACTGCTAAGTATTCGTGGGGAAAAAATGACATAATTATACTCATGAAGTTCACTACAGATTCAAGATCCCCTGTCTCAACTTGATGTTCTTTGTTGAATGGCATATGTTTATTTTATTCATCTGCTATTGGCACCAAAACAAATGTATAAGGATGGTTATACCAGACTTTGTCACAGGCCTAAGTCCTAAACTCTTTTATTGTTGTATTATAAGCATATGATGTCATATCCTACTTTTCCAAGAAATTCTGAATCGAATGTGAAATATATCTGCAAATTTATGGGACCTCTGTTCTTTCCTCCATTCTTTGTGGGAAAATACACTCTTCTGTCTGACCTAGTTTCCTATCTCCATCTGTAATTTTGGTTGCTTATATTCATACTTCTTACTTAGATCTAAGACTTGCTGTATTAGCTGTTTTATTTTCTTGTGCTTCTTTAGTTTCTTCTTCTTTGTTAGCATATTGATTCTCTTAAGATAAATGTTAGGTCTATGATTTCCTCAAGTTACTCTGTTGTCTTATTTTCATCATTTTGAAATCTTTACAAACTATTCTACCTTAAGAGCTTTAAATTCCCCTTCAAGTGTACCACACATTCTAGCATCTGGTTTCCAAACACACTAATGTAACTTAAGCTAGTTCTTCAAAATTCATCAATGAAACAATCTCTGCATCTCCTGGCTCCTCCCAGTTTTCCTTTTTTTTAAAATATATTTTATTGATTTTTTACAGAGAGGAAGAGAGAGGGATAGAGAGTTAGAAACATCGATCAGCTGCCTCTTGCACACCCCCTACTGGGGATATGCCCGCAACCAAGGTACATGCCCTTGACCGGAATCGAAACCGGGACCCTTGAGTCCGCAGGCCAACGCTCTATCCACTGAGCCAAACCGGATTCGGCTCCTCCCAGTTTTCTGGTCTGTATCTGTTTTGGGTTAAATTGTGTGCTTCCAAAATGGCATGTTGGAGTCCTAACATCCATTATGTAAAATTATTTGGAAATAAGTGTTTATAGAAGTAATCAAGTTTAAATGAGGGTGGACCTTAAACTAATATGGACTGGTTCCTTCTAAAAAAGAGCAAGTTGGACACAGAGAAAGACATGTTCAGAGAAAAGATGATGTGAAGACAGACATACAGGGAGAGGGCAGCCATGTGACTAGCCCAGTGGTCGGCAAACTCATTAGTCAGCAGAGCCAAATATCAACAGGACAACGATTGAAATTTCTTTAGAGAGCCAAATTTTTTAAACTTAAACTTCTTCTAACGCCACTTCTTCAAAATAGACTCGCCCAGGCCGTGGTATTTTGTGGAAGAGCCACACTCAAGGGGCCAAAGAGCCGCATGTGGCTTGCGAGCCACAGTTTGCCGACCGCGGGACTAGAGTGATGCATCTATAAGCCAAGGAATGCCAAGAATTGTTTCACAAGCTGGAAGGGGAAAGGAAGAATTCTTCCCTAGAGCCCTCAGAGAGAGTACGGCTCTGCCAAAGACTTCATTTCAGATTTCTAGCTTCCAAATCTGTAAAACAAAGTAAGTTTTTCTTGTTTTAAACCACCTGGTTTTTGGTACTCTGTTACAGCAGCCTTAGGAAACTGGCACAAGGCCTTTTTTTATCAGTCTATCCAGGGGTCCTCAAACTTTTTAAACAGGGGGCCAGTTCACTGTCCCTCAGACCGTTGGAGGGCCGGACTATAGTTTAAAAAAAACACTATGAACAAATTCCTATGCACACTGCACATCTTATTTTGAAGTAAAAAAAACGAAACGGCAAAAACACCCGCATGTGGCCTGCGGGCCGTAGTTTGAGGATGCCTGGCTATACTATGAACCATCCTGCTTTGTAGCTCTCTTCTATCATGGTTTCCAAAGTCATTATAACATCCTGACCCCCACCCTAACTCTCAGCTACACTCTTCATTCTCTTTTTCTTCACTCCTGAGATGTCTTTTCTGTCTTTATTTTTCTCCTCTCAAACTTCTCACTCTCAAACCCACTGCTTTCTAAAATTTAATCCACATTTGATTATCTAGGTCAAATTTATCTTATGCAGCCTTTCCTCAATATTCCAGCCAAAAAAAAAATCATTCTCTCCTTTATATCTATAAAGTACTTTATTTTTTGTCTCTATATTAGGATTAATATTTTATATTTCTTTCTGACAAAAGTTATATTTTTACTTATTCTAAGCCAGAGGTCAGCAAACTTTTTCTTAAAGAGACACATAGTAAACGTTTTTGGCTTTGCAAGCCATACAGTAGTTTAGCCAACTACTCAATTCCACTGTTGCACAAAAGGATTATAGACAATGCATAAATGGAGGCATGGTTGCATGCCAGAAAAACTTTATTTACAAAAATAGATAGATAGCTTCCCACAATTTACCAAACCCTACTAAAGTTATATTTTAGTCTTTTATTTATACCTTGCAAAATTTCTAGCATTTGTCTTTCATACTGCATATGATCAATAAATGTATCTTCAATAAAACTGACACAAATATTTTCAGGTACTTACTGCTTCCTTACCTGCATTTTAGCATCTAAATTTTTAAGAACAAGATGCATAAAAAAGTCCTGACTGAGTTAGTTGGGCATCTAAAGATTGCAGGACACATATGTAATACCTTGATCAATAAAGGAAAAAAAATTCTTATACCTAAAAAAAATAAAATAAAAAAGATTGCAGGTTGGATCCCGTTCAGGGCACATGCCCATGTTGTGGGCTTGATCTCCATCCATTAGGGGGCATGCAAGGGATAGTTGATTGACATTTCACTATCATATCTCTCTCTCTTTCTCTCTCTCTCTCTCTCTCTCTCTCTCTCTCTCTCTCTCTCTCTCTCTTTCTCTTTCTCTCTCTCTCTCTCTCTCCCTCTCCTCGTCCCTTCCTCTGTCTCTAAAATCAATAAAAAAAAATCCTTTAAAAATGTAAGACAAACTAGTTCATTTATTCTGGAAAGATTACTTAAAAGTCTTCAAATACAGGAAATACCATTTAAGGGATAAATGGTCCTCTCTTTAAAACATGTCAGTCTATAATAAAAAGAGCTTGTGTTTTTGGCTGGTATATAAGTTTCTTAAAATGTAAGTACAAGACAGCATTAGCTGATATTCAAGTGCCATAATTGTTCTAAAGAATAAATAAAAGCTGAGGGATACAATGTTCAGGAACATCATGATAGCGTGGATCATGTTTCAGTTATCTATTGTTTTATATTACTCTTACTTATTGTTGTATAACAAACCATCCTAAAACTTAGTGGCTTAAAATGATGGTTTATTCATTCTTTTAATTATATGTGTTGACTGGGCAATTCCTCTGCTGGTTTCACCTGAGCTCACAGATGAGGCTGCTTTCAGATGGAGGATTGGTTGACCAAGAAGGACCGAGAAGTTTTCGCTGGCTGTTTCCTGGAGCACCTTGATTCTTCTCCACATGGCCCTGATACTCTGGTAGAACAGACTGGCTTCTTCACAGCATGCTGTTCCCAGGGTTCCCAGAGGGCAAGGGTGGAAATTGGAAAGCCTCTTTAGTCACAGGTTTCAGAATTCACACAAGATCACTTCTGTTACATCCTACTGGTGAAGGCACTCATAAGGCCAGCCCTGACTCCTAAGATAAAGAAATGAATTCTGCCAAAACGGGTTTGGCTCAGTGGATAGAGAGCATCAGCCTGTGGACTGAAGGGTCCCAGGTTCGATTCCGGTCAAGGGCATGTACCTTGGTTGCGGGCACATCCCCAGTAGGAGGTGTGCAGGAGGCAGCTGATTGATGTTTCTCTCTCATCGATGTTTCTAACTCTCTATCTCTCTTCCTTTTTCTCTGTAAAAAATCAATAAAATATATTTTTTTAAAAAAAAGAAATAAATTCCACCTCCTGGAGGAAGACGGGCTGGTCATATTTCAAAGGAAGGAATGTGGATGCACAGAGGTGTGATTCATTAAAGCCAATATTGTATTGCTCCTCAACATGGCCCTTAAAAGGATGTGAATTTGATAGACATTGGGAGATTGCAAGGAGGAATAATGAGACAAAAGACAGGAAAATCAGAAAAAAATAAAAGAAGAGAAGTTGGCAAATACCAAATTAAGGATTTTAAAATTTATTCTTTTACAATGAGAAATGAATATTTGAGCAGAGAAGTTCCCTTCCCTCACAAATAATTCACATTATAAAAAAGAGGTCAGACATAATTTCAGTGTGTTGTTTTTCTTTTTCTTAGGGGTGGTGGGATGAGGGGCAAGATAATGATGTGTGGCTTTACTAAGAAAAGAATGGGCTTACATCGTAGCATAAAGTTAGGGCTTTTTAGCTGAGAGAATTTCCTGAGGAGTATACAAACCTTAAAGTTACTTAAAGATGTTGAAATTAATCAGAACAAGATCTTTTCATCCATTTGAGATACCTTCATTTCATCCCAAAACACCACAGAGTGAATCTGGCATTTGGGAAAAAGGTCTTTGTAACTTTCAAGATCTTCCTCTTGCGAGATTTTCAGATATTCCTCATCATGCTCTAACTTTCTATTGATTTCATTCTTCATCTGGAAGCTGATAGACAAGCAAATAAACACTCTGTCCTTCACTTTTCATTTTGAGCCACAATTCTCAGGATATGCTTAATTTGATCTATCTGACTTTGTTACTAGAAAACTCATAGGCAATGATACCTTATTTATGTGACTCATAAATAATAAATTGTATTGGAGAATGTAGCATAAACATGAGGAATTCCTACCTCAAATAATATCTACAGTCAACCACTTGGCCCACTCTTTTTAAGCTCTGATTTACACAGAAGCAGTTTGGTCAATTAAATTGGCTACTACAGGGAAAATTCCAAAATTGGATAATTTAGTGGCTGCTGTTGAAAAAGGCCTTACTGTTTGCACCACACACAAGTGTCGTGCTTTGAGATAAGAATGAACCTGATATATTTCAATCTTATTGAGAATACATGTCTAAAATTCAGATATCCTTTTTGAATGGTCATGCCAGATTATGTACATAAGCTCCTGTAGGTCGCCCCAGGCTCTCTAAACAGGGTTTTGAACAGTAAACAGCACCAATAGTAAAAGGATTTGTTGACATTCCTTGCTGGTTGCCACAGGGGTAAAACCAAATTGAAATCCTCAATATATAAAAGACCAGGAATATTAACACTCAAACTGCTCAGTTTGAATTCAAGGCATGCCGATTCTATAACCTTCCATGTGTTCTCAATATATCTGATTCCTAATGCACTTAGCAACACAAACTATGTGTATACACAGGGATTGCAAAATTAGCACTGCAGTCATGAAATAAAGCTGTGACTTCCTATTGATTCAGAATGTACCTATATTTTATATTTTAGTCTTCATGTAGATTTGAAATGAAGCTTGTTTACAAAGATTATGAATGCTTTGTAGGGGGTATACGTGTCTATATGCATACATTTTATATACTAGTATATGATGTAGCAGTATTAACCAGGAAAATATATCCCTTCCTCTTTTTATTTTATTTAACCTACCAAAAATGTACAAAGGTACAACATTTACCCTAGTTTATTACAGGTAAAACAACCAAAGCTCATATTAGTCTTCTCTTTTTTATAAGGAAACTAATAAAGTTGGTTATTATCTTGCTTCTTAGATAATTCAGTGCTGAAAAGTGAAAACATGGTATTCAAACAATGCTGAAATTCAGGACGGAATAGTGAGAGAAAAATAAAGGTCAAGAAACTATGTGATCTAATATCCACTAGGCATTAAATAATAAAATAAGAAAAAACTTAAATTTACCCAGCTTCTTAGGCAAAATACAGTGTGATATGTAAATTATATAAGGCATTAATTTTACTTCAGCTAAACAGATGTCATTAATCACACATTTTTAATTCCATTAAACTTGTGTCTAAATCAATCTTTTCCTAAACATTTCAATATCTTGAATGTCATAGAAAGTCAAGTGACAGATTGCTTTGTTTCATTCAAAAGAGTCAATCTATGAAGCCACACATGAGGGTTTAGAATTGTGCTGGTTTATGATGTACAAACTTTTATTTATAAGCACTTTCTGGAGTCACATGACTTTTATGTGCCACACAAAGCTGCAAAGATAAGCTAATTTAAGGACCTTTATCAGGACATTCTCTAAGAGAGTTTAAAATCACCATGGCAACAAGTTACCAGCCCTTAACAACCTCAAAAATGAATATTTACTCAACCCACTAGACACCCACCATGCCTTCACTGTCAGTAGAGCCAATAGTTTCTATTTGCTGTTACATCACACTTGCTGCTATTTGTTCAATTTCTCACATATCTGTGCTCTCCCCATCATCCAAAGTTCCTCTTTTCCTTGCCAAACACTTCAGCAGCTCTACTTTTGTTCTCAGTTCTAGTTTTTGTACTGCATTACTCCATGGATTATGACTCCTCTCTCTATATCTTTGAGGCATACATGCTTAGTTCATTAAAATAATTGTAATAGTTGCTACTTGTTCAATGTTCATACTGCGTTGTACACTGTACTAATTTTTTTCTAGATGTCATGGTGTTACATTTTCATAATAAATATGTGAACCCAATAGTAGCCTGACTATATCAAATCCTGGCCGTGCCACTTATTAGCTATACACCTGGGATAAGGCATTCAACCTCTCTGTGTTTCATATCTGCCATCTGAAAATGAGTAACATACCTACTCAATGAAGTGATCATGAGAATTAAATGAGTTAATACATGTAAAGCACATCATAATAGTTGGCATATACTGACAACATGGTATTACCTCCAATATATATGAGGAAATGGGTTGGGAGACATTAGGTAATTTGCCAAGATCATATCACTAGAAAGGTGTGGAGATGAGATTCAAATGCTGATCTCTATATTTCTAAATCTTGGTGTCTCCTAAACTGTCTTGCCTTTCTCCCTGGGGCAAGTGTTCTATTGCAAACACCTTTTTAATGGTAATATATAGTTCATAAAGCTCTTTGACATAGTTTATCTCATTTGATTTTCACAACTCCTAGAGATAATACAAGCCCTACATATTTTACTTTTTCATTTTTAGGTAAAGAAACTGAGGCTTAGAGGATTATATGATTTAAACCTGGTCTCACAGAGAGAAAGCAATTACTCCAGGCTTAGGATTCAGCATTTCTGATTCCTCGGCTAAAATTCTATGTTAAAACATTTAAGAAACAAATATGAATCAATGAGTAAATTAGCTAATTTCATTAACCTACTTTTGTCGCTATTCCTTCATCTGTATAATAGGAATTACAAACCTACTTTGTAAGGTTGTTGTGATAATTAAGTTAATCTTTTAATCTGTGTAAAGCTCTCAGCAGGGTGCCTGGCACATAGTAAGAATTAATTAATTTATTAATTTATTAATTAATTGTAGGTACCAGGCAAAGGAATGAAACAAGAGAAGTTGATAATTTTAAAAAAGTAAGATCTTGTACAATTCTCAACAGATTTAATGTCTAGTGATGAAATAAGTTTAATTGCTTTACCTTTCACAGTCTGTTCTTCAATTCATTTGAAATTTAAGTTGCATGTGCAATGAGGTAGGGATAAAGATTTACTTCTTCCCATATTCCAAATAATGACTTTTTTCATAATTCTCCTAATGTCTTTTTGATATCAATAAGACTGTAGATATGTCTTTTTTCTTAGTTTATGATTTTTCTCTTTCTCTTGATCATTCTTACTAAAGTTAATCTTTTTATCAATTTTTTTTTTACTTTTGAATGTTTATTTTCTATTTAATTGATTTATATAGTCATCTTTGTATTTTTTATTTTCTTCTACATTCCTTATTTTTGCATTGCTTTTTGTTGTTGTTTCTTTCCTTTTGGTTACTAAGGCAGAAATGTATATCACAGATTGTTTAACATTTATCCTTTTCTGATATATGCAATTAAGGCTACATATTTCTATTTAGCACTGCTTTTAATTCAATCTACACATTACCAATGAGTTTAAAATATTTTTTAAAATTCTGTCTTGATATTTTTGACCCATGGATTTTTCTGAATTATATCCCAAGCAATTGAATATTCTCTATCAATTCTGTATTAATTTATAGCATAATTCCATTAGATATGAGAAGAGTCATTAAATCCTATCTAATAAAAGAGTAATATGCAAATTGACCATCACTTCAACACACAAGATGGCCACCACCATGTGGACACAAGATGGCCGGCAGGGGAGGGCAGTTGGGAGGGACCAGGCCTGCAAGGGAGGGCAGTTGGGGACGACCAAGCCTGCAGGGTAGGACAGTTGTGGGGGACCCAGGCCTGCAGGGGAGGGCAGTTGGGGGTGACCAGGCCCGCAGGGGAGGGCATTAGGGGTGACCAGGCTGGCAGGGGAGGGCAGTTAGGGGTGACCAGTCTGGCAAGGGAGGGCAGTTAGGGGTGACCAGGCCTTCAGGGGAGGGCAGTTATGGGTAATCAGGCTGGCAGGGGAGTGGTTAGGGAGTGATCAGGCTGGCAGGCAGAAGCGGTTAGGGGCAATGAGGCAGGCAGGCAGGCGAGTGGTTGGGAGCCAACAGTCCTGGATTGGGCCTAAACGGGCAGTCGGACATCCCTTGAGGGGTTCCAGATTAGAGAGCATGCAGGCTGGGCTGAGGGACACCCCTCCCCCTCCGTGCATGAATTTCGTGCACTGGGCCTCTAGTAATATATAACTTTGAAGGTTCCTTATTGACATGGAATATGGTCAATTTTGCTAAATATCCCATGGGTATTTGAAGAAAATGTAAATTATTTTATTGTTGAATGCAATATTCTATCATTGTCAATTGCATATAACATGTTTTCCTTCTTGTGGACTTCAGATATTACACATCCTTACTGGTTTGTTTGTTTTTTGTCTGTATTTTATATCATCTTTTGAAAAAGTTGAGTTAATGTTTCCCATAATGATTGTGCATTTGTTTATTTTTTCTTTAATTTCTATAAATTTGTTTTATATATTTTAAAGCTATATTATTGGATACATACATATTTATAACTGAGTTTCTTATTGTTGAGGTTGTAATACTGCATTGGGATAATGCCTTAATCATTATAAAATTTCCCTTTTCCTCTATTAATAATTCTTTCTTTAAAGTCTGCTGTGACAGCCTTCTAGTCTCATTTGCCTTCTTTGGTTTAGTATACAAAATGCCTAGCTTTTTCTTCCCTTTGCTTTCATTGTTTTTTTGTGTGTGTGTCCTAACATTGATAAAAGAATCTTATAAACAGTGTATACTTATGTTTAGTGTTTTCCATCTAATGTTAAAATCTTCCTATTTAATCTATTTATTTTTTATTATGGTTTCTGATAATAGAGTTTTATCTACTATGTAATTATGCTTTTCTATTCAACCTATCTGTTTTGTTTTTGCTTCCATTATAACCCTATTTGCATATAATCAAATATTTTAAGTTTTATTTTAGTGTAATTGATATATAACAAACTGCATACAATTGAAGTATGCAATTTGGTGTTACCATGTATGCATCTACCTATGAAACCTACTCTACAATAAGATAATGAACTTAGCCATCAACCTCAAATATATCTATGTGCCTTTTAATAATTCATTATCCTGCCCCTTCTTGCCTCTTTCCCTCCTCTAGCCATAGACAACCACTGATATGCTTCCTTTTACGTTAATTTGCATTTCCTAGAATTTTATATAGATGGAATGACACAGTATATATTACCTTTTTTTTTTGCTTCTTTCCCTCAACATAATTATTAGCGTGTTCCTTTTCATTAATGAGTAGTATTCCACTGTATACCATACCATAGCTTGTTTACTCATCATTTGGTGCGAGATATACAGATTTTTTTTCCAATTTTGGTATTAGAAATCCTATATAATAAAGAGGTAATATGCAAATTAACCCTCATGCCCTCACAAGATGGCTGCCTATGACCAGGCCGGCAGGGGGGTTAGTGAGGGATGACCAAACAACAGAAAAACAGGCTGCATGGGGCAACCAGGCCAGCAGGGGGGGCAGTAAAGACCAGATTGGAGAGGGGGGGGCAGTTAGGGGCAAACAGGATGGCAGGGGGGCAGTTGGAGGCAATTAGGCTGGTGGGGAGGCAGTGAGGGGCAAGTAGGCCAGTGGGGGGGTAGTTGGGGGTGACCAGGCCAGTGGGGAGGGCAGTAAGTGGTGACCAGGCCAGCAGAGGAGGCAGTTAGGAGCAACCAAGCCGGCAGGGAGGGGGCAGTTGGGGGTGACCTGGCTGGCAGAGGGGGGGCAGTGAGGGGTGACTGGGCCGGCGGGGGGGGGGGCAGTTAGGGGTGACCAGGCCAGCATGCAGAGGCAGTGAGAGATAATCAGGCTGGGGGTGGGCAGTTAGGGGCGACCAGGCAGACAGGCAGGTGAGCGATTAGGAGCCAGCAGTCCAGGATTGTGAGAGGAAGGTCCAACTGCCAGGGATCGGGCCTTAACTGGCAGTCAGACATCCCCCGAGGGGTCCTGGATTGAAGAGGGTGCAGGCTGGGCTGAGGGAACCCCCCCCCCACCCCTGTGTATGAATTTTATGCACCGGGTCTCTAGTAAAACTATAAAACTTGTGTGCAAGTACTTCTTGTCTCTTGAGTAAATACCTAGGGGTATAAGGTCTGCACCATATGATAGTGTATTTTAACATTGAAAACATTTTAGAAACTACCAAACTGTTGTCCAAAGTGATTATCTCATTTTACATCCCTATCAGTGCTGTATGGGAGGTCTAATTCTTCCACATCTTGGCAGACTTTTTAATTTTAGCCATTTGAGCAGGTGCATAGTGATATCTCACTATAATTTTAATTTGTATTTCTCTATTGACCATTTGTTTGTATTTCTCTAGTGACCATTTTTCATTTGTTTGTCTCCATATATACAGCTTCTTTAGTGAAGTTTCTATTCAATTTTCTCTCATTTTCATTTGTTTGTTTTCTTATTATTGAGTTTTGAGAGTTTTGTATATATTATAGATACAAGTAATTTTAAAATGTTGTTTTAATATTTTCTCAGTCTCAGATTTGTTTTTTCATTATAAAGCACAGTATTTTTAAATATATATGTTTTTATTGATTTCAGAGAGAAAGGGAGAGGGAGAGAGAGATAGAAAAATCAATGATGAGAGAAAAATCATTGATCAGTTACTTCCAGCATGCCCCCTACTGGGGACCCAGCCTGCAACCTAAGCATGTGCCCTGACCAGGAATCAAACCCTGACCTCCTGGTTCATAGATCAATGCTCATGCTGGCCACTGAGCCATGCCGGCCAGGCAGGAGTCTTTTTTTATTTTTTTTATCCTCACCTGAGGATACCTTTATTAATTTGAAAGAGAGAAGAAGGAGAGAGAGAGAGAAAGAGACATCAATGTGAGACGTGAGAGAAACATCAATTGTTTTCTCCTGTACACGCCCTGACTGGAGATCAAACCCACAACATGGGTATGTGCCCTAAGCAGGAATGGACCCCACAACCTTTTGATGTATGGGACAACATTCCAACCAACTGAGGAGCCTGGCCAAGGCAGCAGAGTCTTTTGATAATGTACAATATATCTATTTTTTCTTTTATGTATTTTGCTTTTGGTATCATATCTAAATATATCTTTGCCAACCTCAAATTTATAAAAGTCTTTTCTTCTATTTTTTAAATATTAAAGTAAGTCATCCATTTTGAGTTAGTTTTGGCATATGTTTCAAAGTATGGATTGCAAGGTATGGACTGATGTTCTTTATCTTTTTATTTTGTTTGTTTTGTTTAGTTCCACATAGTTATCCAATTAACCTGGCACATTTGCTAAAAAGACCATTCTTCCTGTTTATACATATGTTGGAAAACAGTTATCCATGTATGTTTGACTATCTCTAGACTTTCTACTGTATTTCATTACTCTATATATCTATTCTTTCATATCTACTGTATGAGATGGATTTTCTACCTTAATAGGAAGTCTTAGAACCAGGTAAGTGAATCTTACAATTTTGTTTTTATTTTGAAAACTTTGTAGGCTATGCTAGTTTCTTTTGTGTTTCCATATAAATTTATATCAATTTGCCAATTTATAAAAATACTAGCTATGATTTTTATTGCAATTGCATAGAATCTATAGATTAATTGGTGGAGAATTATCATAACAATATTGAGTTTTCTACTGTATGAATGTAGTATTTCTCCCACTAATTTATATTTTCTCTAATTTCTGCCAAGAGATATTGTTTTAAAACCAAAAGTATATAAAGTATTAGCTTCCCAAATTTATGAAAAGTATTATTTTCCCATTTAACATTATATAATTATTTCATTCTTAATTATAAGAATGATTCCATGGCATTATCAGGTGGTACCCTGATGCAAAAAGATGTTATATAATTTGGGGGGATTTTATATGTTTAAATCTGATATTCATGTTCAGTTCCCAAGCCTTGTTATCTTTCTGCATTTCAGGGAACAGTGTAGGTAAAAGCAATCTCTAAAAATAATAAGCTTTTCCAATTTGGGAGAGTAATTAACTGAAATCAATAATTATTATTCTGTCAAGACACTAATATGTCACTAGATAAAACAATTTCCTCTTCAGTCTTCTATCCTATCCCCATTTAATAGCGGTAAAGGCAGATACCAAGCCCTCATCAAAAAGTTTTTAAAGTCAATAATTGGTAAGAGATATAAATCTTTCTGTTCTCCATTAATATCTCAGTTAAAAGGCCAGCATAATTAAGAAAATTATAAGTTCATCTTTGCCTCTTAGAAAAAATGTAAATATTAACATGGCTAATTGTGAAAAAATTATAAAGGCTGATGTGCACGAGTCAAATATGGGGTGAATTTTGGGAGCAGAAATAGTTTTTTTAAGTCATAACATCTTAGTTCCTCACCTAACCCTACTTTGAACAGGTTTTATGGATACTGAGTACATGAAAACCTCTATAAACCTTATTGATTTTATCTATAAAAGAGGAATCCTCTGTTTTGTGATCGTCAAATAGAAGCTGAATTTTAAAAGACCACCATGAAAATTATGAAGACAAATATAAAAGTCAACATAGACTCAATCTTGCTGGCTATAATTTGCAATCTAAATTATGGCCCTAATTTTCACCTACTCTGTATCATGGATATAAAAATAAGATAAATATCATCTAGCTATTTGAAACAGACAAGCTAAAATATGTTGCAATACAGAAAAATGGGCTTGACTGCTGCTATCTATGTACTTTAAAAAAAATACAAGGCAGCACCCTCATTAATGGATTAAATATGAGAAAAATTCAGGTGTGTCTTTGACTCCTGCCCAAACATAACTGATGGTTCCTAATGAAGCATAAAATTAGAAGTATTTTGATCTGCAATTCATTCTTATTCAACATTAACTAAAATCAGCCTCAAATCAGAAAGCTTAGAAGACTATATACTTAAATCAATATATAAGTGAAGCTTCCAGATAAAATTAAAACACACTTTTCATACTAAACTTGACAGCTCTTGAAACTATAATTTTTTTCCCATTTTATCAATACTTTTTGAATTAAAGAATTGCACTTTTTTAGGAGTTAACTATGCTCACCCCTACTCAAGCAATTGTGGCAGGAAAAGAAGGTGATTGACAAAATTCTGACTATTCTTACTGAACCCAAATTTTAGAGAGAAAAAAAAAAAAGAGTAAGAAAGGAATCTGGGAAAGTAAAGTTGAGTCTGAGGAATACTCTTAAGAGTAAAATCGCCTACATTTCATTATATGTGGGAATTTCCAAACAGCTTATCATTCTTATCTTTATATGCTGGGATAAAAATAAGACAGTGAGCAAATCCTATCTAATAAAGACAGAATATGCAAATTGGCCATAACTCTGAGACAAAGATGGCGGCGCCCACAGCCAATAAGGAGGGAATGTGCAAATTGACGCGACAAGGCGAGAGGCGGAAGGTGGCTCCGGCAGGAGTAAAGGTGGTGCCAGCAGCCAGGGGAAGGAAGGCCTATTCTTGCACGAATCTTCATGCATTGGGCCTCTAGTATGATCATAAACATCAAGAGTTAATTATTTTCAGTGCTGTGGTAGTTTTAAAATATGCCCATAGCCCTGCCCAGTGTGGTTCAGTTGGTTGAGCTTCATCCCTCTCAGGGCACATGCCCCGGTTGTGGGTTCAAGCCCCAGTTCAATGCTATGTTTATTTATCTCTCTCTTCTTCTCGCTTCCTCTCTCTGAAATCAATAAAAACATATTTAAAAAAGAAAAAACATGTCCATAAATTATTAGATATTTCTTCCTTTGGTGGGGTTTAATTCCCTTCTCCTTCAGCAGCTGTCCTTTGCTGATCCCATCACGGGCTATTGTGTGTATTTGTGGCAGATTATTGTTCTTATTAATTCACAGATCTTCAGATCAAAATAAGCTCTATTTAAAAAACATTACTTAAACAATTACACCGAAGGGGGCCTCCTCTATACCTGAACCTAATTTAGGAGGCAACATTTAAATTCTGAAATGAGGTGTAAAGAGACAAAAATGTAGGGGGGTCTTATAGGAGGTAAGTGCATTTTGAAAGTGGCATGTGAGAAGAAACTAGAGGTCAGAAGGTTGACTATGGTGGTTCTAAATCATGTACAGAAAATATTTGATTCTCCTCTCTTTGTTAGAGGTTAATTCCCTTCCCCTTGAGTGTGAACTATACCTAATGACATGCTTTTAAATGAATAGATTCTGGCTGACATGATGGAATATGATTTGTCAGTATAGATCAGCAAGGCTTTGTGGCTTCCATGTTGTTCTCTTTCATATTTTCACCTGGAGAAAGCTATCTGTCATGAATGAAAGATATTCTATCAGTTCTATGGATATGCCCATGTGGTGAGAAACTGAGGTCTCTGGCCAACAGCCAGCAAGAAACTGAAGCCTCCTGCCAACAACCACATACATATGTTTGGAAGCTGATTTTGAAATCTCAATTAATCCTACAATTGGGCACCAGTTTGAATAGAAAGTGTCATAATTCACTGGATATTGACAAAAGGCTTAAAAGCAATACACAAAGATACAAATTGATTCTAGGTAATTTAACTGTGTTCCAGAACAAAGGGTAAGAATATTTACAAGAGTGAGAAAGTAGAACCCAACAATGATGTCTAAAATCTAATAAAATCATTAGATAGCCAAAGAACCAGTTCTCTATAATCCATTCAAAGGAAACAAAAAACCCTCAATCTATCAAAATAATGAAATGATGCAGACAACAGAATTAGTGCAGAAAGACATTCAAGCAGTTGTCATTACTATATATGATATATTCAAGAAGTTAGAGGACAAATTGATTATGTTAAATATAGACATGGAAGATAGAAAACCAATCTCAAACTTTTAGAGGTAAGAACTATGATATTTTCCCCTCATAAAGTTCTGGAATCTTGAAGAGAGAGCTGTTAATATAGGTAATCATTGGGGTGGGGTGGAGGGTTGAACCTTTTTTTTTTTACATTTATAGAATGCCATTTGTATATTTAACAAGTTCCCACAAAACATTGTCATATATGGTCAGTTCTACTATCATGCTTGTTTTAAAATCAATTTACTACAGTACAACTAATATATTAGGAAACAATTTGAGCATTAACACAAATTTCATAATTACTTATATGCAATTTTATCCATGAGAAACTAGGTGAAAACAGAAATTCAGCCACATCTTTAACCACATATTGCTCACACAGATGCATACTTAAAAACCCATCAGCTACCTGTAATTTCTGAGATGAAGAAATAAACTAGATAGGATTAAGAGCTACTTAGATATTGCAAAAGAATGATTAGTGAACATGAAAATTTATTAATAGAATGTATATAAAACAAAAAACAGAAAGAAAAAAGACTGGAAAAAAATGAAAAGAAAATCTGTTCTGTGGGACAACATCAAGTGACCTAATCTACATGTGAAGGGTGACCCTTAAGGAGAGAAGAGAGACATAAAATATATTTAAATAAAAATTTTTCCATATATCCAAACTGGTGGAAAAAAAAAAAAGAACCCAGAGATCCAAAAAGTTCAACAAAACTCAAGCAAAAGAAATATAAAGAGCCGAAACCGGTTTGGCTCAGTGGATAGAGCGTCAGCCTGCAGACTGAAAGATCCCAGGTTCGATTCCGGTTAAGGGCATTGTACCTTGGTTGTGGGTATATTCCCAGTAGGGGATGTGCAAGAGGCAGCTGATCGATGTTTCTCTCTCATCGATGTTTCTAGCTCTCTATTCCCTCTCCCTTCCTCTCTATAAAAAATCAATAAAATAAAAAAAAAAGAAATATAAAGAAACCTACGCTAATGCACATTCTAAAACCAATGATAAAAAACTATCTACCTAATAAAAGAGTAACATGCTAATTGACCGTACCTTTGTGACACCCACCAGCCAATCATGAGTGAGTATGCAAATTAACTCAACAAAGATGGCATGCTAATTTGCATATGCAGGTGCTGAGCGGCCGGGGGCGGGGCAGGACGCTTGTGTCGTCGCCATGGCAGCTATGCAGGCGTTCCACACCACCCCAGCCACTCCGGGCCTCTGGGCAGCGTGGGAAGGCAGAAAGGGGGCTCTGGCCCGAGCAAAAGCGGTGCCGACAGCCAGGGGAAGGAAGGCCCATTCTTGCATGAATCTTTATGCATCGGGCCTCTATTCTTTACTATAAGAGACCTCTTTCAAACTCTTGACCTCTAGATCTATACCATATAAATCTGTGTTGTTTAAAGCCATTCGGGTTGTGATAATTTATTATATCAGCCATGGGAAATTAATGCAAACAATAGAAATGCATTGTGGGGTTCAAAACATATGTGAAATTAAAATGCATAAAAATGGCATAAAAGCAGAAGAGAGAAATAGAAATAGTCTGTTGTAAATTTGTTATACCATGAAATGATATTATATCATTTGAGACAGACTGTGACAATTTAAATGTGTTTACCATACATCTTAAAATAATTATAATTATTAAAATAACAGAACAAAGAATTAGCTAAAACAAAAACCAACAGTGAAGACAATATGGAATCATAAAAAATACCCAATACAAATGGATAAAAAGAAGAAGGAAACAAAGAACAAGGTAAACAAATAGAAAACATGTGGTTATTGCAGCAAAACTTCTCCTATATTGATTAACACACCAGTTAAACTATCCTTTAAGTATAAAGCAATACACATTGTCACATAGTGTCATAGGTCAGAGACTCTTAGTCAGGAGTCTACCTCAGGTGAAAACTCTTTATTTAAACATCACTCAAATAAGACAACTAAACTTAGGAGCCTGCCTCCTCAGAGATAAAAAACCAACAAATAGAAATAGGATTATTATGGCAGAGTTGATCCCTTCTGATCTTCTAACCTCCAGAAGCCAATTCTTAGCTTTTTATGCAAAACCTCAAATTATAACAGGAAGCATTTCTGTTACCACCAGAAAGGTATATGCAAATTCAGTTAAGAAACCTGAACATTTTTGTATATAATAGCTACCATTTTTACCAAGTTAATGTTAGTATCCCTAATTTACCATCCTCCTCTCAGACGCATTCTCCCACATTCACAAACAAACCCACAAACAGACCAATTTCTTCCTAAAACTTAAGTGAATTACACCACCATCTGTGAGACAGCTCCATTTATTTTGTTGTTTTTATACTTTTAAAATTGAAATATAACAAATATATAACCTATCTAAGTAAATACAAAATTATATATAATTATGTACAAAAATAAATAGGCAGCTCTACAAATTTTCTGAACTTGACCATACCCATATAACTTGCACTTAAAACTAAGTATAGAAAATTATCAGCATTCCCAAAAATACACATTATGCTCCTTCCTATTTCCTAGTCCCCTACCCAACGCAATTCTGATTCCCATCAAAATAGATTAGTTTTGTTGGGTTTCGAATTCTTATAATAGATTCACATATATGTATTCTGTTGTGCCTGGCTTCTTTTATTCATTATATTATTGTGATTATGACTGTAAGAATTATCCATGATGTTGCTTGTAGCAATTAATTGTTTGTTTGCCTTGTTGTATAGTATTGAATTATACATATATATCACAAGTTATTTATTCATTCTACCTGTTAATGAACATTTGGGTAGTTTCCAGGTTTTAACTACTGCAAATAGTGCTGATATGAGCATCCTTTAATCTGTCTATTAATGCATATGTGCTATGCATTTCTGTTGTGTACATAACTAGGAGTACTAAAATAGATGAATGCCTAAAAGTCTTCCACTGTGGTTTTACCTGCATACATTCACAAGGCCATGTATGACAGTTTCAATCTCCCCACATACTTTGCAATACTTGGAATTGCCAGTAATTTTACTTCACTGAAATCTCATGTTGGTTATTTGTGGTATTTCCCTAATTACTAATTAGTTTGTGCCCTTTTCATGCTTACCGGCCATTTGGATAACCTGTGTTGTGAAGTGCTTATACAAGTCCTAGCTGCTTCTCTGCTGGAATATGTGTGTCTCATTGATTTGGAAGAGTTTTTTATTCTGCAGGCAAAGCCCCTAACCTTTATAGAGAGCATGTTCTATATTAACAGCTTTGTGTGCATATGTAAGATACATGGGAACCTGAGCCCCTTCCCATGCTCCTACTCCCGCTCCCACCCTGTGGGAATAATAGTGAAGGCCACCTGTAAGGTAACGGTGAGACCTAGGGGACCTGGCCAGCGAAAAAGGCAAAGAGAAACTGCCTCCAGATGCAAGCCTGGATTGTAAGCAGCTAGTGTTTTGATCTCATCTGAGTATACCTCCCCTGCATGCTCTGTCCCCCTCTGTTTTCTGTACTCTATAAAACCTTGTGCTGGAAAAGTCTTGGGGGGTGGCAAAACTAGCACTGGCCCACCACCCCATGTGCAGCCCCTCCGCAGGCCAGATGGGACTTACCAGTTCAACTTCACTGGTGGCTTCACCTTAAGTCCTATTAAACCCATGCGGATCACAGCCAATCCTCCTACTTATTTCTTTGGAATCCACAAACAATACGCTGAGGTTTTCTAGGACCTCAGCATTTCGCATAATAACTCCGTTTCCTTCAATCTTTTCCAATGAACATAAGAGATATATATTACTACCTATGACTAACATAGGCTATCTCTGGGCCTTCAATAAGTAAGGCAACTTGCCTAAGGTCATATAGTTAAGGAAATGACACCATCTGTATTGAATGAGCAACGCCCTGGTCATGAATACAAGATGAAGACAAGCACCAGACAATAAAACTGTGAGGCTTAATCAGAAGAAAGATACCAAATGAGAAGATGAAAATTCAAGAAAAAAACTGAGGGTTTCTTTTTATTTGGAGGGAAAAAAATCCATTTGTGTTCCATTCTCAGATATTGTCACAGAATCGTGTTATTTGATAAACTTATACAAAGCATCAAGTTGTTTCTTAACACACAATATGTGTTATATAAAAGACACTCAGAAAGTATTTCCTGGATTTAAAAATAAGAATTTTAATTTTACTTTGTAAGCACAGAGAACTTCTAAATTGTTAATGCAAAATGTCTGTACTCAAGTCTAATGAGAGGGAAAAGAGAAATGAAAATATTGCCTATGTATTCAGTGTCAAATAAGCAGACAGATATTATGCAATGCATAGCTCTGTAACACCTTTTCTGTAAAAGAAATAGCTTGATGTAGATTTAAACTTTAAAAAGAATTTTCTGGCACAGTATTTGACACACACACAAAAAAAGCTGACTTTTTTTTTTCTTTTTTAACAATTCGCACCTGCAGACAAAAGCTTTCCAAGTAAATCAGATACCTACTCCAGTCACAACCTTTTTTTTAAATCACATTCTAAAGTAAAATTAATATTCTGAAAAATATAGTGATTGTGTAAAAATGTATAAGGATCTAAACATGAAAGATCTTACCTGCTTCTTCTTCCCCTCATTCACCATAAACAATCAGAGTTTGGGCTATTTTTTACATGTTTTTTAAATTCAGAGATAGAGAGTCATTCCCCCTATTTCCTCACCTTTTCAGGATAAATCGAAGGGTCACAGCTTCTTTCCAGAATCTGGAGCTCACATCCACTGTTAGGAAGTTGACCTTGGCCAATTTCGGTTTCTCATAGAGTCAGATTCTTTCAGCAGCCTCCAGGGGCCATAGGCAATTGAGAGCAGAGGTTCTCCTTCCCCACAACCTCTCTGGCAGGTAGAATTTAAAGGGAAAGCATAGGGTAAAAGCAGGTGCAATTATCCACACATGTAGTCATTTTACTCTACAGGCACACAAAAATACGTGATCTGTACATAAACTCAATGTAGCTCCCACTTCCTGTCTCCTTCTATAAGTTCCTCCTATTAAAAAAAAAAAAATTGCTCGCCCTAACCGGTTTGGCTCAGTGGATAGAGCGTCGGCCTGCGGACTGAAGGGTCCCAGGTTCAATTCCGGTCAAGGGCATGTACCTTGGTTGCGGGCACATCCCCAGTGGGGAGTGTGAAGGAGGCAGCTGATTGATGTTTCTCTCTCATCAATGTTTCTAACTCTCTATCCCTCTCCCTTCCTCTCTGTAAAAATCAATTAAAATCTATTTTAAAAAATTGCTCAAAAGCAGATGTAAAATTATTCCAAAGTCAGGATACGGTCTCCTTTTAATTAGATTAGGAAACAGAATTCTCTATTGAGTGGGTAGAAAGGGACAGAACAGAGTTTTGACCTAGAGTCATTCTCTGAAGATTCCTACTTGACCAGACTGATATAACTATTTGCAAAGACTAGGTAGCTGGTACAATAGGTCTAGCTAACAGCAAATCTTCAGCAACACCCATTTCACATTCTAATATTCCTCTTGTTAACTATGTTTATCTCAAGTGCAGATTCAGTGATATCTACAGCTTTTGCTTTAATACAGAAGCTTAATTAGGATACTTCACATACTGCTGTTACAGAAGACCATAGAAAACCAAGGACGCTTCAAAGAAAAGGAGGGACACTGTTTAATACACCAGCGGAGTCAGGGAACAGCCTTCTAAATCTGAGTGAAGGAACGCGCATGGGGCCCTCCCTTATACCTCCCTGTGGTCCTTGTCCCACAAACATGGATTATGCTTCTGGTCCTTTTCACGGGCCTTGCAAGAAGGCCCCCAGGTGTTGGGGGTCTCCAGGCCATATCTGATGGTCTGGCCTGGCGCCAGCATTAATAACCCTCCCTCTGGGGCAGTGCACTGTTCACAGTAACAGGTTCTGCGAGACGAGTATCTGGGAAGGAGATAGGGACTTAATTATAGGTTATCAGGAATGTACACTGAGCTTCCTGGCATGGATTCAGATCACTAGCCCCAAATATCAGGGTTACATTGGAATTAGTCCTTTTCAGCCTTCTCACTACTAATTGCATCAACATACAGTATTGTTTCAAGTGTTTTAAAGACTAGATAGACGTATAACTCTCAACCAACAAACACAGGGGCCAGGAGGACTGCAGAAGTGTGATTCCCACATAATCTGTGAACGGCTGGTGGGTCCTGCCACAACCTTATTTGTGAAGAAAGTTAAGCCTCCAGCTCCTGCTTTGAACAGAAGATTGCTAAGTGTATTTGCACCACAGTTGCATTTCCTATGCCATGGTCCCCATCACACACAGGTGCTTATGAAAGGAGTTTTTAGGGGGAAATAGGCAAGTTTAGGACATTTTTAGGAATTAGGGGATCCATGGGGAGAACCAGAGGGCTGCAAAGCTAGGAGCTGCAGAAAGTATACATTCACAGAATAAGGGAGCTGCCAGAAGGTATACATTTCCATAGAATAGGGAGGTTGGGAGCTGCAGAACGTATACATTCACAGAATAAAGGAAAGAAACTCATGCATTCAGAGAGGGAAGAGGAAGGCCCAAGGGGATAGAAAAACAAAAGGGAGAAGAAGAGGGTAACCTCATGTGAGGTTTGAGCTCTGAAGCCACTATAGTGACTAATCAGAGGGGATATCAAGACACAAAGACATGCAGCCTTTATAAACCTTACAAAAAAGGGACTTAATGGGACTCTCTCCCTCTCCCCACGTGGGAGTCTGTGCTTGTTTCTCAATAAATTTCTATCTTTTACTATACCACCTTTTGTCCGTGGTTTTTACTATACCACCTTTTGTCCGTGGTTTCACTCTTCGACTCCCCCTGGACAAGAACCCAGGAAGCCACCTTTGCATCCTGCCCCGGAACAACACACGTTCCAGTTCAATTTTCGCGTTTCACTTAGATGAGTTCTCTTGTTGGGCCACTTCTCTGATCTCTGCATTAGGCCTATTTCCAGTGACCCATCCCCCAGAACCCACCAAGACCTAAGCATCACAAGCATATCCTCCAAGGACGAGCTCAAATCTCAGCTTTCCTATAAGTCAGAGCCAGAACTCTTTCCTTCACTTTCTACCAACAACTTCCCATTATTATTACTTTATAAATTTTAGTAAAAAAAAAAATCTCTCACATATTTCTGGACAGTGAAGCTTTATTGCCAATAACAAACGCATACACTTAAAGAACAAAAAGATTTAATTACATTTATTTTTCCTCAACAGCTTGTACTTTTCAGGCAATGTCTAAATTTTTTTAACCCTTAAGCACCACAGGTTCCTTATATCCCCTTTCCAAATACAGCAGAGATTGCTGCCAAGAGAGTCCAGAATTTTGAGATGGTAGTAAGTTGTTTACCTTCTTCTTAGAAAAAATAATTCCAAGTATGCTTCAGGGGAGAGGCCTTTTCCTAAATGTGAGAAATAGGGTTTTCTGTGAGACCTCTGCCTTTTGAGTGGAAAAAAAGCAAAAGTTTATTTTCTGAAGGCATTTTTCTACATTTGCATCCACAATGTCATTTTTTACCACATATGTGGAACATCTTGTTTAAGCTTCTAATTTAGAAATTATAAATAATGAACTGCATCTTTATACATAAAATATAATTTTATATATAATACTAGAGTCCCAGTGCACAAATTTGTGCACCAGTGGGGTCCCTTGGCCTAGCCCACAGGATCGGGCCAAAACCGGCTCTCTAACATCCCCCAAGAGGTCCTGGATTGCGAGAGGGTGCAGGCCAGGCCAAGGGACCCCACTGGTGCACTATCGGGGCCGTGGAGGGATGTGGGCAGTTGGCCAGCTGGGGAAGGACCACAGAAGGGCTCCAGGGCGTGTCCAACCTGTCTCACTCTGTCCTGATAGGCCGGACACCAGCAGCAAGCTAACCTACTGGTTAGAGCGTCTGCCTCCTGGTGGTCAGTGTACGTCATAGCAACTGGTCAACTGTCTGCCCCCTGGTGGTCAGTGCACATCATAGCGAGCGGTTAAGCGACCTTAGCATATCATTAGCATATTACACTTTGATTGGTTGACCAAATGACCAGACAACCGGACACTTAGCATATTAGGCTTTTATTATATAGGATAATATTACATATTATATGTGGGGTGGGGAACTTTAGGAGGATATAGAAGTATTTTGCATTTTATTCTTGTTTTTCACAAAGATACCATCAATATATAGTTATTAAAAGCATATTTTATATATTAATCACTGTTCTGGAAACTGCATATATTCCGTGATGAGCAGCAAGTGTACTGCCCTCATGAAGTTCACACTGAAATGACTCACACCACCCCTTATGCTGTTACTGTTCTTCCCTTTTAACAATATGTAATGTTAGAGAAGAATCCCAAGTAATTTATGTAAATACTTCTCCCTCCTGAAGGAGCTTAAATTACCCCCATTCCTTATTGGACATGGACTAGACTTAGTAATTTTCTTCCAAAGACTAGGGTATGGAAAGGGGAAAAAGAAAATTCCATAGTGGAGAGACCTGGCAAACACTGCCTCAGTTAGGTGATCAAGTTTAATGTCATCAGTGGTAAGTCATGTTGATACCATTGCCCTCAATATAATGTGGTGAGGATAGCACTTTGCCTCTGTAGCCTGCCTCCCCAAAAGTCGTAACCCCAGTCCAACCATGAGAAAAACATAAGGCAAATTCCAATTGAAAGGCAGTCTACAAAATATCTGATCTATTCTCCTTGAGACTACCAAGATTCTAAACTATAGGGAATTTGGAGAAATTGTAACAATTTAGGGGCACCTTAAAGAGGCGTGACAACTGAATGAAATTATAGAACAGAAAAATGACATTAGATAAGAACTAATGAAATACAAATAAAGTATTTAGTTTAGTTAATAGTAAATACTGGGCCCAGCCATTGTGGCTCAGTGGTTGAGCATTGACCTATGAATCAGTAGGTCATGGTTTGATTCCTGGTCAGGTCACATGCCCGGTATGTGGGCTCAATTCCCAGTAAGGAGGCGGTGGGAGGGCTGCATGAGGCAGCCAATCAATGATTCTCACTCACAATTGATGTTTCTATCTCTCCCTCTCCCTTCTTCTCTCTGAACTCAATAAAAACATTTTTTAAGTAAATACTGGTTCCTTAATTGTGTCATATAGACCATAGTAAGTTAATAAAATGTTAACAGTAGGAGAAAGGGTGAGAGGTATATAACAAATTTCTGTATTTCCTTTGTAACATTTATGTAAAACTAGTCTAAAATAAAAAGTTTTATAAATATATATATGAATATATAAATACTTAAATATATAACTGTATATGCATATGTATGTGTGTATACACACACACACATACACAGGGTGGGGGCAAAAGTAGGTTTGCAGTTGTTCATATAGAAAATTTTATCTAATAAAAGGGTAATATGCAAATCAACCAAACAGCAGAACAACAGTTCGCTATGACATGCAATGACCACCAGGGGGAAGATGCTCAACGCAGGAGCTGCCCCTTGGTGGTCAGTGCGCTCCCACAGGAGGAGTGCTGCTCAGCCAGAAGCTAGGCTCACGGGGAGCAGGCCTAAGCCATCAGTCAGACCTCCCCCGAGGGCTCACAGACCGTTAGAGGGTGCAGGCCAGGCTGAGGGACTCCCTCTCCCCCTGAGTGCACAAATTTCATGCACCGGGCCTCTAGTAATACAATAATTAATAAATAATAATACAAGAATAAACTGTGTTTCATATACTCATAACTGTAAACCTACTTTTGCCACATCCTATATATACAGGCATTTTATTGTGCTTTGCTTTATTGTGCTTCACAGATGTTGCATATTTTACAAATTGAAGGAAAGGCCCCCACACACACCCGTGATGATGTCATGACTTAATCACCTATCACAGTCCTCACCTCCTAACACCATCATATTGGGGATTACATTTTAGCATATGAACTTTGAGGAGACACAACCATCCAATTATAGCATTGTGAGTTTTAAATTCTAGATGTCAGTTGTTGCTGTTTTTAATTGCCATAAATATTCTTGGAGTTTGTTCTGGAAGGCAATAAAATTAGTTTGAAACAACTTAATATATTTGTCTCCTGCCTTTCTGCTTACTTAGGCAAGACCAGAGTAGCCATTATTTTTGGGTTAATTTTCTCCAGGACTGAAGCAATTCTATTCTTAGTACTGTAACCGATGCTCCATGCATTACGAGGATTTCAACTCTCTCTGTAGGGAACAGTCACTCTTCTTGGCCCTGTGAGATATTAACCACTGTTCCTTCTCATCCTTTATGGTGTTTGTCTGCTGGCCTCAAGTAATGTCCCCAGGTACATGCACTGATCAGAACCCTGCTTCATATTCTGGGGATGATCCAAAAATGAGGTATCTCTTTTCAGCTCTCTCCTGTCTTGTTCTCTGTTCTGTGAACTCTTGCTGTCATGGCTTCCCTGGGATCATAGTAAGGTCTCCTCAATTTCAGAAGTCCACTGTCCTTCCTTTAGGTCTGTCCTCCTGGACCTTGTCTTGGAAACTTTCTCTAAACAATGAACGGGTTGAATCAGACGGTGTAAGTCACTGGTTTCCTATCTCATAAAATGCTGTCTTTTTTGACTGATAGTCAATGTCTTGAGTGCTGTTGCTTCTTATATTGTCCACCTGTTTCTGCTGTTTCAGTTGACAGAATAAATCCCATTCCATTTTACTACAACTTGATGAGAACAAAAATTTCTTCTTAATTTTTGAATGTGTGATGGACATTGTAGATAAAAACATGCATAGCTTCTAGAAGAAGTTACATTCCTACAAATACACATTTCCCTTTGGCAAGGAAAAAAGAGCAGCTGCATATCACTTTGACACTGTAGAGGTCAGGGCTGATGTTCTTTATTTTCACCCATTGTCCTCTGCCATAGTATGTCTGAGGTTTGAAAGAAAAGCTGAACATTTTTACCAAGTCTTTGGATCTTGGCAGGACATGAACTCCAAACTATCGTCATACATGTAGAAGCTGCTAAAGTTTTTGTACAGCTTTTCATCCTCCAAACTATAGTTTTCTGCTAAGTTCTTTGGAGCGTAACTTAATTATGTGTGGTTTGTGAATCAGCTATTTGAAAGAAATTGTATGCAAAATTTGGGATTCCCTTCTCTGTGGCTGCTTCTGACATTTTCTCCTTAACTTTTAGCTCCCCTGGGGAACGCCAGCACTGCTCTCTGATTTCCTTGGCTGAGTGAGATTGCTGCTTCTGGCAGGATTCACCTGTACCCAAAGGATCCGAGAGGTGTCTTTAGGGAAAAGTTTGTTATGTATTTAGCTTTCTTAGTATTTTTCCTTCTTTTAAGAATCATTACTTTCTAATTTATCCCCTCCCAATGTTAGTTGTTCTTCAGTGCCATCAAATACTTGTCTTTTATATTTTGTCCAGCTTAATAATTGTTATTGGCAGGAGATTTATCTGTACTCTGCCATGACAACAACCAATACTCTTTCTGTTATTTGGAACGCTCTTAAAAATACCAATGCTTGGGCTTCACTCCAGACTAATTAAGTCAGAATATCTGCAAGTGAGGTCCAGGCATCCATATTTTTAATTCTTTGCAAGTGAGTCAAATACGCATAGAGAGCTGAGAACCACTGGTCTATGTTGACTACTACCAACATTTGGTGCCGGGGTGTTTCTCAGCATCTAGAAGGATTCAGGAATCTGGAGAAGGGCTGTGTGTAAATTAATAAAGAGACTAGACATGAAATATAAATTTGGAAGGCATTTTGGGGGAGCCAGAGGAAACTTAGCTTCAGTAACCAAGTTCTCTCTGAGTCTCTGGACCCCAGATTTTTATTAACACAAATTTCCCTAAAGCAAAGCAGATATACATATCAAAGGCAAGGTTTGGTATACAGTAGGCATTGTCAGGTTGGAGGAACTGCCCTTGGCTGTTCCAGTAGCAGGCAATAATATATGCAGATTTTCAGGTTTGGGGAAATGCTTTCGGCTATTCCAGCAGGCAATAATATGTATCTTCAGCCCTGCTGAATATAGAAGCCCATCAACCCTTTGAGGACTTCTTGCATTTTATTATGACATGCTAGAATTAGCTTCCAGAAATTTGGTCTAGAATTCTGTAATTCAAAGAAAAATCCCTAACCTTAGAAACAAACTTGATTGCAAGAGATTTAGTAGGTATATAAATGAGCGCCTAGTCCTGAGAAACAGGAGGAATATTTTGCAGTAGTATCCCTCCTTTTTCCTTAGCTCCAATGCATCAATGGCAATTATAGATGCTCACTCTCTTTATTAAGTGAGTTGGACTAATGGTAATCACCAGGGCTATAACCAAGAGGGAAAACTGGCCTAACTTTTCCACAAGATCGCTTCAATTCACCTTCAGACCTTCTCACTGCTCACTTCCACTTTTAACACATGCTGCCTCTTACATTAGGGCTATTCCAGAGTTCTGATTGAAAAGTATACTCTGGTGAAGCTATTATGGAAAATAGTATGGAGTTTCCTCAAAAAGTTAAATATGGAACTGACATTTGATCTAGTGATCCCACTTCTAGGAATAATCCTAAGAAACCTAAAACTCCAATGAGAAAGAATGTATGCACCCCTATTTTCATAACAGCGCAATTTACAATAGCTAATTTCTGGAAATAGCCCAAGTGTCCATCAGAAGATGAGTGGACAAAAAAGCTGTGCTACATTTGCACCACGGATACCATTAGCAGTAAAAAATAAGGACTTCTTACCCTTTGAAACAACATGAAGGGACCTGGAGAGTATTATGCTAAGAGAAATAAGCCAGTCAGAGAAAGACAAGTATCACATGATCTCACTCATATGTAGAATCTAATAAACAAAATAAACTGTTGAACAAATTAGATCCAGAGACATAGAAGCATGAAAAAGACTGTTGAATCTCAGAAGGAAGGCAGGGTGGGTGGGTGGAAAGAGATCAACCAAAGAACTTGTATGCATATATTCACAACCCATGGATACAGACAATAGCGTGGTAGAGGCCTGGGGCAGGGGGTGGGGGTGGGCTATAAGGGGCCAATGGGAGAATAAAGGGGACATATGTAATACTTTCAATAATAAAGGTTAAAAAAAAGTATACTCTTTTGGAATATTTTAAAACATGGGGTTTTAGGTTTCTTTGATAGGGAGGTTAGAATTCTAAGTAATCCTAAATTTTATTACTTCCAACATTTTCTTTAATATGCAAGTTTTGTGTGGAATTTTTAGTAGAATTATATTAAACTTAAGAATTTATTACTAATTTTATTTTTTTTTATGTTTTCTTCAATTAGTTTTTAGAGATAGAGGAATGGAAAGAGAGAACAAACAAACAAACATGTCGATGTGAGAGCAGAACTGCCTCCTGCATGCCCTCCTCCTCCCCCCCCCCCCCCCCGCCCCGCCACACACACTAGGGATCTAGCCCTCAATAGGGGCATGTGCCCTGACTAGGAATTGAATAGGCAACATTTTGGGGCACGGGACAAGGCCCAACCAACTGAGCCACACCAGCTAGGGCTAATTTTGTATTTATTGTATAAGTGTAATAAGTCAGGGGTTAAATATAAAAGTGTCAGTCATAATGACCTGGTACACTTAGGTTATGAAACAAAATATTTTGGCTCAGACTAGATATAGATTTTTATTTCTATTCTGTTTGTAGTATTTCTTCTGCCTCTCCTCAATTCTTAGGAATGAATCTATAATAATAAAAGTGTAATATGCTAATTAGACCTGACATCCTTCCAGATGAAGCCGGGGCTGCGAGGGAAGCCCGGGTCCCGGGTGCCAGAGGAAAGCCAGTGCCGGCAACCAGGGGAAAGGAAGGCCTACTCTTGCACGAATTTCATGCATTGGGCCTCTAATATATATATTCAAGTACTAAATGTTCTCTTTAAACAAACAATCATGTTAAATCATTCTATAAATTTTGATGCTTAAGTCATAAATGTTTTGGAATTCATTATGCTATTTTTGTCAACTTCCTTTTCCCAGAATAGCTTACTGGGAAGAGCCATCTCTTTCTTCCTTCAAAATTTCCATTAGATTCTCTATTTTATGTGAAATATAAGAAGCACAATTAAAACTTATAGTTTTCTTTTGAGAGAAAGGCAAAATGCTAACGTTATGACAGAAATCAGCCTGGCGGAAAGCCACAAACCAAACGCACTTAGAGGTTCAGAAAAGGACTGTCTAATTGCACTTATGTCTGCTCAGTGGAGTCCTCTCCAGGGGCTGAACCCCAAACAAAGGGGGGGGGGTTGGCATTTTATATTCTCCCAGGCTCTTTGTCTGCCATATATGGCATATACATACACTCTGGACATTCTTTCTATGTTATATGTTAAGCTGTTGCAGTTTGGGGAGGAGGGCCGTAACCTGAGACAGCAGGAGCTTGACCAGCAGTGGACCCTGCTGGAGCAGAAGCAGAAGAAGCAAGTGAGATTACAGAAGCTGAGGCGTGGTTATGGGGATGCAAGCAGGGAGGGGGCTTGCCATCTCACTAACTTTCACTATTAAAGTAATTAATTGAGTACTCATTGATTATTAGCTCCTGAATTAAAGATCTTTATTGGCATTAAAGTATCACAATCTTTTGGAAACAGATTATGTTGTCTGATAGGAGAAAACAGTAAGCCAAAATGCGAATATTCACATTGACACCTTTTGGTAAATCATAACCCCATGCTGACAAGCTGTTCCTAATGGATCCTCTTCCTTTTTCAGCCATATACATGACTGAATAAAAAATGTTATCCCTTTCTCCTTTAAAATGTAACTTCTCTCTCAGCTAAGATGGTGACTGCTGGATCATCCAATTCATCCCAGCTTTTATTGTAATGTCTAGAAATTCATCAAACAACAAGAATTTGGCAAAGAAACAGAAAAAATCCAGGAACAAAACTAGATAAATGAAAGAGACACACCTGTGAGTAAAGTATAAAATAACTTCAAAATTATCCTATCTAATAAAGAGGGGATATGCTAATTGACACTCATGCCATTGCAAAGATGGCGGCGCTCACAGCCAATAAGGAGGGAATATGCTAATTGACTGCCCCACCCTCAAAGATGGCGGTGCCCACAGCCACAAGATGGCAGCGCCCAGTCCCCTCAGCCCTGCCTGCCTCCGGAGTCCACCAGTCCCCTCAGTTTCCCAGCTGCCCAGGGCCGCCCGAGGCTCAGGTAACCAGGGCCGGCTGAGGCTTGCACTGCCAGCAGTGGCAGCAGCAGAGGTGTGATGAGGTGTTGCCTTCCCCTGATTGTTGGGTCACCTCCCACCCCTGAGGGCTCCCGGACTGTGAAAGGGGGCAGGCCGGGCTGAGGGACTCCCCTTCCAGTGCATGAATTTTCACACACTGGGCCTCTAGTTTAGAATAAAATTTGATGACAGTTTGGTAACTCTTAGAAGTATTTACGTGTGATTGCAAGGTCATCCATACCATGTTATCTATCTCCATTTAAAACTACACAAGGCCTGGAGAGTATCATGCTAAGTGAGGTAAGTCAGTCAGAGAAAGATAAGTATCACATGATCACACTCATATGTGGAATCTAAGTAACAAAATAAACTGATGAATGGAGTGGATCCAGAGACATGGAAGCTTGGAACAGAGTGTGGAATCTTGGAGGGAGGGGAGGGGAGGGTGGTTGAATGGGAGGTAATCAACCAAAGACCTTGCATGCCTATATGCATGGTTCATGGACACAGACAATAGGGTGCTGGAGGCCTGTGAGGGGGGGTTAGGAGGGTGAGGGTGGGCTGGAGGGGGTCAATGAGGGAAACAAGGGGACATATGTAATAATTTCAATAATAAAGAATTATGAAACAAAACTACACAGGAATTAGTTGGACAAACTGCCAGGGAGATTGCTGGGGAGGCTATTGGATGTAGCTGAATAGTGGATGAATGGTCAGGGGCTGGCTAGGTCAGAGGCAGTGGGGTTTAAAATCAGTCCACTAGGACTTCTGTTAGACAAAAGGTGGAATCTCTGCTCAATAGGCAATTAGCAAATGAATAACACTCTGAAGTATCCAACATCTGAAGAGCTTACTAAAAGGATTTTCAAAAAAAGCCCTGCCTAAACTCCTTAGGCAAGAGCATCCTAGGTGTCTCTAATAGTTGTTTTCTAAATATTCACCCAACTGCTACTTGAAAACCTACCCTGCTGTATAATACAAGCTCATCATGACTTACAAAAGATAACACAATTTAAAAGAAATGTCACCCACACTGCTGAGAATCAAATCAGGGAGCTGAGAGGAAGTAGGGAAGAATAAAAGGAGGAAAATAAGGAAATGAATTAAAATATATATTTATTAAGGAAAGATAAAAGTTGTGAAAGAGGGAGGATGAGAATCAAGTCCAAGGGGTCAAGAATCTCTAAATCTACTATTTTAGGCACTGATGGAGCTCTAAACCAATAGTTGGCTGTGTTCAATGGATGCATTATAAACCCCACAGGGTCTTTTCTTTTCTAATCCAACACTCTTTGATGTTTTTGCAGGCAAAAATCTCCCTGCGATAAATTATAAGAAAAACTATGGTAAGTCTCTGGAACCTCTTTAAGTAAGAAGCCTGACAAATTAAATTTCCACCATCACCAATAACAAATTGGATGAAATCAGCTTATTTTAATCAATGGTGCCAACAGACAGAATCCCTTTTTAGTGACTCTCCTGGCCTCTGCATTAGAACACATTGTCATTCCAGTAAAAAATAGCAGAGCATTTAGGAATATGTGCTCTCACGCTAATGAAGATAAGGATGATCATTAAAAAGATGAAACATTTCTAGCTCAGAGTAATATGTCTAAACTAAAAAGCATGGGCATGAGATCAAACCATGGAAGTGTTGTGCCTGCCTCAAAAGTGAAAAATGATGGATGATGACAAGAGAAATCAGAAGAAAAATAAAGAGTTTATACCAACCTGGAAAGTACCACAGTGCACTCAAAGCAGCTAAATCGTGTTCCCTGATCAATACAATAAAATGCCGTCAATAAACTGGGCAGCAGCCCTCACAAGGTACATAGCTTATAAGCTGCACTCATAAGTCATTTTAGACTCCACAAAGGGTACTTCTCTCAAGAAGCTGAAAGTGTATGTATATTTATCGCAGACATAAGCCTATTCCAAAACAAAAGTTTGAAGAAATCTTCTCCTTTTTTGACCAAATATAATTCTGTTTCTTATTTTAAATATAGAGGGAATTTTAATAAGTACCTAAAAGCCTTTGGAACCCAAAGAAGCACCCTTGACAGAGATCTGAGGCAGCCAACAGGGGACATTAAATGTAGAATGATTTTTTAAAAAGACAAAAACACCTGAAATAGTTCCCAAATCAGGTGGTCATATATGTAGTATTTTTCCACAGCAGCAAGAAAGGGATTTTAGTCCAGCTGGTGGCTCAGTGGCTGAGCATCGATCCATGAATCAAGAGGTCCCAGGTTCGATCCCTGGTCAGGGCACATGCCCAGGTTGTGGACTCAATTCCCAGTAAGAGGGTGTAGGAGACAGCTGATTGATGTCTCTCTCTGATAGATGTTATTGTTTATTTCCCTCTCCCTTTTTCTTTTTCTAAAATCAACAAAAATCACATTTTTTAGAATAAAAAAGAAAGGTATTTTATTGGATTAAGAAATAGGGGTCAGTTGTGGAAACGCAGTTTGATATTGAAACTTATGGACTCTGGTGCAAAAGAGTCCCTTAGAAGAACACTGGCATGTTGAATCCTCCTTGGTGAAATAAGTCCCCTTCGTTGTGAAAGAAGACTGGAGTGAGTGTTAGGAGGCTGGGAGTCTAGTTCCTGTTCTTCAACTACTTATAACTGTGGTCTAAATCAGGTCATACCACCATTCTAAGCTTTAGTCTACATTTGGAAAATGAGAGGGCTGAATTGGATCTCTTCCAGCTAAGATTTAAAATCATATTTCAGTCCATGCCTTTACTAGAATATGCACAGTTTGCCATAGTGTATCTTGTGTTGCTGGAATCTTAGGAGAGGGTCAGGGAAGGCATCATGACAACAGTGATGCTAATAGAAGACCTGAGAATTTTAAATGCAAGATCATCCTGTCATTTCATAAATTTCCATTCTTATGCATCTGAGTATCCTATATAATAAAACCCTAATATGCAAATCGACCAAATGGTGGAATGACCAGTCACTATGATGTGCATATGCTCAATGCAGGAGATGCCCTCTGGTGGTGAGTGCACTCCCACAGGAGGAACGTTGCTCAGCCTGAAGCTGGGTTCACAGCTGGTGAGCACAGCGGCCTGCTAGTATCCTATGTAATAAAAGCCTAATATGCTAAATGTCTGGTCATCCGGTTGTCCGTTCAACCAATCACACTGTAATATGCTAATGATATGCTAAGGCTGCTCAACTGCTCACTATGATGTGCACTGACCACCAAGGGCAGACACTCCGACCTGTAGGTTAGCTTGCTGCTGGGGTCCAGCCAATCAGGACTGAGTGAGACGGGCCGGACACGCCCTGGAGTCCTCCTGCAGTTCTTCCCTGGCTGATCAACCTCCCATGTCCATACCCATCTCCAATCATGCACCAGTGGGATCCTTCAGCCTTCACCCTCTCATAATACAGGACCCCTCGGGGGGTGTTGGAGAGCTGGTTTCAGCCCAATCCCACTCAACGCAGGAGCTGCCCCCTGGTGCTCAGGGCATTCCAACAGAGGGAGTGCTGCTCGGCCAGAAGCCAGGCTCACGGCTGGCGAGTGCAGAGGCAGTGGTGGGAGCCTCTCCTGCCTTCCCGGCAGTTGGACATCCCCTGAGGGTTCCCGGACTGCGAGAGGGTGCAGGCTTCGCTGAGGGACCCCTCCCCCACGAGTGCATGAATTTCGTGCACTGGGCCTCTAGTGTTATATAAACTCTCTCATGCATCAGGCCTCTAGTATATTATATAAACTCTCTCCTAATTTTTCCTCTTTTGGCACCATCATTGCAATTTAAAGGCTTTAACTTCATTCCATGTTTATTTTAATATTAGAGACCCAGTGCACGAAATTTGTGCACAGTGGGGGGGGGGGGGTGTTCCTCAGCCTGGCCTGCACCCTCTCCCATCCAGGACCCTTTGGGGGACATCCTCTCGCAATCCAGGACCACTGGCTCCTAACCACTAACCTGCCTGCCTGCCCAATGCCCCCAACTGCCCTCCCCTGCCGGCCTGGATGCCCCCAATGGCCCTCCCCTGCTGGGCTGATCACCTCTAACCCCCTGCCAGCCTGATTTTGCCCCTAACTGCTCTCCCCTGCTGGCCTGATCACCCCTAACTGCCTCTGCCTCGACCCCCACCACCATGGCTTTGTCCAGAAGGAAGTAGGACATCCAGAAGATGTCAGGTCAACCCGTTCTAATTAGCATATTACCCTTTTATTAGTATAGATGATTGCACCCATGTGGTAAGAGTGGATGAGAACATATCCTCTAAGGCAATACCAATTCCTTCTCTAAGACACAGAAGAAATTCACTGGGTTTTCTTAGAGGAAAATCTGAGGGGATTTCCTCAACCTACTTGTAGGATTTGAAAAACAACTTGGAACCCACTAAAAGGCTTTTACACATTTTGGAGTTAGGTATGCAATCAATCTGATGCACAGGCTATATTGGTCATGTGACCTTGGGTTTAAAACTCTTTGACTCTAAGTCTTATAATTTATAAAATCTAGATAAACTATCTACTTCACAGAATTACTAAATATAAATCAAGCAATTTTGTAATATATTTTTACTCAATACTTGTCAGTGTCCTAAACCCACCACAACACCTACATCTTATTTTAAGAAAAACATTAAAAACCTAAATTCATAGTAGAGAAGTCATAGCCAATTCCTAGGTCTGCCAAATAATTTCACTGTCTCCCGAGGAAAACTACAGATAGTCAAAAAGGCGGCAGCCTGTGAGAGTCAGCAAAATCTCTCTCTCCTGGGAATCAACTCAGAGGTGGTCAGGGGAGTTGTCCTTCCAATTAGGGACAGTCTGCTATAATGTACTTGCATTACATTTAGAGAGACTGTCTACAAACCTAGATTAAGCCAAACTGTATGAGAGGTATTACCGATTGCCAATTAAAAAAAAAAAAAAGAAAAAGAAAAGGACTTTTGATGCAATCAGTTGGAACTATCACAGAATGCCGATTCTTCCACTTGATTTCATATCAACTCAATGACTGGCAGGATCCATTACCTCCAAATTTACTTCAAACACTTTGCCCACTTTGATAAAAGGTATTTGTCTTTTGAATTTAAAAAAAAAATTGGAATTCTCCACTCTAAAATATATGAAAATCACATCAAAAGTCGATGTGCCAACAACTTGCTCTATTAATCAAAAATGTTGTCAAGATTCAGTCATTTTGTTTTTAAGTCAGAGGAGGCGGTTATAACTCATGTTCCAACAGGTTAAAGTTAATACAAGCATCCAAAACTATCTTAAATTCCATCGTGCAATATTCATTCTGATGACTTGCGAAAAAAAGTAATCCTAAAAATGTACTATTATAATTGAAAACCCATTACATTGAATGTTCACGCATGCCTCAGAAAAGCAATAGTTTGGTGGCCAAGGCAACAGAAGTAAATTAAAAAGGGTAGAAAATAATCATGGGACAAGTAGCCTAAACGGATGCCGCGCACTTCTCCGTGAGTTAATCTGAGTGGAGTTAGTTTTGGAGGCTGAATGGTAGAAGGCAAAAATGTTCCATTGTATCAAGTAAGCAGAAGAGAAGAACAGTCTTCTGTAAGTGGAAAAACTAGTTATTGGAAAGAAAAAATGTGACTTTGTAGCTAAGTACAGAGCAGACCTTGACACTGTTGTTAGTGGAGTCAGAGAACAGCACCTGTCAGTGCTTCTTGCATAAAAACTAAACAGAGGAACAGAGCTGATAATATCTGAAACCAAGCATTTTATTCAGCTGAAGTGCCGAGCATTCCCGTGTGAGTACATGCATTCTTGTTTCAAATGCCATCACCATATTTAATGTATTTTAAGAATGGGTTGTGTGAACTATGTAATAATAATGCATATTTTCATCGAAATAACTATATCGAGTGTTTACGTTTTCAAATGCCTGCAAAGTATGACTGGAGACCCTCGCTTGGCAATGCTTAGCTAGTAAATAAAATATGTATGCCACCTAGTGCCAAAGCCCTTTAACAGCACAAAACAAAGCAGAGGTTTACAGATACACATTTCACAGCAAGCGTCCAATGCACTGCATAGTCTACCAGAGAATTTTTGTTGTGATAAGGTCATAAATTTTATTTATTTTGACCGTTTCCAATGGCTACCTCGAATAAAGTATATAGCTAAATAGTTTGTGAACGTAAGTATTAATACAACATCTATGAATCTGCTAGGTTATGACTGTATTCCATGAGAAGCTCAAATTTACAAATAATAACTGGGACAATAAGTTCTAATTCTTTTGCATCCTCCAGGATGACTTCGGTTACAAGTACTAGAAGAGCACGATACAAATTATTTCAAATAATAATGAAATGTATTGTCTTTCAAGAGTGAGAAAATATTTCCCAGAAACCTTCTTTCATCTCAATGGCCACAACTGGTTGCAGAGTATCCTAAAATAGTGGTTCTCAAAGTACACTCCTTATCACACACAATCAGGTACGCGGGATGAGGCTCAACACTGTTTTAACAAGCCCTCTAAATCAGGTACTCGGGATGAGGCTCAACACTGTTTTAACAAGACCTACTAAATCAGGTACGCGGGATGAGGCTCAACACTGTTTTAACAAGCCCTCTAGGTAATTCCGATACACACTCAAATGTGCAAACCAGTTCTCTGAGCCCACCCTGGGAAAAGAAAGGTTACTACAGTTGGTTAACACTATCTGACTATGCATCCTGGAGTTTAGGAGAAGGGCCTCTTCTCCTGAGGGCAGATAATTGAATAAAAACCAATACCTTGATAGCAAAGAAGGTATCAGAGAATGGGAATGTGGAGGGGTGAGTGGATAGATGTTGAGAAGGCAACCTTTTCACATTCTTTCTCCTTAAACAGCATAGTGAAGTAGAAAGACCAGGAGCTTTTGAATCCAAACAAATTCAGTTTGGAGACCTCATTCCAACCCTTAGTGAAATAAATGGCAAGTTATTGCATGGCAGGCACCTCTAGAACAATGCTTTTATCAAAGAGATTTTTTGACTGAGATATAGTAAACACTGAGTAAATTGCAATTTCTCTTCACAATTTCATCAAAGCTCCCACTAGGCAAGATTAGCACTTTGGGGCTTTATTTTTTGTTTCCTTTCTAACTAGCCAGTTATATGGATCAGAGCATCTCAAAGTGTTACTTTATTTATTTATTTATTTACCAGAGGACCAGTGCACGACATTAGTGCACTGGGGGGTTGAGGGGTCCCTCAGCCCGGCCTGCACCCTCTTGCAATCCGGAACCCCTCAGGGGATGTCTGCCTGTGGGCGGGGAACGGGCCTAAGCCAGCAGGCATACATCCCTCAAGGGGTCCTTAGTGCTGCCTCGGAGGTGGGAGAGGCTCCCGCCACCGCCGCTGCGCTCGCCAGCTGTGAGCCCAGCTTCTGGCTGAGCTGCACTCCCCATGTGGGAGTGTACTGACCACCAGGGGGCAGCTCCTGCATTGAGCATCTGCCCCTGGTGGTCAGTGCGCATCATAGCGACCAGTCATTCTGCTGTTTGGCTGATTTGCATATTAGCCTTTTATTACGTAGGATACAGTGAGGGTATTACCCCAAAATTCACAGTATTTTCCTTCTGCAAATACACTTATTCTTTTTTATTAAAAGCTGGCTCATCTATTGAATTGGATACTGGATTTCAACAGGCTTGTGTCTGAACCATTGAAACAGAAAATTTTATTGATTTAAATGTAAACTTTTCAACATTCTATCCTGAAGACTAGTTCTTAGAGTTACCAGTTTCAGCAAATAAAAATGCAAAATACCCAGATAATTTTGAATTTCAAATAAGCAAAGAATAATTTTTAAGTATAAGCTTATTCCAAATATTGTTTATCTAAAATTCAAATTTAATTGGTGTCCTATATTTTGTCTTGCAAACCTGCTAGTATTCCACTTTTCTACTGCATGATCCCACTGCTGAGCTAGTCTATGGGGAGCATCTGAGAGATTGGTCAGTAAACTTAATCCTCCCACAATCAGAAGCATCGACAGTGTGAATGCATTCTGGACTCAGTTTACTTGAGTGCAAAATTAGGCTACTAAACTAAAAGCTATCTAAAGTGCCTTTTTTCTAAAACTGATGTATAAGAAGTTTCACAGCATTTCTGGGATCATATGAACAATTAGATGGTGCAATATTTTCAAAACTCTATAGTACTATGCAAATAAATATGTAATGGTGATCATGGGACAGCTTATCATTTTAAATTATGTGTCCAAATAAAACTATTCAAAGCCTTTTTTGTATACTTGTATTTTATTAAAATACCCCCAAAATATCCCCATGAGTGGTCAATGTAAGCAATATATTTGATTTTTTTCTATTTCTATTGCCTATAGATATTCATAAGGTAGGCCTTGAGAATTCTTTTTACCTTAGATCCCTCTTAGTTTAGTAGAATAAGCTACATTTATTTGTTAACAACAAACCTAGTACCAATCCATAATACAAAGTATGTGCTGAGAAAATCTGCTTGCTGTAAAATTGTTTTCCAGGAATTACTAAAACATGATATATAAATAAATAACTGAATAATCTATATATAGTTACTTTTATCAAGGTATATTCACTAATCATAAAATTATGTTAACATTATATAGTTTAGCTATTTCTTTCTAAACTTATTTTGATAATATAAGTAACACATAAATTGCATGTTTTCACCTCTTTATAGTACATTAGTAATATATGTATACTAGAGTCCCGGTGCATGAAATTTGTGCACGAGGGGGGGGGGGGTTGTCCCTCAGCCCAGCCCGCACCCTCTCCAATCTGGGAACCCTAGAGGGATGTCCGACTGCCCATTTAGGCCTAATCCTACCAGACATCCCTCTCACAATCCAGGACTGCTGGCTCCCAACTGCTCACCTGCCTGCCTTCCTGATTGCCCCTAACCGCTTCTGCCTGCCAGCCTGATCACCCCCTAACCACTCCTCTGCCAGCCTGATTGATGTCTAACTGCTCCCCTGCCAGCCTGATTGCCCCTAACTGCCGTCCCCTGTAGGCCTGGTCACCCCTAACTACCCTCCCCTGCAGGCCTGGTCACCCCTAACTACCCTCCCCTGCAGGCCTGGTTCCCCCCAACTGCTCTCCCCTGCAGGCCAGGGTCCTCCCCAACTGCCCTTCCCAGCAGGCCAGGGTCCTCCCCAACTGCCCTTCCCAGCAGGCCTGGTCACCCCCAACTTCCCTCCTCTGCAATCTTGATTGCCCCCAACTGCCCTCCCTTGCAGGCCTGGTCCCTCTCAACTGCCCTCCCTTGCAGGCCTGGTGTCTCCCAATTGCCCTTCCCTGAGGGCCATCTTGTGGCGGCCATCTTGTGTCCACATGGGGGCAGCCATCTTTGACCACATGGGGGCAGCCATCTTGTGTGTTGGAGTGATGGTCAATTTGCATATTACTCTTTTATTAGATAGGATAGAGGCCTGGTGCACGGGTGGGGGCCAGCTGGTTTGCCCTGAAGGGTGGGGGTTCCCTTGGGGTGGGGCGGCCTGGTCGAGGGGCCTGTGGTGGTTTGCAGGCTATCCATGCCCCCTGGCAACCCAAGTGGAGGCCCTGGTATCTGGGATTTATTTATCTTCTATAATTGAAACTTTGTAGCCTTGAACGGAGGCCAGGACAGGCCAGGACTTGGCTTCCTCCATCACCAGGGGAACCCAAGCCTCCTGTTTGCTCCGTGGGCACAGCCATCTTGGTTGGGTTAATTTGCATACTCACTCCTGATTGGCTGGTAGGTATAGTGGAGGTACGGTCAATTTGCATATTTCTCTTTTATTAGATAGAGTAAACAAAGAAATAAAAATATAATAATAGTGCTTACATTAATAAAGCAAAATACCTGTTTATACCACAATGACAATTAAGGATAACCAGCTTAATAATCTTGGGGCATTAAAATTAAGCAAATTTAAAAGACACATTCACATTTCTTATATACTGTGGTCATAAAAACTTTAAAAAAATGATTCTAAATCTTTATGTTCAAAGAATAGCCTCATTTTATCAATATTTTAAATACCAATTTTCCTCAGTGTTTCAAATTAGTTGTTTCTAAAGATAATTCACTCCTGCCAACTCCTGACAAAACAATGTAGGTGATATTATGTTTTTTAATAATAAAACTCAATTAAAGCAATTTATGGTTGAATATAACTAATTAAACAAAATAGAAAAGCAAACAAGTAAGAAATTGATTTTAACATATAATATTTATGCTGAAGGAAACAGACATCATTAAAGAGGTAGGATAAATTATGGCATATTTTATAGATTTTATTTATTTTAGATTTATTGATACAATTATTTATTTTACTTAAAATATGAAATTGTTATTTTTAAGGTCAAATGTCATCAAATATCAGTAATTTCATATCATTCAACCTAATAAAATGATTTTCAAATGCCTTTGGAGTTGAAACTAGTTCTTTAAACTTTTTACTCCAGATTTATGATTTGTAATTTTGGACATAAAGATGCTTATTGCAGCAAAATGTAATTCAATAATTAGAAGCAGTTTTACTTTAAAATATATTTTTTATTGGTTTTTTACAGAGAGGAAGCGAGAGGGATAGAGAGTTAGAAACATTGATGAGAGAGAAACATCGATCAGCTGCCTGCTGAACACCCCCCACTGGGGATGTGGCCGCAACTAAGGTACATGCTCTTGACCGGAATCAAATCTGGTACCCTTCAGTCCGCAGGCCGATGCTCTATCCACCGAGCCACACTGGTTAGGGCTAGAAGCAGTTTTAATGTATCTTAGTAGGGATATGGTTCAGAAAACTATTGTTCATATGAACTTTGGAATATTACTCAGTATGTAAAATAACATTTACATAACTTTTTATTATACTTTACAATAGAAAGTCTGAGATAAGAAAGAAGCAAAACTACATATATAGTACAATCTCAACTATGATATAAATGCATACATCAAAGTATCATCAGTGGGCGATTTATGAGATTTTCCTGTATGTGCCAGATTTTCTACTATAAATACCTAATCTTTTTTTAATGATTGAATTTTTTTAAAAGCTTATGATTCTTCTTTCCAACAGAACATGGACAGAAGTGACCATGTGTTAGTTCCACATGCAGCCTTTACAAATTTCTTCTGTCTTGCACTTTTGCCCTCCACCATGCTCTAAATTAGGAGCTGTCCCCTTCAGTTTAGTTCTTGCACTGAGAAGATATGCAAAGTAACCTATACTTGACTCCTGCTAATAAATATTTATTTTTATTAGCTACCAATATCTAGGGCTTAATGCTACTATGGAACACTATTGAAGCAAAAAGTCAGGAATCAGCACATGTTAAATCTGGCATGTCTATTACACACCCAGTGTGGATGTGGGTATACAGTTGGTTTTAAATATGCACTTCCATCCTCTCTGATACCCAAGGCTTCAGATATAGCCTCTATTTTGAGGTTTACTCAACTCTGCATCTTCCTTGGCTTCCTCCCAGATCTCTCTGGCCCTTCAGCTTTGTCAGTTTTCACTGCCTACTCATGACTATCTAGCTTCCTGCCCAGCAATTTCTCTAGACTACACACGAGTTGTAGGGTCAGGTTCCATGCTCTTCTGGTGCCAGGCTAGCAGCCTTCTTGGGCTACACGCGGGAAAGTGAGGCAGAAGCCCCTGTTTATCTCAATGGATGAGTCTATCAAAACCTCCTGGGATTTGACCTCTACAACTGAGTAAATGTGGAACCTTTATTCTTAAAAGTCTTCATTCCATCTGCTGATTAGAAATTTGACTGGGGTACAAAACTGATTTTTATACTATCTAGTACTCTTTCATAGTCTAGATGTCAAGATATAAATTCTAAGAGCCCCAAGATACTGAATTCTTATACTCAAACAGCACCACCCACGCAAACAAAGCTTATTCTGAATTCATAACTATTGTGTAATTTTGTAATTTACATTCAATAACTTGGCTTTCTCTTTAAGTTGTATTTTCTCTCTGAATGTTATAGTCAACTGCAGGGGCAATGGACCCCCACCCACAATTTGGTTCTGATGTAGAGACTGATGATGTCACACATACACACACAGAAACACAAACACCAAGAGGGTATGAGAAGCTTTAGTGCTAGCATAATGAGGACCCTGAGAAGAGCAGGACAAAGGTTTCGAACAGATCCAAAGTGGTAACAAACAGTTTCTCATTTCTTTGCCAAATGCTGCAACATACATGGTGAATAAATTTATAGAGATATGTGTGTTTTGTTCTAAATTAATTTGTGTATTTTTCTGTTCTCCTTTCCAAACTAAGTGGTAAAAAGCACTTTCTCATTTCTTTGCCCAATGGAGGAATCTGGGTGGGAAGTTCCAAAGAAGAGTCTTCTGAAAACAAAATTCTCTTCCTGAATGTTGCTTTTCAAGGTCTGAATTATGGGGATCACCTTAAATCATATCCAAAGGAAAGAAAAGGAGGTGGGGGCCCTGAAGGGGTATTCAGCATCCGAGGAAGAAAGGCGCATCTTTCTGGGCTCAGGAGAAGGACAAGAATATTGACTCTGACACCCAACTCCTAGAGATGCCCAAAGAAGGCAGGACTAAAGGGAAAGTTGATGTAACCTTGCATACTGTAAGCTGGCCTGTGTTGTCAGGCCTTGTCAAAGATTCCCTTGAATGGACTTGATTAAAACAGATTCATTCAACTTCAGGGCCTCTGTAAGTCTAGATAATGAAACTAGTGGAAATCAGGAGCCCTTACCTTAGTGTTATGTTCTGCTAACAATCATGGGAAATGTTTCAGAGTAAAAAGAGAACCAGTCATCCTAAGGACTGAATTATCTGCACACCTGATATGATGGGAGTAGAGAGTCATATTTCATTTGATTTTAGTTAAAAAAAAAACATGCAATATTTCTCCTGTACCTAAATTTGAATAGAATAATTCATCTCCTCTAGGATAGATTATCCTGTTTGACTGAGCTAGTCAACAAAGGACTAGTCTATGTTCAAAAGATAGGAAAAATGATGATTCAGATTTGGCTTAAGTGCTTCCACCATGAAACTAGCAAAAATTTGGTGTAAAAGAAATATAAAAGATAAGGAAAAATGAGTAGTAGATTCTGTCCTCAATGACTTCTTCTCTTAGGTCCATGGTCAGAATTCAGTAGAGGGAAGAGGGAGAAGTTCAGTAACTCAGAAACTAGGTCATACTGCCTTTTACACATAGGCTGGAGGAGGGGCCGTGGATGCTCAGATGTCTACATACCACCATCAAGGAAATGCTGGCTGTGCCACAGCCAAATACTTGCAGGTATTATTACTACATCATGACTTGCTATAAATGTAACCAACTTAACAACCCAAAAGTCATAACAACCCCATTTTATAAATGAGAGAACAGAGGCTCAGAGATTGTGCAACTTAAACAAATTAACTCAACCAGTAAGCTACTACCAACATTAAAATTTAAATCTGACCTCAGAGAATTTGTCTTTTATGCTAAATTATATTAACATCCACTAATATTTTTTCCTGATGTTATTGGACAAAATTTAGATGAGTTTATAGAGTGGATTGAGGTGAAAGCATAATATTCTGTTAAGGAGAAGGAGACTGAGCTGAAGGAGAAAGAGCTGATCAAAAGTGGCAAAAGCCAAAGAAAGTTCAGGAGAAGCAGGAGGACTACTGCTTTCTTCTATCTCCACCTCTGAGGGAGGCCCAGACAGGGAATGGGCAGGTGAAGTCTGATAACTCAGAGAAGAAAAAAATCAAGGAATAACTAAAAGTTAAGTTCTTAGGGACAATGATGGTCAAACAGGGGAAAGCAAATTCAGGGATACAAGCCAATCGCCAGGAAAAGTAAAGGGGTACAAAACCAGATGGGTGACAGCAATAACTGGAATGAATCAAGGGGATCAATACAATGGAATAAACCTCCCAAAGATAAATCAGATCAGTCACTCAACTGCCTAAAATATTTTAATTGCTGTCTATTATCCTACAAATAAAATCCAAATCTGTTATTCTGATATAGAGGGCCCGTGTTGAGCTGACTCAACTTATTTCTGTCCAATCTGCCCTTACTCTTGCATCTACTTTTATGTTGTATGCTATGCCCTTAGTCTCCATTTTCTTGGTGTTTAATCTCTTAACAACCCCAATCTGTAATTATCTAAACTTCTCACCCTAAAGTCTATCCCTCCTTCAGCTTTATTAAAAATAGCTCCATTAATCAAGAAAATTATATTAAGTCTCTAGACATTATGTTAAGGATTTTATGCATAATATATAATGCACTGCTTATATCAGCCTTTGAAGATGGGTATTTTTTGCATGTTACAGATAAGGAATGTGAGTTTCAAAGAGGATAAGTATTATATCCATCACTCTCCCACAATAATTTATAGTGTGGCTTTACCCATGTACCCTCCTGACTCCCGAGCCTTAAAGTTCATAATAAATCCACCAAACCTGCGTCTAAAACTGAAAGGTGAGCACAAAATAAACCTCATTTATTCTGAAGAAGAACATGTATCAAAGAGATCACAACCATTTTCAAGTTCCCAATGAACTGTGTATGTCCCAACAGCAAAATCATAAAACAAAAGCATTCAATTTCATCTGGAGAGATTAGAAATCACTGCTCAGTCTAGGAAACAAATACTCCAAATCATGATCTATAACAGTAGATTTACTTAAAAAACTCATTTCTACTAGTGGTCTTAGGAAAGATTTTCTTTTGTCCATGACCATAGTAAAGGCCTAATAAAGGTTACCCTTAGAAAAGACTTATTCACTCTTGGGTGTGCACATCTTTTATATTTCCTAACCTACTGAAATAATTATTTAAATATAGATATTAGAAAACCATTAAAATAAAATTATACAAGTTATGGTTTGCTGTTAAAAAGATATTAAGTATATATGGAAGTTTTCCAATGTGCTTTTCTATACCCGTCGACCATTGCTCTAAAGACTGTGCAAGTGCAACCTTTGATGAAGATTTCAGCAATCATACATCCGAAGAGAACCTGAGGCGCAGGAAGAGAGCTGGGCTTTCAGTGGTGTTACAATTATTACCAGTGCTTCCACGATTTCTCATAGTGGGATAGCAGCACTTTCTCTTAAAATTTTAAAACCATAATTTATCATTAGGTTCCTGAATAACTTTTGATAGGTGGTTCAATTTTGGATTATGCATTTCCCTTGAGCTTAGTTTCAAATTAAATCCCATAGTCTTCCCATGAACTATGCCCCCAAATTGATCACAATAAGTGTTTATAAAATCATATAATTTTCTATAATCATTGAATTAAGGTTCCTTGGTTTAAAAATTAGGAAAATAAGGCCCAGAGAGGTTATGTGAGAAGTTAATGGTGTAGCTGGGGGTAGAACCAAAGCTTTCTCATCTCCATCTACTACGTTAAGCCATTCTGCAGGGTCAACTGAAGCAGCTACACTGGGTGGGTGATGGGGGAGGAGGGTGTTAGCCACACTTATTTCCTATACTGGGCACCATTCAATTAAATGAAACTATAAACAGCCCTCTAATTGCTTGGATCCTAATTATACACAATAAATACTAAGTGGCATACATTTTGCCACTCCCTGCTGGAAATACAAATGGTTATATATAAACATGTATAATTTAGGAAAAGACTCCATCAGTTTCTATATAACATATTTTTCTTGTTCTACCAAGGATGACAAATTGACACATAGTAAATAAGATCAGTGTTAGCGAGCTGTTAGGCATTGCTGTTTATTTTTTCATACTTTTTTTTTTTTTTAATCAGAGCATCAACTAGGCATTGAGCTGTTACAGGAACAGAAATGGCAAGCAGCAATTAACAAGCTGAAACTGATTCACATGTAAACAACCTTTGGCTTGTATTTTCATGAAAAATAAGGACAAAATTAATTGTTTAATATTAATTCCTATTGATTTGATTCCCCCCCACCCCCCCGCCTCACTACTCAGGCCTTCTGCCTCCCACAGATTCAACATTGCAGGTTTACCTTTCTCATAAGAGGTGTGGTTTTCTTCTTTAAGAATATTTAGTTCAGTGTTACTACAGATTTATCTGCTTTTCTTCAAAGATTACCTTTATCCATTTTTGTATTTTATTCACTCCTCAAATACAATTCCACAAAATACTATTTTATTTGAGTTTATTCTCCACAATTTGGGAAATCAGTGTAGTTTTCACTGCTATAAAACATTCGGTGACTAACTCATTTCCTCTTTAAAATGCATCAGCGGGTCACGGTGGCTCATAAGAACCTCTGACACAGTTTCCTGGAGAATTTTGAATGATGTCATTTCTATTCTGAAGTGGCGATCTAAATCATTATTTCCCCCCCCCCCCCCAGAAGTGCTTCTCGGACTTGGGTGTGCATAAGAATCACCTGAGAGCTTGTTAAAATGCAGACTTGGGGGCCCTACTTCTTGAGATTCTGATTCGGGAGGTCTGGCCTAGGGCCTGAGGTCTTGCATTTCTAACAAGATCCCAGGTGATGCCGATGGAGCTTATGAAGCTTCTGCCTTCAGTCCCCTGGAAACACCACACAGATTCCTTTTGAACATATGCAAACGGACACAAAAATCTATCTTTGCACATTGTAAAAAGGGATATTTTGCCATTTAACTCCCATCATTAAATCTGTTCAATGAAATACATTTAGGAAAGGATTGAAGTTTCCACCAAACCTAACCCATGATGACACCCACCCCCGGTAATTATGCCTCAGTCACATATTTCTACAAGAGAAAGCAGTAGCTTGTGCAAGAAACAAACCACTGTAGAGTTCCATCTGTATGAAAATATACATGTGCTTGTGACTTCTCATTATTATCTGTAACTCCCCCCAAGGCTGTAGTGATTTGGCTTCTCATCTGTAATATTTTACAGACTAAATTGACAGGTTTGTGGACAAATCTTTGTAGGATACAAAATAGCAAGAATAAATAATAAATAAAGTATAGAATATGGATAAACTATCTGTGTCAAGGATGTGAACATTTCAGAGAGAAGAGCTTTAGGGGTTGGGGCTCAGGCAATGCCTCAGATTTCCTAGGGAAGGATGCTAAGGAACTCTCATTTCTGTCCACATCTCATCTAGGAAGGAATTAAGGAAAAGTTTTAGCTTTGTGGATGAGCTATATGATAAGAGAGGTTGACTAATGTTGGGCAAAAGAGCATATCTTCTGCTTTAGAAGAAGAAAACAATTATTTTGATCATGCCCATCTAGTAGTGAAATATTTTTGAGTACACACACATACTTCAAAGTATTTACTAGTATGCTCACCATTATAATCTTACTAGAGGCCCAGTGCACTGGGTGGGGGAGGGGGTCCCTAAGCCCGGCCTGCGCCCTCTTGCAGTCTGGGACCCCTCGGGGATGTCCGCCTGCCAGCAGTCGGACATCTCTCTTGCGGTCCAGGATCCCTCTCGCAGTGGGGACCCCTTGCTCCTTACTGCCCTCCTACTCGCTACTCCTTACCGCTTGGCTTGAGGCTACTTAGCGCTGCTGTGGAGGCTGGAGAGGCTCCCGCCACCACTGCTGCACTCTCTAGCCGTAAGCTCGGCTTCTGGCTGAGCCCCCCTGGTGGTCAGTGCACATCATGGTCACTGGTCTTCTGCTGTTTGGTCAATTTGCATATTAGAGATTTATTATATAGGATTATTATATATAAACATATAAAAAAAACTAAAACATGTATTTTTGAAAGTTGAGATAAAGATGAAATAAATGTGTTTAAATGTCTTACTAATAATGATATCTTTATATTAGAAAGACATAATCTATACTTAGAGAAAGGTTTATCATTAGTTATATTAAATATAAATCCATATTCTAAATGGACTTATTAATAATTTTAATTTTTTAAGAACATATGTCAATATAATTGGCTAATTATTTTTTAGCCTTCTAATGTGATTAAATGCTGGTATCAGAAGTAAAAGGAACATCAGCAATGCCAGTTTCTTGTCATTTGCCTTTGCTTGCACTATTATATTTCATTCAATTTGTGGTTCCTTTGCTGGAATCTTTTTAAGCTCTCCCTTTAAACCCTTGTTGGAAATTATTTTTCCTTGAACTTCCTTAGCACTCTTGGTAGGAGCATCACTCTTTTGTCAATCATCAGTTCCTATCTACATATTCTTGGGTGTCTTTCACTTATTTATTCCCATTACCTACCTTCCATAGTATGTTAGCAGTAGCAAGTGCTTAATAAGTATTTATCAACTTATAAGTGATTGAACGAGAAAACACATATTTCATACAGAAGCATGCTAAGAGACAGAAGAATCTTTTCATTTTCAGTTAGGAATCATATCTACTATATTTCTCCTTTTATAAATAAAAGCTTTAATTAAAATTAATTTTTAGCAATAATCACAAAAGAGTGTTTTTCTATGAATCTCCATGCCATGCTAACAGGATGATTACTCATACTCCACGAGAAATCTGGCACATCACATTACTTTCACTTATTTTTATAGCATGTAAATTGTCTCACATCTGATAAGTCGGCAACAGAAGAACTCCCTGGAGATGGACTAAAATAATTCTGCTGGAGCAAGTGTCTTTAAATCTAAAAAATTTTCAGAAAATGTCTGCTTTGAATGTTCTGTAGAGAGAATAATAAATGTACATTAGCTAGTCTCTTTCACCAGTGTTTCAATATATAAATGTATCTCTAGTACTTGTGTTTCACAAAAGCATCGTTTTTTTATACATAAATTTATTGAAAATATTAGTTTTATGGTAATAAGTGTCAAGCATCTCACATAGCACCTACAACTTCACAAGCTAGAAAACTTTAACATAAATGAAATATAAAAAATACTGAAATAAGTAAACCTAAAATCACAGAGTGACTTTCTTGAAAAATAGGAATCAAATCAATGAATTCACATTAACACCAGGCCAAAATAAGCACAAATATTTGTTCCAAAAATCAAGGAAGTTTTATGTGCATCATCTTATTTTCTCTGAAAAATCTTGTGCAATGAATGATTGGGCTTACAAGTTTATTATATGATATTCAGTTAAAAGAAAGTTACCTGACATTATTTTTAACGTAAGAGTTAATTTAGACATAACAAACTTAAAGTTCTCCAAAACTGTTTTGATAGCTTAGTTGACAACAACCTGGGACTTTCCTGGTTTTTTACTTGACCTGCATGGGAGGAAGTCAAATAGCCACAGGCACCTCAGAGGTTTTATTTAGGACCCTTTGCTTTTCTTTCCCTCCATACTTAGGTATTTTCCATTTTTAGCAGATCTGTTGGCACACAGAAGCATCTAGGGAGGCATAAGCTTCTAAATCCAATTTTTCTCTCATTTGGAAAAATAGAAAAAAGGTTTTATACTTACCAAGTTTTATGCCATTTTATGAAGAATCAACACACTGGCTTTATGAAAATTGCTGATATAAGTTGGAAGTAAAATGTGGCTGTAGATTATTTTTACTCCAGAGAGCCCCTGCTTCTAGAGCTTGTAAAGGTGAATGCCGGGGTGCAGATGAGACCACCAAGATCCCTGGCGTCTGCTGCTGTATTGGCACAGGGCTATTACACAGATGAAGACATGAAGGAAATGTTTTATCCATAGGAATACCAAAGATTCTGGAATACAAGGACTGATAGAAGATCACCAAGGGGCTCACTTAACAAAATATGGTTCTTGAACTCTACTGCTTTCATATGATAACTGATCCTAAAACAGTAATCAGTTGCTGCACATATTAAGATTCTTGAGTCTTTTTTTGACCCTTAACATCGCCAATGCTTCCAGACAGAATATGGCAAACTCCCCAGAATTTTGAATAGTACTAAGAATTCATTGAAAAATATGTTGTCCATACAAAAGGTAAAACCACCATAGCCTCACAGCATGCTGGGAGGAAAAATATGTAGACATTAAATCTAAACAACCTATGCCCTGCATAGACATAGAGCCACATATGCATTCAAAAAAGTATGCTATTACATAAAGTTACTGACAAAAGGGCAGATGACATGTTTTTAAACCTTCAGTCTCAATTATTTAATTGAGTGACAACAATTATACTTCTCTTAGAGAGAATCCTAATATATAAAAAGCCAGGGGCCGTCACAACCGAAACAACCATATGGATGACCGAACAGCAGGCTGCATGGGGTGACAAGGCCAGCAGGATGGTTAGTGAGGGATGATCAAATGACTGAATAGCAGGTTGTGTGGGGTGACCAGGCCGGCAAGGGGGTTAGTGAGGGACGGCCAAACCAATGAACACTAGGCTGCATGGGGCGACCAGGCTGGCAGGGGGGGCAGTTAGGGGCAACCAGTTTGGCAGAGGATGGCAGTTGGGGGTGACCAGGCCAGCAGGGAGGGGCATTTTGGGGCAACCAGGCCGGCAGGAGGGGCAGTTAGGGGCAATCAGGCAGGTAGGCAGGTGAGCAGTTAGGAGCCAGTGGTCCTGGATTGGAGAGGGTGCAGGCTGGGCTGAGGGGGCCCCCCTGTGCATGAATTTCATGCACCAGGCCTCTAGTCCTACCTAATAAAAGGGAAGTATGCAAATAACCATCACTCCGCTACGCCCACGATTGGGCCGGCGGCAGGCTGGGGGCGGGACTTGGGGTGGCCAATTGGGCTGACAGGAGGAGCAGGGGGCGGGGACTCATGAGTCCCTGCCCCCCGTTCCTCCCGCTGGCCCCAACGGCCGGCACTGCGGGAGGACCGATGGAGCCGGCAGAAGGCGCTGGTGGTGGAACTTGGGGTGGCTGATTGTGTGGCTGCCAGCATGAGTTTTCCGCCAGCAGCAGTTTTCCTCTGGCCACCCTCCGATCGATCGGAGCGCCTCCCGATCGGAGCTCCTCTCGGGGTGGGCGATCGCGCTGGCGGGAGGCTCTCCAATCGGTGGGTGGCCAGAGGAAAACTGCTGCTGGCGGAAAACTGGTGCCGTCAGCCAGGTGAAGGAAGGTCTATTGCATGAAACTTCGTGCAACAGGCTTCTAGTTATTAATAAGAAAGGATCTTAATTATTCAGTCAAGACTTTTTGATTTTTTACTTTTTTATGTTGACAGCATTACAGATGTTCCCAATTCCCCTCGATATACCCTCCTCTATCGACCCCTGTCCCACCCCAGGCCTTCATCACACTATTGTCTGTGTCCATGGGCTCTGCATATATGCATATAATGTTCTTTGGTTAATCTCTTCCCATTCACCCCCACCTCTCTGAGATCTGTCAGTCTGTTCCATGCTTCCATGTCTCTGGACCTATTTTAAACATCAGTTTATTTTGTTCATTAGATTCCACAGATAAGTGAGGTAATGTGATATTTGTCTTTCTCTGACTGGCTTATTTTGCTTAGCATAATGGTCTTCAGGTCCACCCATGCTGTCACAAAGGGGAAGCTTTTTAAAAATTCTAGAATCATTACCCACATACGCATTAACAGATAAAATAAAGTCTTTTAGAAAAGATGAAAAATGGTGTTTGTAGTAGATAGTTGTAGTCTATTATCCTTCCTAGAGTGGTATAATATTTGATATTTTTCTTATTTAATCCTAGAAAACACTTCAGAAAGTTTCAAAATTTATTTGGAATTTGCCAAACTTAGAAACAAAAACACAAAATACAATGTCACCAAAGTAAAAATTTTTGCTGTGAAAAAACACTGATAAAATTAAAAATCATAAAGAACTGCCTGACCGATAAGCATTTCAACTGCCTTCATTACAATAAACTTCTGCCCGCATTCAAGTAAGACTCCTGTAAGCTTCTGTGGGGCCTACATGAATACTGACACAAGGAGTTTCCAGTCCACACAGAGAACAGCAGCTGTGCAATCTTAAAAAGAGCAAGGCTAAGAATAGGCATGATGCAAGCAGATGAAGCCTAAGGAAGAAGGAAGTTAGTTGTTTCAATGATCTAAAAGTAGTGATACTGGCAGTGTGGTCCTGGGCCAGCAACATCAACATTACCTGATAGAGTAGGCAGAAAAATGGGTCCACAAAAATGCCCACACCCTAGTCCCTGAAACCTGTGAATGTTACCTTTCTGGCAAAAGTGACTTTGCATGTCATTATGTTAAGGGTCTTGAGATGGGAAGATTATCCAGGTGTGCCCAATAATAATCAAAAAAGTTTTATAGGTGAAAGAGGAAGGAAAGAGAGTCAGGAGTCAGAGTCATAAAGAAATTCGAAGACCAATTTGAAGTTGGAGGAAGGGGCCACAAGCCAATGAATGCAGAGAGCCTCTAGATTAGAACTAGAAAAGGCAAGGAAACATATTCTCCCCTAGAACTTCCAGAAAGAGAACACCTTGGCCCAAACAGACCTATTTCTGAATTTTTACTTTCAGAATTTTAAGGTAATACATGTGTGCTGTTTTAAGCCACTAAATTTGTGGTGATTTATCATAGTAGCAAAAGGAAACTGAAGTATCTTGGAACTTCTTAGAAATGTCAATTATGAAGAACCAACCAAGGCTAGCTGAATAAAAAACTTGGAGGGGAAGCTGTTTTACTGAGCCCTCCAGGTGCATCTGATGCACACTAAATGTTGGGAACTGGTGCTCTATATCAATTTCTCTTCTTGTACAATGTTTTATCTAAATATACAATATGCAACATGCATTTTAATGTCAAGCCATGTCATACTGAAAAAATCTGTCACAAAATGAACAATCTATACTAATAAAAGCCTAGGTGGCCCTCGCACCCTCACACCCTCACGCGACACCCTCATGTCATCACAAGATGGCTGCCCCAATGTCATCACAACATGGCCACCACAAGATGGCCACCCCCACGTTGTCACAACATGGCCATCACAAGATGGCCACCACAAGATGGTCAGCAGGTGAGGGCAGTTGGGAGAAATCTGACTGGCAGGGGAAGGAAGTTGGGGGCAACCAGGCTGGCAAGGGAGGGCAGTTGGGGGTAATCAGGCTGGCAGGAGAGCAGTTAGGCATCAATTAGACCAGCAGGGGAGTGGTTAGGGGGCGATCAGGCAGGGAAGCAGGCGAGCGGTTAGGAGCCAGCAGTTCCAGATTGTGAGAGGGATGTCTGACTGCTGGTTTAGGCCCAATCCCTGCGACCGGCAGTCGGACATCCCCTGAGGGGTCCCAGATTGGAAAGGGTGCAGGCTGGGCTGAGGGACACCCTCCCCTGTACACGAATTTCATGCACCAGGCCTCTAGTTTAATTATAATTAAGTGATCTATATTGTTATCTATTGCTGTGTAATAAATTACCACAAACATAATGTTACAAACATAACTTAAATGAACACATGTTCATCTTACAATTTCTGTGGGCACAGCTTAACTGGGTCCTTTGCTTCAGAGTTTCTAACAAGACTGAATTCGGGTCAGGGGCTCATCTAAAAGCTCAACTGAGAAAATATTAACTTCTAAACTCATTTACATGAGGTTGGCAAAATTTTATTTCCACAAGAGTTCCTGGACTACAGGCCTCAGTTCCTAGCAGGCTTTTGGCCAGAGGCCTGATTTTCTTGCCATGTGGGCCTCCCTAAAGAGTAAGTTGCTTCATCAAAGCCAGCAAGAGAAAGATTCTCTTTTTACACCATCAAGCTATTGTCTATAGACTATAACTATCAAGATGAAATTTATAATCTCTTGTAAGTTAATCACAGAAGTAAAATCTCATCACCTTTGTTCTACTCTATTGGTTAGAAGAAAGTCACTGGCCATTTAATATTTGAGGGGAAGGGATTATACAAGGGGTAAATACCAGGGGATGGATATTATTGAAGGCCAGGAGAGCCTACATGCCATGAGCCCCAAAATAGTCAATAAAATGTCACCATTTCTTCTTCCTGACTTTACACATTCATAAGGAAAATTCACGGCAGAAGAAAAAAACCAGAATCTTCCACTTCCATGAACTACATTCCTTCTCTTCCTCAGATTTCCCCTCAGGACTCAGACTGGAAAGCCATCCCTCAAGATACTACAATTGAACCTTGAACAATGCAGAGATTAGGGGAGCCAAACCCCTGTACAGTACAACATGTGCATATAATTTATAACTCTCCCATAACTTAGTTGTCCCTCAATATCTCCAGGGGATTGGTTCCAGAACCTCCCACCACAGATACCCAAATCCATGGATGTTCAAGTCCCCTATATACCAGTAAAGTGTTTACACCAGCGTTCACAAGTATCTTGAGGTGGAGCTTGTTCACCATAAGCTTCCCCAAAGCATACGATAACTTTCAGCAGCACTTTTCTTCAAAGTAAAGTAATGAATTAAAACTTCCTGCAAATGCTCTTTTTTTTTGCATGAAATTCGACATTTTTAAGCTTAAAAAATACCTATGATGTTAACACCTTCAGAAAATTTGACATATGAAGTTTTGAAGCTTGCTGTCAATATGATAAAATAGCATACATATCAACTCGCATATATATCAACATATGTGTAACTCCATTTATTGAAAAAAATCCGCATTATTAACAGGTACACCTGGTAAAATTGCATAGATCAATGCATGCAGTTGGCCTGCTGCACCCATGGACTCCCAACCGTGGATTGAAAACAGTACAGGTATTTATTGCAAAAATAAATGTATAAATGGACCTGTGTAGTTTAAACCTGCGATGTTTGAGTCAACTGTATATTATGTCATTCAAATATATCCCTCTGTTTTTGGTGTAAATCTATCTGATATTAAATATACTACCAATAAATGTAATCATTAGAAGTATTAGTAATCAATCAATTCTCATGCAAATGCAGTGTATGAATTAAAATATTTATATTTATGATAAAACAGACTTATACAAAGAGGTAATCCAGGAATGACACATCCAGAATCACATTCAGCAATAATAAGTTTGGTTCATAATAAAATACCTGTCACTTAAAACAAATATCCTAGTCATTGAGATTAAAAATGTTTTGAATAATGTTGTATTTTCACATTAGGAACTCTTTTTATTCTTTCAGATCTATGTCCTTAAAAAACACTTCTAATTTCTGACAGTGGAATAATTCATCTTGTATGTCAACCACCAAAAGCCTTATTTTCCCTCTATGTTTTTTTGTTTGTTTTTTGTTTGTTTGTGTGTTTTTTGTAATGGCTGCTGGTAAAATACATATACTTTATATTGAAATTGAGGTTATGGGAACAAATCATTTTTCTAAAAAAAGGAACCACTCTTACAGGCTTTATATTTCCTTTCACCTTTGGAAAGCCATCTAAGCTTCCGAAGACAGTCTAAGCCTTGAGGAGCCCTTATGCCTAGAACGCTAATGGGAGGTTTCTTTGAGGCTTTGGAGGGCAAAAGATGGGAGATGAGATTATCCTTGAGCCTCCTAGCTCCCCCAAGAAAGGTTGATGTGTGCTCATTAGAATACTTTTAAGACCTTATAAAGCAAAGCATAAATCACAGGGTGTTTTAGTCAGCCCTCCTACTGAGGCTTTTGAAAATCAGGACAAAAGGGTTGATGTCCACATAGGCACAGAAGTACGCAGACACTACATACTGTGGAAGAGAAGGGGCAGACACTTCACCAGGTTGTACAGTGGAAGAGGGGCAGTTTATTTTATGTTTTTTAATTTAAAAAATATTTTATTGCTTTTTTTACAGAGAGGAAGGGAAAGAGATAGAGAGTTAGAAACATCAATCAGCTGCCTCCTGCACACCTCCTACTGGGGATGTGCCCGCAACCAAGGTACATGCCCTTGACCGGAATCGAACCTGGGACCTTTCAGTCCGCAGGCCGACACTCTATCCACTGAGCCAAACTGGTTACGGCAAGAGAGGCAGTTTAACTGTTGATTTATTGCAATATTACAATATTTTCTCTAGATATTTTTAGTATTAATACTGTTGCAGAATTGCCTCCTTCTTCTTGGTCAACAGTCCCTCAAAGATGCTGCTTGTACAGTGTAATTAGGGACAAGGAATAACCCCTGACCTTCCCTTATCCTAGGAATGTTTCTAACCATGCTGTACTGGGCAGTGTAACTTACAGAAATAAACACATAAAATCAGTGTATTTCTCCTTAGTTAAAAATTTGATAGCATTTAGACCCCTGGAACAGAGATATGAAATAGATTATTCTCTTTAATTTTGATAAACAAGCAATCAATTTAACCCTGTTAAAAAAATAAAGCATTTTGTCTTTAAATTAATAAAGGTAGAATCATCTCTTAAATACTACTAAAAATTTATTTTTATATTAGTAGGAAATAATGTTTGATAAGAAATTAATTTATAACATGATTCATTTAATACCAACACAATAATTTTATCACTACAGCAGGACACTTTAGAATCAAGACCAAACTAGAGAATTGGAAGGACTTATTTGTATTAGGTATTTCATGGCAAATGAAATACATAGAATGCCTAGAGGTAAAAATAATAATAATAACTTAAATGCATGTTTTAATTCAGATAATAAAAAACTGAAAGTTAAAATGATTCCAACATTTTGTAATTAAGAGAGAAATTTTAGAGAAATTAGTTGTTGGAAAGGAAATACAACAATAATTATTTATACTCTATAATACTGGCACTTGTTTTTCAACTGACAGGACATGTAGAATAAGTCAGTCTTCCACAAATAGAAATATAAATCAAATTGAAATTGTAGATCAAATCCTCCACTGCCTGCCAATAGGAAAGCAATGGGACAATAGAAGTTTTCCTACTTCCAAAAGAGTAAGTTACAGAGAACTTTGGGTAATGAAGCTCCAAGAGCTAAAGATACAACAAGAACAAAAAGCACAGCATGCTGAAATGTCCCAGAATCCCCACCCCAGATGATGGCCAGTCTATTTTCTCTAATTCTCCTTTCATATTATTTCTCTGAGGCCTTGTATTAACTTTCACTGGTTTATGCCACGGTAGCAAATGGTCCAGTCTCAGTGGTTTGATATAAGAAAGTTTATTTCTATAGCTGTACTCCATACTCTCTTCCCTCCAAGATCCAGGATAAAGAAGCAACTCCCTCTGATATTGCCCTTCTCACCTCAGAGAGAAAAGAGCAAAAGTACACTCTCACAGTGATGCTTAAGGCCTCTGCTTGAAAGCAGTTCACTCAACACCCAAAGCCAGTCACTTAGCCACGCCTGAAGGCAACAGGACAGGGATGGAGAATCCTGTAAGAGGGGAAAACGCCAGAATATATTTGAACCTGTCAGAGATCACCACACCCAAATAGAACACCTAGTATCAAGAGTGATCAGCTCAGGCTTTCCTTCTTATGACAAAAAGTTCAGAGTTTAGGTCTCCCTACATAGAAAAAAATTCACCTTTGTCAGGGTGTAGAAATACAAATACATTCTTCCAGGAGTGGGTCAGACCTTCTTGGCTCATTGTCATGCCATTTATAGTTATTGTCAGAGCTTTACTATGAAGGTAATATATAATCATGGTAAAAATTCCAAAAGGAATAGAAACAACACAGTGAATTAAAAGAGCCCCACTTCATCCCTTAGTTCCACTCCTTATTGGTACTCACCAGAAAGTTTCTCAAATATCATTCTGAAAATTGTTCATAAATATACTCTATGAGTTTGCTCACTTGAAAATTGAGAATAATATCATCTCAAATGATCCCTGTTTCAAAGATTTAAGAGATGTATAACATTTAGAAGACTAAGTTACACATAGTAAATTGCATGTACGCGTTAGCTACTATTACTATTTTTGCCAAGAACTGTTCTAAGTGTTTCGCATGTATTAGCCCACATGTGTGCACACACATATACATAAATACATACATACATATACCACACACACACACACACACACACACATACACACTACTACCACCAACACCACACATATGTACTTCAATTATAACTTAACAATATTGTCTTGGAATAGCTTTCCATGTTAATTTAAATATATCCCACTCATTTTTGAAAGGCTATGAGGTATCTCATTGAATATATTGAACATGTTTTATTTAGTCGAAAACCTTTCTGGTGACTTTTCTTACTTTTCTGCTTAGAAATGAACAACATGCTTGTACTATTCTATAAGTTATCAGAAATGGAATCACTAGGTCAAAGCTGTTCATTTGTACCTTTGAGTGATTTTGCCAAGTTGTTCCTGAGATAGTCATTGGGACTTTTACCAAGAACGTGGTTCTGGATGGAATGCCTTCCTCCCTCACTGAACTTAGGCATTTCTATGTGATTTACTTTGGCCAAGAAGAATGTTAGCAGAAATAACATGCTACATATTTCACTACAGCCCACCATCCCCACTGACAGTGAAAGACAGTATTCCAAATAGTGGCTGCTGCTTCAGTTTGTCCCTTTCCTGTAGACAACATGAAGGAGAGCCCTCCCCTCCTGACACGAGAAGGACATGTGGTGTAATCAAGAAATAAGCCTTTCCAGTTTTAAATCTTTACGTTTGGGATTGTTTGTTTACACAAACAAGTTTGTCAAAATATCAGTAACTATTATAATAAACTTGCTCTTCATAAAGAAATGAAATATACAATTACACTTGAGTTCTTATTCAGAAATAATTAAATTATAAGTTGTTATCCATTCTAGGATGTCTAGGTATTAAACTGTATATCTGAAAAAGGCATGTTCCAAAAAAGGATAGATTACTGTTACAGTTAGTCAAACTATATTGCTTCCCTTCTCTGTGGTTACTTACATTTTAAAGAAACTAGGTCTCTTAATAAGCTATAAAGGGCAGTTTTAAGGCTGGTGTTTCATTTTAATGATATTCACTGCTTATCATAAAATTGAGACAAATATGTAGTTACATAAAAATCAACTATAAACTTTTACTGGAATGCCATCATCTTCAATGGAACTGCAGCCTGGATTTTATTTTCTGAATTGTTGGAAAACATCCTATACCAATTCTTCCAGTCATGTTTATGTCATACTGCTTTATGTCTATCTTTCCTAGACAAAATCCTGTAAACCCAAAGATGGTACACCACATACAGCAGGCTGAACTGAGAGAAGAATTCTTGAAGTGCTGCATTATTTTCCTGTCTGAGCTGAATTGCTCCCATTCAAACATGTTTCCTGGTCTGAGTGCAGAACCTAAGTGCATTAGGTTCAGACCGACTGCCAACAGTAGCTGGTTCTTCTTGGTCTGAAGCTATAGCTTCATGCCTTAGGGAATGCCAAAAATTCCTGACTTTTTATTCCCAGACTTGTTTATCCATGAGTGCTTGGATAGCCTCCTTCGTACCTCCAGAGGTGGGCAGCTTGATCCTGAGGTGGACAGCTTGATCCTGTTCATGGTGCCATTTGTTCCACATCTCCAACAAAGGACAAGAGCCATGTCGAATGTCATGCATCCTTGGCAGCATTGCCAAACAAACACTGTGGTGCACTTCTAGGCTTATAATTAAACTTTATAAAACTGTAATTGTTCTGATAGTTTACTTTCATTACCACTGAGAGGTTAGAGCAGTGGTCGGCAAACTGCGGCTCTCGAGCCACATGCGGTTCTTTGGCCCCTTGAGTGTGGCTCTTCCACAAAATACCACGTGTGGACACGCACATATAGCGCGATTGAAACTTCGTGGCCCATGCGCAGAAGTCGGTTTTCGGCTCTCAAAAGAAATTTCAATCGTTGTACTGTTGATATTTGGCTCTGTTGACTAATGAGTTTGCCGACTACTGGGTTAGAGCAAACATTTATTTCATGGATGAATTTCTTGGACAAAGAAGGATTCTGACCAGATATTGCCTTGAGGTCTGATATAGAACAATGTTAATCTTCAGGCTGGGTTGAGGTGGGAAGGGAGGCCTACCAAAGGAGTCTCTGCTCCTGCCACCATCTTATTCATCTCCTCGGATTCCATGCTGGACAATCAATGCTTAAATTTTGTCCTTTCCAGTGGTGATGACCTCCCCATGAGAACTTGCCTCTCTCTAGGGATCTCCTTCACCCCTCTCCAGAAAAGGAGAAGAGGAAACACAAGAAGTGCCTGATCCAGAGCCCCAATTCCTACTTCATAGGTGTGAAAGTCCCAGCCACCATCTTCAGCCATGCAGGCTACTCCACTGAGCTGTCAACCTACAGGAGGAAAAGCAAGGCTTAGAAAAGGGTGCTCCTTGAGAAAGAAGTGTTATCAGTGGAAGTAGAGTTTTTGGGGTGCCACAGGGAAAAGGAACTTCCTGAGGTACCCATGGGGAATGGGGTTTTATGGAAAGCTTTATTGATGATGTAAAATTAAGGGGGTTCCCTTCCAAGGTCCTATCTTTATCTATCTGGCTACGGAGTAAGTCCAATCTTGTCTTCAGAAGGGCCAGGATTAAGGCCAATGACCAGAATTACTGCTCCATATTAAAGTCCAGTGCAGTCCAGCATCTGGCTAGCTTAGCTTGTGTTCCAAGCACCAGTCCATTGTGTGTTGGGTCCGCATAGGCCATGCGACTGCTTATGGCCACATGGTGGGCAAATGTACAGGCAAGTGCAGGTCATGGAGCAAGCAAGAAAAGGAACCAGGAGAATGAGAGAGAGAGAACTCCTTGTCTCAGGGATTTTACCCTTCCAAGATTCTGTGTGCTAGCAGTGACCATATCCTCCAAGCCAATCCATGTTCCTGAGGCTAGACTGACAGGCAAGCACCTTCCCTACTTCACGCCGACTTCACTGCACATGTGCCTATCTCCTCCATTGTTCCATTCCTTTCCACAGTAGTTTTCAGGAAATGGATTGGTGGTTCCCTGGGGAGCATGAAGCTGTAGCTTTCTGGTGACATGATTATAATGTCTGACTTGCCTTTTGCTCTCTTCTTATATTAATAATAGAGGCCTGGTGCAAGAAATTCATGCACTGGGGGTGGGGGAGGTGTCCCTCAGCCCAGCCTGCTATCTCTCCAATCTGGGACATCCCTCTCACAATCTAGGACTGCTGGCTCCTAACTGCTCACCTGCCTGCCTGCCTGATTGCTCTTAACTGCTTCTGCCAGCCAGCCTGATCACCCCCTAACCACTCCTTTGCCAGCCTTATCGATGCCTAACTGCTCCCCTGCTGGCTTGATTGCCCCCAACTGCCCTCCCCTGCCAGCCCGGTTGTCCCAACTGCCCTCCCCTGCCATCCTGGTTGCCCCTAACTGCCCTCCCCTGCTGGCCTGATAGCCCACAACTGCCCTCCCCTGCTGGCCATCTTGTGGTGGCCATCTTGTGATGACATGGGCGTGGCCATCTTGTGACCACATGGGGGCGGCCATCTTGTGTGCAAGGGTGTGATGGTCAATTTGCATATTACCTATTTATTATATAGGATTAATAATTAGATAATTAAGACAATAACAAAAGCAGCACTAAAAGCACCCTGAAACACAGTAGGGAACCATTTCAATAAACATATTTTGGATTTAAAATTAAATGTTCAAATTTTGTTAAAATTTTAATTGGAGAACCAAGAAGAGAAGCCTATATACCAACATGCATGAAGCAAAACAAATATTTCATGAGGATAAAAGAGTTTATATTGAATTACCTTTCATTTTAAGGTTGAGCTAGTCTTTAGTTTTTAGTTTCAAATTCTTATATATTTTATTGAATATCAATAAAAGGCCAGGTAACACATATGAATGGGAATTTATTTGTAAATGATATACAACTTTACTTTAGAACTATCTTTTGCTAGAAAAAAGTTACCCCCATACAGTTTTACTTACCAAAAAATAATCATGTAATATCTTAAACATTCAAAAATTGCTGTAATAATTGTTTCCATTTTGCATTTTTTATACATTGATTTATTCATTAAAGTTCAAATTGAAGGGGCTTATTAGCAATTTCTATAACACATATCTAAACATATCTGTTTATCCCAGTGTGTAGTTGATTGTATAACACCATCTTATATAATAAAAGAGAAACATGTAAATTGACCACACCTCCGCTATGCTCACCAGCCAATCAGGAGTATGCAAATTAACCCTACAAAGATGGTGGGTTAATTTGCGTATGTAGGCGCCAAGCGGCCTGGGTCCTGGGAACATCCTCGGGACCCAGGCTGCTCCTAGCCTATAGAACCACGCGTAGGCCTGGAGCGGCCGGGATCCCAGAATGACCTATGGGCGCAGGTGCCAAGCAGATGTTCCCGCCCTGTGGCCACTTGCACGTGCAGCAGCTCCAAACAGCAGCCCAGGTCTGCATGCCCCCCAGCCCAGTGCCCACAACGTGGGGCTGCCAGCCTGGGGGGCGTGCCCTGGCAGCAGCGGCCACCACGCAGCCCAGGTCCGCACACCCCCAGCCAGGCGCCCACAACGCGGGGCTGGCTGCTGGACTCGGGGGTGTGCGGAGACCCGGCGGCTGCCACACACGGGGCCCGGGGTCTCTGCATGCCCCGAAGCCTGGTGCCCACAACACAGGGCTGGCCTTGGGGGGGTGCCCCCCGGGCGGCGGGGACATGTCCCTAGCCCAGTGGACACAACGCAGGGGGTCCTCTGTGCATGAGCTGCAGAGGAAACACCTTTTCTTTTCTTTTTTAAAAAAAAATATATTTTATTGATTTTTTTTACAGAGAAGAGGGGAGAGTGATAGACAGTCAGAAACGTTGATGAGAGAGAAACATCCTGCACACCTCCTACTGGGGATGTGCCCCCAACCTAGGTACATGCCCTTAACAGGAATCAAACCTGGGACCCTGCCCTAACCGGTTTCGCTCAGTGGATAGACCTTCAGCCTGCAGACTGAAAGGTCCCAGGTTCGATTCCAGTCAAGGGCATGTACCTTGGTTGTAGGCACATCCACAGCAGGAGGTGTGCAGGAGGCAGCTGATCGATGTTTCTCTCTCATCAATGTTTCTAACTCTCTATCCCTCTCTCTTCCTCTCTGTAAAAAAATAAATAAAATATATTAAAAAAAAAAACAAAAAAAAAACCTGGGACCCTTCAGTCTGCAGGCCAATGCTCTATCCACTGAACCAAACCAGTTTGAGCATAAACACCTTTTCTGACCGCTCATTGGCTAAGCTCCCTGTATACCGCCACTTGCAGTGTTCTTGGTAACTTGGGTTATAAGAATCCAAGAAGGTGATCTAGGGTTTTTCCACCACACTCCTGGAGGAAAAAATGAAGGTCCGCTGCTGGAAGGGCTAAGAAATGTCATATCCTGCCCTAGCTGGTTTGGCTCAGTGGATAGAGCCTCGGCCTGCCGACCACAGGGTCCGGGTTCGATTATGATCAAGGGCATATACCTAGGTTACAGGCTCCTCCCTGGCCGGGGCCCAGGTCAGCGCTCATGCAGGAGGAAACCAATCAAAGTGTCCCTCTCACACTGATGTTTCTGTCTCTCCCTCTCTAAAAATCAATGGAAACATATCCTCAGATGAGGATAAAAAAAAAAAGAAAGAAAGAAAGGTCATATCCTATGAAAGACACATCTTGAAAATGCCTAAAAAAAGTTGTCATTTTTTTCATGGTGAAGGGACTGGAGTCTGTGTTGATGAAATACCTTGGCAGCTGTGGTGACTGGCAGTGGCTGCAGCAGTGGGGTGATGGGGTTGGCGCCTTCCCCTGATCAGCCCGGTCGCCTCCCGCAGAGGGAGGCCAGACTGCAGCGTAGGCCCCAGTTAGCAGGCCTAAGCCATCAGTAGGACATCCCCAGAGGGCTCCCAGTCTGTGAGAGGAGGCAGGCTGGGCTGAAGGAACCCCCCCCCCCCGACCCCAGTGCACTAATTTTGTGCACCAGGCCCCTAGTTCCAAAATAAATATTGCTGTTAAATATAGCATCTGGGGCTATAAGAATAATATAACATATTGCTTTTACATTACCAACTCTCAAAAGTATTCTTGGCTTTGTAATGGCATACTTAAATTCAATAATTCAATCAGTAATTAGAGCTATTTTCAATTTAAATTAAAGTTAGCAAAGGTCAATTTGTGCATATATGCTTCTATTGGGGTAACATTCTTTAGGAAGCTACTTAATATGTTGGAGGAGGAATGATTTTGATCATCCATACTGTCACTCTGTGTGTGTGTGTGTGTGTGTGTGTGTGTGTGTGTGTATACTATTATAAAAGATTCTTGCATTTTTAATTTGGAAACCTTTTTAACTTGAAAAATTCAAAATCACCTCAAAATTATTTTATGCTTTATGAAAATAATCAGAAAATAAGCAATTATTCACAAAAATAAATATAGAGTTTTAAATAGTTCTTGAGAGGCAGAGTGTGATGTTGTCCGCCCCCATCCTAATGGATGCGGCCTTGGATATCACTCTCTATATTTAGCATTGAGTTCTCAAGTAGATCCATGTCTCCTTTGTAGAAGAATTATCCATAAAAACACAAAATGAAAGGAGAAAAAAGCAAATTTAGTAATGGCTGAAAAATTGAGAATCAAAGATGTAAATTAACTAAAGCCTTACATCTAGGTTATAACAATTGCTGGTCTTGAAAACAAGTCTTTAGGGTTCAACTTTTGTGTTCTCTCTTAAAACTATAAATAGTTTGTTTCCAAAGTAATCTAGAGGCTTCTTTTTAAAATTTTCTTTCTTTATTCATTAAGGTATTACATATGTGTCCTTATCCCCCAATTACACCCCTCCCCCCACTCATGCCTTCACCCCCTGGTGTCTGTGTCCATTGGTTAGGCTTATATATATGCATGCATACAAGTCCTTTGGTTGATTACCCCTTACCCCTTACCCCTACCCTCCCCTGCCTTCCCTCTGAGGTTTGACGGTCTGATCGATGCTTCTCTGTCTCTGGATCTGTTTTTGTTCATCAGTTTATGTTGTTCATTATATTCCACAAATGAGTGCGATCATGTGATGTTTATCTTTCTCTGACTGGCTTATTTCGCTTAACATAATGCTCTCCAGGCCCATCCATGCTGTTGCAAATGGGTAAGAATTCCTTCTTTTTTACTGCAGCATAGTATTCCATTGTGTAGATGTACCACAGCTTTTTTTAATCCACTCATCTGCTGATGGGCACTTAGGCTGTTTCCAAATCTTAGGATGCAGAGAAAAAGGAACCCTCGTGCACTGCTGGTGGGAATGCAGACTGGTGTAGTCATTGTGGAGAACAGTATGGAGTTTCCTCAAAAAACTAATATGGAACTCCCATTTGACCCAGTGATCCCACTTCTAGGAATATATCCCAAGAAACTAGAAACACCAATCAGAAATGATATATGCACCCCCATGTTCATAGTAGCACAATTTACCATAGAGGCTTCTTTTAAAATGGCATTGCGTTAGCAATCCCAGATGATTTTTTACATAGATCTTATAAAAAGCCAAAGAATATGAAAAAAGTAATGATTTTAATAATATGTAACCATTATTTTAAAATGAGTATGTGTTTTGGTAATTTCCCATTGGGTTTACACACACTTGGATTAATCAGTTATCTGCTACCTTCACATCTATACTATCAGGCTACTACTAGTGAAAAATCACACAGCCTCACAAATTCATTCAACTTTAAAACTCATGGCCTGTAACCTGAAGGTGGAATTTCACACCTGGCTGACAATCCTTCCAGATCTCTTAGTCAATTCACTTTTATACTTCTCAGAAACACTATGGAAAACTTCCTAAGCCCTTAAAACTTTCATCCTCTCACCTTTCTCAGCATTATCAGGAAAGCTCCTCAGAAATCATGGGAGATATTAGACTTTGGAGGTTCTACTGAGCATGACATAGGGCTCAAGCCATTTTCACTTGAATGTTGCAATATGGGGTGGGGCAAAAGTAGGTTTATGGTTGTTTGTATGGAAAATAATTTATCAATTAATAAATAGTAACAAAAGAATAAACTGTGTTTTGCACACTCACAACTGTAATATTTTTGCCCACCCCTGTGTAGAATAGCCTCGGTGGGATAGGACTCAGAGACAGCATAACAGCTAACAACTGGGTAACACTGTCATGTCTGACAGATATATTCCTATTTTTTTCTTTTCATATTTTTTATCACTATAGGTAAGGCAAAAATGTATTTTTAACAATCATCAAAATAAGGTCAATTATCTTAAAAACTTAAAGGGGTGGTTATTAACCAATCATTCAACAAATATAGAGTGCCTACTATTATATGTTTCATGTGAAATTTCTCCCTCAAAATTTTTCTTTTCACTGCAGGAGGAAAAATAGAGTCCTCAGGTTTTATCATATAACTCAAACATTTCTATCCAATTCACTATTTTTCTTCATAAATAAAACTCACATAGTTAACACCCCTGAAGTGGACAGAGGCTATATTCCTTTTCTTGACACGCTAGTTCTTAGAGAGTGTTTTTCCATACATTTCCCCTATTTCAGTTACTGTCTCATGTTATACACTGGGGTGCATATGTATATGTACATATGAACCACATGTATACATGTAAAACTAGATGCTATCTTAGCCACAGATGATGAGGCTGCAGACTACTGTCAAAGTTATATACAAGCATATATGAATATAGGCAGACCTCAGAGAAATTCTGGGTTTGGTTCCAGACCACCATAATAAGGCGAGTATCACAACAAAGCAAAAATGCAACACCTGTGAAATGCAATAAAGTGAAGCACAATAAAATGAAGTATGCCTATTTAGGTCCCCTCTGAGATAGCTCATGAATTCTGTCCAATAGAGGCGCTCAGCATTGGGATGTCACACCAATCTGATTGAACTCAGAGCTAAAATACAGGGTGAATCATTCAGTTCAGGGTGCTTCTTCTCCAAAGACTACAAGCAACAATCCCAAAAATGTATACAGAGCTTAACATCTGACAGCTCAATTTTGAAAATGAAGTATATTTTAATAAACACTTCTTTTATAATTATTCAAAGTATGTGTATACATTTTTGGGGGGACATCCTATATTTATACAGAGATGGTTGCACCACTGGGATCACTGTGTGGTTAGTGAAGGATACTTTTATTATTGCAAAAACTTTTACCATTAAAAGAAATGAATATAACTCTCTTCTGAGAATGTTAAGAAAATTGATGAGAATTAAGGTCAATTAATTATTAACAAATTAACTGTTAATTAATTGGCCACATAATAGGTATATTGATTAGTTACTAATTTTTATTATATAAAATATATAATAAAGGCAATCTCTACTTTTTAGAAGCCCTATCACCTTTTTTTAAATTCAATCCCACCCATGTACCTTCTAACCAAAAAATGTTAAATGAAGGAAATTTTATGTAGGATAAATTACCTTGACAAAATTCAAGAAACTCAATAATAAAAATTAGACTTGTTTACCCCATATTATAAAAATTAAATTAAGAAAATAACATATTTTACACATTCTATTTGCTTAGATAACTTGTGACTCATGAGAAAAGTCACACTTACTGAGCTAATCAGAAGGAAGTGTATGATGAGAAACTGGGACCTTAGACCGTATTGGCCACTGAGGTGGGATTTGCAGAGTCTTATAGGTGGATATCTTTTCCAACCACAGGCTGGCTAGTGCTAATAAGGAATACAAGCATCAGAAGCCACTCCAAAGACATGTCCACAGGAATGGGTCCAACCAGTTAGAGTTGTGCAGAGATGGAGGCAGGCAGGCAAGAGTAAAATAGGGTGCTTCCTATTGAAACAGACGATTGAAAGAACCATGACTAGGATACTAATATATGCAGGGGCAAATGAGTTGTGTAGTTACAAAATCAGGGTACAGTCCTAGTCGGTTTGGCTCGGTGGATAGAGCTTCGGCCTGTGGACTGAAGAGTCCCAGGTTCGATTCTGGTCAAGGGCACATGCCAGATTTGCTGGCTCAATCCCCAGTAGGGGGCGTGCAGGAGGCAGCCAATCAATGATTCTCTTTCACCTTTGATGTTTCTATCTCTCTCTCCCTCTCCCTTCCTCTCTGAAATCAATAAAAATATATTTAACCTTTTGCACTCAGATGTCGAGTGTGACTCGACACAGTTAGCATCGGTAGCAGCTCGTATGTCAAGCCACACTCGACACGTAGTTTCACCGCGGGGGGAAGGGGGGTTTTTGTCTATTTTTCCAGTATCTTTTCTTGTTTTCATTAGCATGAAAGGACAAGTAAAATGTAAATGCCGTCTCAACTGATGCCACCACCTAAGCTTCACCAATGGCATCTTCAAAGGCTATTTGTTTCTAAGACACATCAGTCACGTTGAAAAGGTTAGACCAGTACACTAACTTCCAGGGGTAGATTATTATCCACTAACTTAGAGCAACGTTTAGATTGAAAGCTCCATATAATCACACCTCACCCTAACAAAAAACACAAAGATTGTGTTGTTTGTTCTAACAGAAAAATCAAAGGAGGAAGAAGAGAGACGATTTATATTTGCGAAACATGTGAATGTAAACCAGGTCTTCATGTGGGTGAATGTTTCAAAAAATATCACACCATGAAAAATTATAGAGATTAAAATTACTCTTTGAATGTATCAATAATTTGAAATATAAAAAAATCCAAATAAATAAGTTTGTATGAAAAGAAACTCCAGTTTTTTATTCTACTGCCGCGCTTTGTAAAATCTGGGGTATTTAAAAAATTAAATCCCAAGTAGAATAAAGGAATCGAGAAAAAAGCAAGCGAGTGTAAACGGTTAAAAAAAGAAAAGAAAATCAGGGTACATTCCCCAAGAGAGCAAAAAAAATTTTGTTGCGGTCAGAGCAGTTCTTTCTGATGGAATAATAATTATTTTGTTGTATTTCTTGAGAAAACAGGAATTGTAACAAGATTTACTGACAGTGAGATATAGTATAGGAGGGTATATTACAAAAAGAGTCATAATCCTTCTGTTACTCTCTCTATTCATGTCCTTTACTGTGACTTTGCAGTTTCTCACATCAAGAGCTAATCAGATTTTCTCTTCTCCTAAATTGTGACTGGCCCAGTAATGTGTTTGGTCAATAGAATGCAGCAGAAGTGATGGTGTATTAGTTCCAATCTGAGGCCTCCGAGGCTTTGCTTGCCCCTCTCCCTTCTCTTAGAACCCCAACCATCCTCATGAGAACACACCCAGGCTATTCTGCTGTGTGATGAGAGCACACATGGAAGCAAGATGAGCAGCCCCAGTGGAGGCCCTTCTAGACTAACCAGTTCCAGCTGACCCGGCAGCTGACTACAGACCCACGCTCAACTGAACCCATTAATTAATGACTAGCAGGATTATGAGCTGAAAAGTAAAAAAAAAAAAAAAAAAAAAAAAATGCTTATTGTTTTAAGCCACCAAGTTTTGTAATATTTTTAACAAAAATAAAACAACAAAAGCTAGCTGATCCAGAAATAATTGGTTCCTAGAATTGAGGTGCTGCCACGACAAAAATCTAAAATAAGCGCCTTTGGCAGTGAGCACTGAGCAGGGACTGGAAAAACGGCTGACAAACTCTTAGCAAATCCTGGGAACAGTACACTGTTATTGGGGGTTAGAAAATAAAATGGCGATCTGTGTTTTTTAGAATAAAATAATTGTCAAAAGTGCTGTCTGCCTCCAGGAACTTGAAAGATGGAAAATATATATAATTAACTTTTGATTTTGGCAAAAGAGATCTCCACAGAATGTTGAAATGTCAGCTGGTTGGTCCTCACTACATACTAGTATAGGTATAGGAAGAAAGAAATGGGCTAAACAGAAAACTGGTCAGTTTGTAAGGAGAAATGTGAGGGGATACAGAGGGGACAGAATTCTCTGGGATGTAAAGTAAGATTGTTTCTTATTTTCAGTCTTCCGAGCCAGTAAAAATTCTCAAAGTAAAATGAGGCCTGAGGGAAAAGACACATTCAAGAGTGTAGCTCCACAATCTTAAGAAATCTGGAAGAATAAATATGTTGTACAATATATTATCTTATTAGACAAAATTGCTCCTCAGATCCTTAAGAGGCCTAATCCAAAAGTGACAGTAAATATGGCTGTAGAAAGAGGGATGTCTTGGGGAAAAAATTATGGGCATGGATTTTAAACGGAAGGATGGGCACAAATCATGCTTATAGTAAGTCCACAATAATTTGGAGGAAAAATTATATGTAAAAGTGATATCAACTTAAAATAAAAGAGATTGGTTTTACTCAAATTTCAAAAAGACCTCTGGGATCCCAACTTTCTATGATCAGGAAGCTGGCTAGGAGCATTTTTCAAAGGTCTCTAAAAGGAAATTAAGAAGGAAGATGTCCTAGAGGGCAGAGTCAGGATCCAAGAGGTAGAGCCAAGAGTCATAAACTGAAAAACCGTCCCAAAGAGCAAGGCCTCACCTTATTCCAAGAATATTTACTACTCCAAGGTAAGGGAGCCTGACAATATTTGCCCATCTGGATTTTAAAATTGCTATGAACCAGTAACTGCTATGTACCCCGCATTTTTTTCACTTTTAGAGTTGTAGTATTTATTTAAGATATTTTATCCTTTTATCCCTATATCAACAGTGTATATTGGATGTTTGTAAGAAAGATAATTTTTCATTTCATGAGTCCCTGGACCAAGGAAATCCACATATGATGAGCTTCATCTGTACTTGACATAGATAATGACATTTTAGAAATCAAGCCGGATGCCATAGTTCTATGGCATGACTTTTAGAGATCCTCAGATAAGAACGAGTATATTTTCTGTGGGGAGAAATGTAAAAATAAAAGCAAGTATACTGTGGTAGATTCCAAAATTGGTCATAACCCATCATTCCTCCCTGTATCTATGCTCTTTGTAATGTGACTATGCAGTTTTTCTCCTTAAGAGATGGGTTCTATTCCCCAATGTCTTGAGACTGAGATAGCCTTGTGAGACTTGCTTTGGTCAATAAAATTAATTAAAAGTGTCGATGCACCAGTTAGGAGCCTAGGCCTCAAGCAAGCTTAGTTGTCCACTTGTTCTCTTAGAACCATGCTGAGCCACAAATCGAATAAGCCCAGCTCTCATGCTTGAGGATGAGAGATCACAAGGAACAGCAATGACCTATTGCAGCTGAGACCATTCTAGACCAGGTAGCTCTAGGCAACGAGGTAGCTGACTACAGAGTCATGCCTCAATCTGGATGAATCCAGAAAAAAAAAAAATCTAGCTGAGCCCATCCCTAATTGTTGACATACAAAAATCATGATTTAAATAAACAGCTGTATTTTAAGCCCCTTAGTTTTGAGGTGGTTTGAAACACAGTGAGAGATAACTGTGGGTAAGTTTCGTAACTTTTCTCAGCTCCTCTTGTTCACCCAGAAAATGGTGAGGAAAAAGAACCTATTTGTTAAGCACTTAGGATAATACTATATATATATATGATAAACAATAAATATAAGCTATTATTATCCTTATTATTGTCTCCAAGGAGGAAACAATGGGTCTTCATCAGTATTATAATAACGAATCTTATCATTTGTTGTGCACTTATTATCAACCCACTGTGTTTGGCACTTTACATGTTATCTTAAATCCTCACCACAAAATTGTAAGTAATTATTTTGATTTTACTTTTATAGATGAGAACAATAAGTAATGAATATTTTGAGTGACTACACTCAGATCTATGAACAACTAAATCACCAAGCCAGGGTTTAAAGGCATTCTAAATATTTCTATTATACCATGACTTCGGTGGTAGATTGAATAATGGTCCTAATTTTCTCCCTCATGGTATTACTACTTATCAATCTCTTTACCATGGCCTCATCGTAAGTGGCACACATTTCCCTATCCCTAGACTTTGGCATTAGCCACGTGACTTGCTTTGGCAAATGATTAACAGATGTGACATGAGTAGAGGCCTGGAATATGATTAGGCACCTACAGTTGTCCTCTTTTGCTTCTGTCACAGCCATGAGAAGAACAACTGCCAGGTGGCTGGTGCCCCTCCGGTTAGGCACTCTAATGAGACACTTGCAGCAGCCTGCCCTGCTCTGTGTTCACAGATGCAAAATAGTTATAGTTAATTCACAGGTGCATGAATGAGAAATAACTGCTTAGTGATGGTTGCTATAGAGATTCTGTGGTTGTATGTTGCCTAGAAAAATCTGACTGATACAGCTCTATAGAGTCTTCAAATGTTGAATGATATAGCAATAACCAAACATTTCAAAGCATAAAATGTGCAATAACCTGGTATAGGTAGACAGAGGATAACTAAATTTCAAACGAAAGTGAGGAAAACAGTTCTTTCATATGTGAGATAAAATTATAGTCTCAAATGTTAGCTATCCTGCTTGGGAAATCTCGGGATAGAAATCTTGTGTGAGATTTAGATTCCTAGACTTCAGTGATTAAATATGCTTATGCAGGGAGGGGTGGACTCACCAGCTGTCAGGTGTTCAAACCCTGCACATTCCAAAGAAAAATTTGTTCCTTGCCTGGCTCCTGGGAGATAGCCTCTAAGCCTTTGGAATATCTTGTCCAAAAGAGTGTCTTCATTTGTCTGGGGCCTTGGGCCATGTCTGAGAGTTTATGCTAACAATGTAATTTATGGGGGGGCCTTGGCTCACATGGTATTGGTTTGTTCTTTAGAGGGGCTGTAGACTAACTAGGGTCAACCTCAGGGCACTGCATGGGTACGCTATGCCTACATCACCAACCCCAAGTAAAATTCTGGACACCGAGTCTTGGTTGACAATACCCACATGTGTTGTCACCGATTGTTGCTGAAAGAATTAGAGGATGTCTGTGAGACTTCGCTAGGAAAGGCCAACTAGAAGTTTGCATCTAGTTTATCATGAATTCTGACCTATGTGCCTTTCACCTTTGCTTATTTTAATCTCTATCCTTTCACTATAAAAAAACATAGCCAGGAGTATAACAGGTTTTGTGAGTTCCATGAACTCTTCTATCAAGTTACTGAACATGAGAGTGGTCTTGGGGACACCTAACAACAATGGTATTAACCTCATAAATTCTTGGAAGTCAGGTTGGTTGACAGGCAAAAAAGAGAGCAGCAAATGCATTGCACAGTTCTGGTTACTAACCTCCCAGGGAAGCGTGCTAGAGATGTCTAGGGAATCCCTCTAAGTCGTCAAAACTGTTTTAGTAGCCAGGCCCTCCTTTTCTTTTGAAATATTGGCTCCAAGGAGCATACCTGTCTGGGTGAGAAGAAGCCTGTTCTGTGACTAGAGGCCTCTGGCAGGACATTAGAGAGAACTGGTTCCCCAGGTGAGTGCTGTGGAGTCTGAGCAATCTAAACTTAGCAAAACTACTTTACGCCCCTAAAATAAGAGCAATATGTGAATAGCATTTGGATTATAAAGCATTTGATCACTCATTACTTTATATGATAGAACAATTCAATAAAGACAAAACTGAGTTATAGAATAACATTGCAATTTGGGGGTGGGGAGTGGAATAGATTACTTTTCATTTTGGGAAAAATCCAAAGACTCTGCATCAAAAGGTGCCACATGCAAGCACTTATAAGCCAGAAATGAAAAAAAAATTGTAAACTCAAAATTGAATATTCTTCTGGAAAGTAGAAGTTGAGAATAAGGCTCCCAAAATTATAATATTCCTATTCTCAACATAGAATTAAACACATTGCAAAACTATCAAAATAGTGGGAAAGAATAATTAATATGTGTCAGAAACTACATGTGGGCCTTAAAGCCTAAAATATTTACTATCTGGCATTTTGCAGTCTTCCAACCTCTGTTGTAGAAGAATAGTGCTTATCTTTGTCCAGGGTGGTAGGAGTAACAACCAGAATGTAGCATGAGGAGCTTCTAAGGGTCTCAAGTTCAGTTTCTTGATAAGAGAGCTAGTTACACTAGCATGCCCAGTAAGCAATCCATCCAGCTGTACATCTATGATGTATGCGCTTTTATATATGTATATTGCATTTCAACAAAAAGTTTATGTGCATAAATGTGTGCATATATACATATGTGTACATATGCACACATATAAACGCCTGTACATCTGGGTACCACCTCCATGTGAATGTGCATATATACATATAAATATACATATACATGTATGAATATGTGTGTATATACACATCTGTACATGTATATAAGTATATATATGTGTGTGTATATATATATATATATATACACACACATATATATGAATATATTTACCATTTCCACCACTATTTCATTCTAAATCACCTACATCTTTCACTAGGATTATTACAATAATTTTCTGTAGATTTTTTTTGCCTCCCTTGAGTTGATTTCTCCACAAAACAGCAAGGCAACTCAATAAATACGTTCAAACTCTTTTTGTGACTTCATATCTCTCACCAAGTAAACTGTGAAGAGCTTGCTATGACTTGCAAGATGACTCTCTTCCCTGACCTCTTCTCTTGTTACTCTTGTCCTTGTTCAGTTTAATCCAGTCTGAAAACCCTCCTTGCGTATCCTTACAAACACCAAGCACAGCATATTTCCACATCAGGGTCTTTGCATCTACTACCCTTTCTACCTGGATTTCCTCTTCATAGATATTTTCACGGTTTATCCCCACCTCCACTTTATTTTGTTCTCTATTCAAATGTCATTTTATCAAAGAGGACAAATAGGAAAAACGTTATTGCCCTGCACAGTCACATTCTTTCCCTTTATCTTGCTTTATTTTTTTAACAGAACTTTCTTCCACCATACATAATACATATTTTATGTTTATCATCTGTTCCTCCAATTGGAATGCAAGCAGCTTATTTGTGACTGTCAGTTTTATTCACTGCTTACCTCAATATCAAGAATAGTAGTTCTTGAAATATAGTAGGTGATCAATATAAATATTTGCTTAATGAAGTACGAATTTGGCTGTGGTCATAGAATGGGGATCCCTATAAACAATTAGAGAATGTGGATGTCTTCATTAACCGCCCCCCAACGCCCACTAGTCAAATATCCTGCCTGCCACTATGGAGTATAGGTCCCTCCCACACAGGTATGTGTTTCTGGAGGCCAAGAACTCTGGTACAAACCTTGTCGCTGTCAATTCCTAGGTGGGTGATTATGGTTAGTCTTTTTCCTAGGCTATGAATTGGAAATCATTGTAATAACTACTTCATAATGCTGTTGAAAGAATGTGAGCAAATACTTATGGTTTAAACCTGGCGCAAGTAAGCACTAAATATATACTGTTTATTGCCACTATTAGAATTATTCTGGTGCCCATAGGGTATTGTGAATTCTTATACTCACAGATTTTGGGAAGGACAGTGGAAGTTCTTTAAGAACGTTTCTCAGGGCTGGATAACTGGAAAATGTTATTGATGAATAAGTAGATTTAAGACGGAAGATTTAAGACTTCCATCTTCCTTGAACTTACTAACATTTCAGGAAAATATTAGTGTTGGAGAAAATTAAAGAAAACTTTTTACTTTTTATAAAACCAGGAAGAAAAATAATGACAATAAAAATTAAAATATTACAAAGTGAATTCATCATAGGTAAAATGGCCAATAAATTATGCTTTTATAAAATTCTGAAGTAATGTGTTTCCTTCTGCCATGTAATATATTCTACTTACACAGGAAAACTACACCTCTTTAAATATAAAGATTTTTATATAAAGAGATATTATTTCAGCATCATAAATGCTTAATTCCCCAATTGTCATTCAGTTATTGAATAATTTTAAATAAAAAGGCCAATTATCTAATATGGAACTCGCTTTCTTCTCAAAGTAATTTTCCATCCTGTTAGTTTTATATCACAAGTCATGCGGAACATGCTTCAGACACTATATATCATTTCCCAGTGCAGTTTATAAAAACCCAAACTAACAGGAATTAGTCAAATCTCCATTGTTACTTATTTAAAAGCTGAAATACAATTTCCAATTCAACTATAGACTATGTTCTAAGAAATTCCTTTCAAATTTAGTAGATTTGACAAAAAAATAATTAAAAAAAACAACCTTCAATGCTCTCTTCTGAAGTAAAATGTGAATCTGAAGCTAGTGAGTGCAACCATAAAAATCTGAGAATCTGTCCAAATAGATAACATCTAACACAAAAGCCATTGTTTCAGTTCTACAACTGTGTTACTGATTAATCTATAGTGCATATGGCATTGTTTAAGAGCTAGTCTGATCTTTCCCAATGTTTTCTGTTTATTTGTTTGTTTGTTTTCACTTTTTGGAGCTGGAGAAAATTTGATAACTTACTATATAACTCATTCTTGAAAGGGTAATACACTTCATGTCTGTCTCTCTGTTACACTACAACACACACACACACACACACACACACACACACACACACAACTGTACACAGAAATTATATTAAGGACTGTATTTGGAAAAAGGTCCATTTTATACAAAGCTAAAGATCAAAACCACCCTGACTGTCAAGAGCAAAAAGCTTATCAGCTTGCCTGGATTTATCACCAGTGGTTGCTATCATAAAACCTTTGCACAAATAACCATTTTCTGAACATGAACAGCAGATTCATCAACCAAAACATCCTTAGTCCAAAGTACATCCAAATAGATATTTCAAGAAAATCTCCAGCACAGTCAAGCCTTGTGACTCCTGAATAGCACAGTAACTGATAGTCAAGATTAGTGAGCAAAAGATTTAAAGTTCCCGTGTTTTTATCAGAGATAAACATACCTATCACAATAACACACTATGAAGAAAACCAGAAAAAGTCCCACAAGAGTGTGCCTTAATGATTTAAAATGCTACATAAAAGTATTTTAGCAAAGAAATGAACACTGTTTGATCTATTCATGTGAATTTGTACATTCTCAATTGAAGCTAAATCTAGCATTAATTCACTGGACCTGCTTTATATGAAAATTAACTTTTTTTTCAATAATATATAACACAATAGTTATTTATTGAAACCTTCAAGGTACATTCCCATTATGAGGCATTATAGTGTGTATGGGTATTTAAATCTGATCCCTAATTGTCTAATTGTTTCAATTAATATCTAGTCTTAATTACTCACGGACAAGAAGGAAGAACATATATGTATTAGCTCATCTGAATTAGATCAAGCTATAGGGAAATTCAAGAGTCATTTATTAGTTGCAACAACCAGTAGTTACTAAGAAAACCTATTTATATTCTCCCCATTGTTATTAAAATTTAAATAGTGTTCTAGTAACACAGGCCCATTCCAATTGTTAAGCAAATGAGTTCCACTATACTTGTTTAACAAATAAGAGAATGCCCATTTGTTTTATTGTCATTGTTTAAAATATCATATATTGACATGCTATCTAAAAAGTTTTAGCCAGATGTGGATATGATAAAAAAAAATCTCAGATGAAAATGTCTTGGCTTATTTACATTTCACGACATACTCACTGGACAGCATGTGATAATCTGTTACACCTCAGGTGGGAAATAATGAATAGAAGAACATCTCTACTGCACATCATTAACAAATTAGGGTTTCACAAGCATCCCACCCATTTGTAAACATATTACTACTTGTTGTGGAACATTAAGAACACCCAGAATCAAAAGTGGTGTTCCTTAACATTGCCCCTTACTTCCCATCTGGTCATCTATAGTTTTAATATATCAAATTAAAATAGTAATTATTGCCATTTATCTTTAAGCTTTTGCACTCGGATGTCGAGTGTGACTCGACACGGTTAGCATTAGAATAAAGGAATCGAGAAAAAAGCAAGCGAGTGCAAAGGGTTAATACTTCATTATGCATTGAATCATGAATAAAAACTAAAAAAAAAAAATTTACCTTAGAAAGTTTCACAGAAACCCAAATCTTCACTCTGGACTCAAATAAAAATGGCTACTTATTAGACATGGAAGGAAGGAAGGAAGGAAGGAAGGAAGGAAGGAAGGAAGGAAGGAAGGAAGGAAGGAAGGAAGGAAGGAAGGAAGGAAGGAAGGAAGGAAGGTCTAAGTTTGTGGGAATAATTCCAAGATAAAACCAAAAGTGGGAAGAAGGTAGACAAATAAGAGGATATGATTTTGCTAGTTCTTAATAAGTTGAGGCCCTTGATTAAACAAAATTTTTCTCAGAGTTGTCAAACTTCTAAACCTAATTCATGTTTAACATTGAATGAGTTATCTTTTCTTACATGTGAAGTAGAGTTTATTTGTGCAAAGACAATAGCTATAATTCTCCACTCAACCTCCTTTGGAATTCTCCACTCTAATCTGGCTAAAATTTTAAAGCAAGAAGACTGTAATACCCCTGGAGATTAGCATCACAATTCTCAAATTATTTCCTCTTTGCAGAGCCCATTGGGAAAGCCGTTTAAGAGGGCCACTCTACTAAACCCATAGAAGCTTGGTCTTCTTCTCAGAGTGTATATATGCAGAGAAAAAAAAAAAGTGTGTAAGAGTGTCTCTAACACACAGAATTCTCCTGAGCAGCATAAAAAAGCATGAGGTTGCTTTTATACTTTTACATGGAAATATGCTGCCATGTGAACAGAGACCTGCCAAGTACCCTGGTGATTAATCAAGGGTGGAAGTCAGCTATACTTAAAAAAAAAAGAGAAACACATGTAAAAAGTCCAAAATAATTTTAAAAGGTTTTCAATTAATAAATGCTTATTATTTGTATTCTTCTATTTGACAGTACCGTTTTAGATCAATTACTTTATCACAATATATCCATGCTACATTTACCTCTCAGGAAAATGACATTGATATGCTAAACTTCCTTGAGAATTAAGCTCTGTAACTTTTCTTTAAGAATGTCTCAAACTTTTACTTTTTAATGTTTTATGATGCCTTTGGTTTTCGTAACTGCACTTTCTCTAAACTTAAGTATGTTATTATTCATACTGAAAGACAAGAAGTTATGAAGGAAAAAGAAATCTACCAAGGACTATTACCAATCACTTTTGTTAAGATTTAAAGAATATTTAGACCACCAAGTAAACAAACCTTTTTAAGGATATATGTGTACATAAAAAACAGGAATAGTTTACATTCCTAGAAGATTAAAAACACTTTAAATTGGACTCAGAAGAAATTAGTTTACAGTAATATCCTCTTTTAAAAATCATAGAAGTACTTGATAACTGGATAAAGTTATTAAGCAAATAAGTATTTTAGCATCAAATTCAGTTAAGGATAAATTCTGAAAATATTCTCAAGCTAATAGATATATCTTATACAAAAATTACATAGAAAGAAAATATAAATTGATAGTAAAGATAGACTAACACTAATGCAAGCTTTTCTCTTACATCCCCATCAGATAAGTTCTTATTGTGAAGAGCTACCAAGATAATTAGAGATAGAGGTATTATCAAATATTCCCTATGGCAGTGGTCGGCAAACTCATTAGTCAACAGAGCCAAATATCAACAGTACAACGATTGAAATTTCTTTTGAGAGCCAAAATTTTTAAACTTAAACTTCTTCTAACGCCACTTCTTCAAAATAGACTCGCCCAGGCCGTGGTATTT